>NC_063243.1:4080350-4714721 GCF_020740725.1 Corvus hawaiiensis
GCCCTCGTTTGATGCAAGCAGATGCTCCCAGGTGTGTTCAGCAGCTGTTGCTCAGTGTTGATGCAAAGCTTTTGTGTTCCTCATGGAAGCAAGGAGCCATTGTGACACTGCAGGGGCTCATGGCATCAAGGAGACAATTGTGACACTACAGAACCTCCTAGAAACAAGGCTCCATGGTGACACCGTGGGGAATCATGGAACCACATGGAAATGTGTTCCTGATGAGACACAGCAGGGCCTTGTTGGAACCAAAGACACCAGTGCAAAAAGCAGGGTAGCTCACAGAACCAAGGAGTCCATTGCTACAATAGAAAACCTATGGAAGCAAGGGGCCATTGTGACACAGTGGGGCCACATGGAAGCCACGGAGCCATTGTGACCCAGTGGGGCCTCATGGAATCAAGGAGACCATGGTGACACAGGTGATGCACATGAAGCCAAGGAGCCATTGTGACACAGTGGGGCCTCATGGAATCAAGGAGACCATGGTGACACAGGTGATGCACATGAAGCCAAGGAGCCATTGTGACCCAGTGGGGCCTCATGGAATCAAGGAGACCATGGTGACACAGGTGATGCACATGAAGCCAAGGAGCCATTGTGACCCAGTGGGGCCTCATGGAATCAAGGAGACCATGGTGACACAGGTGATGCACATGAAGCCAAGGAGCCATTGTGACCCAGTGGGGCCTCATGGAATCAAGGAGACCATGGTGACACAGGTGATGCACATGAAGCCAAGGAGCCATTGTGACCCAGTGGGGCCTCATGGAATCAAGGAGACCATGGTGACACAGGTGATGCACATGAAGCCAAGGAGCCATTGTGACACAGCGGGGCTTCTTCCCTTCAGCTCTGCAGCTGGCTCTCCCAGCCCACGGCACCATGTGCCAACTGCTCTCCTCAGGGCTCTGCCTGCACACAGGCCCAGAGAAGTTTTCCTGTTTGTAAGGAAAGAATGAAAAAGCCTGAGCAGGTTCCCTAGACAACCAAACCCACATGCTCAGTCCAGGCTGCCTGCAATGATGTCCCCTTTCTACAAGGGACACTGTGAGCAGGAATGATCTCTGGGAGCAGGATTCTCGCAGTCTTTCCACTGAATTCTCTGTCCCTGTCCTTTGCCTGGCTCTCTGTTGCAGATGGAAGCTGCTGGTGCCATTCTCAGCTTGAAGCCCTCTTTTGATGCAAGCAGATGCTCCCAGGTGTGTTCAGCAGCTGTTGCTCAGTGTTGATGCAAAGCTTTTGTGTTCCTCATGGAAGCAAGGAGCCATTGTGACACTGCAGGGGCTCATGGCATCAAGGAGACAATTGTGACAGTACAGAACCTCCTAGAAACAAGGCTCCATGGTGACACCGTGGCGAATCATGGAACCACATGGAAATGTGTTCCTGATGAGACACAGCAGGGCCTTGTTGGAACCAAAGACACCTCTGCAAAAAGCAGGGTAGCTCACAGAACCAAGGAGTCCATTGTTACAATAGAAAACCTATGGAAGCAAGGGGCCATTGTGACACAGTGGGGCCACATGGAAGCCACGGAGCCATTGTGACCCAGTGGGGCCTCATGGAATCAAGGAGACCATGGTGACACAGGTGATGCACATGAAGCCAAGGAGCCATTGTGACACAGTGGGGCCTCATGGAATCAAGGAGACCATGGTGACACAGGTGATGCACATGAAGTCAAGGAGCCATTGTGACCCAGTGGGGCCTCATGGAATCAAGGAGACCATGGTGACACAGGTGATGCACATGAAGCCAAGGAGCCATTGTGACACAGCGGGGCTTCTTCCCTTCAGCTCTGCAGCTGGCTGTCCCAGCCCACAGCACCATGTGCCAAGTGCTCTCCTCAGGGCTCTGCCTGCACACAGGCCCAGAGAAGTTTTCCTGTTTGTAAGGAAAGGGTGAAAAAGCCTGAGCAGGTTCCCTAGACAACCAAACTCACATGCTGAGTCCAGGCTGCCTGCAATGATGTCCCCTTTCTACAAGGGATACTGTGAGCAGGAATGATCTCTGGGAGCAGAATTCTCGCAGTCTTTCCACGGAATTCCCTGTCCCTGCCCTTTGCCTGGCTCTCTGTTGCAGATGGAAGCTGCTGGTGCCATTCTCAGCTTGAAGCCCTCGTTTGATGCAAGCAGATGCTCCCAGGTGTGTTCAGCAGCTGTTGCTCAGTGTTGATGCCAAGCTTTTGTGTTCCTCATGGAAGCAAGGAGCCATTGTGACACTGCAGGGGCTCATGGCATCAAGGAGACAATTGTGACGGTACAGAACCTCCTAGAAACAAGGCTCCATGATGACACCGTGGGGAATCATGGAAACACATGGAAATGTGTTCCTCATGAGACGCAGCAGGGCCTTGTTGGAACCAAAGACACCAGTGCAAAAAGCAGGGTAGCTCACAGAACCAAGGAGTCCATTGTTACAATAGAAAACCTATGGAAGCCAAGGAGCCATTGTGACCCAGTGGGGCCTCATGGAATCAAGGAGACCATGGTGACACAGGTGATGCACATGAAGCCAAGGAGCCATTGTGACCCAGTGGGGCCTCATGGAATCAAAGAGACCATGGTGACACAGGTGATGCACATGAAGCCAAGGAGCCATTGTGACACAGTGGGGCCTCATGGAATCAAGGAGACCATGGTGACACAGGTGATGCACATGAAGCCAAGGAGCCATTGTGACCCAGTGGGGCCTCATGGAATCAAGGAGACCATGGTGACACAGGTGATGCACATGAAGCCAAGGAGCCATTGTGACACAGTGGGGCCTCATGGAATCAAGGAGACCATGGTGACACAGGTGATTCACATGAAGCCAAGGATCCATTGTGACCCAGTGGGGCCTCATGGAATCAAGGAGACCATTGTGACACAGGTGATGCACATGAAGCCAAGGAGCCATTGTGACCCAGTGGGGCCTCATGGAATCAAGGAGACCATGGTGACACAGGTGATGCACATGAAGCCAAGGAGCCATTGTGACCCAGTGGGGCCTCATGGAATCAAGGACACCATGGTGACACAGGTGATGCACATGAAGCCAAGGAGCCATTGTGACACAGCGGGGCTTCTTCCCTTCAGCTCTGCAGCTGGCTGTCCCAGCCCACAGCACATTGTGCCAAGTGCTCTCCTCAGGGCTCTGCCTGCACACAGGCCCAGAGAAGTTTTCCTGTTTGTAAGGAAAGAATGAAAAAGCCTGAGCAGGTTCCCTAGACAACCAAACCCACATGCTCAGTCCAGGCTGCCTGCAATGATGTCCCCTTTCTACAAGGGACACTGTGAGCAGGAATGATCTCTGGGAGCAGAATTCTCGCAGTCTTTCCACGGAATTCTCTGTCCCTGTCCTTTGCCTGGCTCTCTGTTGCAGATGGAAGCTGCTGGTGCCATTGTCTGCTTGAAGCCCTCTTTTGATGCAAGCAGATGCTCCCAGGTGCGTTCAGCAGCTGTTGCTCAGTGTTGATGCAAAGCTTTTGTGTTCCTCATGGAAGCAAGGAGCCATTGTGGCACTGCAGGGGCTCATGGCATCAAGGAGACAATTGTGACAGTACAGAACCTCCTAGAAACAAGGCTCCATGGTGACACCGTGGGGAATCATGGAACCACATGGAAATGTGTTCCTCATGAGACACAGCAGGGCCTTGTTGGAACCAAAGACACCTCTGCAAAAAGCAGGGTAGATCACAGAACCAAGGAGTCCATTGTTACAATAGAAAACCTATGGAAGCAAGGGGCCATTGTGACACAGTGGGGCCACGTGGAAGCCAAGGAGCCATTGTGACCCAGTGGGGCCTCATGGAATCAAGGAGACCATGATGACACAGGTGATGCACATGAAGCCAAGGAGCCATTGTGACCCAGTGGGGCCTCATGGAATCAAGGAGACCATGGTGACACAGGTGATGCACATGAAGCCAAGGAGCCATTGTGACCCAGTGTGGCCTCATGGAATCAAGGAAACCATGGTGACACAGGTGATGCACATGAAGCCAAGGAGCCATTGTGACCCAGTGGGGCCTCATGGAATCAAGGAGACCATGGTGACACAGGTGATGCACATGAAGCCAAGGAGCCATTGTGACACAGCGGGGCTTCTTCCCTTCAGCTCTGCAGCTGGCTGTCCCACACCGAGGCACCATGTGCCAAGTGCTCTCCTCAGGGCTCTGCCTGCACACAGGCCCAGAGAAGTTTTCTTGTTTGTAAGGAAAGAATGGAAAAGCCTGAATAGCTTTCCTAAACAACAAACCCTACATGCTGAGTCCAGGCTGCCTGCAATGATGTCCCCTTTCTACAAGGGATGCTGTGAGCAGGAATGATCTCTGAGAGCAGAATTCTCGCAGTCTTTCCACTGAATTCTCTGTCCCTGTCCTTTGCCTGGCTCTCTGTTGCAGATGGAAGCTGCTGGTGCCATTCTCAGCTTGAAGCCCTCGTTTGATGCAAGCAGATGCTCCCAGGTGTGTTCAGCAGCTGTTGCTCAGTGTTGATGCCAAGCTTTTGTGTTCCTCATGGAAGCAAGGAGCCATTGTGACACTGCAGGGGCTCATGGCATCAAGGAGACAATTGTGACAGTACAGAACCTCCTAGAAACAAGGCTCCATGGTGACACCGTGGGGAATCATGGAACCACATGGAAATGTGTTCCTCATGAGACACAGCAGGGCCTTGTTGGAACCAAAGACACCTTTACAAAAAGCAGGGTAGCTCACAGAACCAAGGAGTCCATTGTTACAATAGAAAATCTATGGAAGCAAGGGGCCATTGTGACACAGTGGGGCCTCATGGAATCAAGGAGACCATAGTGACACAGGTGATGCACATGAAGCCAAGGAGCCATTGTGACCCAGTGGGGCCTCATGGAATCAAGGAGACCATGGTGACACAGGTGATTCACATGAAGCCAAGGAGCCATTGTGACCCAGTGGGGCCTCATGGAATCAAGGACAGGTGATGCACATGAAGCCAAGGAGCCATTGTGACCCAGTGGGGCCTCATGGAATCAAGGAGACCATGGTGACACAGGTGATGCACATGAAGCCAAGGAGCCATTGTGACCCAGTGGGGCCTCATGGAATCAAGGAGACCATGGTGACACAGGTGATGCACATGAAGCCAAGGAGCCATTGTGACACAGCGGGGCTTCTTCCCTTCAGCTCTGCAGCTGGCTGTCCCACACCCAGGCACCATGTGCCAAGTTCTCTCCTCAGGGCTCTGCCTGCACACAGGCCCAGAGAAGTTTTCCTGTTTGTAAGGAAAGAATGAAAAAGCCTGAGCAGGTTCCCCTGACAACCAAACCCACATGCTGAGTCCAGGCTGCCTGCAATGATGTCCCCTTTCTACAAGGGATACTGTGAGCAGGAATGATCTCTGGGAGCAGAATTCTCGCAGTCTTTCCACTGAATTCTCTGTCCCTGTCCTTTGCCTGGCTCTCTGTTGCAGATGGAAGCTGCTGCTGCCATTCTCAGCTTGAAGCCCTCGTTTGATGCAAGCAGATGCTGCCAGGTGTGTTCAGCAGCTGTTGCTCAGTGTTGATGCAAAGCTTTTGTGTTCCTCATGGAAGCAAGGAGCCATTGTGACACTGCAGGGGCTCATGGCATCAAGGAGACAATTGTGACACTACAGAACCTCCTAGAAACAAGGCTCCATGGTGACACCGTGGGGAATCATGGAAACATATGGAAATGTGTTCCTGATGAGACACAGCAGGGCCTTGTTGGAACCAAAGACACCTCTGCAAAAAGCAGGGTAGCTCACAGAACCAAGGAGTCCATTGTTACAATAGAAAACCTATGGAAGCAAGGGGCCATTGCGACACAGTGGGGCCTCATGGAATCAAGGAGACCATGGTGACACAGGTGATGCACATGAAGCCAAGGAGCCATTGTGACCCAGTGGGGCCTCATGGAATCAAGGAGACCATGGTGACACAGGTGATGCACATGAAGCCAAGGAGCCATTGTGACACAGTGGGGCCTCATGGAATCAAGGACAGGTGATGCACATGAAGCCAAGGAGCCATTGTGACCCAGTGGGGCCTCATGGAATCAAGGAGACCATGGTGACACAGGTGATGCACATGAAGCCAAGGAGCCATTGTGACACAGTGGGGCCTCATGGAATCAAGGAGACCATGGTGACACAGGTGATGCACATGAAGCCAAGGAGCCATTGTGACACAGTGGGGCCTCATGGAATCAAGGAGACCATGGTGACACAGGTGATGCACATGAAGCCAAGGAGCCATTGTGACACAACAGGGCCTCATGGAATCAAGGAGACCATGGTGACACAGGTGATGCACATGAAGCCAAGGAGCCATTGTGACCCAGTGGGGCCTCATGGAATCAAGGAGACCATGGTGACACAGGTGATGCACATGAAGCCAAGGAGCCATTGTGACACAGCGGGGCTTCTTCCCTTCAGCTCTGCAGCTGGCTGTCCCACACCGAGGCACCATGTGCCAAGTGCTCTCCTCAGGGCTCTGCCTGCACACAGGCCCAGAGAAGTTTTCCTGTTTGTAAGGAAAGAATGAAAAAGCCTGAGCAGGTTCCCCTGACAACCAACCCCACATGCTCAGTCCAGGCTGCCTGCAATGATGTCCCCTTTCTACAAGGGACACTGTGAGCAGGAATGATGTCTGGGAGCAGAATTCCCGCAGTCTTTCCACGGAATTCTCTGCCCCTGTCCTTTGCCTGGCTCTCTGTTGCAGATGGAAGCTGCTGGTGCCTTTCTCAGCTTGAAGCCCTCGTTTGATGCAAGCAGATGCTCCCAGGTGTGTTCAGCAGCTGTTGCTCAGTGTTGATGCAAAGCTTTTGTGTTCCTCATGGAAGCAAGGAGCCATTGTGACACTGCAGGGGCTCATGGCATCAAGGAGACAATTGTGACAGTACAGAACCTCCTAGAAACAAGGCTCCATGGTGACACCGTGGGGAATCATGGAAACACATGGAAATGTGTTCCTCATGAGACACAGCAGGGCCTTGTTGGAACCAAAGACACCTCTGCAAAAAGCAGGGTAGCTCACAGAACCAAGGAGTCCATTGTTACAATAGAAAACCTATGGAAGCATGGGGCCATTGTGACACAGTGGGGCCACATGGAAGCCACGGAGCCATTGTGACCCAGTGGGGCCTCATGGAATCAAGGAGACCATGGTGACACAGGTGATGCACATGAAGCCAAGGAGCCATTGTGACACAGTGGGGCCTCATGGAATCAAGGAGACCATTGTGACAGAGGTGATGCACATGAAGCCAAGGAGCCATTGTGACCCAGTGGGGCCTCATGGAATCAAGGAGACCATGGTGACACAGGTGATGCACATGAAGCCAAGGAGCCAATGTGATACAGGGGGGCCTCATGGAATCAAGGAGACCATGGTGACACAGGTGATGCACATGAAGCCAAGGAGCCATTGTGACACAGCGGGGCTTCTTCCCTTCAGCTCTGCAGCTGGCTGTCCCAGCCCACAGCACCATGTGCCATCTGCTCTCCTCAGGGCTCTGCCTGCACGCAGGCCCAGAGAAGTTTTCCTGTTTGTAAGGAAAGAATGGAAAAGCCTGAGTAGGTTCCCTAGACAACCAAACCCACATGCTCAGTCCAGGCTGCCTGCAATGATGTCCCCTTTCTACAAGGGACACTGTGAGCCGGAATGATGTCTGGGAGCAGAATTCTCGCAGTCTTTCCACGGAATTCTCTGTCTCTGTCCTTTGCCTGGCTCTCAGTGTCAGATGGAAGCTGCAGGTGCCATTCTCAGCTTGAAGCCCTCTTTTGATGCCAGCAGATGCTCCCAGGTGTGTTCAGCAGCTGTTGCTCAGTGTTGATGCAAAGCTTTTGTGTTCCTCATGGAAGCAAGGAGCCATTGTGACACTGCAGGGGCTCATGGCATCAAGGAGACAATTGTGACAGTACAGAACCTCCTAGAAACAAGGCTCCATGGTGACACCGTGGGGAATCATGGAAACACATGGAAATGTGTTCCTCATGAGACACAGCAGGGCCTTGTTGGAACCAAAGACACCTCTGCAAAAAGCAGGGTAGCTCACAGAACCAAGGAGTCCATTGTTACAATAGAAAACCTATGGAAGCAAGGAGCCATTGTGACATAGTGGGGCCACATGGAAGCCAAGGAGCCATTGTGACCCAGCGGGGCCTCATGGTATCAAGGAGACCATGGTGACACAGGTGATGCACATGAAGCCAAGGAGCCATTGTGACCCAGTGGGGCCTCATGGAATCAAGGAGACCATGGTGACACAGGTGATGCACATGAAGCCAAGGAGCCATTGTGACCCAGTGGGGCCTCATGGAATCAAGGAGACCATGGTGACACAGGTGATGCACATGAAGCCAAGGAGCCATTGTGACCCAGTGGGGCCTCATGGAATCAAGGAGACCATGGTGACACAGGTGATGCACATGAAGCCAAGGAGCCATTGTGACCCAGTGGGGCCTCATGGAATCAAGGAGACCATGGTGACACAGGTGATGCACATGAAGCCAAGGAGCCATTGTGACCCAGTGGGGCCTCATGGAATCAAGGAGACCATGGTGACACAGGTGATGCACATGAAGCCAAGGAGCCATTGTGACCCAGTGGGGTCTCATGGAATCAAGGAGACCATGGTGACACAGGTGATGCACATGAAGCCAAGGAGCCATTGTGACCCAGTGGGGCCTCATGGAATCAAGGAGACCATGGTGACACAGGTGATGCACATGAAGCCAAGGAGCCATTGTGACCCAGTGGGGCCTCATGGAATCAAGGAGACCATTGTAAAGGTATCTTTTCAGCTTTATACCGGCTAGCGCTTGTATTTCAATGCCTTAGAAAGCCTCGAGCAGCCTTGAGAGGTAGCACGGGCAATCTAGCACTTTAGTAGCTCTAAAATCGGTACCTGAATCAGCTGCAGAGCAAATACCATCAGCAGAAGCAAAGAGGGAGAAATATAGCTCCCTGCTCGCTCAATTCCCTGCAGTTAGAAGCCTTCAAATGAGACAGACGACCAGAGATGTTTACAGGAAGGTAGCTGAGCTGAGAGAGAGCCTTTGCCTCCCCTCGACCATCTTTTTATTCGGAGAAGGGGAAAGGGGATGACTGGGGGCGGACCCGGGGTGAGCGGCCAATCAGACACTGCTGAAGAGTCTGAGTTACATTTGGCTTTGCCCGCGCTTGGAACAAAGGAACTCGGAGCACATGTCTTTGGGAGGGGGGATGGGAAGCTCAAAACAGGCAGCAACAATTCCCTATTTTTTTTTCTTTAAAGCTGGGTTGTAACTCTTAGTAACTTAAAAGTGCATAGAACAGTAACAAAACAATAGTGCAAAATATAATTGTAATCTATCGTCCCTACAACTCGACAGTACCTAGGATGCCTTTAAACTAGTTCCCCAGTCAAAACTCAGGGGTTTAGTCAGGACATCTATGGTATGGAGTATCAGGACAAAGATTTACAAAATACAGTGCAAAAACCTGAGTGCAAAACAGTGCAACTTAACTTAAGGGATTAACATAAAGATCTGCAGTAGGGGGTTTACATGAAGGTGCAAAATCAGGATTCTTTTTACGGCGTCTCTTCCAGGAGGCAGTTTTAACCTCCTTAACTTTTGAGGAAGTGACATAAGGTTTTACCCACTTCCCTGGGATCCATCTCAGTCCTTGAGGGGTAGATACACTGGCATACCCACGTCCCCAAGTCACAAGTTTGTACGGTCCTTGGATTTTTTGAGTCTCTGGGTCCCGGATCAGGACTTCTGGATTTTCCTGCAGTTTCTGTCTCCTGGTGTTCTGGAAATGACGATAGATGGGAGGGTTTGGATCCTCAAAGGTGCCATTCAGGAAGTTTATGGTAAACAGTGCTTTGCTGAGTCTGAGGACAGGTGAGTTGAGTTTGGTGGTCCCTGATTGTTGTAGCAGCATTCGCTTGAGGGTTTGATGGGCACGTTCAACAATGCCTTGTCCAGTTGGGGAGTGAGGAATACCTGTAACATGTCGAAATCCCCACTGCTGACGAAAGTTTTTAAACTCCTGGGAGGTGTAGGCAGGTCCATTATCAGTTTTTATCTCCTCAGGTATACCGAGCACGGCAAAAGCTTGGACAAGATGTTTTTCAACGTCCTTAGCCTTTTCACCTGCATGTGCAGAGGCATACATAGCACCAGAGAAGGTATCAATAGAAACATGAACGTATTTTAATCTCCCAAATTCAGGGAAATGTGTGACGTCCATTTGCCACACTTCACCACTATTAATGCCTCTGGGATTGACCCCCATGCCCAGTGATGGAAGCTGTAGCTTCTGGCAGTTGGGACATGTTGCCACTATTGCTTTTGCCTGTGTCCGCGACAGATGGAACATGCGGATAAGAGCGGGAATATTTTGATGGTACATGGCATGGCTCAATTTTGCTTGTTCAAAAACTTGGGGGAGCTTTGGTAAGTCGGCTGATAGAACTATGTCTGCTGGCATAGCCAGAGCATCAGCTCTACGATTACCTTCTGCAATAAATCCTGGCAGGTTTGTATGTGACCTCACATGCATGACAAAATAGGGATGCTCTCTGTGGGAAACCAGATAAATTAATTTTGAGAGTAAATCATAAATTTTCTTGTTTGAGATTTCTTTTAGGAGAGCATGCTCAGCTCTAACAGTTACTCCAGCTACATATGCTGAGTCTGTGACCAAATTAAAGGGCTCTTTGAACCTCTCAAATGCTCTAACAACAGCTGCTAATTCAGCTACTTGTGGTGATCCCTGGATTACCTCGATGTCAGATTCCCACTTTTGCGTCTTTGGATTTTTCCATGTGACCACGGACTTTTTACTTTTTCCTGAGGCATCAGTAAAAACGGTAATCGCATCGAGGGGTTTTCTACTTTGAATCTCTCGAGGGATGAAAGAGAATGGCAGATTAAACATGTCATGTTTTGGGTAATGATTTGAGATTTGGCCTGAGTAACTATCTAATGCAAATTGTAAATTTATATTATTTTGGAGCAGGTGATCTAATGCGTCAGTTGTTACAGGTAAGTAGATGCATGCAAAGTCACATCCTGCCAGGGTGCGGAGCCTTGCTCTACCCTTCATGATAATTTTTGCCATTAGTTCTTGTGGCTGTGTGATGGTTTTAGGAGGTTGGAGTGGAAGGAATACCCATTCAATTATGATGAGGGGTTCCTTCTGCTCTTTGTCCCACTGAAATATGAGGCCATGAAAGCGTGGTACCTTCCCTAGAATGACAAGCTTAAAGGGTAGGGAGGGCTGACACCTGTGCGCTTGTCTGGTGGAAATGAGCTCTTGTATCTTTTTGAGAGACTGCCTTGCCTCTTCTGTCAGGGATCTAGGGGATGCTGGACCGCCTTCTCCTTTTACTAGGTTTGCAATAGGAGCTACATCCTCTGTGGTGAGTCCTAACCAGGACCTTAAATACTTCAGTGTCCCACAGATCTGTTGCACTTCCTCTAATGTTTTTGGGTTATTATTAATGGTGACAGGTGTTGGGGTGATAGAGGTTTCTGTGATTTTGAGTCCGAGGTATTTCCAAGGGCTTGTTCTCTGCATTTTTTCAGGTTGTAATTCAAAGCCCTTGGCCTCTAGGGCCTCAACCACCATGTTAAGTGTCTGCTCGAGATACTGATTATTGGGAGCACACACCAGCACATCATCCATGTAATGCAGGATGATGGCTTTCTCTGCTTTGGCACGGATGGGAGATAGAATTTTAGCAATATACTCTTGGCAGAGAGTTGGGGAATTTTTCATACCTTGGGGAAGCACAAGCCAATGATAACGTTCCATGGGAGTTTCATGATTAAGAGATGGTACAGAAAATGCAAATCGGGGGGCATCTGCAGGGTGGAGTGGAATATGAAAGAAGCAATCCTTGATGTCAAGAACAGCTAAATGCCAATGTTGTGGGAGCATTGAGGGTGATGGCATACCTGGTTGAAGGGGTCCCATGTCTTCAATAACCTTATTAACTTCTCTAAGATCTTGGAGTAGCCTATATTTGTTCTTTCCCGGTTTTTGTATTACAAACACGGGTGTGTTCCATGGGCTGTTAGTTGGAACTATATTTCCTTTAGCCAATTGTTCAGCCACTAATGTTTTGAGTGCCTCTAAGTTTTCTTTTTTTAACGACCACTGGTTAACCCACACGGGTTCATCTGTTTTCCAAGTTAATTTATGTGGATGGCACTCTGCTTCAGTGGCCTGCAAGGGAAAATTTTGATGTCTAGGGGTGATATCAATTTTTGTTCCCCACTGAGACATGGCATCCCTTCCCCACAGGGTGAATTTGGTGTCTAGGACATACGGACGAAGTGTCGCTATTTGTCCTTCAGGACCTTCAATTTGGATGGTGTGTTTGGACTGCTTTGCAATTTGGGTACCTCCAATCCCTTGTATGATGCCCTGAGATTGCAATTCCCATTGCGTAGGCCACTTATCAAATGGAATGACAGACACATCAGCACCTGTGTCTAACATTCCCATGATACTGATTTTATGTGATTTGTAACGGAGCTTACATTCTATTACAGGTTTGTCATTTCCCAAAACCTCAGTCCAACAGATGGCTGGGATATGACCATCTGTGGGCAGGTATTTGGGCAGTGGAAAGGCCTGTGCAATGACTTGACCTTTAGGCATAAAGTACGGTGGATATATACATTGTACAATTAGGTTAGAACACCCGTTCTGATCCATTTTCATGAGTGTGGGTGTAACCTCTATCCCAGCAGGTGTTTCCCGAGTATCCCCAATAACAAAAAGGTATGTAAATTCTGGCATGTGGTCCAAATTCTGGAATGAAATGGGTATTACAGTCTGTTTGTTGTTGTTGAAATGGTGTGCTTTATCACAGGTTACCTTAAACCTGAGTCCAGAAGTCCAAGTTGCTTTGTCTGCAGCCCTATTTATGTCTGAACGCGGAGCTGTTAGGACGCGTTGAGTCGCTAGTTTCCCTGCTGTTGACCTGGGGAAACAGTCTTTGGAGAGTTTTTATCAGCAGTTATAATTGCTCTGCAATTGCGAGCTACATGTCCCTTTTTCTGACAACGATAGCATACAAAGTTACCGCGCGATTGAGTTTCTCCTGTACCTGTAACATTCTCCACAACCTCCCCAACCATCCCCACTTTTTTCAAAAAGGGAGCAGCTGTGTTCAGCTGCACCTTCTTCGTACAGACTTCGAGGATGGATTCAACGGTAGGAGGAGGATACAGCGGGAGAGTGAGAATGACTTGTTTGCAAGCATCATTTGTATTAACTTGGAGAAGTTCGAGTAGGAGTGCTTGTTGGAGGTCAGGATTAGGGACCTGGGAAGAGACAGCTTCGTACAAACGGTTATAAAAGTGAATAATATTTTCATTTGGCGATTGCTTGATGGTGGTATAATGAGAATTAGGAGTTTGAGATGGTAATAATGTTAAGGCCTTTTCAGCAGCACGTGTGATTTCAGTAAGAACTGGACGAGGGATAAGCATTGCTTGTTTTTGAGGATTTGCCATATTATTGTCACCAGATAAAAGGTCTAATGTGATATAATTGTTTTCAAAATCCAGGTAATTATCTGGAGTTTGCCACAAAATTTTCAATAAATCAGATAAAATTATTTTCCATTGCTTTTTCCACACCATAAAATCACCAGGTGTGAGAAGAGTTTGCATTAATGTAAGTAAATCATGAGGTACAAGTAAGTGAGTTGCAAAAGTAGCACTTAAAAGGCTCTTAAAATAATTACTATGCATTCCAAACTCCTTAATTGCCTTGCACAAATCCTTAATATCAGAATAAGAAAGGGGTTTCCAGTCAGGGTTAGCTCCATTGCTAGTACAAGAGAGTGTAGTAGAAGCAGTTGGAGTTACTTCCTGGTAGCCATGGGTTCTCGGATTCAGAGGGGCAGTCACAGGACTGTGGGAACCTGGGGCGGGACAATGGGAAGCAGGGGCGGGGAGTGGAGGGGCAGGGGCGGGGAGTGGAGGCGGGGACACGGCCGGAGGAGGGGAGGGGTCGGGGGCGGGGTTGTGGGAGGCAGGGGTGGCACTTGAGCCATGGGCGGGAACAGAGGGAGGGGTGAAACACGACGCTGTGGGGACGGGGTCGGAGGCGGGGTCAGGGTGTGACGCAGGAGTGGGAGGGGATGGGGACAAGAAGGGATTTGTGGGATGGGGGAGAAAGGGATTGTGGGAGGTGTAGTTTGGAGAGGAAGGAACATTGCGTCCGCCATTACTGGAGACAAACAAACTGGGAGAAAAGCGGCTGGGGGGAGAGGATTTTTCCCGGGCTGCGAGCACGTGGCAATGGCTGACCCTGGGAACAAAGAGATCAGGGGAGAAGGGGTTTTTACGCGCGCTTGAAACATGAGGGCTAGAAACTGGGGAAAAGGGAGTGGAGAAGAGGGGTTGGGAAGGTCCTGGGATGGGCTCCGGATTCCCATCCAAGGCAGGGTGCTGAGGAAACACGGGTGAGCCAGGAGGACGATAGCTCTCCTGTGCTGAGAAGCAGTCTGCTCTAGCTGTGTTTTCCAGCGTAGGGGAAGAGGGGTCCGGGACACAGGGGTTGGAAGAGGGTATAAGGGAATTAACAGGGGGGTTTTGCAGTGGCTTTTCATGTACTGCCTTTTTCTCCGGCAAAGCATAACTTAGTAACAGGAGAGGAAAGAATTTTGAAACTGTTTCATCTCCTGCACGCCTCAGAGAGGAGAGTTTTCTCCCCACCTTATCCCAAAATTCAGCAGATCTTATGTCTTCGGAGGTCAGATTAGGAAAGTACTGAAAAAGCCATTGTACAAAAGATTGAACTAGATTTTTAGGGTATTTATGCACAGTTAAAGAAAGGTAACTTTGAACTTGGTGGTATATTTCTCTATGGTGTGCAGAAACTTCAGATCCCATTATGAATGCACAGCAAACCTCAACCCCTTACTCACGAAAAAGGAGGAAAAAAAGAGAAAGTTTACACCGGCACCAGCGTAAGACAGGAGCCCCTAAACCAGCAGGGAAATACTCACCAGAATTCTGGATTTATCACAGGAAAGCAGGTCCGGAGAAAAAAAAAAAAACGCGAGAAGGGTCTTCTGCTTTCCAGCCGTTCCCTCGCCACGTGGCGTGGGGGAGGGTACAGGCTGAGGCTCTGGGCTCGATGTTACACAAAAAGTAACACCTCGCCACACAGAGCTGGCACAGCAGGACGTGCAGAGCTAACTCCAGCAGACACACAGCTGCCGGGACGCCCTGAAAGTCTCTCAGAACCGGAGTTCAGAGATAGCACGCTGGGCGCCAAATGTAAAGGTATCTTTTCAGCTTTATACCGGCTAGCGCTTGTATTTCAATGCCTTAGAAAGCCTCGAGCAGCCTTGAGAGGTAGCACGGGCAATCTAGCACTTTAGTAGCTCTAAAATCGGTACCTGAATCAGCTGCAGAGCAAATACCATCAGCAGAAGCAAAGAGGGAGAAATATAGCTCCCTGCTCGCTCAATTCCCTGCAGTTAGAAGCCTTCAAATGAGACAGACGACCAGAGATGTTTACAGGAAGGTAGCTGAGCTGAGAGAGAGCCTTTGCCTCCCCTCGACCATCTTTTTATTCGGAGAAGGGGAAAGGGGATGACTGGGGGCGGACCCGGGGTGAGCGGCCAATCAGACACTGCTGAAGAGTCTGAGTTACATTTGGCTTTGCCCGCGCTTGGAACAAAGGAACTCGGAGCACATGTCTTTGGGAGGGGGGATGGGAAGCTCAAAACAGGCAGCAACAACCATGGTGACACAGGTGATGCACATGAAGCCAAGGAGCCATTGTGACACAGCGGGGCTTCTTCCCTTCAGCTCTGCAGCTGGCTGTCCCACACCGAGGCACCATGTGCCAAGTGCTCTCCTCAGGGCTCTGCCTGCACACAGGCCCAGAGAAGTTTTCCTGTTTGTAAGGAAAGAATGAAAAAGCCTGAGCAGGTTCCCCTGACAACCAAACCCACATGCTGAGTCCAGGCTGCCTGCAATGATGTCCCCTTTCTACAAGGGATACTGTGAGCAGGAATGATCTCTGGGAGCAGAATTCTCGCAGTCTTTCCACTGAATTCTCTGTCCCTGTCCTTTGCCTGGCTCTCTCTTGCAGATGGAAGCTGCTGCTGCCATTCTCAGCTTGAAGCCCTCGTTTGATGCAAGCAGATGATCCCAGGTGTGTTCAGCAGCTGTTGCTCAGTGTTGATGCAAAGCTTTTGTGTTCCTCATGTAATCAAGGGGACCATGGTGACACAGGTGATGCACATGAAGCCAAGGAGCCATTGTGACACAGTGGGGCCTCATGGAATCAAGGAGACCATGGTGACACAGGTGATGCACATGAAGCCAAGGAGCCATTGTGATACAGCGGGGCTTCTTCCCTTCAGCTCTGCAGCTGGCTGTCCCACACCGAGGCACCATGTGCCAAGTGCTCTCCTCAGGGCTCTGCCTGCACACAGGCCCAGAGAAGTTTTCCTGTTTGTAAGGAAAGAATGAAAAAGCCTGAGCAGGTTCCCCTGACAACCAACCCCACATGCTCAGTCCAGGCTGCCTGCAATGATGTCCCCTTTCTACAAGGGACACTGTGAGCAGGAATGATGTCTGGGAGCAGAATTCCCGCAGTCTTTCCACGGAATTCTCTGCCCCTGTCCTTTGCCTGGCTCTCTGTTGCAGATGGAAGCTGCTGGTGCCTTTCTCAGCTTGAAGCCCTCGTTTGATGCAAGCAGATGCTCCCAGGTGTGTTCAGCAGCTGTTGCTCAGTGTTGATGCAAAGCTTTTGTGTTCCTCATGGAAGCAAGGAGCCATTGTGACACTGCAGGGGCTCATGGCATCAAGGAGACAATTGTGACAGTACAGAACCTCCTAGAAACAAGGCTCCATGGTGACACCGTGGGGAATCATGGAAACACATGGAAATGTGTTCCTCATGAGACACAGCAGGGCCTTGTTGGAACCAAAGACACCTCTGCAAAAAGCAGGGTAGCTCACAGAACCAAGGAGTCCATTGTTACAATAGAAAACCTATGGAAGCATGGGGCCATTGTGACACAGTGGGGCCACATGGAAGCCACGGAGCCATTGTGACCCAGTGGGGCCTCATGGAATCAAGGAGACCATGGTGACACAGGTGATGCACATGAAGCCAAGGAGCCATTGTGACACAGTGGGGCCTCATGGAATCAAGGAGACCATTGTGACAGAGGTGATGCACATGAAGCCAAGGAGCCATTGTGACCCAGTGGGGCCTCATGGAATCAAGGAGACCATGGTGACACAGGTGATGCACATGAAGCCAAGGAGCCAATGTGATACAGGGGGGCCTCATGGAATCAAGGAGACCATGGTGACACAGGTGATGCACATGAAGCCAAGGAGCCATTGTGACACAGCGGGGCTTCTTCCCTTCAGCTCTGCAGCTGGCTGTCCCAGCCCACAGCACCATGTGCCATCTGCTCTCCTCAGGGCTCTGCCTGCACGCAGGCCCAGAGAAGTTTTCCTGTTTGTAAGGAAAGAATGGAAAAGCCTGAGTAGGTTCCCTAGACAACCAAACCCACATGCTCAGTCCAGGCTGCCTGCAATGATGTCCCCTTTCTACAAGGGACACTGTGAGCCGGAATGATGTCTGGGAGCAGAATTCTCGCAGTCTTTCCACGGAATTCTCTGTCTCTGTCCTTTGCCTGGCTCTCAGTGTCAGATGGAAGCTGCAGGTGCCATTCTCAGCTTGAAGCCCTCGTTTGATGCAAGCAGATGCTCCCAGGTGTGTTCAGCAGCTGTTGCTCAGTGTTGATGCAAAGCTTTTGTGTTCCTCATGGAAGCAAGGAGCCATTGTGACACTGCAGGGGCTCATGGGATCAAGGAGACAATTGTGACAGTACAGAACCTCCTAGAAACAAGGCTCCATGGTGACACCGTGGGGAATCATGGAACCACATGGAAATGTGTTCCTGATGAGACACAGCAGGGCCTTGTTGGAACCAAAGACACCTCTGCAAAAAGCAGGGTAGCTCACAGAACCAAGGAGTCCATTGTTACAATAGAAAACCTATGGAAGCAAAAGGCCATTGTGACACAGTGGGGCCACATGGAAGCCAAGGAGCCATTGTGACCCAGTGGGGCCTCATGGAATCAAGGAAACCATGGTGACACAGGTGATGCACATGAAGCCAAGGAGCCATTGTGACCCAGTGGGGCCTCATGGAATCAAGGAGACCATGGTGACACAGGTGATGCACATGAAGCCAAGGAGCCATTGTGACACAGCGGGGCTTCTTCCCTTCAGCTCTGCAGCTGGCTGTCCCACACCGAGGCACCATGTGCCAAGTGCTCTCCTCAGGGCTCTGCCTGCACACAGGCCCAGAGAAGTTTTCCTGTTTGTAAGGAAAGAATGAAAAAGCCTGAGCAGCTTTCCTAAACAACCAACACCACATGCTCAGTCCAGGCTGCCTGCAATGATGTCCCCTTTCTACAAGGGACACTGTGAGCAGGAATGATGTGTGGGAGCAGAATTCTCGCAGTCTTTCCACTGAATTCTCTGTCCCTGTCTCTTGCCTGGCTCTCTGTTGCAGATGGAAGCTGCTGCTGCCATTCTCAGCTTGAAGCCCTCGCTTGATGCAAGCAGATGCTCCCAGGTGTGTTCAGCAGCTGTTGCTCAGTGTTGATGCAAAGCTTTTGTGTTCCTCATGGAAGCAAGGAGCCATTGTGACACAGTGGGGCCTCATGGAATCAAGGAGACCATTGTGATGCAGGTGATGCACATGAAGCCAAGGAGCCATTGTGACACAGCAGGGCCTCATGGAATCAAGGAGACCATGGTGACACAGGTGATGCACATGAAGCCAAGGAGCCATTGTGACACAGCAGGGCTTCTTCCCTTCAGCTCTGCAGCTGGCTGTCCCAGCCCACAGCACCATGTGCCAAGTGCTCTCCTCAGGGCTCTCCCTGCACACAGGCCCAGAGAAGTTTTCCTGTTTGTAAGGAAAGAATGGAAAAGCCTGAGCAGCTTTCCTAAACAACCAACCCCACATGCTCCGTCCAGGCTGCCTGCAATGATGTCCCCTTTCTACAAGGGACACTGTGAGCAGGAATGATCTCTGGGAGCAGAATTCCCGCAGTCTTTCCACGGAATTCTCTGTCCCTGTCCTTTCCCTGGCTCTCTGTTGCAGATGGAAGCTGCTGCTGCCTTTCTCAGCTTGAAGCCCTGGTTTGATGCAAGCAGATGCTCCCAGGTGTGTTCAGCAGCTGTTGCTCAGTGTTGATGCAAAGCTTTTGTGTTCCTCATGGAAGCAAGGAGCCATTGTGACACTGCAGGGGCTCATGGCATCAAGGAGACAATTGTGACACTACAGAACCTCCTCGAAACAAGGCTCCATGGTGACACCGTGGGGAATCATGGAACCACATGGAAATGTGTTCCTGATGAGACGCAGCAGGGCCTTGTTGGAACCAAAGACACCTCTGCAAAAAGCAGGGTAGCTCACAGAACCAAGGAGTCCATTGTTACAATAGAAAACCTATGGAAGCAAGGAGCCATTGTGACCCAGTGGGGCCTCATGGAATCAAGGAGACCATGGTGACACAGGTGATGCACATGACGCCAAGGAGCCATTGTGACACAGCGGGGCTTCTTCCCTTCAGCTCTGCAGCTGGCTGTCCCAGCCCACAGCACCATGTGCCAACTGCTCTCCTCAGGGCTCTCCCTGCACACAGGCCCAGAGAAGTTTTCCTGTTTGTAAGGAAAGAATGAAAAAGCCTGAGCAGGTTCCCTAGACAACCAAACCCACATGCTGAGTCCAGGCTGCCTGCAATGATGTCCCCTTTCTACAAGGGACACTGTGAGCAGGAATGATGTCTGGTAGCAGAATTCTCGCAGTCTTTCCACGGAATTCTCTGTCCCTGTCCTTTGCCTCGCTCTCTGTTGCAGATGGAAGCTGCTGCTGCCATTCTCAGCTTGAAGCCCTGGTTTGATGCAAGCAGATGCTCCCAGGTGTGTTCAGCAGCTGTTGCTCAGTGTTGATGCAAAGCTTTTGTGTTCCTCATGGAAGCAAGGAGCCATTGTGACACTGCAGGGGCTCATGGCATCAAGGAGAGAATTGTGACACTACAGAACCTCCTCGAAACAAGGCTCCATGGTGACACCGTGGCGAATCATGGAACCACATGGAAATGTGTTCCTGATGAGACACAGCAGGGCCTTGTTGGAACCAAAGACACCTCTGCAAAAAGCAGGGTAGCTCACAGAACCAAGGACTCCATTGTTACAATAGAAAACCTATGGAAGCAAGGGGCCATTGTGACACAGTGGGGCCACATGGAAGCCAAGGAGCCATTGTGACCCAGTGGGGCCTCATGGAATCAAGGAGACCATGGTGACACAGGTGATGCACATGAAGTCAAGGAGCCATTGTGACACAGTGGGGCCTCATGGAATCAAGGAGACCATGGTGACACAGGTGATGCACATGAAGCCAAGGAGCCATTGTGACCCAGTGGGGCCTCATGGAATCAAGGAGACCATGGTGACACAGGTGATGCACATGAAGCCAAGGAGCCATTGTGACCCAGTGGGGCCTCATGGAATCAAGGAGACCATGGTGACACAGGTGATGCACATGAAGCCAAGGAGCCATTGTGACCCAGTGGGGCCTCATGGAATCAAGGAGACCATGGTGACACAGGTGATGCACATGAAGCCAAGGAGCCATTGTGACCCAGTGGGGCCACATGGAATCAAGGAGACCATGGTGACACAGGTGATGCACATGAAGCCAAGGAGCCATTGTGACCCAGTGGGGTCTCATGGAATCAAGGAGACCATGGTGACACAGGTGATGCACATGAAGCCAAGGAGCCATTGTGACCCAGTGGGGCCTCATGGAATCAAGGAGACCATGGTGACACAGGTGATGCACATGAAGCCAAGGAGCCAATGTGATACAGTGGGGCCTCATGGAATCAAGGAGACCATGGTGACACAGGTGATGCACATGAAGCCAAGGAGCCATTGTGACCCAGTGGGGCCTCATGGAATCAAGGAGACCATGGTGACACAGGTGATGCACATGAAGCCAAGGAGGCAATGTGATACAGTAGGGCCTCATGGAATCAAGGAGACCATGGTGACACAGGTGATGCACATGAAGCCAAGGAGCCATTGTGACACAGCGGGGCTTCTTCCCTTCAGCTCTGCAGCTGGCTGTCCCAGCCCACAGCACCATGTGCCATCTGCTCTCCTCAGGGCTCTGCCTGCACGCAGGCCCAGAGAAGTTTTCCTGTTTGTAAGGAAAGAATGGAAAAGCCTGAGTAGGTTCCCTAGACAACCAAACCCACATGCTCAGTCCAGGCTGCCTGCAATGATGTCCCCTTTCTACAAGGGACACTGTGAGCCGGAATGATGTCTGGGAGCAGAATTCTCGCAGTCTTTCCACGGAATTCTCTGTCCCTGTCCTTTGCCTGGCTCTCTGTTGCAGATGGAAGCTGCTGCTGCCATTCTCAGCTTGAAGCCCTCGTTTGATGCAAGCAGATGCTCCCAGGTGTGTTCAGCAGCTGTTGCTCAGTGTTGATGCAAAGCTTTTGTGTTCCTCATGGAAGCAAGGAGCCATTGTGACACTGCAGGGGCTCATGGCATCAAGGAGACAATTGTGACACTACAGAACCTCCTAGAAACAAGGCTCCATGGTGACACCGTGGGGAATCATGGAACCACATGGAAATGTGTTCCTGATGAGACACAGCAGGGCCTTGTTGGAACCAAAGACACCTCTGCAAAAAGCAGGGTAGCTCACAGAACCAAGGAGTCCATTGTTACAGTAGAAAACCTATGGAAGCAAAAGGCCATTGTGACACAGTGGGGCCACATGGAAGCCAAGGAGCCATTGTGACCCAGTGGGGCCTCATGGAATCAAGGAGACCATTGTGACACAGTGGGGCCACATGGAAGCCAAGGAGCCATTGTGACCCAGTGGGGCCTCATGGAATCAAGGAGACCATGGTGACACAGGTGATGCACATGAAGCCAAGGAGCCATTGTGACACAGCGGGGCTTCTTCCCTTCAGCTCTGCAGCTGGCTGTCCCAGCCCTAGGCACCATATGCCAAGTGCTCTCCTCAGGGCTCTCCCTGCACACAGGCCCAGAGAAGTTTTCCTGTTTGTAAGGAAAGAATGAAAAAGCCTGAGCAGTTTCCCTAGACAACCAAATCCACATGCTCAGTCCAGGCTGCCTGCAATGATGTCCCCTTTCTACAAGGGACACTGTGAGCAGGAATGATCTCTGGGAGCAGAATTCTCGCAGTCTTTCCACGGAATTCTCTGTCCCTGTCCTTTGCCTGGCTCTCTGTTGCAGATGGAAGCTGCTGCTGCCATTCTCAGCTTGAAGCCCTCGTTTGATGCAAGCAGATGCTCCCAGGTGTGTTCAGCAGCTGTTGCTCAGTGTTGATGCAAAGCTTTTGTGTTCCTCATGGAAGCAAGGAGCCATTGTGACACTGCAGGGGCTCATGGCATCAAGGAGACAATTGTGACAGTACAGAACCTCCTAGAAACAAGGCTCCATGGTGACACCATGGGGAATCACGGAACCACATGGAAATGTGTTCCTGATGAGACACAGCAGGGCCTTGTTGGAACCAAAGACACCTCTGCAAAAAGCAGGGTAGCTCACAGAACCAAGGAGTCCATTGTTAAAATAGAAAACCTATGGAAGCAAGGGGCCATTGTGACACAGTGGGGCCACATGGAAGCCACGGAGCCATTGTGACCCAGTGGGGCCTCATGGAATCAAGGAGACCATGGTGACACAGGTGATGCACATGAAGCCAAGGAGCCATTGTGACCCAGTGGGGCCTCATGGAATCAAGGAGACCATGGTGACACAGGTGATGCACATGAAGCCAAGGAGCCATTGTGACCCAGTGGGGCCTCATGGAATCAAGGAGACCATTGTGACACAGTGGGGCCACATGGAAGCCAAGGAGCCATTGTGACCCAGTGGGGCCTCATGGAATCAAGGAGACCATGGTGACACAGGTGATGCACATGAAGCCTAGGAGCCATTGTGACCCAGTGGGGCCTCATGGAATCAAGGAGACCATGGTGACACAGGTGATGCACATGAAGCCAAGGAACCATTGTGACACAGTGGGGCCTCATGGAATCAAGGAGACCATGGTGACACAGGTGATGCACATGAAGCCAAGGAGCCATTGTGACACAGCGGGGCTTCTTCCCTTCAGCTCTGCAGCTGGCTGTCCCACACCGAGGCTCCATGTACCAAGTGCTCTCCTCAGGGCTCTGCCTGCACACAGGCCCAGAGAAGTTTTCCTGTTTGTAAGGAAAGAATGGAAAAGCCTGAGCAGCTTTCCTAAACAACCAACACCACATGCTCAGTCCAGGCTGCCTGCAATGATGTCCCCTTTCTACAAGGGACACTGTGAGCAGGAATGATGTCTGGGAGCAGAATTCTCGCAGTCTTTCCACTGAATTCTCTGTCCCTGTCTCTTGCCTGGCTCTCTGTTGCAGATGGAAGCTGCTGCTGCCATTCTCAGCTTGAAGCCCTCGTTTGATGCAAGCAGATGCTCCCAGGTGTGTTCAGCAGCTGTTGCTCAGTGTTGATGCAAAGCTTTTGTGTTCCTCATGGAAGCAAGGAGCCATTGTGACACTGCAGGGGCTCATGGGATCAAGGAGGCAATTGTGACAGTACAGAACCTCCTAGAAACAAGGCTCCATGGTGACACCGTAGGGAATCATGGAACCACATGGACATGTGTTCCTCATGAGATGCAGCAGGGCCTTGTTGGAACCAAAGACACCTCTGCAAAAAGCAGGGTAGCTCACAGAACCAAGGAGTCCATTGTTACAATAGAAAACCTATGGAAGCAAGGGGATATTGTGACACAGTGGGGCCACATGGAATCAAGGAGACCATTGTGACACAGGTGATGCACATGAAGCCAAGGAGCCATTGTGACACAGTGGGGCCTCATGGAATCAAGGAGACCATTGTGACACAGGTGATGCACATGAAGCCAAGGAGCCATTGTGACCCAGTGGGGCCTCATGGAATCAAGGAGACCATGGTGACACAGGTGATGCACATGAAGCCAAGGAGCCATTGTGACACAGCGGGGCCTCATGGAATCAAGGAGACCATGGTGACACAGGTGATGCACATGAAGCCAAGGAGCCATTGTGACCCAGTGGGGCCTCATGGAATCAAGGAGACCATGGTGACACAGGTGATGCACATGAAGCCAAGGAGCCATTGTGACCCAGTGGGGCCACATGGAATCAAGGAGACCATGGTGACACAGGTGATGCACATGAAGCCAAGGAGCCATTGTGACCCAGTGGGGTCTCATGGAATCAAGGAGACCATGGTGACACAGGTGATGCACATGAAGCCAAGGAGCCATTGTGACCCAGTGGGGCCTCATGGAATCAAGGAGACCATGGTGACACAGGTGATGCACATGAAGCCAAGGAGCCAATGTGATACAGTGGGGCCTCATGGAATCAAGGAGACCATGGTGACACAGGTGATGCACATGAAGCCAAGGAGCCATTGTGACCCAGTGGGGCCTCATGGAATCAAGGAGACCATGGTGACACAGGTGATGCACATGAAGCCAAGGAGGCAATGTGATACAGTGGGGCCTCATGGAATCAAGGAGACCATGGTGACACAGGTGATGCACATGAAGCCAAGGAGCCATTGTGACACAGCGGGGCTTCTTCCCTTCAGCTCTGCAGCTGGCTGTCCCAGCCCACAGCACCATGTGCCATCTGCTCTCCTCAGGGCTCTGCCTGCACGCAGGCCCAGAGAAGTTTTCTGTTTGTAAGGAAAGAATGGAAAAGCCTGAGTAGGTTCCCTAGACAACCAAACCCACATGCTCAGTCCAGGCTGCCTGCAATGATGTCCCCTTTCTACAAGGGACACTGTGAGCCGGAATGATGTCTGGGAGCAGAATTCTCGCAGTCTTTCCACGGAATTCTCTGTCCCTGTCCTTTGCCTGGCTCTCTGTTGCAGATGGAAGCTGCTGCTGCCATTCTCAGCTTGAAGCCCTCGTTTGATGCAAGCAGATGCTCCCAGGTGTGTTCAGCAGCTGTTGCTCAGTGTTGATGCAAAGCTTTTGTGTTCCTCATGGAAGCAAGGAGCCATTGTGACACTGCAGGGGCTCATGGCATCAAGGAGACAATTGTGACACTACAGAACCTCCTAGAAACAAGGCTCCATGGTGACACCGTGGGGAATCATGGAACCACATGGAAATGTGTTCCTCATGAGACACAGCAGGGCCTTGTTGGAACCAAAGACACCTCTGCAAAAAGCAGGGTAGCTCACAGAACCAAGGAGTCCATTGTTACAGTAGAAAACCTATGGAAGCAAAAGGCCATTGTGACACAGTGGGGCCACATGGAAGCCAAGGAGCCATTGTGACCCAGTGGGGCCTCATGGAATCAAGGAGACCATTGTGACACAGTGGGGCCACATGGAAGCCAAGGAGCCATTGTGACACAGCGGGGCTTCTTCCCTTCAGCTCTGCAGCTGGCTGTCCCACACCGAGGCACCATGTGCCAAGTGCTCTCCTCAGGGCTCTCCCTGCACACAGGCCCAGAGAAGTTTTCCTGTTTGTAAGGAAAGAATAAAAAAGCCTGAGCAGCTTTCCTAAACAACCAACACCACATGCTCAGGCCAGGCTGCCTGCAATGATGTCCCCTTTCTACAAGGGACACTGTGAGCAGGAATGATGTCTGGGAGCAGAATTCTCGCAGTCTTTCCACTGAATTCTCTGTCCCTGTCTCTTGCCTGGCTCTCTGTTGCAGATGGAAGCTGCTGCTGCCATTCTCAGCTTGAAGCCCTCGCTTGATGCAAGCAGATGCTCCCAGGTGTGTTCAGCAGCTGTTGCTCAGTGTTGATGCAAAGCTTTTGTGTTCCTCATGGAAGCAAGGAGCCATTGTGACACTGCAGGGGCTCATGGGATCAAGGAGACAATTGTGACAGTACAGAACCTCCTAGAAACAAGGCTCCATGGTGACACCGTGATGAATCATGGAACCACATGGAAATGTGTTCCTGATGAGACACAGCAGGGCCTTGTTGGAACCAAAGACACCTCTGCAAAAAGCAGGGTAGCTCACAGAACCAAGGAGTCCATTGTTACAATAGAAAACCTATGGAATCAAGGAGACCATTGTGACACAGTGGGGCCACATGGAAGCCAAGGAGCCATTGTGACCCAGTGGGGCCTCATGGAATCAAGGAGACCATGGTGACACAGGTGATGCACATGAAGCCAAGGAGCCATTGTGACCCAGTGGGGCCTCATGGAATCAAGGAGACCATGGTGACACAGGTGATGCACATGAAGCCAAGGAGCCATTGTGACACAGCGGGGCTTCTTCCCTTCAGCTCTGCAGCTGGCTGTCCCAGCCCACAGCACCATGTGCCAACTGCTCTCCTCAGGGCTCTGCCTGAACACAGGCCCAGGAGAAGTTTTCCTGTTTGTAAGGAAAGAATGGAAAAGCCTGAGCAGGTTTTCTAAACAACCAACCCCACATGCTGAGTCCAGGCTGCCTGCAATGATGTCCCCTTTCTACAAGGGACACTGTGAGCAGGAATGATCTCTGGGAGCAGAATTCCCGCAGTCTTTCCACTGAATTCTCTGTCCCTGTCCTTTGCCTGGCTCTCTGTTGCAGATGGAAGCTGCTGCTGCCATTCTCAGCTTGAAGCCCTCGTTTGATGCAAGCAGATGCTCCCAGGTGTGTTCAGCAGCTGTTGCTCAGTGTTGATGCAAAGCTTTTGTGTTCCTCATGGAAGCAAGGAGCCATTGTGACACTGCAGGGGCTCATGGCATCAAGGAGACAATTGTGACAGTACAGAACCTCCTAGAAACAAGGCTCCATGGTGACACCGTGGGGAATCATGGAACCACATGGAAATGTGTTCCTGATGAGACACAGCAGGGCCTTGTTGGAACCAAAGACACCTCTGCAAAAAGCAGGGTAGCTCACAGAACCAAGGAGTCCATTGTTACAATAGAAAACCTATGGAAGCAAGGAGTCATTGTGACACAGTGGGGCCACATGGAAGCCAAGGAGCCATTGTGACCCAGTGGGGCCTCATGGAATCAAGGAGACCATGGTGACACAGGTGATGCACATGAAGCCAAGGAGCCATTGTGACACAGCGGGGCTTCTTCCCTTCAGCTCTGCAGCTGGCTGTCCCAGACCGAGGCACCATGTGCCAAGTGCTCTCCTCAGGGCTCTGCCTGCACACAGGCCCAGAGAAGTTTTCCTGTTTGTAAGGAAAGAAGGAAAAAGCCTGAGCAGCTTTCCTAAACAACCAACACCACATGCTCAGTCCAGGCTGCCTGCAATGATGTCCCCTTTCTACAAGGGACACTGTGAGCAGGAATGATGTCTGGGAGAAGAATTCTCGCAGTCTTTCCACGGAATTCTCTGTCCCTGTCTCTTGCCTGGCTCTCTGTTGCAGATGGAAGCTGCTGCTGCCATTCTCAGCTTGAAGCCCTCGTTTGATGCAAGCAGATGCTCCCAGGTGTGTTCAGCAGCTCTTGCTCAGTGTTGATGCAAAGCTTTTGTGTTCCTCATGGAAGCAAGGAGCCATTCTGACACAGTGGGGCCTCATGGAATCAAGGAGACCATTGTGAGGCAGGTGATGCACATGAAGCCAAGGAGCCATTGTGACACAGCAGGGCCTCATGGAATCAAGGAGACCATGGTGACACAGGTGATGCACATGAAGCCAAGGAGCCATTGTGACACAGCGGGGCTTCTTCCCTTCAGCTCTGCAGCTGGCTGTCCCAGCCCACAGCACCATGTGCCAACTGCTCTCCTCAGGGCTCTGCCTGCACACAGGCCCAGAGAAGTTTTCCTGTTTGTAAGGAAAGAATTGAAAAGCCTGAGCAGCTTTCCTAAACAACCAACCCCACATGCTCAGTCCAGGCTGCCTGCAATGATGTCCCCTTTCTACAAGGGACACTGTGAGTAGGAATGATGTCTGGGAGCAGAATTCTCGCAGTCTTTCCACGGAATTCTCTGTCCCTGTCCTTTGCCTGGCTCTCTGTTGCAGATGGAAGCTGCTGCTGCCATTCTCAGCTTGAAGCCCTCGTTTGATGCAAGCAGATGCTCCCAGGTGTGTTCAGCAGCTGTTGCTCAGTGTTGATGCAAAGCTTTTGTGTTCCTCATGGAAGCAAGGAGCCATTGTGACACTGCAGGGGCTCATGGCATCAAGGAGACAATTGTGACAGTACAGAACCTCCTAGAAACAAGGCTCCATGGTGACACTGTGATGAATCATGGAACCACATGGAAATGTGTTCCTGATGAGACACAGCAGGGCCTTGTTGGAACCAAAGACACCTCTGCAAAAAGCAGGGTAGCTCACAGAACCAAGGAGTCCATTGTTACAATAGAAAACCTATGGAAGCCACGGAGCCATTGTGACAAAGTGGGGCCTCATGGAATCAAGGAGACCATGGTGACACAGGTGATGCACATGAAGCCAAGGAGCCATTGTGACCCAGTGGGGTCTCATGGAATCAAGGAGACCATGGTGACACAGGTGATGCACATGAAGCCAAGGAGCCATTGTGACACAGTGGGGCCTCATGGAATCAAGGAGACCATTGTGACACAGGTGATGCACATGAAGCCACGGAGCCATGGTGACACAGTGGGGCCTCATGGAATCAAGGAGACCATGGTGACACAGGTGATGCACATGAAGCCAAGGAGCCATTGTGACACAGCGGGGTTTCTTCCCTTCAGCTCTGCAGCTGGCTGTCCCAGCCCACAGCACCATGTGCCAACTGCTCTCCTCAGGGCTCTGCCTGAACACAGGCCCAGAGAAGTTTTCCTGTTTGTAAGGAAAGCATGGAAAAGCCTGAGCAGGTTTTCTAAACAACCAACCCCAGATGCTCAGTCCAGGCTGCCTGCAATGATGTCCCCTTTCTACAAGGGACACTGTGAGCAGGAATGATCTCTGGGAGCAGAATTCCAGCAGTCTTTCCACGGAATTCTCTGTCTCTGTCCTTTGCCTGGCTCTCTGTTGCAGATGGAAGCTGCTGCTGCCATTCTCAGCTTGAAGCCCTCTTTTGATGCAAGCAGATGCTCCCAGGTGTGTTCAGCAGCTGTTGCTCAGTGTTGATGCAAAGCTTTTGTGTTCCTCATGGAAGCAAGGAGCCATTGTGACACTGCAGGGGCTCATGGCATCAAGGAGACAATTGTGACAGTACAGAACCTCCTAGAAACAAGGCTCCATGGTGACACCGTGATGAATCATGGAACCACATGGAAATGTGTTCCTGATGAGACGCAGCAGGGCCTTGTTGGAACCAAAGACACCTCTGCAAAAAGCAGGGTAGCTCACAGAACCAAGGAGTCCATTGTTACAATAGAAAACCTATGGAAGCAAGGAGCCATTGTGACACAGTGGGGCCACATGGAAGCCACGGAGCCATTGTGACCCAGTGGGGCCTCATGGAATCAAGGAGACCATGGTGACACAGGTGATGCACACGAAGCCAAGGAGCCATTGTGACACAGCGGGGCCTCATGGAATCAAGGAGACCATTGTGACACAGGTGATGCACATGAAGCCAAGGAGCCATTGTGACACAGCGGGGCTTCTTCCCTTCAGCTCTGCAGCTGGCTGTCCCAGACCGAGGCACCATGTACCAAGTGCTCTCCTCAGGGCTCTCCCTCCACACAGGCCCAGAGAAGTTTTCCTGTTTGTAAGGAAAGAATGAAAAAGCCTGAGCAGCTTTCCTAAACAACCAACACCACATGCTGAGTCCAGGCTGCCTGCAATGATGTCCCCTTTCTACAAGGGACACTGTGAGCAGGAATGATGTCTGGGAGCAGAATTCTCGCAGTCTTTCCACGGAATTCTCTGTCCCTGTCTCTTGCCTGGCTCTCTGTTGCAGATGGAAGCTGCTGCTGCCATTCTCAGCTTGAAGCCCTCGTTTGATGCAAGCAGATGCTCCCAGGTGTGTTCAGCAGCTGTTGCTCAGTGTTGATGCAAAGCTTTTGTGTTCCTCATGGAAGCAAGGAGCCATTGTGACACTGCAGGGGCTCATGGGATCAAGGAGGCAATTGTGACAGTACAGAACCTCCTAGAAACAAGGCTCCATGGTGACACCGTAGGGAATCATGGAACCACATGGACATGTGTTCCTCATGAGACGCAGCAGGGCCTTGTTGGAACCAAAGACACCTCTGCAAAAAGCAGGGCAGCTCACAGAACCAAGGAGTCCATTGTTACAATAGAAAACCTATGGAAGCAAGGGGATATTGTGACACAGTGGGGCCACATGGAATCAAGGAGACCATTGTGACACAGGTGATTCACATGAAGCAAAGGAGCCATTGTGACACAGTGGGGCCTCATGGAATCAAGGAGACCATGGTGACACAGGTGATGCACATGAAGCCAAGGAACCATTGTGACACAGTGGGGCCTCATGGAATCAAGGAGACCATGGTGACACAGGTGATGCACATGAAGCCAAGGAGCCATTGTGACACAGCGGGGCTTCTTCCCTTCAGCTCTGCAGCTGGCTGTCCCAGCCCTAGGCACCATATGCCAAGTGCTCTCCTCAGGGCTCTCCCTGCACACAGGCCCAGAGAAGTTTTCCTGTTTGTAAGGAAAGAATGGAAAAGCCTGAGCAGCTTTCCTAAACAACCAACACCACATGCTCAGTCCAGGCTGCCTGCAATGATGTCCCCTTTCTACAAGGGACACTGTGAGCAGGAATGATCTCTGGGAGCAGAATTTTCGCAGTCTTTCCACGGAATTCTCTGTCCCTGTCCTTTGCCTGGCTCTCTGTTGCAGATGGAAGCTGCTGCTGCCTTTCTCAGCTTGAAGCCCTCTTTTGATGCAAGCAGATGCTCCCAGGTGTGTTCAGCAGCTGTTGCTCAGTGTTGATGCAAAGCTTTTGTGTTCCTCATGGAAGCAAGGAGCCATTGTGACACTGCAGGGGCTCATGGCATCAAGGAGACAATTGTGACACTACAGAACCTCCTAGAAACAAGACTCCATGATGACACCGTCGGGAATCATGGAACCACATGGAAATGTGTTCCTCATGAGACACAACAGGGTCTTGTTGGAACCAAAGACACCAGTGCAAAAAGCAGGGTAGCTCACAGAACCAAGGAGTCCATTGCTACAATAGAAAACCTATGGAAGCAAGGAGACCATTGTGACCCAGTGGGGCCACATGGAAGCCAAGGAGCCATTGTGACCCAGAGGGGCCTCATGGAATCAAGGAGACCATGGTGACACAGGTGATGCACATGAAGCCAAGGAGCCATTGTGACCCAGTGGGGCCTCATGGAATCAAGGAGACCATGGTGACACAGGTGATGCACATGAAGCCAAGGAGCCATTGTGACCCAGTGGGGGCTCATGGAATCAAGGAGACCATGGTGACACAGGTGATGCACATGAAGCCAAGGAGCCATTGTGACCCAGTGGGGCCTCATGGAATCAAGGAGACCATGGTGACACAGGTGATGCACATGAAGCCAAGGAGCCATTGTGACCCAGTGGGGCCTCATGGAATCAAGGAGACCATGGTGACACAGGTGATGCACATGAAGCCAAGGAGCCATTGTGACACAGTGGGGCTTCTTCCCTTCAGCTCTGCAGCTGGCTGTCCCAGACCGAGGCACCATGTGCCAAGTACTCTCCTCAGGGCTCTGCCTGCACACAGGCCCAGAGAAGTTTTCCTGTTTGTAAGGAAAGAATGAAAACGCCTGAGCAGGTTCCCTAGACAACAAACCCACATGCTGAGTCCAGGCTGCCTGCAATGATGTCCCCTTTCTACAAGGGACACTGTGAGCAGGAATGATCTCTGGGAGCAGAATTTTCGCAGTCTTTCCACTGAATTCTCTGTCCCTGTCCTTTGCCTGGCTCTCTGTTGCAGATGGAAGCTGCTGGTGCCTTTCTCAGCTTGAAGCCCTCGTTTGATGCAAGCAGATGCTCCCAGGTGTGTTCAGCAGCTGTTGCTCAGTGTTGATGCAAAGCTTTTGTGTTCCTCATGGAAGCAAGGAGCCATTGTGACACTGCAGGGGCTCATGGCATCATGGAGACAATTGTGACAGTACAGAACCTCCTAGAAACAAGGCTCCATGATGACACCGTGGCGAATCATGGAACCACATGGAAATGTGTTCCTCATGAGACGCAGCAGGGCCTTGTTGGAACCAAAGACACCTCTGCAAAAAGCAGGGTAGCTCACAGAACCAAGGAGTCCATTGCTACAATAGAAAACCTATGGAAGCAAGGAGACCATTGTGACACAGTGGGGCCACATGGAAGCCACGGAGCCATTGTGACCCAGTGGGGCCTCATGGAATCAAGGAGACCATGGTGACACAGGTGATGCACATGAAACCAAGGAGCCATTGTGACACAGCGGGGCTTCTTCCCTTCAGCTCTGCAGCTGGCTGTCCCACACCGAGGCACCATGTGCCAAGTGCTCTCCTATAGGCTCTGCCTGCACACAGGCCCAGAGAAGTTTTCCTGTTTGTAAGGAAAGAATGAAAACGCCTGAGCAGGTTCCCTAGACAACAAACCCACATGCTGAGTCCAGGCTGCCTGCAATGATGTCCCCTTTCTACAAGGGACACTGTGAGCAGGAATGATGTCTGGGAGCAGAATTCTCGCAGTCTTTCCACGGAATTCTCTGTCCCTGTCCTTTCCCTGGCTCTCAGTGTCAGATGGAAGCTGCTGGTGCCTTTCTCTGCTTGAAGCCCTCGTTTGATGCAAGCAGATGCTCCCAGGTGTGTTCAGCAGCTGTTGCTCAGTGTTGATGCAAAGCTTTTGTGCTCCTCATGGAAGCAAGGAGCCATTGTGACACTGCAGGGGCTCATGGCATCATGGAGACAATTGTGACAGTACAGAACCTCCTAGAAAAAAGGCTCCATGATGACACCGTGGCGAATCATGGAACCACATGGAAATGTGTTCCTCATGAGACACAACAGGGCCTTGTTGGAACCAAAGACACCTCTGCAAAAAGCAGGGTAGCTCACAGAACCAAGGAGTCCATTGCTACAATAGAAAACCTATGGAAGCAAGGAGACCATTGTGACCCAGTGGGGCCACATGGAAGCCACGGAGCCATTGTGACCCAGTGGGGCCTCATGGAATCAAGGAGACCATGGTGACACAGGTGATGCACATGAAGCCAAGGAGCCATTGTGACCCAGTGGGGCCTCATGGAATCAAGGAGACCATGGTGACACAGGTGATGCACATGAAGCCAAGGAGCCATTGTGACCCAGTGGGGCCTCATGGAATCAAGGAGACCATGGTGACACAGGTGATGCACATGAAGCCAAGGAGCCATTGTGACACAGCGGGGCCTCATGGAATCAAGGAGACCATGGTGACACAGGTGATGCACATGAAGCCAAGGAGCCATTGTGACACAGCGGGGCTTCTTCCCTTCAGCTCTGCAGCTGGCTGTCCCACACCGAGGCACCATGTGCCGAGTACTCTCCTCAGGGCTCTGCCTGCACACAGGCCCAGAGAAGTTTTCCTGTTTGTAAGGAAAGAATGAAAAAGCCTGAGCAGGTTCCCTAGACAACCAAACCCACATGCTCAGTCCAGGCTGCCTGCAATGATGTCCCCTTTCTACAAGGGACACTGTGAGCAGGAATGATCTCTGGGAGCAGAATTCTCGCAGTCTTTCCACGGAATTCTCTGTCCCTGTCCTTTCCCTGGCTCTCTGTTGCAGATGGAAGCTGCTGCTGCCATTCTCAGCTTGAAGCCCTCGTTTGATGCAAGCAGATGCTCCCAGGTGTGTTCAGCAGCTGTTGCACAGTGTTGATGCAAAGCTTTTGTGTTCTTCATGGAATCAAGGAGACCATTGTGACACAGGTGATGCACATGAAGCCAAGGAGCCATTGTGACCCAGTGGGGCCTCATGGAATCAAGGAGACCATGGTGACACAGGTGATGCACATGAAGCCAAGGAGCCATTGTGACACAGTGGGGGCTCATGGAATCAAGGAGACCATGGTGACACAGGTGATGCACATGAAGCCAAGGAGCCATTGTGACCCAGTGGGGCCTCATGGAATCAAGGAGACCATGGTGACACAGGTGATGCACATGAAGCCAAGGAGCCATTGTGACACAGCGGGGCCTCATGGAATCAAGGAGACCATGGTGACACAGGTGATGCACATGAAGCCAAGGAGCCATTGTGACACAGTGGGGCTTCTTCCCTTCAGCTCTGCAGCTGGCTGTCCCACACCGAGGCACCATGTGCCAAGTACTCTCCTCAGGGCTCTGCCTGCACACAGGCCCAGAGAAGTTTTCCTGTTTGTAAGGAAAGAATGAAAAAGCCTGAGCAGGTTCCCTAGACAACCAAACCCACATGCTCAGTCCAGGCTGCCTGCAATGATGTCCCCTTTCTACAAGGGACACTGTGAGCAGGAATGATCTCTGGGAGCAGAATTCTCGCCGTCTTTCCACAGAATTCTCTGTCCCTGTCCTTTGCCTGGCTCTCTGTTGCAGATGGAAGCTGCTGCTGCCATTCTCAGCTTGAAGCCCTCTTCTGATGCAAGCAGATGCTCCCAGGTGTGTTCAGCAGCTGTTGCTCAGTGTTGATGCAAAGCTTTTGTGTTCCTCATGGAAGCAAGGAGCCATTGTGACACTGCAGGGGCTCATGGCATCAAGGAGACAATTGTGACAGTACAGAACCTCCTAGAAACAAGGCTCCATGGTGACACGTGGGGAATCATGGAACCACATGGAAATGTGTTCCTCATGAGACACAGCAGGGCCTTGTTGGAACCAAAGACACCTCTGCAAAAAGCAGGGTAGCTCACAGAACCAAGGAGTCCATTGTTACAATAGAAAACCTATGGAAGCATGGGGCCATTGTGACACAGTGGGGCCACATGGAAGCCAAGGAGCCATTGTGACCCAGTGGGGCCTCATGGAATCAAGGAGACCATGGTGACACAGGTGATGCACATGAAGCCAAGGAGCCATTGTGACACAGTGGGGCCTCATGGAATCAAGGAGACCATGGTGACACAGGTGATGCACATGAAGCCAAGGAGCCATTGTGACCCAGTGGGGCCTCATGGAATCAAGGAGACCATGGTGACACAGGTGATGCACATGAAGCCAAGGAGCCATTGTGACACAGCGGGGCTTCTTCCCTTCAGCTCTGCAGCTGGCTGTCCCAGCCCACAGCACCATGTGCCAAGTACTCTCCTCAGGGCTCTGCCTGCACACAGGCCCAGGAAAAGTTTTCCTGTCTGTAAGGAAAGAATGGAAAAGCCTGAGCAGGTTCCCTAGACAACCAAACCCACATGCTCAGTCCAGGCTGCCTGCAATGATGTCCCCTTTCTACAAGGGACACTGTGAGCAGGAATGATGTCTGGGAGCAGAATTCTCGCAGTCTTTCCACGGAATTCTCTGTCCCTGTCCTTTGCCTGGCTCTCTGTTGCAGATGGGAGCTGCTGGTGCCTTTCTCAGCTTGAAGCCCTCGTTTGGTGCAAGCAGATGCTCCCAGGTGTGTTCAGCAGCTGTTGCTCAGTGTTGATGCAAAGCTTTTGTGTTCCTCATGGAAGCAAGGAGCCATTGTGACACTGCAGAGGCTCATGGCATCAAGGAGACAATTGTGACAGTACAGAACCTCCTAGAAACAAGGCTCCATGGTGACACGTGGGGAATCATGGAACGACATGGAAATGTGTTCCTCATGAGACACAGCAGGGCCTTGTTGGAACCAAAGACACCTCTGCAAAAAGCAGGGTAGCTCACAGAACCAAGGAGTCCATTGTTACAATAGAAAACCTATGGAAGCAAGGAGATCATTGTGACACAGTGGGGCCACATGGAAGCCACGGAGCCATTGTGACCCAGTGGGGCCTCATGGAATCAAGGAGACCATGGTGACACAGGTGATGCACATGAAGCCAAGGAGCCATTGTGACCCAGTGGGGCCTCATGGAATCAAGGAGACCATGGTGACACAGGTGATGCACATGAAGCCAAGGAGCCATTGTGACCCAGTGGGGCCTCATGGAATCAAGGAGACCATGGTGACACAGGTGATGCACATGAAGCCAAGGAGCCATTGTGACCCAGTGGGGCCTCATGGAATCAAGGAGACCATGGTGACACAGGTGATGCACATGAAGCCAAGGAGCCATTGTGACACAGTGGGGCCTCATGGAATCAAGGAGACCATGGTGACACAGGTGATGCACATGAAGCCAAGGAGCCATTGTGACACAGCAGGGCCTCATTTAATCAAGGAGACCATGGTGACACAGGTGATGCACATGAAGCCAAGGAGCCATTGAGACACAGTGGGGCCTCATGGAATCAAGGAGACCATGGTGACACAGGTGATTCACATGAAGCCAAGGAGCCATTGTGACACTGCAGGGACTCATGGCATCATGGAGACAATTGTGACAGTACAGAACCTCCTAGAAACAAGGCTCCATGATGACACCGTGGGGAATCATGGAACCACATGGAAATGTGTTCCTCATGAGACGCAGCAGGGCCTTGTTGGAACCAAAGACACCTCTGCAAAAAGCAGGGTAGCTCACAGAACCAAGGAGTCCATTGCTACAATAGAAAACCTATGGAAGCAAGGAGACCATTGTGACACAGTGGGGCCACATGGAAGCCAAGGAGCCATTGTGACCCAGTGGGGCCTCATGGAATCAAGGAGACCATGGTGACACAGGTGATGCACATGAAACCAAGGAGCCATTGTGACCCAGCGGGGCTTCTTCCCTTCAGCTCTGCAGCTGGCTGTCCCACACCGAGGCACCATGTGCCAAGTACTCTCCTCAGGGCTCTGCCTGCACACAGGCCCAGAGAAGTTTTCCTGTTTGTAAGGAAAGAATGAAAAAGCCTGAGCAGGTTCCCTAGACAACCAAACCCACATGCTCAGTCCAGGCTGCCTGCAATGATGTCCCCTTTCTACAAGGGACACTGTGAGCAGGAATGATGTCTGGGAGCAGAATTCTCGCAGTCTTTCCACGGAATTCTCTGTCCCTGTCCTTTCCCTGGCTCTCTGTTGCAGATGGAAGCTGCTGCTGCCATTCTCAGCTTGAAGCCCTCGTTTGATGCAAGCAGATGCTCCCAGGTGTGTTCAGCAGCTGTTGCACAGTGTTGATGCAAAGCTTTTGTGTTCTTCATGGAATCAAGGAGACCATTGTGACACAGGTGATGCACATGAAGCCAAGGAGCCATTGTGACCCAGTGGGGCCTCATGGAATCAAGGAGACCATGCTGACACAGGTGATGCACATGAAGTCAAGGAGCCATTGTGACCCAGTGGGGCCTCATGGAATCAAGGAGACCATGGTGACACAGGTGATGCACATGAAGCCAAGGAGCCATTGTGACCCAGTGGGGCCTCATGGAATCAAGGAGACCATGGTGACACAGGTGATGCACATGAAGCCAAGGAGCCATTGTGACCCAGTGGGGCCTCATGGAATCAAGGAGACCATGGTGACACAGGTGATTCACATGAAGCCAAGGAGCCATTGTGACCCAGTGGGGCCTCATTTAATCAAGGAGACCATTGTGACACAGGTGATGCACATGAAGCCAAGGAGCCATTGTGACACAGTGGGGGCTCATGGAATCAAGGAGACCATGGTGACACAGGTGATGCACATGAAGCCAAGGAGCCATTGTGACCCAGTGGGGCCTCATGGAATCAAGGAGACCATGGTGACACAGGTGATGCACATGAAGCCAAGGAGCCATTGTGACACAGCGGGGCCTCATGGAATCAAGGAGACCATGGTGACACAGGTGATGCACATGAAGCCAAGGAGCCATTGTGACACAGTGGGGCTTCTTCCCTTCAGCTCTGCAGCTGGCTGTCCCACACCGAGGCACCATGTGCCAAGTACTCTCCTCAGGGCTCTGCCTGCACACAGGCCCAGAGAAGTTTTCCTGTTTGTAAGGAAAGAATGAAAAAGCCTGAGCAGGTTCCCTAGACAACCAAACCCACATGCTCAGTCCAGGCTGCCTGCAATGATGTCCCCTTTCTACAAGGGACACTGTGAGCAGGAATGATCTCTGGGAGCAGAATTCTCGCCGTCTTTCCACAGAATTCTCTGTCCCTGTCCTTTGCCTGGCTCTCTGTTGCAGATGGAAGCTGCTGCTGCCATTCTCAGCTTGAAGCCCTCTTCTGATGCAAGCAGATGCTCCCAGGTGTGTTCAGCAGCTGTTGCTCAGTGTTGATGCAAAGCTTTTGTGTTCCTCATGGAAGCAAGGAGCCATTGTGACACTGCAGGGGCTCATGGCATCAAGGAGACAATTGTGACAGTACAGAACCTCCTAGAAACAAGGCTCCATGGTGACACGTGGGGAATCATGGAACCACATGGAAATGTGTTCCTCATGAGACACAGCAGGGCCTTGTTGGAACCAAAGACACCTCTGCAAAAAGCAGGGTAGCTCACAGAACCAAGGAGTCCATTGTTACAATAGAAAACCTATGGAAGCATGGGGCCATTGTGACACAGTGGGGCCACATGGAAGCCAAGGAGCCATTGTGACCCAGTGGGGCCTCATGGAATCAAGGAGACCATGGTGACACAGGTGATGCACATGAAGCCAAGGAGCCATTGTGACACAGTGGGGCCTCATGGAATCAAGGAGACCATGGTGACACAGGTGATGCACATGAAGCCAAGGAGCCATTGTGACCCAGTGGGGCCTCATGGAATCAAGGAGACCATGGTGACACAGGTGATGCACATGAAGCCAAGGAGCCATTGTGACACAGCGGGGCTTCTTCCCTTCAGCTCTGCAGCTGGCTGTCCCAGCCCACAGCACCATGTGCCAAGTACTCTCCTCAGGGCTCTGCCTGCACACAGGCCCAGGAAAAGTTTTCCTGTCTGTAAGGAAAGAATGGAAAAGCCTGAGCAGGTTCCCTAGACAACCAAACCCACATGCTCAGTCCAGGCTGCCTGCAATGATGTCCCCTTTCTACAAGGGACACTGTGAGCAGGAATGATGTCTGGGAGCAGAATTCTCGCAGTCTTTCCACGGAATTCTCTGTCCCTGTCCTTTGCCTGGCTCTCTGTTGCAGATGGGAGCTGCTGGTGCCTTTCTCAGCTTGAAGCCCTCGTTTGGTGCAAGCAGATGCTCCCAGGTGTGTTCAGCAGCTGTTGCTCAGTGTTGATGCAAAGCTTTTGTGTTCCTCATGGAAGCAAGGAGCCATTGTGACACTGCAGAGGCTCATGGCATCAAGGAGACAATTGTGACAGTACAGAACCTCCTAGAAACAAGGCTCCATGGTGACACGTGGGGAATCATGGAACGACATGGAAATGTGTTCCTCATGAGACACAGCAGGGCCTTGTTGGAACCAAAGACACCTCTGCAAAAAGCAGGGTAGCTCACAGAACCAAGGAGTCCATTGTTACAATAGAAAACCTATGGAAGCAAGGAGATCATTGTGACACAGTGGGGCCACATGGAAGCCACGGAGCCATTGTGACCCAGTGGGGCCTCATGGAATCAAGGAGACCATGGTGACACAGGTGATGCACATGAAGCCAAGGAGCCATTGTGACCCAGTGGGGCCTCATGGAATCAAGGAGACCATGGTGACACAGGTGATGCACATGAAGCCAAGGAGCCATTGTGACCCAGTGGGGCCTCATGGAATCAAGGAGACCATGGTGACACAGGTGATGCACATGAAGCCAAGGAGCCATTGTGACCCAGTGGGGCCTCATGGAATCAAGGAGACCATGGTGACACAGGTGATGCACATGAAGCCAAGGAGCCATTGTGACACAGTGGGGCCTCATGGAATCAAGGAGACCATGGTGACACAGGTGATGCACATGAAGCCAAGGAGCCATTGTGACACAGCAGGGCCTCATTTAATCAAGGAGACCATGGTGACACAGGTGATGCACATGAAGCCAAGGAGCCATTGAGACACAGTGGGGCCTCATGGAATCAAGGAGACCATGGTGACACAGGTGATTCACATGAAGCCAAGGAGCCATTGTGACACTGCAGGGACTCATGGCATCATGGAGACAATTGTGACAGTACAGAACCTCCTAGAAACAAGGCTCCATGATGACACCGTGGGGAATCATGGAACCACATGGAAATGTGTTCCTCATGAGACGCAGCAGGGCCTTGTTGGAACCAAAGACACCTCTGCAAAAAGCAGGGTAGCTCACAGAACCAAGGAGTCCATTGCTACAATAGAAAACCTATGGAAGCAAGGAGACCATTGTGACACAGTGGGGCCACATGGAAGCCAAGGAGCCATTGTGACCCAGTGGGGCCTCATGGAATCAAGGAGACCATGGTGACACAGGTGATGCACATGAAACCAAGGAGCCATTGTGACCCAGCGGGGCTTCTTCCCTTCAGCTCTGCAGCTGGCTGTCCCACACCGAGGCACCATGTGCCAAGTACTCTCCTCAGGGCTCTGCCTGCACACAGGCCCAGAGAAGTTTTCCTGTTTGTAAGGAAAGAATGAAAAAGCCTGAGCAGGTTCCCTAGACAACCAAACCCACATGCTCAGTCCAGGCTGCCTGCAATGATGTCCCCTTTCTACAAGGGACACTGTGAGCAGGAATGATGTCTGGGAGCAGAATTCTCGCAGTCTTTCCACGGAATTCTCTGTCCCTGTCCTTTCCCTGGCTCTCTGTTGCAGATGGAAGCTGCTGCTGCCATTCTCAGCTTGAAGCCCTCGTTTGATGCAAGCAGATGCTCCCAGGTGTGTTCAGCAGCTGTTGCACAGTGTTGATGCAAAGCTTTTGTGTTCTTCATGGAATCAAGGAGACCATTGTGACACAGGTGATGCACATGAAGCCAAGGAGCCATTGTGACCCAGTGGGGCCTCATGGAATCAAGGAGACCATGCTGACACAGGTGATGCACATGAAGTCAAGGAGCCATTGTGACCCAGTGGGGCCTCATGGAATCAAGGAGACCATGGTGACACAGGTGATGCACATGAAGCCAAGGAGCCATTGTGACCCAGTGGGGCCTCATGGAATCAAGGAGACCATGGTGACACAGGTGATGCACATGAAGCCAAGGAGCCATTGTGACCCAGTGGGGCCTCATGGAATCAAGGAGACCATGGTGACACAGGTGATTCACATGAAGCCAAGGAGCCATTGTGACCCAGTGGGGCCTCATTTAATCAAGGAGACCATTGTGACACAGGTGATGCACATGAAGCCAAGGAGCCATTGTGTCCCAGTGGGGCCTCATGGAATCAAGGAGACCATGGTGACACAGGTGATGCACATGAAGCCAAGGAGCCATTGTGACCCAGTGGGGCCTCATGGAATCAAGGAGACCATGGTGACACAGGTGATGCACATGAAGCCAAGGAGCCATTGTGACACAGGGGGGCCTCATGGAATCAAGGAGACCATGGTGACACAGGTGATGCACATGAAGCCAAGGAGCCATTGTGACACAGCGGGGCTTCTTCCCTTCAGCTCTGCAGCTGGCTGTCCCAACCCACAGCACCATGTGCCAAGTGCTCTCCTCAGGGCTCTGCCTGCACACAGGCCCAGAGAAGTTTTCCTGTTTGTAAGGAAAGAATGGAAAAGCCTGAGCAGGTTCCCTAGACAACCAAACCCACATGCTCAGTCCAGGCTGCCTGCAATGATGTCCCCTTTCTACAAGGGACACTGTGAGCAGGAATGATGTCTGGGAGCAGAATTCTCGCAGTCTTTCCACGGAATTCTCTGTCCCTGTCCTTTGCCTGGCTCTCTGTTGCAGATGGAAGCTGCTGGTGCCTTTCTCAGCTTGAAGCCCTCGTTTGATGCAAGCAGATGCTCCCAGGTGTGTTCAGCAGCTGTTGCTCAGTGTTGATGCAAAGCTTTTGTGTTCCTCATGGAAGCAAGGAGCCATTGTGACACTGCAGGGGCTCATGGCATCAAGGAGACAATTGTGACACTACAGAACCTCCTAGAAACAAGGCTCCATGGTGACACCGTGGGGAATCACGGAACCACATGGAAATGTGTTCCTGATGAGACACAGCAGGGCCTTGTTGGAACCAAAGACACCTCTGCAAAAAGCAGGGTAGCTCACAGAACCAAGGAGTCCATTGTTACAATAGAAAACCTATGGAAGCAAGGGGCCATTGTGACACAGTGGGGCCACATGGAAGCCAAGGAGCCATTGTGACCCAGTGGGGCCTCATGGAATCAAGGAGACCATTGTGACACAGGTGATGCACATGAAGCCAAGGAGCCATTGTGACACAGTGGGGCCACATGGAAGCCACGGAGCCATTGTGACCCAGTGGGGCCTCATGGAATCAAGGAGACCATGGTGACACAGGTGATGCACATGAAGCCAAGGAGCCATTGTGACCCAGTGCGGCATCATGGAATCAAGGAGACCATGGTGACACAGGTGATGCACATGAAGCCAAGGAGCCATTGTGACACAGTGGGGCCTCATGGAATCAAGGAGACCATGGTGACACAGGTGATGCACATGAAGCCAAGGAGCCATTGTGACACAGTGGGGCCTCATGGAATCAAGGAGACCATGGTGACACAGGTGATGCACATGAAGCCAAGGAGCCATTGTGACACAGCGGGGCTTCTTCCCTTCAGCTCTGCAGCTGGCTGTCCCAGCCCACAGCACCATGTGCCAAGTGCTTTCCTCAGGGCTCTGCCTGCACACAGGCCCAGAGAAGTTTTCCTGTTTGTAAGGAAAGAATGAAAAAGCCTGAGCAGGTTCCCTAGACAACAAACCCACATGCTGAGTCCAGGCTGCCTGCAATGATGTCCCCTTTCTACAAGGGACACTGTGAGCAGGAATGATCTCTGGGAGCAGAATTTTCGCAGTCTTTCCACGGAATTCTCTGTCCCTGTCCTTTCCCTGGCTCTCTGTTGCAGATGGAAGCTGCTGGTGCCTTTCTCTGCTTGAAGCCCTCGTTTGATGCAAGCAGATGCTCCCAGGTGTGTTCAGCAGCTGTTGCTCAGTGTTGATGCAAAGCTTTTGTGTTCCTCATGGAAGCAAGGAGCCATTGTGACACTGCAGGGGCTCATGGCATCATGGAGACAATTGTGACAGTACAGAACCTCCTAGAAACAAGGCTCCATGATGACACCGTGGGGAATCATGGAACCACATGGAAATGTGTTCCTCATGAGACGCAGCAGGGCCTTGTTGGAACCAAAGACACCTCTGCAAAAAGCAGGGTAGCTCACAGAACCAATGAGTCCATTGCTACAATAGAAAACCTATGGAAGCAAGGAGACCATTGTGACACAGTGGGGCCACATGGAAGCCACGGAGCCATTGTGACCCAGAGGGGCCTCATGGAATCAAGGAGACCATGGTGACACAGGTGATGCACATGAAGCCAAGGAGCCATTGTGACCCAGTGGGGCCTCATGGAATCAAGGAGACCATGGTGACACAGGTGATGCACATGAAGCCAAGGAGCCATTGTGACCCAGTGGGGGCTCATGGAATCAAGGAGACCATGGTGACACAGGTGATGCACATGAAGCCAAGGAGCCATTGTGACCCAGTGGGGCCTCATGGAATCAAGGAGACCATGGTGACACAGGTGATGCACATGAAGCCAAGGAGCCATTGTGACCCAGTGGGGCCTCATGGAATCAAGGAGACCATGGTGACACAGGTGATGCACATGAAGCCAAGGAGCCATTGTGACACAGTGGGGCTTCTTCCCTTCAGCTCTGCAGCTGGCTGTCCCAGACCGAGGCACCATGTGCCAAGTACTCTCCTCAGGGCTCTGCCTGCACACAGGCCCAGAGAAGTTTTCCTGTTTGTAAGGAAAGAATGAAAACGCCTGAGCAGGTTCCCTAGACAACAAACCCACATGCTGAGTCCAGGCTGCCTGCAATGATGTCCCCTTTCTACAAGGGACACTGTGAGCAGGAATGATCTCTGGGAGCAGAATTTTCGCAGTCTTTCCACTGAATTCTCTGTCCCTGTCCTTTGCCTGGCTCTCTGTTGCAGATGGAAGCTGCTGGTGCCTTTCTCAGCTTGAAGCCCTCGTTCGATGCAAGCAGATGCTCCCAGGTGTGTTCAGCAGCTGTTGCTCAGTGTTGATGCAAAGCTTTTGTGTTCCTCATGGAAGCAAGGAGCCATTGTGACACTGCAGGGGCTCATGGCATCATGGAGACAATTGTGACAGTACAGAACCTCCTAGAAACAAGGCTCCATGATGACACCGTGGCGAATCATGGAACCACATGGAAATGTGTTCCTCATGAGACGCAGCAGGGCCTTGTTGGAACCAAAGACACCTCTGCAAAAAGCAGGGTAGCTCACAGAACCAAGGAGTCCATTGCTACAATAGAAAACCTATGGAAGCAAGGAGACCATTGTGACACAGTGGGGCCACATGGAAGCCACGGAGCCATTGTGACCCAGTGGGGCCTCATGGAATCAAGGAGACCATGGTGACACAGGTGATGCACATGAAACCAAGGAGCCATTGTGACACAGCGGGGCTTCTTCCCTTCAGCTCTGCAGCTGGCTGTCCCACACCGAGGCACCATGTGCCAAGTGCTCTCCTATAGGCTCTGCCTGCACACAGGCCCAGAGAAGTTTTCCTGTTTGTAAGGAAAGAATGAAAACGCCTGAGCAGGTTCCCTAGACAACAAACCCACATGCTGAGTCCAGGCTGCCTGCAATGATGTCCCCTTTCTACAAGGGACACTGTGAGCAGGAATGATGTCTGGGAGCAGAATTCTCGCAGTCTTTCCACGGAATTCTCTGTCCCTGTCCTTTCCCTGGCTCTCAGTGTCAGATGGAAGCTGCTGGTGCCTTTCTCTGCTTGAAGCCCTCGTTTGATGCAAGCAGATGCTCCCAGGTGTGTTCAGCAGCTGTTGCTCAGTGTTGATGCAAAGCTTTTGTGCTCCTCATGGAAGCAAGGAGCCATTGTGACACTGCAGGGGCTCATGGCATCATGGAGACAATTGTGACAGTACAGAACCTCCTAGAAAAAAGGCTCCATGATGACACCGTGGCGAATCATGGAACCACATGGAAATGTGTTCCTGATGAGACACAGCAGGGCCTTGTTGGAACCAAAGACACCTCTGCAAAAAGCAGGGTAGCTCACAGAACCAAGGAGTCCATTGCTACAATAGAAAACCTATGGAAGCAAGGAGACCATTGTGACCCAGTGGGGCCACATGGAAGCCACGGAGCCATTGTGACCCAGTGGGGCCTCATGGAATCAAGGAGACCATGGTGACACAGGTGATGCACATGAAGCCAAGGAGCCATTGTGACCCAGTGGGGCCTCATGGAATCAAGGAGACCATGGTGACACAGGTGATGCACATGAAGCCAAGGAGCCATTGTGACCCAGTGGGGCCTCATGGAATCAAGGAGACCATGGTGACACAGGTGATGCACATGAAGCCAAGGAGCCATTGTGACACAGCGGGGCCTCATGGAATCAAGGAGACCATGGTGACACAGGTGATGCACATGAAGCCAAGGAGCCATTGTGACACAGCGGGGCTTCTTCCCTTCAGCTCTGCAGCTGGCTGTCCCACACCGAGGCACCATGTGCCGAGTACTCTCCTCAGGGCTCTGCCTGCACACAGGCCCAGAGAAGTTTTCCTGTTTGTAAGGAAAGAATGAAAAAGCCTGAGCAGGTTCCCTAGACAACCAAACCCACATGCTCAGTCCAGGCTGCCTGCAATGATGTCCCCTTTCTACAAGGGACACTGTGAGCAGGAATGATCTCTGGGAGCAGAATTCTCGCAGTCTTTCCACGGAATTCTCTGTCCCTGTCCTTTCCCTGGCTCTCTGTTGCAGATGGAAGCTGCTGCTGCCATTCTCAGCTTGAAGCCCTCGTTTGATGCAAGCAGATGCTCCCAGGTGTGTTCAGCAGCTGTTGCACAGTGTTGATGCAAAGCTTTTGTGTTCTTCATGGAATCAAGGAGACCATTGTGACACAGGTGATGCACATGAAGCCAAGGAGCCATTGTGACCCAGTGGGGCCTCATGGAATCAAGGAGACCATGGTGACACAGGTGATGCACATGAAGCCAAGGAGCCATTGTGACCCAGTGGGGGCTCATGGAATCAAGGAGACCATGGTGACACAGGTGATGCACATGAAGCCAAGGAGCCATTGTGACCCAGTGGGGCCTCATGGAATCAAGGAGACCATGGTGACACAGGTGATGCACATGAAGCCAAGGAGCCATTGTGACACAGCGGGGCCTCATGGAATCAAGGAGACCATGGTGACACAGGTGATGCACATGAAGCCAAGGAGCCATTGTGACACAGTGGGGCTTCTTCCCTTCCGCTCTGCAGCTGGCTGTCCCAGACCGAGGCACCATGTGCCAAGTACTCTCCTCAGGGCTCTGCCTGCACACAGGCCCAGAGAAGTTTTCCTGTTTGTAAGGAAAGAATGAAAAAGCCTGAGCAGGTTCCCTAGACAACCAAACCCACATGCTCAGTCCAGGCTGCCTGCAATGATGTCCCCTTTCTACAAGGGACACTGTGAGCAGGAATGATCTCTGGGAGCAGAATTCTCGCCGTCTTTCCACAGAATTCTCTGTCCCTGTCCTTTGCCTGGCTCTCTGTTGCAGATGGAAGCTGCTGCTGCCATTCTCAGCTTGAAGCCCTCTTCTGATGCAAGCAGATGCTCCCAGGTGTGTTCAGCAGCTGTTGCTCAGTGTTGATGCAAAGCTTTTGTGTTCCTCATGGAAGCAAGGAGCCATTGTGACACTGCAGGGGCTCATGGCATCAAGGAGACAATTGTGACAGTACAGAACCTCCTAGAAACAAGGCTCCATGGTGACACGTGGGGAATCATGGAACCACATGGAAATGTGTTCCTCATGAGACACAGCAGGGCCTTGTTGGAACCAAAGACACCTCTGCAAAAAGCAGGGTAGCTCACAGAACCAAGGAGTCCATTGTTACAATAGAAAACCTATGGAAGCATGGGGCCATTGTGACACAGTGGGGCCACATGGAAGCCAAGGAGCCATTGTGACCCAGTGGGGCCTCATGGAATCAAGGAGACCATGGTGACACAGGTGATGCACATGAAGCCAAGGAGCCATTGTGACACAGTGGGGCCTCATGGAATCAAGGAGACCATGGTGACACAGGTGATGCACATGAAGCCAAGGAGCCATTGTGACCCAGTGGGGCCTCATGGAATCAAGGAGACCATGGTGACACAGGTGATGCACATGAAGCCAAGGAGCCATTGTGACACAGCGGGGCTTCTTCCCTTCAGCTCTGCAGCTGGCTGTCCCAGCCCACAGCACCATGTGCCAAGTACTCTCCTCAGGGCTCTGCCTGCACACAGGCCCAGGAAAAGTTTTCCTGTCTGTAAGGAAAGAATGGAAAAGCCTGAGCAGGTTCCCTAGACAACCAAACCCACATGCTCAGTCCAGGCTGCCTGCAATGATGTCCCCTTTCTACAAGGGACACTGTGAGCAGGAATGATCTCTGGGAGCAGAATTCTCGCAGTCTTTCCACGGAATTCTTTGTCCCTGTCCTTTGCCTGGCTCTCTGTTGCAGATGGGAGCTGCTGGTGCCTTTCTCAGCTTGAAGCCCTCGTTTGGTGCAAGCAGATGCTCCCAGGTGTGTTCAGCAGCTGTTGCTCAGTGTTGATGCAAAGCTTTTGTGTTCCTCATGGAAGCAAGGAGCCATTGTGACACTGCAGAGGCTCATGGCATCAAGGAGACAATTGTGACAGTACAGAACCTCCTAGAAACAAGGCTCCATGGTGACACGTGGGGAATCATGGAACCACATGGAAATGTGTTCCTCATGAGACACAGCAGGGCCTTGTTGGAACCAAAGACACCTCTGCAAAAAGCAGGGTAGCTCACAGAACCAAGGAGTCCATTGTTACAATAGAAAACCTATGGAAGCAAGGAGATCATTGTGACACAGTGGGGCCACATGGAAGCCACGGAGCCATTGTGACCCAGTGGGGCCTCATGGAATCAAGGAGACCATGGTGACACAGGTGATGCACATGAAGCCAAGGAGCCATTGTGACCCAGTGGGGCCTCATGGAATCAAGGAGACCATGGTGACACAGGTGATGCACATGAAGCCAAGGAGCCATTGTGACACAGTGGGGCCTCATGGAATCAAGGAGACCATGGTGACACAGGTGATGCACATGAAGCCAAGGAGCCATTGTGACCCAGTGGGGCCTCATGGAATCAAGGAGACCATGGTGACACAGGTGATGCACATGAAGCCAAGGAGCCATTGTGACACAGTGGGGCCTCATGGAATCAAGGAGACCATGGTGACACAGGTGATGCACATGAAGCCAAGGAGCCATTGTGACACAGCAGGGCCTCATTTAATCAAGGAGACCATGGTGACACAGGTGATGCACATGAAGCCAAGGAGCCATTGAGACACAGTGGGGCCTCATGGAATCAAGGAGACCATGGTGACACAGGTGATTCACATGAAGCCAAGGAGCCATTGTGACACTGCAGGGGCTCATGGCATCATGGAGACAATTGTGACAGTACAGAACCTCCTAGAAACAAGGCTCCATGATGACACCGTGGGGAATCATGGAACCACATGGAAATGTGTTCCTCATGAGACGCAGCAGGGCCTTGTTGGAACCAAAGACACCTCTGCAAAAAGCAGGGTAGCTCACAGAACCAATGAGTCCATTGCTACAATAGAAAACCTATGGAAGCAAGGAGACCATTGTGACACAGTGGGGCCACATGGAAGCCAAGGAGCCATTGTGACCCAGTGGGGCCTCATGGAATCAAGGAGACCATGGTGACACAGGTGATGCACATGAAACCAAGGAGCCATTGTGACCCAGCGGGGCTTCTTCCCTTCAGCTCTGCAGCTGGCTGTCCCACACCGAGGCACCATGTGCCAAGTACTCTCCTCAGGGCTCTGCCTGCACACAGGCCCAGAGAAGTTTTCCTGTTTGTAAGGAAAGAATGAAAAAGCCTGAGCAGGTTCCCTAGACAACCAAACCCACATGCTCAGTCCAGGCTGCCTGCAATGATGTCCCCTTTCTACAAGGGACACTGTGAGCAGGAATGATGTCTGGGAGCAGAATTCTCGCAGTCTTTCCACGGAATTCTCTGTCCCTGTCCTTTCCCTGGCTCTCTGTTGCAGATGGAAGCTGCTGCTGCCATTCTCAGCTTGAAGCCCTCGTTTGATGCAAGCAGATGCTCCCAGGTGTGTTCAGCAGCTGTTGCACAGTGTTGATGCAAAGCTTTTGTGTTCTTCATGGAATCAAGGAGACCATTGTGACACAGGTGATGCACATGAAGCCAAGGAGCCATTGTGACCCAGTGGGGCCTCATGGAATCAAGGAGACCATGCTGACACAGGTGATGCACATGAAGTCAAGGAGCCATTGTGACCCAGTGGGGCCTCATGGAATCAAGGAGACCATGGTGACACAGGTGATGCACATGAAGCCAAGGAGCCATTGTGACCCAGTGGGGCCTCATGGAATCAAGGAGACCATGGTGACACAGGTGATGCACATGAAGCCAAGGAGCCATTGTGACCCAGTGGGGCCTCATGGAATCAAGGAGACCATGGTGACACAGGTGATTCACATGAAGCCAAGGAGCCATTGTGACCCAGTGGGGCCTCATTTAATCAAGGAGACCATTGTGACACAGGTGATGCACATGAAGCCAAGGAGCCATTGTGTCCCAGTGGGGCCTCATGGAATCAAGGAGACCATGGTGACACAGGTGATGCACATGAAGCCAAGGAGCCATTGTGACCCAGTGGGGCCTCATGGAATCAAGGAGACCATGGTGACACAGGTGATGCACATGAAGCCAAGGAGCCATTGTGACACAGGGGGGCCTCATGGAATCAAGGAGACCATGGTGACACAGGTGATGCACATGAAGCCAAGGAGCCATTGTGACACAGCGGGGCTTCTTCCCTTCAGCTCTGCAGCTGGCTGTCCCAACCCACAGCACCATGTGCCAAGTGCTCTCCTCAGGGCTCTGCCTGCACACAGGCCCAGAGAAGTTTTCCTGTTTGTAAGGAAAGAATGGAAAAGCCTGAGCAGGTTCCCTAGACAACCAAACCCACATGCTCAGTCCAGGCTGCCTGCAATGATGTCCCCTTTCTACAAGGGACACTGTGAGCAGGAATGATGTCTGGGAGCAGAATTCTCGCAGTCTTTCCACGGAATTCTCTGTCCCTGTCCTTTGCCTGGCTCTCTGTTGCAGATGGAAGCTGCTGGTGCCTTTCTCAGCTTGAAGCCCTCGTTTGATGCAAGCAGATGCTCCCAGGTGTGTTCAGCAGCTGTTGCTCAGTGTTGATGCAAAGCTTTTGTGTTCCTCATGGAAGCAAGGAGCCATTGTGACACTGCAGGGGCTCATGGCATCAAGGAGACAATTGTGACACTACAGAACCTCCTAGAAACAAGGCTCCATGGTGACACCGTGGGGAATCACGGAACCACATGGAAATGTGTTCCTCATGAGACACAGCAGGGCCTTGTTGGAACCAAAGACACCAGTGCAAAAAGCAGGGTAGCTCACAGAACCAAGGAGTCCATTGTTACAATAGAAAACCTATGGAAGCAAGGAGATCATTGTGACACAGTGGGGCCACATGGAAGCCACGGAGCCATTGTGACCCAGTGGGGCCTCATGGAATCAAGGAGACCATGGTGACACAGGTGATGCACATGAAGCCAAGGAGCCATTGTGACCCAGTGGGGCCTCATGGAATCAAGGAGACCATGGTGACACAGGTGATGCACATGAAGCCAAGGAGCCATTGTGACACAGTGAGGCCTCATGGAATCAAGGAGACCATGGTGACACAGGTGATGCACATGAAGCCAAGGAGCCATTGTGACCCAGTGGGGCCTCATGGAATCAAGGAGACCATGGTGACACAGGTTATTCACATGAAGCCAAGGAGCCATTGTGACACAGTGGGGCCTCATTTAATCAAGGAGACCATTGTGACACAGGTGATGCACATGAAGCCAAGGAGCCATTGTGACACAGTGGGGCCTCATGGAATCAAGGAGACCATGGTGACACAGGTGATGCACATGAAGCCAAGGAGCCATTGTGACCCAGTGGGGCCTCATGGAATCAAGGAGACCATGGTGACACAGGTGATGCACATGAAGCCAAGGAGCCATTGTGACCCAGTGGGGCCTCATGGAATCAAGGAGACCATGGTGACACAGGTGATGCACATGAAGCCAAGGAGCCATTGTGACACAGCGGGGCTTCTTCCCTTCAGCTCTGCAGCTGGCTGTCCCAACCCACAGCACCATGTGCCAAGTGCTCTCCTCAGGGCTCTGCCTGCACACAGGCCCAGAGAAGTTTTCCTGTTTGTAAGGAAAGAATGAAAAAGCCTGAGCAGGTTCCCTAGACAACCAAACCCACATGCTCAGTCCAGGCTGCCTGCAATGATGTCCCCTTTCTACAAGGGACACTGTGAGCAGGAATGATGTCTGGGAGCAGAATTCTCGCAGTCTTTCCACGGAATTCTCTGTCCCTGTCCTTTGCCTGGCTCTCTGTTGCAGATGGAAGCTGCTGCTTCCATTCTCTGCTTGAAGCCCTCGTTTGATGCAAGCAGATGCTCCCAGGTGTGTTCAGCAGCTGTTGCTCAGTGTTGATGCAAAGCTTTTGTGTTCCTCATGGAAGCAAGGAGCCATTGTGACACTGCAGGGGCTCATGGCATCAAGGAGACAATTGTGACAGTACAGAACCTCCTAGAAACAAGGCTCCATGGTGACACCGTAGTGAATCACGGAACCACATGGAAATGTGTTCCTCATGAGACACAGCAGGGCCTTGTTGGAACCAAAGACACCAGTGAAAAAAGCAGGGTAGCTCACAGAACCAAGGAGTCCATTGTTACAATAGAAAACCTATGGAAGCAAGGAGACCATTGTGACACAGTGGGGCCACATGGAAGCCACGGAGCCATTGTGACCCAGTGGGGCCTCATGGAATCAAGGAGACCATTGTGACACAGGTGATGCACATGAAGCCAAGGAGCCATTGTGACACAGTGGGGCCTCATGGAATCAAGGAGACCATGGTGACACAGGTGATGCACATGAAGCCAAGGAGCCATTGTGACCCAGTGGGGCCTCATGGAATCAAGGAGACCATGGTGACACAGGTGATGCACATGAAGCCAAGGAGCCATTGTGACCCAGTGGGGCCTCATGGAATCAACGAGACCATGGTGACACAGGTGATTCACATGAAGCCAAGGAGCCAATGTGATACAGGGGGGCCTCATGGAATCAAGGAGACCATGGTGACACAGGTGAAGCACATGAACCCAAGGAGCCATTGTGACCCAGCGGGGCTTCTTCCCTTCCGCTCTGCAGCTGGCTGTCCCAGAACGAGGCACCATGTGCCAACTGCTCTCCTCAGGGCTCTGCCTGCACACAGGCCCAGAGAAGTTTTCCTGTTTGTAAGGAAAGAATGGAAAAGCCTGAGCAGCTTTCCTAAACAACAAACCCCACATGCTGAGTCCAGGCTACCTGCAATCATGTCCCCTTTCTACAAGGGACACTGTGAGCAGGAATGATCTCTGGGAGTAGAATTCTCGCAGTCTTTCCACGGAATTCCCTGTCCCTGTCCTTTGCCTGGCTCTCTGTTGCAGATGGAAGCTGCTGCTGCCATTCTCTGCTTGAAGCCCTCGTTTGATGCAAGCAGATGCTCCCAGGTGTGTTCAGCAGCTGTTGCTCAGTGTTGATGCAAAGCTTTTGTGTTCCTCATGGAAGCAAGGAGCCATTGTGACACTGCAGGGGCTCATGGCATCAAGGAGACAATTGTGACAGTACAGAACCTCCTAGAAACAAGGCTCCATGGTGACACCGTGGCGAATCATGGAACCACATGGAAATGTGTTCCTCATGAGACACAGCAGGGCCTTGTTGGAACCAAAGACACCTCTGCAAAAAGCAGGGTAGCTCACAGAACCAAGGAGTCCATTGTTACAATAGAAAACCTATGGAAGCATGGGGCCATTGTGACACAGTGGGGCCACGTGGAAGCCAAGGAGCCATTGTGACCCAGTGGGGCCTCATGGAATCAAGGAGACCATGGTGACACAGGTGATGCACATGAAGCCAAGGAGCCATTGTGACCCAGTGGGGCCTCATGGAATCAAGGAGACCATGGTGACACAGGTGATGCACATGAAGCCAAGGAGCCATTGTGACCCAGTGGGGCCTCATGGAATCAAGGAGACCATGGTGACACAGGTGATTCACATGAAGCCAAGGAGCCATTGTGACACAGTGGGGGCTCATGGAATCAAGGAGACCATGGTGACACAGGTGATGCACATGAAGCCAAGGAGCCATTGTGACAGAGCAGGGCCTCATTTAATCAAGGAGACCATGCTGACACAGGTGATGCACATGAAGCCAAGGCGCCATTCTGACCCAGGGGGCCTCATGGAATCAAGGAGACCATGGTGACACAGGTGATGCACATGAAGCCAAGGAGCCATTGTGACACAGTGGGGCCTCATGGAATCAAGGAGACCATTGTCAGGCAGGTGATGCACATGAATCCAAGGAGCCATTGTGACCCAGTGGGGCCTCATGGAATCAAGGAGACCATGGTGACACAGGTGATGCACATGAAGCCAAGGAGCCATTGTGACACAGCGGGGCTTCTTCCCTTCACCTCTGCAGCTGGCTGTCCCACACCGAGGCACCATGTGCCAAGTGCTCTCCTACAGGCTCTGCCTGCCCACAGGCCCAGAGAAGTTTTCCTGTTTGTAAGGAAAGAATGAAAAAGCCTGAGCAGGTTCCCTAGACAACCAAACCCACATGCTCAGTCCAGGCTGCCTGCAATGATGTCCCCTTTCTACAAGGGACACTGTGAGCAGGAATGATGTCTGGGAGCAGAATTCTCGCAGTCTTTCCACGGAATTCTCTGTCCCTGTCCTTTCCCTGGCTCTCTGTTGCAGATGGAAGCTGCTGCTGCCATTCTCTGCTTGAAGCCCTCGTTTGATGCAAGCAGATGCTCCCAGGTGTGTTCAGCAGCTGTTGCTCAGTGTTGATGCAAAGCTTTTGTGTTCCTCATGGAAGCAAGGAGCCATTGTGACACTGCAGGGGCTCATGGCATCAAGGAGACAATTGTGACAGTACAGAACCTCCTAGAAACAAGGCTCCATGGTGACACTGTGGGGAATCACGGAACCACATGGAAATGTGTTCCTCATGAGACACAGCAGGGCCTTGTTGGAACCAAAGACACCTCTGCAAAAAGCAGGGTAGCTCACAGAACCAAGGAGTCCATTGTTACAATAGAAAACCTATGGAAGCAAGGGGCCATTGTGACACAGTGGGGCCACGTGGAAGCCAAGGAGCCATTGTGACCCAGTGGGGCCTCATGGAATCAAGGAGACCATGGTGACACAGGTGATGCACATGAAGCCAAGGAGCCATTGTGACCCAGTGGGGCCTCATGGAATCAAGGAGACCATGGTGACACAGGTGATGCACATGAAGCCAAGGAGCCATTGTGACACAGTGGGGCCTCATGGAATCAAGGAGACCATGGTGACACAGGTGATGCACATGAAGCCAAGGAGCCATTGTGACACAGCGGGGCTTCTTCCCTTCAGCTCTGCAGCTGGCTGTCCCAGCCCACAGCACCATGTGCCAAGTGCTTTCCTCAGGGCTCTGCCTGCACCCAGGCCCAGAGAAGTTTTCCTGTTTGTAAGGAAAGAATGAAAAAGCCTGAGCAGGTTCTCTAGACAACAAACCCACATGCTGAGTCCAGGCTGCCTGCAATGATGTCCCCTTTCTACAAGGGACACTGTGAGCAGGAATGATCTCTGGGAGCAGAATTCTCGCAGTCTTTCCACGGAATTCTCTGTCCCTGTCCTTTCCCTGGCTCTCTGTTGCAGATGGAAGCTGCTGGTGCCTTTCTCTGCTTGAAGCCCTCGTTTGATGCAAGCAGATGCTCCCAGGTGTGTTCAGCAGCTGTTGCTCAGTGTTGATGCAAAGCTTTTGTGTTCCTCATGGAAGCAAGGAGCCATTGTGACACTGCAGGGGCTCATGGCATCATGGAGACAATTGTGACAGTACAGAACCTCCTAGAAACAAAGCTCCATGATGACACCGTGGCGAATCATGGAACCACATGGAAATGTGTTCCTCATGAGACACAGCAGGGCCTTGTTGGAACCAAAGACACCTCTGCAAAAAGCAGGGTAGCTCACAGAACCAAGGAGTCCATTGTTACAATAGAAAACCTATGGAATCAAGGAGCCATTGTGACCCAGTGGGGCCACAGGGAAGCCAAGGAGCCATTGTGACCCAGTGGGGCCTCATGGAATCAAGGAGACCATGGTGACACAGGTGATGCACATGAAGTCAAGGAGCCATTGTGACCCAGTGGGGCCTCATGGAATCAAGGAGACCATGGTGACACAGGTGATGCACATGAAGCCAAGGAGCCATTGTGACCCAGTGGGGCCTCATGGAATCAAGGAGACCATGGTGACACAGGTGATGCACATGAAGTCAAGGAGCCATTGTGACCCAGTGGGGCCTCATGGAATCAAGGAGACCATGGTGACACAGGTGATGCACATGAAGTCAAGGAGCCATTGTGACCCAGTGGGGCCTCATGGAATCAAGGAGACCATGGTGACACAGGTGATGCACATGAAGCCAAGGAGCCATTGTGACCCAGTGGGGCCTCATGGAATCAAGGAGACCATGGTGACACAGGTGATGCACATGAAGCCAAGGAGCCATTGTGACCCAGCGGGGCTTCTTCCCTTCAGCTTTGCAGCTGGCTGTCCCACACCGAGGCACCATGTGCCAAGTACTCTCCTCAGGGCTCTGCCTGCACACAGGCCCAGAGAAGTTTTCCTGTTTGTAAGGAAAGAATGGAAAAGCCTGAGCAGGTTCCCTAGACAACCAAACCCACATGCTCAGTCCAGGCTGCCTGCAATGATGTCCCCTTTCTACAAGGGACACTGTGAGCAGGAATGATCTGTGAGAGCAGAATTCTCACAGTCCTTCCACGGAATGCTCTGTCCCTGTCCTTTCCCTGGCTCTCAGTGTCAGATGGAAGCTGCTGGTGCCATTCTCAGCTTGAAGCCCTCGTTTGATGCAAGCAGATGCTCCCAGGTGTGTTCAGCAGCTGTTGCTCAGTGTTGATGCAAAGCTTTTGTGTTCTTCATGGAATCAAGGAGACCATTGTGACACAGGTGATGCACATGAAGCCAAGGAGCCATTGTGATACAGCGGGGCCTCATGGAATCAAGGAGACCATGGTGACACAGGTGATGCACATGAAGCCAAGGAGCCATTGTGACCCAGTGGGGCCTCATGGAATCAAGGAGACCATGGTGACACAGGTGATGCACATGAAGCCAAGGAGCCATTGTGACCCAGTGGGGCCTCATGGAATCAAGGAGACCATGGTGACACAGGTGATGCACATGTAGTCAAGGAGCCATTGTGACACAGTGGGGCCTCATGGAATCAAGGAGACCATGGTGACACAGGTGATGCACATGAAGCCAAGGAGCCATTGTGACACAGTGGGGCCTCATGGAATCAAGGAGACCATGGTGACACAGGTGATGCACATGAAGCCAAGGAGCCATTGTGACACAGCGGGGCTTCTTCCCTTCAGCTCTGCAGCTGGCTGTCCCAGCCCACAGCACCATGTGCCAAGTGCTGTCCTAAGGGCTCTGCCTGCACACAGGCCCAGAGAAGTTTTCCTGTTTGTAAGGAAAGAATGGAAAAGCCTGAGCAGGTTCCCTAGACAACCAAACCCACATGCTCAGTCCAGGCTGCCTGCAATGATGTCCCCTTTCTACAAGGGACACTGTGAGCAGGAATGATCTCTGGGAGCAGAATTCTCGCAGTCTTTCCACGGAATTCTCTGTCCCTGTCCTTTGCCTGGCTCTCTGTTGCAGATGGAAGCTGCTGCTGCCATTCTCTGCTTGAAGCCCTCAATTGATGCAAGCAGATGCTCCCAGGTGCGTTCAGCAGCTGTTGCTCAGTGTTGATGCAAAGCTTTTGTGTTCCTCATGGAAGCAAGGAGCCATTGTGACACTGCAGGGGCTCATGGCATCAAGGAGACAATTGTGACAGTACAGAACCTCCTAGAAACAAGGCTCCATGGTGACACCGTGGCGAATCATGGAACCACATGGAAATGTGTTCCTCATGAGACACAACAGGGCCTTGTTGGAACCAAAGACACCTCTGCAAAAAGCAGGGTAGCTCACAGAACCAAGGAGTCCATTGTTACAATAGAAAACCTATGGAAGCAAGGGGCCATTGTGACACAGTGGGGCCACGTGGAAGCCAAGGAGCCATTGTGACACAGTGGGGCCTCATGGAATCAAGGAGACCATGGTGACACAGGTGATGCACATGAAGCCAAGGAGCCATTGTGACCCAGTGGGGCCTCATGGAATCAAGGAGACCATGGTGACACAGGTGATGCAAATGAAGCCAAGGAGCCATTGTGACACAGTGAGGCCTCATGGAATCAAGGAGACCATGGTGACACAGGTGATGCACATGAAGCCAAGGAGCCATTGTGACACAGCGGGGCTTCTTCCGTTCAGCTCTGCAGCTGGCTGTCCCAGCCCACAGCACCATGTGCCAACTGCTCTCCTCAGGGCTCTGCCTGCACACAGGCCCAGAGAAGTTTTCCTGTTTGTAAGGAAAGAATGGAAAAGCCTGAGCAGGTTTCCTAAACAACAAACCCCACATGCTGAGTCCAGGCTGCCTGCAATGATGTCCCCTTTCTACAAGGGACACTGTGAGCAGGAATGATCTCTGGGAGCAGAATTCTCGCAGTCTTTCCACTGAATTCTCTGTCCCTGTCCTTTCCCTGGCTCTCAGTGTCAGATGGAAGCTGCTGGTGCCTTTCTCAGCTTGAAGCCCTCGTTTGATGCAAGCAGATGCTCCCAGGTGTGTTCAGCAGCTGTTGCTCAGTGTTGATGCAAAGCTTTTGTGTTCCTCATGGAAGCAAGGAGCCATTGTGACACTGCAGGGGCTCATGGCATCAAGGAGACAATTGTGACAGTACAGAACCTCCTAGAAACAAGGCTCCATGATGACACCGTGGCGAATCATGGAACCACATGGAAATGTGTTCCTCATGAGACGCAGCAGGGCCTTGTTGGAACCAAAGACACCTCTGCAAAAAGCAGGGTAGCTCACAGAACCAAGGAGTCCATTGTTACAATAGAAAACCTATGGAAGCAAGGAGACCATTGTGACACAGTGGGGCCACATGGAAGCCACGGAGCCATTGTGACACAGTGGGGCCTCATGGAATCAAGGAGACCATTGTGACACAGGTGATGCACATGAAGCCAAGGAGCCATTGTGACACAGCGGGGCCTCATAGAATCAAGGAGACCATGGTGACACAGGTGATGCACATGAAGCCAAGGAGCCATTGAGACACAGCGGGGCCTCATGGAATCAAGGAGACCATGGTGACACAGGTGATTCACATGAAGCCAAGGAGCCATTGTGACCCAGTGGGGCCTCATGGAATCAAGGAGACCATGGTGACACAGGTGATGCACATGAAGCCAAGGAGCCATTGTGACACAGCGGGGCTTCTTCCCTTCAGCTCTGCAGCTGGCTGTCCCACACCGAGGCACCATGTGCCAAGTGCTCTCCTCAGGGCTCTGCCTGCACACAGGCCCAGAGAAGTTTTCCTGTTTGTAAGGAAAGAATGGAAAAGCCTGAGCAGGTTCCCTAGACAACCAAACCCACATGCTCAGTCCAGGCTGCCTGCAATGATGTCCCCTTTCTACAAGGGATACTGTGAGCAGGAATGATCTCTGAGAGCAGAATTCTCACAGTCCTTCCACGGAATGCTCTGTCCCTGTCCTTTACCTGGCTCTCAGTGTCAGATGGAAGCTGCTGGTGCCATTCTCAGCTTGAAGCCCTCGTTTGATGCAAGCAGATGCTCCCAGGTGTGTTCAGCAGCTGTTGCACAGTGTTGATGCAAAGCTTTTGTGTTCTTCATGGAATCAAGGAGGCCATTGTGACACAGGTGATGCACATGAAGCCAAGGAGCCATTGTGACACAGCGGGGCTTCTTCCCTTCAGCTCTGCAGCTGGCTGTCCCAGCCCACAGCACCATGTGCCAAGTGCTCTCCTAAGGGCTCTGCCTGCACCCAGGCCCAGAGAAGTTTTCCTGTTTGTAAGGAAAGAATGGAAAAGCCTGAGCAGGTTCCCTAGACAACCAAACCCACATGCTCAGTCCAGGCTGCCTGCAATGATGTCCCCTTTCTACAAGGGACACTGTGAGCAGGAATGATCTCTGGGAGCAGAATTCTCGCAGTCTTTCCACGGAATTCTCTGTCCCTGTCCTTTGCCTGGCTCTCTGTTGCAGATGGAAGCTGCTGCTGCCATTCTCTGCTTGAAGCCCTCGTTTGATGCAAGCAGATGCTCCCAGGTGCTTTCAGCAGCTGTTGCTCAGTGTTGATGCAAAGCTTTTGTGTTCCTCATGGAAGCAAGGAGCCATTGTGACACTGCAGGGGCTCATGGCATCAAGGAGACAATTGTGACACTACAGAACCTCCTAGAAACAAGACTCCATGGTGACACCGTGGCGAATCATGGAACCACATGGAAATGTGTTCCTCATGAGACACAACAGGGCCTTGTTGGAACCAAAGACACCTCTGCAAAAAGCAGGGTAGCTCACAGAACCAAGGAGTCCATTGTTACAATAGAAAACCTATGGAAGCAAGGGGCCATTGTGACACAGTGGGGCCACGTGGAAGCCAAGGAGCCATTGTGACCCAGTGGGGCCTCATGGAATCAAGGAGACCATGGTGACACAGGTGATGCACATGAAGCCAAGGAGCCATTGAGACACAGCGGGGCCTCATGGAATCAAGGAGACCATGGTGACACAGGTGATGCACATGAAGCCAAGGAGCCATTGTGACCCAGTGGGGCCTCATGGAATCAAGGAGACCATTGTGACACAGGTGATGCACATGAAGCCAAGGAGCCATTGTGACCCAGTGGGGCCTCATGGAATCAAGGAGACCATGGTGACACAGGTGATGCACATGAAGCCAAGGAGCCATTGTGACACAGTGGGGCTTCTTCCGTTCAGCTCTGCAGCTGGCTGTCCCAGCCCACAGCACCATGTGCCAACTGCTCTCCTCAGGGCTCTGCCTGCACACAGGCCCAGGAGAAGTTTTCCTGTTTGTAAGGAAAGAATGGAAAAGCCTGAGCAGGTTCCCTAGACAACCAAACCCACATGCTGAGTCCAGGCTGCCTGCAATGATGTCCCCTTTCTACAAGGGATACTGTGAGCAGGAATGATCTCTGAGCGCAGAATTTTCGCAGTCTTTCCACGGAATTCTCTGTCCCTGTCCTTTCCCTGGCTCTCTGTTGCAGATGGAAGCTGCTGGTGCCTTTCTCAGCTTGAAGCCCTCTTTTGATGAAAGCAGATGATCACAGGTGTGTTCAGCAGCTGTTGCTCAGTGTTGATGCAAAGCTTTTGTGTTCCTCATGGAAGCAAGGAGCCATTGTGACACTGCAGGGGCTCATGGCATCAAGGAGACAATTGTGACAGTACAGAACCTCCTAGAAACAAGACTCCATGATGACACCGTGGGGAATCATGGAACCACATGGAAATGTGTTCCTCATGAGACGCAGCAGGGCCTTGTTGGAACCAAAGACACCTCTGCAAAAAGCAGGGTAGCTCACAGAACCAAGGAGTCCATTGTTACAATAGAAAACCTATGGAATCAAGGAGCCATTGTGACACAGTGGGGCCACAGGGAAGCCAAGGAGCCATTGTGACCCAGTGGGGCCTCATGGAATCAAGGAGACCATGGTGACACAGGTGATGCACATGAAGTCAAGGAGCCATTGTGACACAGTGGGGCCTCATGGAATCAAGGAGACCATGGTGACACAGGTGATGCACATGAAGCCAAGGAGCCATTGTGACCCAGTGGGGCCTCATGGAATCAAGGAGACCATGGTGACACAGGTGATGCACATGAAGCCAAGGAGCCATTGTGACCCAGTGGGGCCTCATGGAATCAAGGAGACCATGGTGACACAGGTGATGCACATGAAGCCAAGGAGCCATTGTGACCCAGTGGGGCCTCATGGAATCAAGGAGACCATGGTGACACAGGTGATGCACATGAAGCCAAGGAGCCATTGTGACCCAGTGGGGCCTCATGGAATCAAGGAGACCATGGTGACACAGGTGATGCACATGAAGCCAAGGAGCCATTGTGACACAGCGGGGCTTCTTCCCTTCACCTCTGCAGCTGGCTGTCCCACACCGAGGCACCATGTGCCAAGTACTCTCCTCAGGGCTCTGCCTGCACACAGGCCCAGAGAAGTTTTCCTGTTTGTAAGGAAAGAATGGAAAAGCCTGAGCAGGCTCCCTAGACAACCAAACCCACATGCTCAGTCCAGGCTGCCTGCAATGATGTCCCCTTTCTACAAGGGACACTGTGAGCAGGAATGATCTCTGAGAGCAGAATTCTCACAGTCCTTCCACGGAATGCTCTGTCCCTGTCCTTTCCCTGGCTCTCAGTGTCAGATGGAAGCTGCTGGTGCCATTCTCAGCTTGAAGCCCTCGTTTGATGCAAGCAGATGCTCCCAGGTGTGTTCAGCAGCTGTTGCTCAGTGTTGATTCAAAGCTTTTGTGTTCTTCATGGAATCAAGGAGACCATTGTGACACAGGTGATGCACATGAAGCCAAGGAGCCATTGTGATACAGCGGGGCCTCATGGAATCAAGGAGACCATGGTGACACCGGTGATGCACATGAAGCCAAGGAGCCATTGTGACCCAGTGGGGCCTCATGGAATCAAGGAGACCATGGTGACACAGGTGATGCACATGTAGTCAAGGAGCCATTGTGACCCAGTGGGGCCTCATGGAATCAAGGAGACCATGGTGACACAGGTGATGCACATGAAGCCAAGGAGCCATTGTGACCCAGTGGGGCCTCATGGAATCAAGGAGACCATGGTGACACAGGTGATGCACATGAAGCCAAGGAGCCATTGTGACACAGCGGGGCTTCTTCCCTTCAGCTCTGCAGCTGGCTGTCCCAGCCCACAGCACCATGTGCCAAGTGCTCTCCTAAGGGCTCTGCCTGCACCCAGGCCCAGAGAAGTTTTCCTGTTTGTAAGGAAAGAATGGAAAAGCCTGAGCAGGTTCCCTAGACAACCAAACCCACATGCTCAGTCCAGGCTGCCTGCAATGATGTCCCCTTTCTACAAGGGACACTGTGAGCAGGAATGATCTCTGGGAGCAGAATTCTCGCAGTCTTTCCACGGAATTCTCTGTCCCTGTCCTTTCCCTGGCTCTCTGTTGCAGATGGAAGCTGCTGCTGCCATTCTCTGCTTGAAGCCCTCGTTTGATGCAAGCAGATGCTCCCAGGTGCTTTCAGCAGCTGTTGCTCAGTGTTGATGCAAAGCTTTTGTGTTCCTCATGGAAGCAAGGAGCCATTGTGACACTGCAGGGGCTCATGGCATCAAGGAGACAATTGTGACACTACAGAACCTCCTAGAAACAAGACTCCATGGTGACACCGTGGCGAATCATGGAACCACATGGAAATGTGTTCCTCATGAGACACAACAGGGCCTTGTTGGAACCAAAGACACCTCTGCAAAAAGCAGGGTAGCTCACAGAACCAAGGAGTCCATTGTTACAATAGAAAACTTATGGAAGCAAGGGGCCATTGTGACACAGTGGGGCCACGTGGAAGCCAAGGAGCCATTGTGACCCAGTGGGGCCTCATGGAATCAAGGAGACCATGGTGACACAGGTGATGCACATGAAGCCAAGGAGCCATTGTGACACAGTGGGGCCTCATGGAATCAAGGAGACCATGGTGACACAGGTGATGCACATGAAGCCAAGAAGCCATTGTGACACAGTGAGGCCTCATGGAATCAAGGAGACCATGGTGACACAGGTGATGCACATGAAGCCAAGGAGCCATTGTGACACAGTGGGGCTTCTTCCCTTCAGCTCTGCAGCTGGCTGTCCCAGCCCACAGCACCATGTGCCAACTGCTCTCCTCAGGGCTCTGCCTGCACACAGGCCCAGAGAAGTTTTCCTGTTTGTAAGGAAAGAATGGAAAAGCCTGAGCAGGTTTCCTAAACAACAAACCCCACATGCTGAGTCCAGGCTGCCTGCAATGATGTCCCCTTTCTACAAGGGACACTGTCAGCAGGAATGATCTCTGGGAGCAGAATTCTCGCAGTCTTTCCACGGAATTCTCTGTCCCTGTCCTTTCCCTGGCTCTCAGTGTCAGATGGAAGCTGCTGGTGCCTTTCTCTGCTTGAAGCCCTCGTTTGATGCAAGCAGATGCTCCCAGGTGTGTTCAGCAGCTGTTGCTCAGTGTTGATGCAAAGCTTTTGTGTTCCTCATGGAAGCAAGGAGCCATTGTGACACTGCAGGGGCTCATGGCATCAAGGAGACAACTGTGACAGTACAGAACCTCCTAGAAACAAGACTCCATGATGACACAGTCGGGAATCATGGAACCACATGGAAATGTGTTCCTCATGAGACGCAGCAGGGCCTTGTTGGAACCAAAGACACCTCTGCAAAAAGCAGGGTAGCTCACAGAACCAAGGAGTCCATTGTTACATTAGAAAACCTATGGAAGCAAGGACACCATTGTGACACAGTGGGGCCACATGGAAGCCACGGAGCCATTGTGACACAGTGGGGCCTCATGGAATCAAGGAGACCATGGTGACACAGGTGATGCACATGAAGCCAAGGAGCCATTGTGACACAGTGGGGCCTCATGGAATCAAGGAGACCATGGTGACACAGGTGATGCACATGAAGCCAAGGAGCCATTGTGACCCAGTGGGGCCTCATGGAATCAAGGAGACCATGGTGACACAGGTGATGCACATGAAGCCAAGGAGCCATTGTGACACAGCGGGGCCTCATGGAATCAAGGAGACCATGGTGACACAGGTGATGCACATGAAGCCAAGGAGCCATTGTGACACAGCGGGGCTTCTTCCCTTCAGTTCTGCAGCTGGCTGTCCCAGCCCACAGCACCATGTGCCAAGTGCTCTCCTCAGGGCTCTGCCTGCACACAGGCCCAGGAGAAGTTTTCCTGTTTGTAAGGAAAGAAAGGAAAAGCCTGAGCAGGTTCCCTAGACAACCAAACCCACATGCTCAGTCCAGGCTGCCTGCAATGATGTCCCCTTTCTACAAGGGACACTGTGAGCAGGAATGATCTCTGAGAGCAGAATTCTCACAGTCCTTCCACGGAATGCTCTGTCCCTGTCCTTTCCCTGGCTCTCAGTGTCAGATGGAAGCTGCTGGTGCCATTCTCAGCTTGAAGCCCTCGTTTGATGCAAGCAGATGCTCCCAGGTGTGTTCAGCAGCTGTTGCTCAGTGTTGATGCAAAGCTTTTGTGTTCTTCATGGAATCAAGGAGACCATTGTGACACAGGTGATGCACATGAAGCCAAGGAGCCATTGTGATACAGCGGGGCCTCATGGAATCAAGGAGACCATGGTGACACAGGTGATGCACATGAAGCCAAGGAGCCATTGTGACCCAGTGGGGCCTCATGGAATCAAGGAGACCATGGTGACACAGGTGATGCACATGAAGCCAAGGAGCCATTGTGACCCAGTGGGGCCTCATGGAATCAAGGAGACCATGGTGACACAGGTGATGCACATGTAGTCAAGGAGCCATTGTGACACAGTGGGGCCTCATGGAATCAAGGAGACCATGGTGACACAGGTGATGCACATGAAGCCAAGGAGCCATTGTGACACAGTGGGGCCTCATGGAATCAAGGAGACCATGGTGACACAGGTGATGCACATGAAGCCAAGGAGCCATTGTGACACAGCGGGGCTTCTTCCCTTCAGCTCTGCAGCTGGCTGTCCCAGCCCACAGCACCATGTGCCAAGTGCTGTCCTAAGGGCTCTGCCTGCACACAGGCCCAGAGAAGTTTTCCTGTTTGTAAGGAAAGAATGGAAAAGCCTGAGCAGGTTCCCTAGACAACCAACCCCACATGCTCAGTCCAGGCTGCCTGCAATGATGTCCCCTTTCTACAAGGGACACTGTGAGCAGGAATGATCTCTGGGAGCAGAATTCTCGCAGTCTTTCCACGGAATTCTCTGTCCCTGTCCTTTCCCTGGCTCTCTGTTGCAGATGGAAGCTGCTGCTGCCATTCTCTGCTTGAAGCCCTCGATTGATGCAAGCAGATGCTCCCAGGTGCGTTCAGCAGCTGTTGCTCAGTGTTGATGCAAAGCTTTTGTGTTCCTCATGGAAGCAAGGAGCCATTGTGACACTGCAGGGGCTCATGGCATCAAGGAGACAATTGTGACAGTACAGAACCTCCTAGAAACAAGACTCCATGATGACACCGTGGCGAATCATGGAACCACATGGAAATGTGTTCCTCATGAGACACAACAGGGCCTTGTTGGAACCAAAGACACCTCTGCAAAAAGCAGGGTAGCTCACAGAACCAAGGAGTCCATTGTTACAATAGAAAACCTATGGAAGCAAGGGGCCATTGTGACACAGTGGGGCCACGTGGAAGCCAAGGAGCCATTGTGACACAGTGGGGCCTCATGGAATCAAGGAGACCATGGTGACACAGGTGATGCACATGAAGCCAAGGAGCCATTGTGACCCAGTGGGGCCTCATGGAATCAAGGAGACCATGGTGACACAGGTGATGCACATGAAGCCAAGGAGCCATTGTGACCCAGTGGGGCCTCATGGAATCAAGGAGACCATGGTGACACAGGTGATGCACATGAAGCCAAGGAGCCATTGTGACCCAGTGGGGCCTCATGGAATCAAGGAGACCATGCTGACACAGGTGATGCACATGAAGCCAAGGAGCCATTGTGACACAGCGGGGCTTCTTCCCTTCACCTCTGCAGCTGGCTGTCCCACACCGAGGCACCATGTGCCAAGTACTCTCCTCAGGGCTCTGCCTGCACACAGGCCCAGAGAAGTTTTCCTGTTTGTAAGGAAAGAATGGAAAAGCCTGAGCAGGCTCCCTAGACAACCAAACCCACATGCTCATTCCAGGCTGCCTGCAATGATGTCCCCTTTCTACAAGGGACACTGTGAGCAGGAATGATCTCTGAGAGCAGAATTCTCACAGTCCTTCCACGGAATGCTCTGTCCCTGTCCTTTCCCTGGCTCTCAGTGTCAGATGGAAGCTGCTGGTGCCATTCTCAGCTTGAAGCCCTCGTTTGATGCAAGCAGATGCTCCCAGGTGTGTTCAGCAGCTGTTGCTCAGTGTTGATGCAAAGCTGTTGTGTTCTTCATGGAATCAAGGAGACCATTGTGACACAGGTGATGCACATGAAGCCAAGGAGCCATTGTGATACAGCGGGGCCTCATGGAATCAAGGAGACCATGGTGACACAGGTGATGCACATGAAGCCAAGGAGCCATTGTGACCCAGTGGGGCCTCATGGAATCAAGGAGACCATGGTGACACCGGTGATGCACATGTAGTCAAGGAGCCATTGTGACACAGTGGGGCCTCATGGAATCAAGGAGACCATGGTGACACAGGTGATGCACATGAAGCCAAGGAGCCATTGTGACACAGTGGGGCCTCATGGAATCAAGGAGACCATGGTGACACAGGTGATGCACATGAAGCCAAGGAGCCATTGTGACACAGCGGGGCTTCTTCCCTTCAGCTCTGCAGCTGGCTGTCCCAGCCCACAGCACCATGTGCCAAGTGCTCTCCTAAGGGCTCTGCCTGCACCCAGGCCCAGAGAAGTTTTCCTGTTTGTAAGGAAAGAATGGAAAAGCCTGAGCAGGTTCCCTAGACAACCAAACCCACATGCTCAGTCCAGGCTGCCTGCAATGATGTCCCCTTTCTACAAGGGACACTGTGAGCAGGAATGATGTCTGGGAGCAGAATTCTCGCAGTCTTTCCACGGAATTCTCTGTCCCTGTCCTTTGCCTGGCTCTCTGTTGCAGATGGAAGCTGCTGCTGCCATTCTCTGCTTGAAGCCCTCGTTTGATGCAAGCAGATGCTCCCAGGTGCTTTCAGCAGCTGTTGCTCAGTGTTGATGCAAAGCTTTTGTGTTCCTCATGGAAGCAAGGAGCCATTGTGACACTGCAGGGGCTCATGGCATCAAGGAGACAATTGTGACACTACAGAACCTCCTAGAAACAAGACTCCATTGTGACACCGTGGCGAATCATGGAACCACATGGAAATGTGTTCCTCATGAGACACAACAGGGCCTTGTTGGAACCAAAGACACCTCTGCAAAAAGCAGGGTAGCTCACAGAACCAAGGAGTCCATTGTTACAATAGAAAACCTATGGAAGCAAGGGGCCATTGTGACACAGTGGGGCCACAGGGAAGCCAAGGAGCCATTGTGACCCAGTGGGGCCTCATGGAATCAAGGAGACCATGGTGACACAGGTGATGCACATGAAGCCAAGGAGCCATTGTGACACAGTGGGGCCTCATGGAATCAAGGAGACCATGGTGACACAGGTGATGCACATGAAGCCAAGGAGCCATTGTGACACAGTGAGGCCTCATGGAATCAAGGAGACCATGGTGACACAGGTGATGCACATGAAGCCAAGGAGCCATTGTGACACAGTGGGGCTTCTTCCCTTCAGCTCTGCAGCTGGCTGTCCCAGCCCACAGCACCATGTGCCAACTGCTCTCCTCAGGGCTCTGCCTGCACACAGGCCCAGAGAAGTTTTCCTGTTTGTAAGGAAAGAATGGAAAAGCCTGAGCAGGTTTCCTAAACAACAAAGCCCACATGCTGAGTCCAGGCTGCCTGCAATGATGTCCCCTTTCTAAAAGGGACACTGTCAGCAGGAATGATGTCTGGGAGCAGAATTCTCGCAGTCTTTCCACGGAATTCTCTGTCCCTGTCCTTTCCCTGGCTCTCAGTGTCAGATGGAAGCTGCTGGTGCCTTCTCTGCTTGAAGCCCTCGTTTGATGCAAGCAGATGCTCCCAGGTGTGTTCAGCAGCTGTTGCTCAGTGTTGATGCAAAGCTTTTGTGTTCCTCATGGAAGCAAGGAGCCATTGTGACACTGCAGGGGCTCATGGCATCAAGGAGACAACTGTGACAGTACAGAACCTCCTAGAAACAAGACTCCATGATGACACCGTGGGGAATCATGGAACCACATGGAAATGTGTTCCTCATGAGACGCAGCAGGGCCTTGTTGGAACCAAAGACACCTCTGCAAAATGCAGGGTAGCTCACAGAACCAAGGAGTCCATTGCTACAATAGAAAACCTATGGAAGCAAGGAGACCATTGTGACCCAGTGGGGCCACATGGAAGCCACGGAGCCATTGTGACCCAGTGGGGCCTCATGGAATCAAGGAGACCATGGTGACACAGGTGATGCACATGAAGCCAAGGAGCCATTGTGACACAACAGGGCCTCATGGAATCAAGGAGACCATGGTGACACAGGTGATGCACATGAAGCCAAGGAGCCATTGTGACCCAGTGGGGCCTCATGGAATCAAGGAGACCACGGTGACACAGGTGATGCACATGAAGCCAAGGAGCCATTGTGACCCAGTGGGGCCTCATGGAATCAAGGAGACCATGGTGACACAGGTGATGCACATGAAGCCAAGGAGCCATTGTGACACAGCGGGGCCTCATGGAATCAAGGAGACCATGGTGACACAGGTGATGCACATGAAGCCAAGGAGCCATTGTGACCCAGTGGGGCCTCATGGAATCAAGGAGACCATGCTGACACAGGTGATGCACATGAAGCCAAGGAGCCATTGTGACACAGCGGGGCTTCTTCCCTTCACCTCTGCAGCTGGCTGTCCCACACCGAGGCACCATGTGCCAAGTACTCTCCTCAGGGCTCTGCCTGCACACAGGCCCAGAGAAGTTTTCCTGTTTGTAAGGAAAGAATGGAAAAGCCTGAGCAGGCTCCCTAGACAACCAAACCCACATGCTCAGTCCAGGCTGCCTGCAATGATGTCCCCTTTCTACAAGGGACACTGTGAGCAGGAATGATCTCTGAGAGCAGAATTCTCACAGTCCTTCCACGGAATGCTCTGTCCCTGTCCTTTCCCTGGCTCTCAGTGTCAGATGGAAGCTGCTGGTGCCATTCTCAGCTTGAAGCCCTCGTTTGATGCAAGCAGATGCTCCCAGGTGTGTTCAGCAGCTGTTGCTCAGTGTTGATGCAAAGCTGTTGTGTTCTTCATGGAATCAAGGAGACCATTGTGACACAGGTGATGCACATGAAGCCAAGGAGCCATTGTGATACAGCGGGGCCTCATGGAATCAAGGAGACCATGGTGACACAGGTGATGCACATGAAGCCAAGGAGCCATTGTGACCCAGTGGGGCCTCATGGAATCAAGGAGACCATGGTGACACCGGTGATGCACATGAAGCCAAGGAGCCATTGTGACCCAGTGGGGCCTCATGGAATCAAGGAGACCATGGTGACACAGGTGATGCACATGTAGTCAAGGAGCCATTGTGACACAGTGGGGCCTCATGGAATCAAGGAGACCATGGTGACACAGGTGATGCACATGAAGCCAAGGAGCCATTGTGACACAGCGGGGCTTCTTCCCTTCAGCTCTGCAGCTGGCTGTCCCAGCCCACAGCACCATGTGCCAAGTGCTCTCCTAAGGGCTCTGCCTGCACCCAGGCCCAGAGAAGTTTTCCTGTTTGTAAGGAAAGAATGGAAAAGCCTGAGCAGGTTCCCTAGACAACCAAACCCACATGCTCAGTCCAGGCTGCCTGCAATGATGTCCCCTTTCTACAAGGGACACTGTGAGCGGGAATGATCTCTGGGAGCAGAATTCTCGCAGTCTTTCCACGGAATTCTCTGTCCCTGTCCTTTGCCTGGCTCTCTGTTGCAGATGGAAGCTGCTGCTGCCATTCTCTGCTTGAAGCCCTCGTTTGATGCAAGCAGATGCTCCCAGGTGCTTTCAGCAGCTGTTGCTCAGTGTTGATGCAAAGCTTTTGTGTTCCTCATGGAAGCAAGGAGCCATTGTGACACTGCAGGGGCTCATGGCATCAAGGAGACAATTGTGACACTACAGAACCTCCTAGAAACAAGACTCCATTGTGACACCGTGGCGAATCATGGAACCACATGGAAATGTGTTCCTCATGAGACACAACAGGGCCTTGTTGGAACCAAAGACACCTCTGCAAAAAGCAGGGTAGCTCACAGAACCAAGGAGTCCATTGTTACAATAGAAAACCTATGGAAGCAAGGGGCCATTGTGACACAGTGGGGCCACGTGGAAGCCAAGGAGCCATTGTGACCCAGTGGGGCCTCATGGAATCAAGGAGACCATGGTGACACAGGTGATGCACATGAAGCCAAGGAGCCATTGTGACACAGTGGGGCCTCATGGAATCAAGGAGACCATGGTGACACAGGTGATGCACATGAAGCCAAGGAGCCATTGTGACACAGTGAGGCCTCATGGAATCAAGGAGACCATGGTGACACAGGTGATGCACATGAAGCCAAGGAGCCATTGTGACACAGTGGGGCTTCTTCCCTTCAGCTCTGCAGCTGGCTGTCCCAGCCCACAGCACCATGTGCCAACTGCTCTCCTCAGGGCTCTGCCTGCACACAGGCCCAGAGAAGTTTTCCTGTTTGTAAGGAAAGAATGGAAAAGCCTGAGCAGGTTTCCTAAACAACAAAGCCCACATGCTGAGTCCAGGCTGCCTGCAATGATGTCCCCTTTCTAAAAGGGACACTGTCAGCAGGAATGATGTCTGGGAGCAGAATTCTCGCAGTCTTTCCACGGAATTCTCTGTCCCTGTCCTTTCCCTGGCTCTCAGTGTCAGATGGAAGCTGCTGGTGCCTTCTCTGCTTGAAGCCCTCGTTTGATGCAAGCAGATGCTCCCAGGTGTGTTCAGCAGCTGTTGCTCAGTGTTGATGCAAAGCTTTTGTGTTCCTCATGGAAGCAAGGAGCCATTGTGACACTGCAGGGGCTCATGGCATCAAGGAGACAACTGTGACAGTACAGAACCTCCTAGAAACAAGACTCCATGATGACACCGTGGGGAATCATGGAACCACATGGAAATGTGTTCCTCATGAGACGCAGCAGGGCCTTGTTGGAACCAAAGAAACCTCTGCAAAAAGCAGGGTAGCTCACAGAACCAAGGAGTCCATTACTACAATAGAAAACCTATGGAAGCAAGGACACCATTGTGACCCAGTGGGGCCACATGGAAGCCACGGAGCCATTGTGACCCAGTGGGGCCTCATGGAATCAAGGAGACCATGGTGACACAGGTGATGCACATGAAGCCAAGGAGCCATTGTGACACAACAGGGCCTCATGGAATCAAGGAGACCATGGTGACACAGGTGATGCACATGAAGCCAAGGAGCCATTGTGACCCAGTGGGGCCTCATGGAATCAAGGAGACCACGGTGACACAGGTGATGCACATGAAGCCAAGGAGCCATTGTGACCCAGTGGGGCCTCATGGAATCAAGGAGACCATGGTGACACAGGTGATGCACATGAAGCCAAGGAGCCATTGTGACACAGCGGGGCCTCATGGAATCAAGGAGACCATGGTGACACAGGTGATGCACATGAAGCCAAGGAGCCATTGTGACCCAGTGGGGCCTCATGGAATCAAGGAGACCATGCTGACACAGGTGATGCACATGAAGCCAAGGAGCCATTGTGACACAGCGGGGCTTCTTCCCTTCACCTCTGCAGCTGGCTGTCCCACACCGAGGCACCATGTGCCAAGTACTCTCCTCAGGGCTCTGCCTGCACACAGGCCCAGAGAAGTTTTCCTGTTTGTAAGGAAAGAATGGAAAAGCCTGAGCAGGCTCCCTAGACAACCAAACCCACATGCTCAGTCCAGGCTGCCTGCAATGATGTCCCCTTTCTACAAGGGACACTGTGAGCAGGAATGATCTCTGAGAGCAGAATTCTCACAGTCCTTCCACGGAATGCTCTGTCCCTGTCCTTTCCCTGGCTCTCTGTTGCAGATGGAAGCTGCTGGTGCCATTCTCAGCTTGAAGCCCTCGTTTGATGCAAGCAGATGCTCCCAGGTGTGTTCAGCAGCTGTTGCTCAGTGTTGATGCAAAGATGTTGTGTTCTTCATGGAATCAAGGAGACCATTGTGACACAGGTGATGCACATGAAGCCAAGGAGCCATTGTGATACAGCGGGGCCTCATGGAATCAAGGAGACCATGGTGACACAGGTGATGCACATGAAGCCAAGGAGCCATTGTGACCAAGTGGGGCCTCATGGAATCAAGGAGACCATGGTGACACCGGTGATGCACATGAAGCCAAGGAGCCATTGTGACCCAGTGGGGCCTCATGGAATCAAGGAGACCATGGTGACACAGGTGATGCACATGTAGTCAAGGAGCCATTGTGACACAGTGGGGCCTCATGGAATCAAGGAGACCATGGTGACACAGGTGATGCACATGAAGCCAAGGAGCCATTGTGACACAGTGGGGCCTCATGGAATCAAGGAGACCATGGTGACACAGGTGATGCACATGAAGCCAAGGAGCCATTGTGACACAGCGGGGCTTCTTCCCTTCAGCTCTGCAGCTGGCTGTCCCAGCCCACAGCACCATGTGCCAAGTGCTCTCCTAAGGGCTCTGCCTGCACCCAGGCCCAGAGAAGTTTTCCTGTTTGTAAGGAAAGAATGGAAAAGCCTGAGCAGGTTCCCTAGACAACCAAACCCACATGCTCAGTCCAGGCTGCCTGCAATGATGTCCCCTTTCTACAAGGGACACTGTGAGCAGGAATGATCTCTGGGAGCAGAATTCTCGCAGTCTTTCCACGGAATTCTCTGTCCCTGTCCTTTGCCTGGCTCTCTGTTGCAGATGGAAGCTGCTGCTGCCATTCTCTGCTTGAAGCCCTCGTTTGATGCAAGCAGATGCTCCCAGGTGCTTTCAGCAGCTGTTGCTCAGTGTTGATGCAAAGCTTTTGTGTTCCTCATGGAAGCAAGGAGCCATTGTGACACTGCAGGGGCTCATGGCATCAAGGAGACAATTGTGACACTACAGAACCTCCTAGAAACAAGACTCCATTGTGACACCGTGGCGAATCATGGAACCACATGGAAATGTGTTCCTCATGAGACACAACAGGGCCTTGTTGGAACCAAAGACACCTCTGCAAAAAGCAGGGTAGCTCACAGAACCAAGGAGTCCATTGTTACAATAGAAAACCTATGGAAGCAAGGGGCCATTGTGACACAGTGGGGCCACGTGGAAGCCAAGGAGCCATTGTGACCCAGTGGGGCCTCATGGAATCAAGGAGACCATGGTGACACAGGTGATGCACATGAAGCCAAGGAGCCATTGTGACACAGTGGGGCCTCATGGAATCAAGGAGACCATGGTGACACAGGTGATGCACATGAAGCCAAGGAGCCATTGTGACACAGTGAGGCCTCATGGAATCAAGGAGACCATGGTGACACAGGTGATGCACATGAAGCCAAGGAGCCATTGTGACACAGTGGGGCTTCTTCCCTTCAGCTCTGCAGCTGGCTGTCCCAGCCCACAGCACCATGTGCCAACTGCTCTCCTCAGGGCTCTGCCTGCACACAGGCCCAGAGAAGTTTTCCTGTTTGTAAGGAAAGAATGGAAAAGCCTGAGCAGCTTTCCTAAACAACAAACCCCACATGCTGAGTCCAGGCTGCCTGCAATGATGTCCCCTTTCTACAAGGGACACTGTCAGCAGGAATGATCTCTGGGAGCAGAATTCTCGCAGTCTTTCCACGGAATTCTCTGTCCCTGTCCTTTCCCTGGCTCTCAGTGTCAGATGGAAGCTGCTGGTGCCTTCTCTGCTTGAAGCCCTCGTTTGATGCAAGCAGATGCTCCCAGGTGTGTTCAGCAGCTGTTGCTCAGTGTTGATGCAAAGCTTTTGTGTTCCTCATGGAAGCAAGGAGCCATTGTGACACTGCAGGGGCTCATGGCATCAAGGAGACAACTGTGACAGTACAGAACCTCCTAGAAACAAGACTCCATGATGACACAGTCGGGAATCATGGAACCACATGGAAATGTGTTCCTCATGAGACGCAGCAGGGCCTTGTTGGAACCAAAGACACCTCTGCAAAAAGCAGGGTAGCTCACAGAACCAAGGAGTCCATTGTTACAATAGAAAACCTATGGAAGCAAGGACACCATTGTGACACAGTGGGGCCACATGGAAGCCACGGAGCCATTGTGACCCAGTGGGGCCTCATGGAATCAAGGAGACCATGGTGACACAGGTGATGCACATGAAGCCAAGGAGCCATTGTGACACAGTGGGGCCTCATGGAATCAAGGAGACCATGGTGACACAGGTGATGCACATGAAGCCAAGGAGCCATTGTGACACAGTGGGGCCTCATGGAATCAAGGAGACCATGGTGACACAGGTGATGCACATGAAGCCAAGGAGCCATTGTGACCCAGTGGGGCCTCATGGAATCAAGGAGACCATGGTGACACAGGTGATGCACATGAAGCCAAGGAGCCATTGTGACACAGCGGGGCCTCATGGAATCAAGGAGACCATGGTGACACAGGTGATGCACATGAAGCCAAGGAGCCATTGTGACACAGCGGGGCTTCTTCCCTTCAGCTCTGCAGCTGGCTGTCCCAGACCGGGGCACCATGTGCCAAGTGCTCTCCTCAGGGCTCTGCCTGCACACAGGCCCAGGAGAAGTTTTCCTGTTTGTAAGGAAAGAAAGGAAAAGCCTGAGCAGGTTCCCTAGACAACCAAACCCACATGCTCAGTCCAGGCTGCCTGCAATGATGTCCCCTTTCTACAAGGGATACTGTGAGCAGGAATGATCTCTGAGAGCAGAATTCTCACAGTCCTTCCACGGAATGCTCTGTCCCTGTCCTTTCCCTGGCTCTCAGTGTCAGATGGAAGCTGCTGGTGCCATTCTCTGCTTGAAGCCCTCGTTTGATGCAAGCAGATGCTCCCAGGTGTGTTCAGCAGCTGTTGCTCAGTGTTGATGCAAAGCTTTTGTGTTCCTCATGGAAGCAAGGAGCCATTGTGACACTGCAGGGGCTCATGGCATCAAGGAGACAATTGTGACACTACAGAACCTCCTAGAAACAAGGCTCCATGGTGACACCGTGGGGAATCATGGAACCACATGGAAATGTGTTCCTCATGAGACGCAGCAGGGCCTTGTTGGAAACAAAGACACCTCTGCAAAAAGCAGGGTAGCTCACAGAACCAAGGAGTCCATTGTTACAATAGAAAACCTATGGAAGCAAGGAGACCATTGTGACCCAGTGGGGCCACATGGAAGCCAAGGAGCCATTGTGACCCAGTGGGGCCTCATGGAATCAAGGAGACCATGGTGACACAGGTGATGCACATGAAGCCAAGGAGCCATTGTGACCCAGTGGGGCCTCATGGAATCAAGGAGACCATGGTGACACAGGTGATGCACATGAAGCCAAGGAGCCATTGTGACCCAGTGGGGCCTCATGGAATCAAGGAGACCATGGTGACACAGGTGATGCACATGAAGCCAAGGAGCCATTGTGACCCAGTGGGGCCTCATGGAATCAAGGAGACCAGGGTGACACAGGTGATGCACATGAAGCCAAGGAGCCATTGTGACACAGCGGGGCTTCTTCCCTTCAGCTCTGCAGCTGGCTGTCCCAGACCGGGGCACCATGTGCCAAGTGCTCTCCTCAGGGCTCTGCCTGCACCCAGGCCCAGAGAAGTTTTCCTGTTTGTAAGGAAAGAATGAAAAAGCCTGAGCAGGTTCCCTAGACAACCAAACCCACATGCTCAGTCCAGGCTGCCTGCAATGATGTCCCCTTTCTACAAGGGACACTGTGAGCAGGAATGATCTCTGGGAGCAGAATTCTCGCAGTCTTTCCACGGAATTCTCTGTCCCTGTCCTTTGCCTGGCTCTCTGTTGCAGATGGAAGCTGCTGGTGCCATTCTCTGCTTGAAGCCCTCTTTTGATGCAAGCAGATGCTCCCAGGTGTGTTCAGCAGCTGTTGCTCAGTGTTGATGCAAAGCTTTTGTGTTCCTCATGGAAGCAAGGAGCCATTGTGACACTGCAGGGGCTCATGGCATCAAGGAGACAATTGTGACAGTACAGAACCTCCTAGAAACAAGGCTCCATGGTGACACCGTGGCGAATCATGGAACCGCATGGAAATGTGTTCCTCATGAGACGCAGCAGGGCCTTGTTGGAACCAAAGACACCTCTGCAAAAAGCAGGGTAGCTCACAGAACCAAGGAGTCCATTGTTACATTAGAAAACCTATGGAAGCAAGCGGCCATTGTGACACAGTGGGGCCACATGGAAGCCAAGGAGCCATTGTGACCCAGTGGGGCCTCATGGAATCAAGGAGACCATGGTGACACAGGTGATGCACATGAAGCCAAGGAGCCATTGTGACACAGTGGGGCCTCATGGAATCAAGGAGACCATGGTGACACAGGTGATGCACATGAAGCCAAGGAGCCATTGTGACACAGCGGGGCTTCTTCCCTTCACCTCTGCAGCTGGCTGTCCCCGCCCACAGCACCATGTGCCAAGTGCTTTCCTCAGGGCTCTGCCTGCACACAGGCCCAGAGAAGTTTTCCTGTTTGTAAGGAAAGAATGAAAAAGCCTGAGCAGGTTCCCTAGACAACAAACCCACATGCTCAGTCCAGGCTGCCTGCAATGATGTCCCCTTTCTACAAGGGACACTGTGAGCAGGAATGATCTCTGGGAGCAGAATTCTCGCAGTCTTTCCACGGAATTCTCTGTCCCTGTCCTTTCCCTGGCTCTCTGTTGCAGATGGAAGCTGCTGCTGCCTTTCTCTGCTTGAAGCCCTCGTTTGATGCAAGCAGATGCTCCCAGGTGCGTTCAGCAGCTGTTGCTCGGTGTTGATGCAAAGCTTTTGTGTTCCTCATGGAAGCAAGGAGCCATTGTGACACTGCAGGGGCTCATGGCATCAAGGAGACAATTGTGACACTACAGAACCTCCTAGAAACAAGGCTCCATGATGACACCGTGGCGAATCATGGAACCACATGGAAATGTGTTCCTCATGAGACGCAGCAGGGCCTTGTTGGAACCAAAGACACCTCTGCAAAAAGCAGGGTAGCTCACAGAACCAAGGAGTCCATTGTTACATTAGAAAACCTATGGAAGCAAGGAGACCATTGTGACACAGTGGGGCCACATGGAAGCCAAGGAGCCATTGTGACACAGTGGGGCCTCATGGAATCAAGGAGACCATGGTGACACAGGTGATGCACATGAAGTCAAGGAGCCATTGTGACACAGTGGGGCCTCATGGAATCAAGGAGACCATGGTGACACAGGTGATGCACATGAAGCCAAGGAGCCATTGTGACCCAGTGGGGCCTCATGGAATCAAGGAGACCATGGTGACACAGGTGATGCACATGAAGCCAAGGAGCCATTGTGACCCAGCGGGGCTTCTTCCCTTCAGCTCTGCAGCTGGCTGTCCCACACCGAGGCACCATGTGCCAAGTACTCTCCTCAGGGCTCTGCCTGCACACAGGCCCAGGAGAAGTTTTCCTGTTTGTAAGGAAAGAAAGGAAAAGCCTGAGCAGGTTCCCTAGACAACCAAACCCACATGCTCAGTCCAGGCTGCCTGCAATGATGTCCCCTTTCTACAAGGGATACTGTGAGCAGCAATGATCTCTGAGAGCAGAATTCTCACAGTCCTTCCACGGAATGCTCTGTCCCTGTCCTTTCCCTGGCTCTCAGTGTCAGATGGAAGCTGCTGCTGCCATTCTCTGCTTGAAGCCCTCGTTTGATTCAAGCAGATGCTCCCAGGTGCGTTCAGCAGCTGTTGCTCAGTGTTGATGCAAAGCTTTTGTGTTCCTCATGGAAGCAAGGAGCCATTGTGACACTGCAGGGGCTCATGGCATCAAGGAGACAATTGTGACACTACAGAACCTCCTAGAAACAAGGCTCCATGGTGACACCGTGGGGAATCATGGAACCACATGGAAATGTGTTCCTCATGAGACGCAGCAGGGCCTTGTTGGAACCAAAGACACCTCTGCAAAAAGCAGGGTAGCTCACAGAACCAAGGAGTCCATTGTTACAATAGAAAACCTATGGAAGCAAGGAGACCATTGTGACCCAGTGGGGCCACATGGAAGCCACGGAGCCATTGTGACCCAGTGGGGCCTCATGGAATCAAGGAGACCATGGTGACACAGGTGATGCACATGAAGCCAAGGAGCCATTGTGACCCAGTGGGGCCTCATGGAATCAAGGAGACCATGGTGACACAGGTGATGCACATGAAGCCAAGGAGCCATTGTGACCCAGTGGGGCCTCATGGAATCAAGGAGACCATGGTGACACAGGTGATGCACATGAAGCCAAGGAGCCATTGTGACACAGTGGGGGCTCATGGAATCAAGGAGACCATGGTGACACAGGTGATGCACATGAAGCCAAGGAGCCATTGTGACACAGCAGGGCCTCATTTAATCAAGGAGACCATTGTGACACAGGTGATGCACATGAAGCCAAGGAGCCATTGTGACCCAGTGGGGCCTCATGGAATCAAGGAGACCATGGTGACACAGGTGATGCACATGAAGCCAAGGAGCCATTGTGACCCAGTGGGGCCTCATGGAATCAAGGAGACCATGGTGACACAGGTGATGCACATGAAGCCAAGGAGCCATTGTGACACAGTGGGGCCTCATGGAATCAAGGAGACCATGGTGACACAGGTGATGCACATGAAGCCAAGGAGCCATTGTGACACAGCGGGGCTTCTTCCCTTCAGCTCTGCAGCTGGCTGTCCCAGCCCACAGCACCATGTGCCAAGTGCTCTCCTCAGGGCTCTGCCTGCACACAGGCCCAGAGAAGTTTTCCTGTTTGTAAGGAAAGAATGAAAAAGCCTGAGCAGGTTCCCTAGACAACCAAACCCACATGCTCAGTCCAGGCTGCCTGCAATGATGTCCCCTTTCTACAAGGGACACTGTGAGCAGGAATGATCTCTGGGAGCAGAATTCTCGCAGTCTTTCCACAGAATTCTCTGTCCCTGTCCTTTGCCTGGCTCTCTGTTGCAGATGGAAGCTGCTGCTGCCATTCTCTGCTTGAAGCCCTCTTTTGATGCAAGCAGATGCTCCCAGGTGTGTTCAGCAGCTGTTGCTCAGTGTTGATGCAAAGCTTTTGTGTTCCTCATGGAAGCAAGGAGCCATTGTGACACTGCAGGGGCTCATGGCATCAAGGAGACAATTGTGACAGTACAGAACCTCCTAGAAACAAGGCTCCATGGTGACACCGTGGCGAATCATGGAACCGCATGGAAATGTGTTCCTCATGAGACACAGCAGGGCCTTGTTGGAACCAAAGACACCTCTGCAAAAAGCAGGGTAGCTCACAGAACCAAGGAGTCCATTGTTACATTAGAAAACCTATGGAAGCAAGCGGCCATTGTGACACAGTGGGGCCACATGGAAGCCACGGAGCCATTGTGACCCAGTGGGGCCTCATGGAATCAAGGAGACCATGGTGACACAGGTGATGCACATGCAGCCAAGGAGCCATTGTGACCCAGTGGGGCCTCATGGAATCAAGGAGACCATGGTGACACAGGTGATGCACATGAAGCCAAGGAGCCATTGTGACCCAGTGGGGCCTCATGGAATCAAGGAGACCATGCTGACACAGGTGATGCACATGAAGCCAAGGAGCCATTGTGACCCAGTGAGGCCTCATGGAATCAAGGAGACCATGGTGACACAGGTGATGCACATGAAGCCAAGGAGCCATTGTGACACAGGGGGGCCTCATGGAATCAAGGAGACCATGGTGACACAGGTGATGCACATGAAGCCAAGGAGCCATTGTGACACAGAGGGGCTTCTTCCCTTCACCTCTGCAGCTGGCTGTCCCAGCCCACAGCACCATGTGCCAAGTGCTTTCCTCAGGGCTCTGCCTGCACACAGGCCCAGAGAAGTTTTCCTGTTTGTAAGGAAAGAATGAAAAAGCCTGAGCAGGTTCCCTAGACAACAAACCCACATGCTCAGTCCAGGCTGCCTGCAATGATGTCCCCTTTCTACAAGGGACACTGTGAGCAGGAATGATCTCTGGGAGCAGAATTCTCGCAGTCTTTCCACGGAATTCTCTGTCCCTGTCCTTTCCCTGGCTCTCTGTTGCAGATGGAAGCTGCTGCTGCCTTTCTCTGCTTGAAGCCCTCGTTTGATGCAAGCAGATGCTCCCAGGTGTGTTCAGCAGCTGTTGCTCAGTGTTGATGCAAAGCTTTTGTGTTCCTCATGGAAGCAAGGAGCCATTGTGACACTGCAGGGGCTCATGGGATCAAGGAGACAATTGTGACAGTACAGAACCTCCTAGAAACAAGGCTCCATGATGACACCGTGGCGAATCATGGAACCACATGGAAATGTGTTCCTCATGAGACGCAGCAGGGCCTTGTTGGAACCAAAGACACCTCTGCAAAAAGCAGGGTAGCTCACAGAACCAAGGAGTCCATTGTTACAATAGAAAACCTATGGAAGCAAGGAGACCATTGTGACACAGTGGGGCCACATGGAAGCCAAGGAGCCATTGTGACCCAGTGGGGCCTCATGGAATCAAGGAGACCATGGTGACACAGGTGATGCACATGAAGTCAAGGAGCCATTGTGACACAGTGGGGCCTCATGGAATCAAGGAGACCATGGTGACACAGGTGATGCACATGAAGCCAAGGAGCCATTGTGACACAGTGGGGGCTCATGGAATCAAGGAGACCATGGTGACACAGGTGATGCACATGAAGCCAAGGAGCCATTGTGACCCAGTGGGGCCTCATGGAATCAAGGAGACCATGGTGACACAGGTGATGCACATGAAGCCAAGGAGCCATTGTGACCCAGTGGGGCCTCATGGAATCAAGGAGACCATGGTGACACAGGTGATGCACATGAAGCCAAGGAGCCATTGTGACCCAGCGGGGCTTCTTCCCTTCAGCTCTGCAGCTGGCTGTCCCACACCGAGGCACCATGTGCCAAGTGCTCTCCTCAGGGCTCTGCCTGCACACAGGCCCAGAGAAGTTTTCCTGTTTGTAAGGAAAGAATGAAAAAGCCTGAGCAGGTTCCCTAGACAACCAAACCCACATGCTCAGTCCAGGCTGCCTGCAATGATGTCCCCTTTCTACAAGGGATACTGTGAGCAGCAATGATCTCTGAGAGCAGAATTCTCGCAGTCCTTCCACGGAATGCTCTGTCCCTGTCCTTTCCCTGGCTCTCAGTGTCAGATGGAAGCTGCTGCTGCCATTCTCTGCTTGAAGCCCTCGTTTGATGCAAGCAGATGCTCCCAGGAGTGTTCAGCAGCTGTTGCTCAGTGTTGATGCAAAGCTTTTGTGTTCTTCATGGAATCAAGGAGACCATGGTGACACAGGTGATGCACATGAAGCCAAGGAGCCATTGTGACACAGCGGGGCCTCATGGAATCAAGGAGACCATGGTGACACAGGTGATGCACATGAAGCCAAGGAGCCATTGTGACACAGTGGGGCCTCATGGAATCAAGGAGACCATGGTGACACAGGTGATGCACATGAAGCCAAGGAGCCATTGTGACCCAGTGGGGCCTCATGGAATCAAGGAGACCATGGTGACACAGGTGATGCACATGAAGCCAAGGAGCCATTGTGACCCAGTGGGGCCTCATGGAATCAAGGAGACCATGGTGACACAGGTGATGCACATGAAGCCAAGGAGCCATTGTGACCCAGTGGGGCCTCATGGAATCAAGGAGACCAGGGTGACACAGGTGATGCACATTAAGCCAAGGAGCCATTGTGACACAGCGGGGCTTCTTCCCTTCAGCTCTGCAGCTGGCTGTCCCAGACCGGGGCACCGTGTGCCAAGTGCTCTCCTCAGGGCTCTGCCTGCACCCAGGCCCAGAGAAGTTTTCCTCTTTGTAAGGAAAGAATGAAAAAGCCTGAGCAGGTTCCCTAGACAACCAAACCCACATGCTCAGTCCAGGCTGCCTGCAATGATGTCCCCTTTCTACAAGGGACACTGTGAGCAGGAATGATCTCTGGGAGCAGAATTCTCGCAGTCTTTCCACGGAATTCTCTGTCCCTGTCCTTTCCCTGGCTCTCAGTGTCAGATGGAAGCTGCTGCTGCCATTCTCTGCTTGAAGCCCTCGTTTGATTCAAGCAGATGCTCCCAGGTGCGTTCAGCAGCTGTTGCTCAGTGTTGATGCAAAGCTTTTGTGTTCCTCATGGAAGCAAGGAGCCATTGTGACACTGCAGGGGCTCATGGCATCAAGGAGACAATTGTGACACTACAGAACCTCCTAGAAACAAGGCTCCATGGTGACACCGTGGGGAATCATGGAACCACATGGAAATGTGTTCCTCATGAGACGCAGCAGGGCCTTGTTGGAACCAAAGACACCTCTGCAAAAAGCAGGGTAGCTCACAGAACCAAGGAGTCCATTGTTACAATAGAAAACCTATGGAAGCAAGGAGACCATTGTGACCCAGTGGGGCCACATGGAAGCCACGGAGCCATTGTGACCCAGTGGGGCCTCATGGAATCAAGGAGACCATGGTGACACAGGTGATGCACATGAAGCCAAGGAGCCATTGTGACCCAGTGGGGCCTCATGGAATCAAGGAGACCATGGTGACACAGGTGATGCACATGAAGCCAAGGAGCCATTGTGACCCAGTGGGGCCTCATGGAATCAAGGAGACCATGGTGACACAGGTGATGCACATGAAGCCAAGGAGCCATTGTGACACAGTGGGGGCTCATGGAATCAAGGAGACCATGGTGACACAGGTGATGCACATGAAGCCAAGGAGCCATTGTGACACAGCAGGGCCTCATTTAATCAAGGAGACCATTGTGACACAGGTGATGCACATGAAGCCAAGGAGCCATTGTGACCCAGTTGGGCCTCATGGAATCAAGGAGACCATGGTGACACAGGTGATGCACATGAAGCCAAGGAGCCATTGTGACCCAGTGGGGCCTCATGGAATCAAGGAGACCATGGTGACACAGGTGATGCACATGAAGCCAAGGAGCCATTGTGACACAGTGGGGCCTCATGGAATCAAGGAGACCATGGTGACACAGGTGATGCACATGAAGCCAAGGAGCCATTGTGACACAGCGGGGCTTCTTCCCTTCAGCTCTGCAGCTGGCTGTCCCAGCCCACAGCACCATGTGCCAAGTGCTCTCCTCAGGGCTCTGCCTGCACACAGGCCCAGAGAAGTTTTCCTGTTTGTAAGGAAAGAATGAAAAAGCCTGAGCAGGTTCCCTAGACAACCAAACCCACATGCTCAGTCCAGGCTGCCTGCAATGATGTCCCCTTTCTACAAGGGACACTGTGAGCAGGAATGATCTCTGGGAGCAGAATTCTCGCAGTCTTTCCACAGAATTCTCTGTCCCTGTCCTTTGCCTGGCTCTCTGTTGCAGATGGAAGCTGCTGCTGCCATTCTCTGCTTGAAGCCCTCTTTTGATGCAAGCAGATGCTCCCAGGTGTGTTCAGCAGCTGTTGCTCAGTGTTGATGCAAAGCTTTTGTGTTCCTCATGGAAGCAAGGAGCCATTGTAACACTGCAGGGGCTCATGGCATCAAGGAGACAATTGTGACAGTACAGAACCTCCTAGAAACAAGGCTCCATGGTGACACCGTGGCGAATCATGGAACCGCATGGAAATGTGTTCCTCATGAGACGCAGCAGGGCCTTGTTGGAACCAAAGACACCTCTGCAAAAAGCAGGGTAGCTCACAGAACCAAGGAGTCCATTGTTACATTAGAAAACCTATGGAAGCAAGCGGCCATTGTGACACAGTGGGGCCACATGGAAGCCACGGAGCCATTGTGACCCAGTGGGGCCTCATGGAATCAAGGAGACCATGGTGACACAGGTGATGCACATGCAGCCAAGGAGCCATTGTGACCCAGTGGGGCCTCATGGAATCAAGGAGACCATGGTGACACAGGTGATGCACATGAAGCCAAGGAGCCATTGTGACCCAGTGGGGCCTCATGGAATCAAGGAGACCATGCTGACACAGGTGATGCACATGAAGCCAAGGAGCCATTGTGACCCAGTGAGGCCTCATGGAATCAAGGAGACCATGGTGACACAGGTGATGCACATGAAGCCAAGGAGCCATTGTGACACAGGGGGGCCTCATGGAATCAAGGAGACCATGGTGACACAGGTGATGCACATGAAGCCAAGGAGCCATTGTGACACAGCGGGGCTTCTTCCCTTCACCTCTGCAGCTGGCTGTCCCAGCCCACAGCACCATGTGCCAAGTGCTTTCCTCAGGGCTCTGCCTGCACACAGGCCCAGAGAAGTTTTCCTGTTTGTAAGGAAAGAATGAAAAAGCCTGAGCAGGTTCCCTAGACAACAAACCCACATGCTGAGTCCAGGCTGCCTGCAATGATGTCCCCTTTCTACAAGGGACACTGTGAGCAGGAATGATCTCTGGGAGCAGAATTCTCGCAGTCTTTCCACGGAATTCTCTGTCCCTGTCCTTTCCCTGGCTCTCTGTTGCAGATGGAAGCTGCTGTTGCCTTTCTCTGCTTGAAGCCCTCGTTTGATGCAAGCAGATGCTCCCAGGTGTGTTCAGCAGCTGTTGCTCAGTGTTGATGCAAAGCTTTTGTGTTCCTCATGGAAGCAAGGAGCCATTGTGACACTGCAGGGGCTCATGGGATCAAGGAGACAATTGTGACAGTACAGAACCTCCTAGAAACAAGGCTCCATGATGACACCGTGGCGAATCATGGAACCACATGGAAATGTGTTCCTCATGAGACGCAGCAGGGCCTTGTTGGAACCAAAGACACCTCTGCAAAAAGCAGGGTAGCTCACAGAACCAAGGAGTCCATTGTTACAATAGAAAACCTATGGAAGCAAGGAGACCATTGTGACACAGTGGGGCCACATGGAAGCCAAGGAGCCATTGTGACCCAGTGGGGCCTCATGGAATCAAGGAGACCATGGTGACACAGGTGATGCACATGAAGTCAAGGAGCCATTGTGACACAGTGGGGCCTCATGGAATCAAGGAGACCATGGTGACACAGGTGATGCACATGAAGCCAAGGAGCCATTGTGACACAGTGGGGGCTCATGGAATCAAGGAGACCATGGTGACACAGGTGATGCACATGAAGCCAAGGAGCCATTGTGACCCAGTGGGGCCTCATGGAATCAAGGAGACCATGGTGACACAGGTGATGCACATGAAGCCAAGGAGCCATTGTGACCCAGTGGGGCCTCATGGAATCAAGGAGACCATGGTGACACAGGTGATGCACATGAAGCCAAGGAGCCATTGTGACCCAGCGGGGCTTCTTCCCTTCACCTCTGCAGCTGGCTGTCCCACACCGAGGCACCATGTGCCAAGTACTCTCCTCAGGGCTCTGCCTGCACACAGGCCCAGAGAAGTTTTCCTGTTTGTAAGGAAAGAATGAAAAAGCCTGAGCAGGTTCGCTAGACAACCAAACCCACATGCTCAGTCCAGGCTGCCTGCAATGATGTCCCCTTTCTACAAGGGATACTGTGAGCAGCAATGATCTCTGAGAGCAGAATTCTCGCAGTCCTTCCACGGAATGCTCTGTCCCTGTCCTTTCCCTGGCTCTCAGTGTCAGATGGAAGCTACTGGTGCCATTCTCAGCTTGAAGCCCTCGTTTGATGCAAGCAGATGCTCCCAGGTGTGTTCAGCAGCTGTTGCTCAGTGTTGATGCAAAGCTTTTGTGTTCTTCATGGAATCAAGGAGACCATGGTGACACAGGTGATGCACATGAAGCCAAGGAGCCATTGTGACACAGCGGGGCCTCATGGAATCAAGGAGACCATGGTGACACAGGTGATGCACATGAAGCCAAGGAGCCATTGTGACCCAGTGGGGCCTCATGGAATCAAGGAGACCATGGTGACACAGGTGATGCACATGAAGCCAAGGAGCCATTGTGACACAGTGGGGCCTCATGGAATCAAGGAGACCATGGTGACACAGGTGATGCACATGTAGTCAAGCAGCCATTGTGACACAGTGGGGCCTCATGGAATCAAGGAGACCATGGTGACACAGGTGATGCACATGAAGCCAAGGAGCCATTGTGACCCAGTGGGGCCTCATGGAATCAAGGAGACCATGGTGACACAGGTGATGCACATGAAGTCAAGGAGCCATTGTGACACAGCGGGGCTTCTTCCCTTCAGCTCTGCAGCTGGCTGTCCCACACCGGGGCCCCATGTGCCAAGTGCTCTCCTCCAGGCTCTGCCTGCACACAGGCCCTGAGAAGTTTTCCTGTTTGTAAGGAAAGAATGAAAAAGCCTGAGCAGGTTCCCTAGACAACCAAACCCACATGCTCAGTCCAGGCTGCCTGCAATGATGTCCCCTTTCTACAAGGGACACTGTGAGCAGGAATGATCTCTGGGAGCAGAATTCTCGCAGTCTTTCCACGGAATTCTCTGTCCCTGTCCTTTCCCTGGCTCTCAGTGTCAGATGGAAGCTGCTGCTGCCATTCTCTGCTTGAAGCCCTCTTTTGATGCAAGCAGATGCTCCCAGGTGCGTTCAGCAGCTGTTGCTCAGTGTTGATGCAAAGCTTTTGTGTTCCTCATGGAAGCAAGGAGCCATTGTGACACTGCAGGGGCTCATGGCATCATGGAGACAATTGTGACAGTACAGGACCTCCTAGAAACAAGGCTCCATGGTGACACTGTGGGGAATCATGGAACCACATGGAAATGTGTTCCTCATGAGACGCAGCAGGGCCTTGTTGGAACCAAAGACACCTCTGCAAAAAGCAGGGTAGCTCACAGAACCAAGGAGTCCATTGTTACAATAGAAAACCTATGGAAGCAAGGAGACCATTGTGACCCAGTGGGGCCACATGGAAGCCACGGAGCCATTGTGACCCAGTGGGGCCTCATGGAATCAAGGAGACCATGGTGACACAGGTGATGCACATGAAGCCAAGGAGCCATTGTGACCCAGTGGGGCCTCATGGAATCAAGGAGACCATGGTGACACAGGTGATGCACATGAAGCCAAGGAGCCATTGTGACACAGCGGGGCTTCTTCCCTTCAGCTCTGCAGCTGGCTGTCCCAGACCACAGCACCATGTGCCAACTGCTCTCCTCAGGGCTCTGCCTGCACACAGGCCCAGGAGAAGTTTTCCTGTTTGTAAGGAAAGAAAGGAAAAGCCTGAGCAGGTTCCCTAGACAACCAAACCCACATGCTGAGTCCAGGCTGCCTGCAATGATGTCCCCTTTCTACAAGGGATACTGTGAGCAGCAATGATTTCTGAGAGCAGAATTCTCACAGTCTTTCCACTGAATTCTCTGTCCCTGTCCTTTGCCTGGCTCTCAGTGTCAGATGGAAGCTGCTGCTGCCATTCTCTGCTTGAAGCCCTCGTTTGATGCAAGCAGATGCTCCCAGGTGCGTTCAGCAGCTGTTGCTCAGTGTTGATGCAAAGCTTTTGTGTTCCTCATGGAAGCAAGGAGCCATTGTGACACTGCAGGGGCTCATGGCATCAAGGAGACAATTGTGACACTACAGAACCTCCTAGAAACAAGGCTCCATGGTGACACCGTGGGGAATCATGAACCACATGGAAATGTGTTCCTCATGAGACGCAGCAGGGCCTTGTTGGAACCAAAGACACCTCTGCAAAAAGCAGGGTAGCTCACAGAACCAAGGAGTCCATTGCTACAATAGAAAACCTATGGAAGCAAGGAGACCATTGTGACACAGTGGGGCCACATGGAAGCCACGGAGCCATTGTGACACAGTGGGGCCTCATGGAATCAAGGAGACCATGGTGACACAGGTGATGCACATGAAGCCAAGGAGCCATTGTGACCCAGTGGGGCCTCATGGAATCAAGGAGACCATGGTGACACAGGTGATGCACATGAAGCCAAGGAGCCATTGTGACACAGCGGGGCTTCTTCCCTTCAGCTCTGCAGCTGGCTGTCCCAGCCCACAGCACCATGTGCCAAGTGCTCTCCTCAGGGCTCTGCCTGCACACAGGCCCAGAGAAGTTTTCCTGTTTGTAAGGAAAGAATGAAAAAGCCTGAGCAGGTTCCCTAGACAACCAAACCCACATGCTCAGTCCAGGCTGCCTGCAATGATGTCCCCTTTCTACAAGGGACACTGTGAGCAGGAATGATCTCTGGGAGCAGAATTCTCGCAGTCTTTCCACGGAATTCTCTGTCCCTGTCCTTTCCCTGGCTCTCTGTTGCAGATGGAAGCTGCTGCTGCCATTCTCTGCTTGAAGCCCTCGTTTGATGCAAGCAGATGCTCCCAGGTGCGTTCAGCAGCTGTTGCTCAGTGTTGATGCAAAGCTTTTGTGTTCCTCATGGAAGCAAGGAGCCATTGTGACACTGCAGGGGCTCATGGCATCAAGGAGACAATTGTGACAGTACAGAACCTCCTAGAAACAAGGCTCCATGGTGACACCGTGGGGAATCATGAACCACATGGAAATGTGTTCCTCATGAGACGCAGCAGGGCCTTGTTGGAACCAAAGACACCTCTGCAAAAAGCAGGGTAGCTCACAGAACCAAGGAGTCCATTGCTACAATAGAAAACCTATGGAAGCAAGGAGACCATTGTGACACAGTGGGGCCACATGGAAGCCACGGAGCCATTGTGACACAGTGGGGCCTCATGGAATCAAGGAGACCATGGTGACACAGGTGATGCACATGAAGCCAAGGAGCCATTGTGACCCAGTGGGGCCTCATGGAATCAAGGAGACCATGGTGACACAGGTGATGCACATGAAGCCAAGGAGCCATTGTGACCCAGTGGGGCCTCATGGAATCAAGGAGACCATGGTGACACAGGTGATGCACATGAAGCCAAGGAGCCATTGTGACCCAGTGGGGCCTCATGGAATCAAGGAGACCATGGTGACACAGGTGATGCACATGAAGCCAAGGAGCCATTGTGACCCAGTGGGGCCTCATGGAATCAAGGAGACCATGGTGACACAGGTGATGCACATGAAGCCAAGGAGCCATTGTGACACAGCGGGGCCTCATGGAATCAAGGAGACCATGGTGACACAGGTGATGCACATGAAGCCAAGGAGCCATTGTGACACAGCGGGGCTTCTTCCCTTCAGCTCTGCAGCTGGCTGTCCCAGCCCACAGCACCATGTGCCAAGTGCTCTCCTCAGGGCTCTGCCTGCACACAGGCCCAGAGAAGTTTTCCTGTTTGTAAGGAAAGAATGAATAAGCCTGAGCAGGTTCCCTAGACAACCAAACCCACATGCTCAGTCCAGGCTGCCTGCAATCATGTCCCCTTTCTACAAGGGACACTGTGAGCAGGAATGATGTCTGGGAGCAGAATTCTCGCAGTCTTTCCACGGAATTCTCTGTCCCTGTCCTTTCCCTGGCTCTCTGTTGCAGATGGAAGCTGCTGTTGCCTTTCTCTGCTTGAAGCCCTCTTTTGATGCAAGCAGATGCTCCCAGGTGTGTTCAGCAGCTGTTGCTCAGTGTTGATGCAAAGCTTTTGTGTTCCTCATGGAAGCAAGGAGCCATTGTGACACTGCAGGGGCTCATGGGATCAAGGAGACAATTGTGACAGTACAGAACCTCCTAGAAACAAGGCTCCATGATGACACCGTGTCGAATCATGGAACCACATGGAAATGTGTTCCTCATGAGACGCAGCAGGGCCTTGTTGGAACCAAAGACACCTCTGCAAAAAGCAGGGTAGCTCACAGAACCAAGGAGTCCATTGTTACAATAGAAAACCTATAGAAGCAAGGAGACCATTGTGACACAGTGGGGCCACATGGAAGCCAAGGAGCCATTGTGACCCAGTGGGGCCTCATGGAATCAAGGAGACCATGGTGACACAGGTGATGCACATGAAGTCAAGGAGCCATTGTGACACAGTGGGGCCTCATGGAATCAAGGAGACCATGGTGACACAGGTGATGCACATGAAGCCAAGGAGCCATTGTGACACAGTGGGGGCTCATGGAATCAAGGAGACCATGGTGACACAGGTGATGCACATGAAGCCAAGGAGCCATTGTGACACAGTGGGGCCTCATGGAATCAAGGAGACCATGGTGACACAGGTGATGCACATGAAGCCAAGGAGCCATTGTGACCCAGTGGGGCCTCATGGAATCAAGGAGACCATGGTGACACAGGTGATGCACATGAAGCCAAGGAGCCATTGTGACCCAGCGGGGCTTCTTCCCTTCAGCTCTGCAGCTGGCTGTCCCACACCGAGGCACCATGTGCCAAGTACTCTCCTCAGGGCTCTGCCTGCACACAGGCCCAGAGAAGTTTTCCTGTTTGTAAGGAAAGAATGGAAAAGCCTGAGCAGGTTCCCTAGACAACCAAACCCACATGCTGAGTCCAGGCTGCCTGCAATGATGTCCCCTTTCTACAAGGGATACTGTGAGCAGCAATGATCTCTGAGAGCAGAATTCTCACAGTCCTTCCACGGAATGCTCTGTCCCTGTCCTTTCCCTGGCTCTCAGTGTCAGATGGAAGCTGCTGCTGCCATTCTCTGCTTGAAGCCCTCGTTTGATGCAAGCAGATGCTCCCAGGTGTGTTCAGCAGCTGTTGCTCAGTGTTGATGCAAAGCTTTTGTGTTCTTCATGGAATCAAGGAGACCATGGTGACACAGGTGATGCACATGAAGCCAAGGAGCCATTGTGACACAGCGGGGCCTCATGGAATCAAGGAGACCATGGTGACACAGGTGATGCACATGTAGTCAAGGAGCCATTGTGACCCAGTGGGGCCTCATGGAATCAAGGAGACCATGGTGACACAGGTGATGCACATGAAGCCAAGGAGCCATTGTGACCCAGTGGGGCCTCATGGAATCAAGGAGACCATGGTGACACAGGTGATGCACATGAAGTCAAGGAGCCATTGTGACACAGCGGGGCTTCTTCCCTTCAGCTCTGCAGCTGGCTGTCCCAGACCGGGGCCCCATGTGCCAAGTGCTCTCCTCCAGGCTCTGCCTGCACACAGGCCCTGAGAAGTTTTCCTGTTTGTAAGGAAAGAATGAAAAAGCCTGAGCAGGTTCCCTAGACAACCAAACCCACATGCTCAGTCCAGGCTGCCTGCAATGATGTCCCCTTTCTACAAGGGACACTGTGAGCAGGAATGATCTCTGGGAGCAGAATTCTCGCAGTCTTTCCACGGAATTCTCTGTCCCTGTCCTTTGCCTGGCTCTCTGTTGCAGATGGAAGCTGCTGTTGCCATTCTCTGCTTGAAGCCCTCTTTTGATGCAAGCAGATGCTCCCAGGTGTGTTCAGCAGCTGTTGCTCAGTGTTGATGCAAAGCTTTTGTGTTCCTCATGGAAGCAAGGAGCCATTGTGACACTGCAGGGGCTCATGGCATCATGGAGACAATTGTGACAGTACAGGACCTCCTAGAAACAAGGCTCCATGGTGACACTGTGGGGAATCATGGAACCACATGGAAATGTGTTCCTCATGAGACGCAGCAGGGCCTTGTTGGAACCAAAGACACCTCTGCAAAAAGCAGGGTAGCTCACAGAACCAAGGAGTCCATTGTTACAATAGAAAACCTATGGAAGCAAGGAGACCATTGTGACACAGTGGGGCCACATGGAAGCCACGGAGCCATTGTGACACAGTGGGGCCTCATGGAATCAAGGAGACCATGGTGACACAGGTGATGCACATGAAGCCAAGGAGCCATTGTGACCCAGTGGGGCCTCATGGAATCAAGGAGACCATGGTGACACAGGTGATGCACATGAAGCCAAGGAGCCATTGTGACCCAGTGGGGCCTCATGGAATCAAGGAGACCATGGTGACACAGGTGATGCACATGAAGCCAAGGAGCCATTGTGAGACAGTGGGGCCTCATGGAATCAAGGAGACCATGGTGACACAGGTGATGCACATGAAGCCAAGGAGCCATTGTGACACAGCGGGGCTTCTTCCCTTCAGCTCTGCAGCTGGCTGTCCCAGCCCACAGCACCATGTGCCAAGTGCTCTCCTCAGGGCTCTGCCTGCACACAGGCCCAGAGAAGTTTTCCTGTTTGTAAGGAAAGAATGAAAAAGCCTGAGCAGGTTCCCTAGACAACCAAACCCACATGCTCAGTCCAGGCTGCCTGCAATGATGTCCCCTTTCTACAAGGGACACTGTGAGCAGAAATGATCTCTGGGAGCAGAATTCTCGCAGTCTTTCCACGGAATTCTCTGTCCCTGTCCTTTGCCTGGCTCTCTGTTGCAGATGGAAGCTGCTGCTGCCATTCTCAGCTTGAAGCCCTCTTTTGATGCAAGCAGATGCTCCCAGGTGTGTTCAGCAGCTGTTGCTCAGTGTTGATGCAAAGCTTTTGTGTTCCTCATGGAAGCAAGGAGCCATTGTGACACTGCAGGGGCTCATGGCATCAAGGAGACAATTGTGACACTACAGAACCTCCTAGAAACAAGGCTCCATGGTGACACCGTGGCGAATCATGGAACCGCATGGAAATGTGTTCCTCATGAGACGCAGCAGGGCCTTGTTGGAACCAAAGACACCTCTGCAAAAAGCAGGGTAGCTCACAGAACCAAGGAGTCCATTGTTACATTAGAAAACCTATGGAAGCAAGCGGCCATTGTGACACAGTGGGGCCACATGGAAGCCAAGGAGCCATTGTGACCCAGTGGGGCCTCATGGAATCAAGGAGACCATGGTGACACAGGTGATGCACATGCAGCCAAGGAGCCATTGTGACCCAGTGGGGCCTCATGGAATCAAGGAGACCATGGTGACACAGGTGATGCACATGAAGCCAAGGAGCCATTGTGACACAGTGGGGCCTCATGGAATCAAGGAGACCATGGTGACACAGGTGATGCACATGAAGCCAAGGAGCCATTGTGACCCAGTGGGGCCTCATGGAATCAAGGAGACCATGGTGACACAGGTGATGCACATGTAGTCAAGCAGCCATTGTGACACAGAGGGGCCTCATGGAATCAAGGAGACCATGGTGACACAGGTGATGCACATGAAGCCAAGGAGCCATTGTGACCCAGTGGGGCCTCATGGAATCAAGGAGACCATGGTGACACAGGTGATGCACATGAAGTCAAGGAGCCATTGTGACACAGTGGGGCCTCATGGAATCAAGGAGACCATGGTGACACAGGTGATGCACATGAAGCCAAGGAGCCATTGTGACACAGTGGGGGCTCATGGAATCAAGGAGACCATGGTGACACAGGTGATGCACATGAAGCCAAGGAGCCATTGTGACACAGTGGGGCCTCATGGAATCAAGGAGACCATGGTGACACAGGTGATGCACATGAAGCCAAGGAGCCATTGTGACCCAGTGGGGCCTCATGGAATCAAGGAGACCATGGTGACACAGGTGATGCACATGAAGCCAAGGAGCCATTGTGACCCAGCGGGGCTTCTTTCCTTCAGCTCTGCAGCTGGCTGTCCCACACCGAGGCACCATGTGCCAAGTACTCTCCTCAGGGCTCTGCCTGCACACAGGCCCAGAGAAGTTTTCCTGTTTGTAAGGAAAGAATGGAAAAGCCTGAGCAGGTTCCCTAGACAACCAAACCCACATGCTGAGTCCAGGCTGCCTGCAATGATGTCCCCTTTCTACAAGGGATACTGTGAGCAGCAATGATCTCTGAGAGCAGAATTCTCACAGTCCTTCCACGGAATGCTCTGTCCCTGTCCTTTCCCTGGCTCTCAGTGTCAGATGGAAGCTGCTGCTGCCATTCTCTGCTTGAAGCCCTCGTTTGATGCAAGCAGATGCTCCCAGGTGTGTTCAGCAGCTGTTGCTCAGTGTTGATGCAAAGCTTTTGTGTTCTTCATGGAATCAAGGAGACCATGGTGACACAGGTGATGCACATGAAGCCAAGGAGCCATTGTGACACAGCGGGGCCTCATGGAATCAAGGAGACCATGGTGACACAGGTGATGCACATGTAGTCAAGGAGCCATTGTGACCCAGTGGGGCCTCATGGAATCAAGGAGACCATGGTGACACAGGTGATGCACATGAAGCCAAGGAGCCATTGTGACCCAGTGGGGCCTCATGGAATCAAGGAGACCATGGTGACACAGGTGATGCACATGAAGTCAAGGAGCCATTGTGACACAGCGGGGCTTCTTCCCTTCAGCTCTGCAGCTGGCTGTCCCAGACCGGGGCCCCATGTGCCAAGTGCTCTCCTCCAGGCTCTGCCTGCACACAGGCCCAGAGAAGTTTTCCTGTTTGTAAGGAAAGAATGAAAAAGCCTGAGCAGGTTCCCTAGACAACCAAACCCACATGCTCAGTCCAGGCTGCCTGCAATGATGTCCCCTTTCTACAAGGGACACTGTGAGCAGGAATGATCTCTGGGAGCAGAATTCTCGCAGTCTTTCCACGGAATTCTCTGTCCCTGTCCTTTCCCTGGCTCTCTGTTGCAGATGGAAGCTGCTGTTGCCATTCTCTGCTTGAAGCCCTCTTTTGATGCAAGCAGATGCTCCCAGGTGCGTTCAGCAGCTGTTGCTCAGTGTTGATGCAAAGCTTTTGTGTTCCTCATGGAAGCAAGGAGCCATTGTGACACTGCAGGGGCTCATGGCATCATGGAGACAATTGTGACAGTACAGGACCTCCTAGAAACAAGGCTCCATGGTGACACTGTGGGGAATCATGGAACCACATGGAAATGTGTTCCTCATGAGACGCAGCAGGGCCTTGTTGGAACCAAAGACACCTCTGCAAAAAGCAGGGTAGCTCACAGAACCAAGGAGTCCATTGTTACAATAGAAAACCTATGGAAGCAAGGAGACCATTGTGACACAGTGGGGCCACATGGAAGCCACGGAGCCATTGTGACCCAGTGGGGCCTCATGGAATCAAGGAGACCATGGTGACACAGGTGATGCACATGAAGCCAAGGAGCCATTGTGACACAGCGGGGCCTCATGGAATCAAGGAGACCATGGTGACACAGGTGATGCACATGAAGCCAAGGAGCCATTGTGACACAGCGGGGCCTCATGGAATCAAGGAGACCATGGTGACACAGGTGATGCACATGAAGCCAAGGAGCCATTGTGACACAGCGGGGCTTCTTCCCTTCAGCTCTGCAGCTGGCTGTCCCACACCGAGGCACCATGTGCCAAGTGCTCTCCTCAGGGCTCTGCCTGCACACAGGCCCAGGAGAAGTTTTCCTGTTTGTAAGGAAAGAAAGGAAAAGCCTGAGCAGGTTCCCTAGACAACCAAACCCACATGCTGAGTCCAGGCTGCCTGCAATGATGTCCCCTTTCTACAAGGGATACTGTGAGCAGGAATGATCTCTGAGAGCAGAATTTTCACAGTCCTTCCACGGAATGCTCTGTCCCTGTCCTTTGCCTGGCTCTCTGTTGCAGATGGAAGCTGCTGCTGCCATTCTCTGCTTGAAGCCCTCGTTTGATGCAAGCAGATGCTCCCAGGTGCGTTCAGCAGCTGTTGCTCAGTGTTGATGCAAAGCTTTTGTGTTCCTCATGGAAGCAAGGAGCCATTGTGACACTGCAGGGGCTCATGGCATCAAGGAGACTATTGTGACACTACAGAACCTCCTAGAAACAAGGCTCCATGGTGACACCGTGGGGAATCATGAACCACATGGAAATGTGTTCCTCATGAGACGCAGCAGGGCCTTGTTGGAACCAAAGACACCTCTGCAAAAAGCAGGGTAGCTCACAGAACCAAGGAGTCCATTGCTACAATAGAAAACCTATGGAAGCAAGGAGACCATTGTGACACAGTGGGGCCACATGGAAGCCACGGAGCCATTGTGACACAGTGGGGCCTCATGGAATCAAGGAGACCATGGTGACACAGGTGATGCACATGAAGCCAAGGAGCCATTGTGACCCAGTGGGGCCTCATGGAATCAAGGAGACCATGGTGACACAGGTGATGCACATGAAGCCAAGGAGCCATTGTGACCCAGTGGGGCCTCATGGAATCAAGGAGACCATGGTGACACAGGTGATGCACATGAAGCCAAGGAGCCATTGTGAGACAGTGGGGCCTCATGGAATCAAGGAGACCATGGTGACACAGGTGATGCACATGAAGCCAAGGAGCCATTGTGACACAGCGGGGCTTCTTCCCTTCAGCTCTGCAGCTGGCTGTCCCAGCCCACAGCACCATGTGCCAAGTGCTCTCCTCAGGGCTCTGCCTGCACACAGGCCCAGAGAAGTTTTCCTGTTTGTAAGGAAAGAATGGAAAAGCCTGAGCAGGTTCCCTAGACAACCAAACCCACATGCTCAGTCCAGGCTGCCTGCAATGATGTCCCCTTTCTACAAGGGACACTGTGAGCAGGAATGATCTCTGGGAGCAGAATTCTCGCAGTCTTTCCACGGAATTCTCTGTCCCTGTCCTTTGCCTGGCTCTCTGTTGCAGATGGAAGCTGCTGCTGCCATTCTCAGCTTGAAGCCCTCTTTTGATGCAAGCAGATGCTCCCAGGTGTGTTCAGCAGCTGTTGCTCAGTGTTGATGCAAAGCTTTTGTGTTCCTCATGGAAGCAAGGAGCCATTGTGACACTGCAGGGGCTCATGGCATCAAGGAGACAATTGTGACAGTACAGAACCTCCTAGAAACAAGGCTCCATGGTGACACCGTGGCGAATCATGGAACCGCATGGAAATGTGTTCCTCATGAGACGCAGCAGGGCCTTGTTGGAACCAAAGACACCTCTGCAAAAAGCAGGGTAGCTCACAGAACCAAGGAGTCCATTGTTACATTAGAAAACCTATGGAAGCAAGCGGCCATTGTGACACAGTGGGGCCACATGGAAGCCAAGGAGCCATTGTGACCCAGTGGGGCCTCATGGAATCAAGGAGACCATGGTGACACAGGTGATGCACATGCAGCCAAGGAGCCATTGTGACCCAGTGGGGCTTCATGGAATCAAGGAGACCATGGTGACACAGGTGATGCACATGAAGCCAAGGAGCCATTGTGACACAGTGGGGCCTCATGGAATCAAGGAGACCATGGTGACACAGGTGATGCACATGAAGCCAAGGAGCCATTGTGACCCAGTGGGGCCTCATGGAATCAAGGAGACCATGGTGACACAGGTGATGCACATGTAGTCAAGCAGCCATTGTGACACAGAGGGGCCTCATGGAATCAAGGAGACCATGGTGACACAGGTGATGCACATGAAGCCAAGGAGCCATTGTGACCCAGTGGGGCCTCATGGAATCAAGGAGACCATGGTGACACAGGTGATGCACATGAAGCCAAGGAGCCATTGTGACACAGCGGGGCCTCATGGAATCAAGGAGACCATGGTGACACAGGTGATGCACATGAAGCCAAGGAGCCATTGTGACACAGCGGGGCTTCTTCCCTTCAGCTCTGCAGCTGGCTGTCCCAGCCCTAGGCACCATGTGCCAAGTGCTCTCCTAAGGGCTCTGCCTGCACACAGGCCCAGAGAAGTTTTCCTGTTTGTAAGGAAAGAATGGAAAAGCCTGAGCAGGTTCCCTAGACAACCAAACCCACATGCTCAGTCCAGGCTGCCTGCAATGATGTCCCCTTTCTACAAGGGACACTGTGAGCAGGAATGATCTCTGGCAGCAGAATTCTCGCAGTCTTTCCACGGAATTCTCTGTCCCTGTCCTTTGCCTGGCTCTCTGTTGCAGATGGAAGCTGCTGGTGCCATTCTCTGCTTGAAGCCCTCAATTGATGCAAGCAGATGCTCCCAGGTGCTTTCAGCAGCTGTTGCTCAGTGTTGATGCAAAGCTTTTGTGTTCCTCATGGAAGCAAGGAGCCATTGTGACACTGCAGGGGCTCATGGCATCAAGGAGACAATTGTGACACTACAGAACCTCCTAGAAACAAGACTCCATGGTGACACCGTGGCGAATCATGGAACCACATGGAAATGTGTTCCTCATGAGACACAACAGGGCCTTGTTGGAACCAAAGACACCTCTGCAAAAAGCAGGGTAGCTCACAGAACCAAGGAGTCCATTGTTACAATAGAAAACCTATGGAAGCAAGGGGCCATTGTGACACAGTGGGGCCACGTGGAAGCCAAGGAGCCATTGTGACCCAGTGGGGCCTCATGGAATCAAGGAGACCATGGTGACACAGGTGATGCACATGAAGCCAAGGAGCCATTGTGACCCAGTGGGGCCTCATGGAATCAAGGAGACCATGGTGACACAGGTGATGCACATGAAGCCAAGGAGCCATTGTGACACAGTGGGGCCTCATGGAATCAAGGAGACCATGGTGACACAGGTGATGCACATGAAGCCAAGGAGCCATTGTGACACAGCGGGGCTTCTTCCCTTCAGCTCTGCAGGTGGCTGTCCCAGCCCACAGCACCATGTGCCAAGTGCTCTCCTCAGGGCTCTGCCTGCACACAGGCCCAGAGAAGTTTTCCTGTTTGTAAGGAAAGAATGGAAAAGCCTGAGCAGGTTTCCTAAACAACAAACCCACATGCTGAGTCCAGGCTGCCTGCAATGATGTCCCCTTTCTACAAGGGACACTGTCAGCAGGAATGATCTCTGGGAGCAGAATTCTCGCAGTCTTTCCACTGAATTCTCTGTCCCTGTCCTTTCCCTGGCTCTCAGTGTCAGATGGAAGCTGCTGGTGCCTTTCTCAGCTTGAAGCCCTCGTTTGATGCAAGCAGATGCTCCCAGGTGTGTTCAGCAGCTGTTGCTCAGTGTTGATGCAAAGCTTTTGTGTTCCTCATGGAAGCAAGGAGCCATTGTGACACTGCAGGGGCTCATGGCATCAAGGAGACAACTGTGAAAGTACAGAACCTCCTAGAAACAAGACTCCATGATGACACAGTCGGGAATCATGGAACCACATGGAAATGTGTTCCTCATGAGACGCAGCAGGGCCTTGTTGGAACCAAAGACACCTCTGCAAAAAGCAGGGTAGCTCACAGAACCAAGGAGTCCATTGTTACAATAGAAAACCTATGGAAGCAAGGAGACCATTGTGACACAGTGGGGCCACATGGAAGCCACGGAGCCATTGTGACCCAGTGGGGCCTCATGGAATCAAGGAGACCATGGTGACACAGGTGATGCACATGAAGCCAAGGAGCCATTGTGACACAACAGGGCCTCATGGAATCAAGGAGACCATGGTGACACAGGTGATGCACATGTAGTCAAGGAGCCATTGTGACACAGTGGGGCCTCATGGAATCAAGGAGACCATGGTGACACAGGTGATGCACATGAAGCCAAGGAGCCATTGTGACCCAGTGGGGCCTCATGGAATCAAGGAGACCATGGTGACACAGGTGATGCACATGTAGTCAAGCAGCCATTGTGACCCAGTGGGGCCTCATGGAATCAAGGAGACCATGGTGACACAGGTGATGCACATGAAGCCAAGGAGCCATTGTGACACAGTGGGGCCTCATGGAATCAAGGAGACCATGGTGACACAGGTGATGCACATGAAGTCAAGGAGCCATTGTGACACAGCGGGGCTTCTTCCCTTCAGCTCTGCAGCTGGCTGTCCCAGCCCACAGCACCATGTGCCAAGTGCTCTCCTAAGGGCTCTGCCTGCACCCAGGCCCAGAGAAGTTTTCCTGTTTGTAAGGAAAGAATGGAAAAGCCTGAGCAGGTTCCCTAGACAACCAAACCCACATGCTCAGTCCAGGCTGCCTGCAATGATGTCCCCTTTCTACAAGGGACACTGTGAGCAGGAATGATCTCTGGGAGCAGAATTCTCGCAGTCTTTCCACGGAATTCTCTGTCCCTGTCCTTTCCCTGGCTCTCAGTGTCAGATGGAAGCTGCTGCTGCCATTCTCTGCTTGAAGCCCTCGTTTGATGCAAGCAGATGCTCCCAGGTGTGTTCAGCAGCTGTTGCTCAGTGTTGATGCAAAGCTTTTGTGTTCCTCATGGAAGCAAGGAGCCATTGTGACACTGCAGGGGCTCATGGCATCAAGGAGACAACTGTGACAGTACAGAACCTCCTAGAAACAAGACTCCATGATGACACAGTCGGGAATCATGGAACCACATGGAAATGTGTTCCTCATGAGATGCAGCAGGGCCTTGTTGGAACCAAAGACACCTCTGCAAAAAGCAGGGTAGCTCACAGAACCAAGGAGTCCATTGTTACAATAGAAAACCTATGGAAGCAAGGGGCCATTGTGACACAGTGGGGCCACATGGAATCAAGGAGACCATGGTGACACAGGTGATGCACATGAAGCCAAGGAGCCATTGTGACACAGCGGGGCCTCATGGAATCAAGGAGACCATGGTGACACAGGTGATGCACATGAAGCCAAGGAGCCATTGTGACCCAGTGGGGCCTCATGGAATCAAGGAGACCATTGTGACACAGGTGATGCACATGAAGCCAAGGAGCCATTGTGACACAGTGGGGCCTCATGGAATCAAGGAGACCATTGTGAGGCAGGTGATGCACATGAAGCCAAGGAGCCATTGTGACACAGCGGGGCTTCTTCCCTTGAGCTCTGCAGCTGGCTTTCCCAGCCCCAGGCTCCATGTGCCAAGTGCTCTCCTCAAGGCTCTGCCTGCACACAGGCCTAGAGAAGCTTTCTTGTTTGCAAGGAAAGAATGGAAAAGCCTGAGCAGGTTTCCTTAACAACCAACCCCACATGCTCTGTCCAGGCTGCCTGCAATGATGTCCCCTTTCTACAAGGGACACTGTGAGCAGGAATGATGTCTGGGAGCAGAATTCTCGCAGTCTTTCCACGGAATTCTCTGTCCCTGTCCTTTGCCTGGCTCTCTGTTGCTGGTGGAAGCTGCTGCTGCCATTCTCAGCTTGAAGCCCTCGTTTGATGCAAGCAGATGCTCCCAGGTGTGTTCAGCAGCTGTTGCTCAGTGTTGATGCAAAGCTTTTGTGTTCCTCATGGAAGCAAGGAGCCATTGTGACACTCCAGGTGATGCACATGAAGGTAAGGAGCCATTGTGACACAGTGGGGCCTCATGGAATCAAGGAGACCATGGTGACACAGGTGATGCACATGAAGCCAAGGAGCCATTGTGACACAGTGGGGCCTCATGGAATCAAGGAGACCATTGTGACAAAATGGGGCCTCATGGAATCAAGGCGAATATGGTGACACAGGTGATGCACATGAAGCCAAAGAGCCATTGTGACACAGTGGGGCCTCATGGAATCAAGGAGACCATGGTGACACAGGTGTTGCACATGAAGCCGAGGAGCCATTGTGACACAGCAGGGCTTCTTCCGTTCAGCTCTGCAGCTGGCTGTCCCAGCCCACGGCACCATGTGCCAAGTGCTCTCCTCAGGCCTCTGCCTGCACACAGGCCCAGAGAAGTTTTCCTGTTTGTAAGGAAAGAATGGAAAAGCCTGAGCAGGTTTCCTAATCAACAAACCCCACATGCTCAGTCCAGGCTGCCTGCAATGATGTCCCCTTTCTACAAGGGACACTGTGAGCAGGAATGATCTCTGGGAGCAGAATTCTCGCAGTCTTTCCATGGAATTCTCTGTCCCTGTCCTTTGCCTGGCTCTCTGTTGCAGATGGAAGCTGCTGCTGCCATTCTCTGCTTGAAGCCCTCTTTTGATGCAAGCAGATGCTCCCAGGTGTGTTCAGCAGCTGTTGCTCAGTGTTGATGCAAAGCTTTTGTGTTCCTCATGGAAGCAAGGAGCCATTGTGACACTGCAGGGGCTCATGGCATCAAGGAGACAATTGTGACAGTACAGAACCTCCTAGAAACAAGGCTCCATGGTGACACCGTGGGGAATCATGGAACCACATGGAAATGTGTTCCTGATGAGACACAGCAGGGCCTTGTTGGAACCAAAGACACCTCTGCAAAAAGCAGGGTAGCTCACAGAACCAAGGAGTCCATTGTTACAATAGAAAACCTATGGAAGCAAGGGGCCATTGTGACACAGTGGGGCCACATGGAAGCCACGGAGCCATTGTGACCCAGTGGGGCCTCATGGAATCAAGGAGACCATGGTGACACAGGTGATTCACATGAAGCCAAGGAGCCATTGTGACCCAGTGGGGCCTCATGGAATCAAGGAGACCATGGTGACACAGGTGATGCACATGAAGCCAAGGAGCCATTGTGACACAGTGGGGCTTCTTCCCTTCAGTTCTGCAGCTGGCTGTCCCACACCGAGGCACCATGTGCCAAGTGCTCTCCTCAGGGCTCTGCCTGCACACAGGCCCAGAGAAGTTTTCCTGTTTGTAAGGAAAGAATGGAAAAGCCTGAGCAGCTTTCCTAATCAACAAACCCCACATGCTGAGTCCAGGCTGCCTGCAATGATGTCCCCTTTCTACAAGGGACACTGTGAGCAGGAATGATGTCTGGGAGCAGAATTCCCGCAGTCTTTCCACGGAATTCTCTGTCCCTGTCCTTTGCCTGGCTCTCTGTTGCAGATGGAAGCTGCTGCTGCCTTTCTCAGCTTGAAGCCCTCGTTTGATGCAAGCAGATGCTCCCAGGTGTGTTCAGCAGCTGTTGCTCAGTGTTGATGCAAAGCTTTTGTGTTCCTCATGGAAGCAAGGAGCCATTCTGACACTGCAGGGGGTCATGGGATCATGGAGACAATTGTGACAGTACAGAACCTCCTAGAAACAAGGCTCCATGGTGACCCCGTGGCGAATCTTGTAATCAAGGAGCCCCTTGTGACACAGAGAGGCCGCCTGGAAGCAATGGTCCATTGTTACACTGCGGATTCAAGAAGACCATGGGGACAGCATGGAACCTCATGGAACCATCTGTCCATTGGGACACAGCGGGGCCTCATGGACACAAGGGGACCGTTGTGGCAAAGCAGGGCCTCATGGAAGCATGGAGAGCATTGTGACATTGTGGGCAATCATGGAAGCATGGAGAGCATTGTGCCACTAAGGAAACTGATGGAACCAAGGCGATCCCTGGGACACAATGGAAGCACATGGAATCAAGGCTCCATGATGACTTTGGAGGGCCTCATGGAGCACAGGATCCATTGTGACACAGCAAGACCTCGTGGAACCAAGGAGCCTTTGTGATACTCCAGATGCGCATGGAAGCTAGGGTGCACTGAGACACAGAGGGGCCTTGTTGGAACCAAAGACACCTCTGCAAAAAGCAGGGTAGCTCACAGAACCAAGGAGTCCATTGTTACATTGTAGAAAATTATACGTTACATTCTAGAAAACCTATGGAACCAAGGAGCTATTGTGACACAATGGGGCCACATGGAAGCAATTGTCCATTAAGACAATGTGGATCAAAGGTGAGCATGGTGACACTGCGGAACCTCATGGAAGCAAGGAGCCATTGTGACAAAGTGGGGCCTCATGGAATCAAGGAGACCATTGTGACACAGGTGATGCACATGAAGCCAAGGAGCCATTGTGACCCAGTGGGGCCTCATGGAATCAAGGAGACCATGGTGACACAGGTGATGCACATGAAGCCAAGGAGCCATTGTGACCCAGTGGGGCCGCATGGAATCAAGGAGACCATGGTGACACAGGTGATGCACATGAAGCCAAGGAGCCATTGTGACACAGCGGGGCTTCTTCCCTTCAGCTCTGCAGCTGGCTGTCCCAGCCTGAGGCTCCATGTGCCAAGTGCTCTCCTCAGGGCTCTCCCTGCACACAGGCCCAGAGAAATTTTCCTGTTTGTAAGGAAAGAATGGAAAAGCCTGAGCAGCTTTCCTAAACAACCAACCCCACATGCTCAGTCCAGGCTGCCTGCAATGATGTCCCCTTTCTACAAGGGATACTGTGAGCAGGAATGATCTCTGGGAGCAGAATTCTCGCAGTCTTTCCACGGAATTCTCTGTCCCTGTCCTTTCCCTGGCTCTCTGTTGCAGATGGAAGCTGCTGCTGCCATTCTCAGCTTGAAGCCCTCGTTTGATGCAAGCAGATGCTCCCAGGTGTGTTCAGCAGCTGTTGCTCAGTGTTGATGCAAAGCTTTTGTGTTCCTCATGGAAGCAAGGAGCCATTGTGACACTGCAGGGGCTCATGGCATCAAGGAGACAATTGTGACACTACAGAACCTCCTAGAAACAAGGCTCCATGGTGACACCGTGGGGAATCATGGAACCACATGGAAATGTGTTCCTGATGAGACACAGCAGGGCCTTGTTGGAACCAAAGACACCTCTGCAAAAAGCAGGGTAGCTCACAGAACCAAGGAGTCCATTGTTACAATAGAAAACCTATGGAAGCAAGGAGACCATTGTGACACAGTGGGGCCACATGGAAGCCAAGGAGCCATTGTGACCCAGTGGGGCCTCATGGAATCAAGGAGACCATGGTGACACAGGTGATGCACATGAAGCCAAGGAGCCATTGTGACACAGCAGGGCCTCATGGAATCAAGGAGATCATGGTGACACAGGTGATGCACATGAAGCCAAGGAGCCATTGTGACCCAGTGGGGCCTCATGGAATCAAGGAGACCATGGTGACACAGGTGATGCACATGAAGCCAAGGAGCCATTGTGACCCAGTGGGGCCTCATGGAATCAAGGAGACCATGGTGACACAGGTGATGCACATGAAGCCAAGGAGCCATTGTGACCCAGTGGGGCCTCATGGAATCAAGGAGACCATGGTGACACAGGTGATGCACATGAAGCCAAGGAGCCATTGTGACCCAGTGGGGCCTCATGGAATCAAGGAGACCATGGTGACACAGGTGGTGCACATGAAGCCAAGGAGCCATTGTGACACAGTGGGGCCTCATGGAATCAACGAGACCATGGTGACACAGGTGATGCACATGAAGCCAAGGAGCCATTGTGACACAGCGGGGCTTCTTCCCTTCAGCTCTGCAGCTGGCTTTCCCAGCCCGAGGCTCCATGTGCCAAGTGCTCTCCTTAGGGCTCTGCCTGCACACAGGCCCAGAGAAGCTTTCTTGTTTGTAAGGAAAGGATGGAAAAGCCTGAGCAGCTTTCCTAAACAACCAACCCCACATGCTGAGTCCAGGCTGCCTGCAATGATGTCCCCTTTCTACAAGGGACACTGTGAGCAGGAATGATGTCTGGGAGCAGAATTCCCGCAGTCTTTCCACTGAATTCTCTGTCCCTGTCCTTTGCCTGGCTCTCAGTGTCAGATGGAAGCTGCTGCTGCCATTCTCAGCTTGAAGCCCTCGTTTGATGCAAGCAGATGCTCCCAGGTGTGTTCAGCAGCTGTTGCTCAGTGTTGATGCAAAGCTTTTGTGTTCCTCATGGAAGCAAGGAGCCATTGTGACACTGCAGGGGCTCATGGCATCAAGGAGACAATTGTGACAGTACAGAACCTCCTAGAAACAAGGCTCCATGGTGACACCGTGGGGAATCATGGAACCACATGGAAATGTGTTCCTCATGAGACGCAGCAGGGCCTTGTTGGAACCAAAGACACCTCTGCAAAAAGCAGGGTAGCTCACAGAACCAAGGAGTCCATTGTTACAATCGAAAACCTATGGAACCAAGGGGCTATTGTGACACAGTGGGGCCACATGGAAGCAATTGTCCATTATGACAATGTGGATCAAAGGTGAGCATGGTGACACTGCGGAACCTCATGGAAGCAAGGAGCCATTGTGACAAAGTGGGGCCTCATGGAATCAAGGAGCCATTGTGACACAGGTGATGCACATGAAGCCAAGGAGCCATTGTGACACAGTGGGGCCTCATGGAATCAAGGAGACCATGGTGACACAGGTGATGCACATGAAGCCAAAGACCCATTGTGACCCAGTGGGGCCTCATGGAATCAAGGAGACCATGGTGACACAGGTGATGCACATGAAGCCAAGGAGCCATTGTGACCCAGTGGGGCCTCATGGAATCAAGGAGACCATGGTGACACAGGTGATGCACATGAAGCCAAGGAGCCATTGTGACCCAGTGGGGCCTCATGGAATCAAGGAGACCATGGTGACACAGGTGATGCACATGAAGCCAAGGAGCCATTGTGACCCAGTGGGGCCTCATGGAATCAAGGAGACCATGGTGACACAGGTGATGCACATGAAGCCAAGGAGCCATTGTGACCCAGTGGGGCCTCATGGAATCAAGGAGACCATGGTGACACAGGTGATGCACATGAAGCCAAGGAGCCATTGTGACCCAGTGGGGCCTCATGGAATCAAGGAGACCATGGTGACACAGGTGTTGCACATGAAGCCAAGGAGCCATTGCGACACAGTGGGGCCTCATGGAATCAAGGAGACCATGGTGACAAAGGTGATGCACATGAAGCCAAGGAGCCATTGTGACACAGTGGGGCCTATGGAATCAAGGAGACCATGGTGACACAGGTGATGCACATGAAGCCAAGGAGCCATTGTGACCCAGTGGGGCCTCATGGAATCAAGGAGACCATGGTGACACAGGTGATGCACATGAAGCCAAGGAGCCATTGTGACCCAGTGGGGCCTCATGGAATCAAGGAGACCATGGTGACACAGGTGATGCACATGAAGCCAAGGAGCCATTGTGACTCAGTGGGGCCTCATGGAATCAAGGAGACCCTGGTGACACAGGTGATGCACATGAAGCCAAGGAGCCATTGTGACACAGCGGGGCCTCATGGAATCAAGGAGACCATTGTGACACAGGTGATTCACATGAAGCCAAGGAGCCATTGTGACACAGTGGGGGCTCATGGAATCAAGGAGACCATTGTGACACAGGTGATGCACATGAAGCCAAGGAGCCATTGTGACACAGCGGGGCCTCATGGAATCAAGGAGACCATGGTGACACAGGTGTTGCACATGAAGCCAAGGAGCCATTGTGACACAGTGGGGCCTCATGGAATCAAGGAGACCATGGTGACACAGGTGATGCACATGAAGCCAAGGAGCCATTGTGACACAGCGGGGCATCATGGAATCAAGGAGACCATGGTGACACAGGTGATGCACATGAAGCCAAGGAGCCATTGTGACAAAGTGGGGCCTCATGGAATCAAGGAGACCATGGTGACACAGGTGATGCACATGAAGCCAAGGAGCCATTGTGACCCAGTGGGGCCTCATGGAATCAAGGAGACCATGGTGACACAGGTGATGCACATGAAGCCAAGGAGCCATTGTGACACAGTGGGGCCTCATGGAATCAAGGAGACCATGGTGACACAGGTGATGCACATGAAGCCAAGGAGCCATTGTGACCCAGCGGGGCTTCTTCCCTTCAGCTCTGCAGCTGGCTGTCCCGGCCCACAGCACCATGTGCCAAGTGCTCTCCTCAGGGCTCTGCCTGCACACAGGCCCAGAGAAGTTTTCCTGTTTGTAAGGAAAGAATGGAAAAGCCTGAGCAGCTTTCCTAAACAACCAACCCCACATGCTCAGTCCAGGCTGCCTGCAATGATGTCCCCTTTCTACAAGGGACACTGTGAGCAGGAATGATGTGTGGGAGCAGAATTCTCGCAGTCTTTCCACGGAATTCTCTGTCCCTGTCCTTTCCCTGGCTCTCTGTTGCAGATGGAAGCTGCTGGTGCCATTCACATCTTGAAGCCCTCGTTTGATGCAAGCAGATGCTCCCAGGTGTGTTCAGCAGCTGTTGCTCAGTGTTGATGCAAAGCTTTTGTGTTCCTCATGGAAGCAAGGAGCCATTGTGACACTGCAGGGGCTCATGGCATCAAGGAGACAATTGTGACAGTACAGAACCTCCTAGAAACAAGGCTCCATGGTGACACCGTGGGGAATCATGGAACCACATGGACATGTGTTCCTCATGAGAAACAGCAGGGCCTTGTTGGAACCAAAGACACCTCTGCAAAAAGCAGGGTAGCTCACAGAACCAAGGAGTCCATTGTTACAATCGAAAACCTATGGAAGCAAGGGGCCATTGTGATACAGTGGGGCCTCATGGAATCAAGGAGACCATGGTGACACAGGTGATGCACATGAAGCCAAGGAGCCATTGTGACACAGCGGGGCTTCTTCCCTTTAGCTCTGCAGCTGGCTGTCCCAGCCTGAGGCTCCATGTGCCAAGTGCTCTCCTCAGGGCTCTCCCTGCACACAGGCCCAGAGAAGTTTTCCTGTTTGTAAGGAAAGAATGGAAAAGCCTGAGCAGCTTTCCTAAACAACCAACACCACATGCTCAGTCCAGGCTGCCTGCAATGATGTCCCCTTTCTACAAGGGACACTGTGAGCAGGAATGATCTCTGGGAGCAGAATTCCCGCAGTCTTTCCACTGAATTCTCTGTCCCTGTCCTCTCCCTGGCTCTCTGTTGCCAGTGGAAGCTGCTGCTGCCTTTCTCAGCTTGAAGCCCTCGTTTGATGCAAGCAGATGCTCCCAGGTGTGTTCAGCAGCTGTTGCTCAGTGTTGATGCAAAGCTTTTGTGTTCCTCATGGAAGCAAGGAGCCATTGTGACACTCCAGGTGATGCACATGAAGGTGAGGAGCCATTGTGACACAGTGGGGCCTCATGGAATCAAGGAGACCATGGTGACACAGGTGATTCACATGAAGCCAAGGAGCCATTGTGACACAGCGGGGCCTCATGGAATCAAGGAGACTATTGTGACAAAATGGGGCCTCATGGAATCAAGGAGACCATGGTGACATAGGTGATGCACATGAAGCCAAGGAGCCATTGTGACACAGTGGGGCCTCATGGAATCAAGGAGACCATGGTGACACAGGTGATGCACATGAAGCCAAGGAGCCATTGTGACACAGCAGGGCCTCATGGAATCAAGGAGACCATGGTGACACAGGTGATGCACACGAAGCCAAGGAGCCATTGTGACCCAGTGGGGCCTCATGGAATCAAGGAGACCATGGTGACACAGGTGATGCACATGAAGCCAAGGAGCCATTGTGACACAGCGGGGCATCATGGAATCAAGGAGACCATTGTGACACAGGTGATGCACATGAAGCCAAGGCGCCATTGTGACCCAGTGGGGCCTCATGGAATCAAGGAGACCATGGTGACACAGGTGATGCACATGAAGCCAAGGAGCCATTGTGACCCAGTGGGGCCTCATGGAATCAAGGAGACCATGGTGACACAGGTGATGCACATGAAGCCAAGGAGCCATTGTGACCCAGTGGGGCCTCATGGAATCAAGGAGACCATGGTGACACAGGTGATGCACATGAAGCCAAGGAGCCATTGTGACACAGCGGGGCTTCTTCCCTTCCGCTCTGCAGCTGGCTGTCCCAGCCCACAGCACCATGTGCCAACTGCTCTCCTCAGGGCTCTGCCTGAACACAGGCCCAGGAGAAGTTTCCTGTTTGTAAGGAAAGAATGGAAAAGCCTGAGCAGGTTTTCTAAACAACCAACCCCACATGCTCAGTCCAGGCTGCCTGCAATGATGTCCCCTTTCTACAAGGGACACTGTGAGCAGGAATGATCTCTGGGAGCAGAATTCCCGCAGTCTTTCCACGGAATTCTCTGTCCCTGTCCTTTGCCTGGCTCTCTGTTGCAGATGGAAGCTGCTGCTGCCATTCTCAGCTTGAAGCCCTCGTTTGATGCAAGCAGATGCTCCCAGGTGTGTTCAGCAGCTGTTGCTCAGTGTTGATGCAAAGCTTTTGTGTTCCTCATGGAAGCAAGGAGCCATTGTGACACTGCAGGGGCTCATGGGATCAAGGAGACAATTGTGACAGTACAGAACCTCCTAGAAACAAGGCTCCATGGTGACACCGTGGGGAATCATGGAACCACATGGAAATGTGTTCCTGATGAGACACAGCAGGGCCTTGTTGGAACCAAAGACACCTCTGCAAAAAGCAGGGTAGCTCACAGAACCAAGGAGTCCATTGTTACAATAGAAAACCTATGGAAGCAAGGGGCCATTGTGACACAGTGGGGCCACATGGAAGCCACGGAGCCATTGTGACCCAGTGGGGCCTCATGGAATCAAGGAGACCATTGTGACAGAGGTGATGCACATGAAGCCAAGGAGCCATTGTGACACAGTGGGGCCTCATGGAATCAAGGAGACCATGGTGACACAGGTGATGCACATGAAGCCAAGGAGCCATTGTGACACAGTGGGGCCTCATGGAATCAAGGAGACCATGGTGACACAGGTGATGCACATGAAGCCAAGGAGCCATTGTGACCCAGTGGGGCCTCATGGAATCAAGGAGACCATGGTGACACAGGTGATGCACATGAAGCCAAGGAGCCATTGTGACCCAGTGGGGCCTCATGGAATCAAGGAGACCATGGTGACACAGGTGATGCACATGAAGCCAAGGAGCCATTGTGACACAGTGGGGCCTCATGGAATCAAGGAGACCATGGTGACACAGGTGATGCACATGAAGCCAAGGAGCCATTGTGACACAGTGGGGCTTCTTCCCTTCAGCTCTGCAGCTGGCTGTCCCAGACCGAGGCACCATGTGCCAAGTACTCTCCTCAGGGCTCTGCCTGCACACAGGCCCAGAGAAGTTTTCCTGTTTGTAAGGAAAGAATGAAAAAGCCTGAGCAGGTTCCCTAGACAACCAAACCCACATGCTCAGTCCAGGCTGCCTGCAATGATGTCCCCTTTCTACAAGGGACACTGTGAGCAGGAATGATCTCTGGGAGCAGAATTTTCGCAGTCTTTCCACGGAGTTCTCTGTCCCTGTCCTTTGCCTGGCTCTCTGTTGCAGATGGAAGCTGCTGCTGCCATTCTCAGCTTGAAGCCCTCTTTTGATGCAAGCAGATGCTCCCAGGTGTGTTCAGCAGCTGTTGCTCAGTGTTGATGCAAAGCTTTTGTGTTCCTCATGGAAGCAAGGAGCCATTGTGACACTGCAGGGGCTCATGGGATCAAGGAGACAATTGTGACACTACAGAACCTCCTAGAAACAAGACTCCATGATGACACCGTCGGGAATCATGGAACCACATGGAAATGTGTTCCTCATGAGACACAGCAGGGCCTTGTTGGAACCAAAGACACCTCTGCAAAAAGCAGGGTAGCTCACAGAACCAAGGAGTCCATTGTTACAATAGAAAACGTATGGAAGCAAGGAGACCATTGTGACACAGTGGGGCCACATGGAAGCCACGGAGCCATTGTGACCCAGTAGGGCCTCATGGAATCAAGGAGACCATGGTGACACAGGTGATGCACATGAAGCCAAGGAGCCATTGTGACCCAGTGGGGCCTCATGGAATCAAGGAGACCATGGTGACACAGGTGATGCACATGAAGCCAAGGAGCCATTGTGACCCAGTGGGGCCTCATGGAATCAAGGAGACCATGGTGACACAGGTGATGCACATGAAGCCAAGGAGCCATTGTGACACAGTGGGGCCTCATGGAATCAAGGAGACCATGGTGACACAGGTGATGCACATGAAGCCAAGGAGCCATTGTGACCCAGTGGGGCCTCATGGAATCAAGGAGACCATGGTGACACAGGTGATTCACATGAAGCCAAGGAGCCATTGTGACACAGTGGGGCCTCATGGAATCAAGGAGACCATTGTGACACAGGTGATGCACATGAAGCCAAGGAGCCATTGTGACACAGTGGGGCCTCATGGAATCAAGGAGACCATGGTGACACAGGTGATGCACATGAAGCCAAGGAGCCATTGTGACCCAGTGGGGCCTCATGGAATCAAGGAGACCATGGTGACACAGGTGATGCACATGAAGCCAAGGAGCCATTGTGACCCAGTGGGGCCTCATGGAATCAAGGAGACCATGGTGACACAGGTGATGCACATGAAGCCAAGGAACCATTGTGACCCAGTGGGGCCTCATGGAATCAAGGAGACCATGGTGACACAGGTGATGCACATGAAGCCAAGGAGCCATTGTGACACAGCGGGGCCTCATGGAATCAAGGAGACCATGGTGACACAGGTGATGCACATGAAGCCAAGGAGCCATTGTGACACAGCGGGGCTTCTTCCCTTCAGCTCTGCAGCTGGCTGTCCCAGCCCACAGCACCATGTGCCAAGTGCTCTCCTCAGGGCTCTGCCTGCACACAGGCCCAGAGAAGTTTTCCTGTTTGTAAGGAAAGAATGAAAAAGCCTGAGCAGGTTCCCTAGACAACCAAACCCACATGCTCAGTCCAGGCTGCCTGCAATGATGTCCCCTTTCTACAAGGGACACTGTGAGCAGGAATGATCTCTGGGAGCAGAATTCTCGCAGTCTTTCCACGGAATACTCTGTCCCTGTCCTTTCCCTGGCTCTCTGTTGCAGATGGAAGCTGCTGCTGCCATTCTCAGCTTGAAGCCCTCGTTTGATGCAAGCAGATGCTCCCAGGTGTGTTCAGCAGCTGTTGCAGAGTGTTGATGCAAAGCTTTTGTGTTCTTCATGGAATCAAGGAGACCATTGTGACACAGGTGATGCACATGAAGCCAAGGAGCCATTGTGACCCAGTGGGGCCTCATGGAATCAAGGAGACCATGCTGACACAGGTGATGCACATGAAGCCAAGGAGCCATTGTGACCCAGTGGGGTCTCATGGAATCAAGGAGACCATGGTGACACAGGTGATGCACATGAAGCCAAGGAGCCATTGTGACCCAGTGGGGCCTCATGGAATCAAGGAGACCATGGTGACACAGGTGATGCACATGAAGCCAAGGAGCCATTGTGACCCAGTGGGGCCTCATGGAATCAAGGAGACCATGGTGACACAGGTGATTCACATGAAGCCAAGGAGCCATTGTGACACAGTGGGGCCTCATGGAATCAAGGAGACCATTGTGACACAGGTGATGCACATGAAGCCAAGGAGCCATTGTGACCCAGTGGGGCCTCATGGAATCAAGGAGACCATGGTGACACAGGTGATGCACATGAAGCCAAGGAGCCATTGTGACACAGTGGAGCTTCTTCCCTTCAGCTCTGCAGCTGGCTGTCCCACACCGAGGCACCATGTGCCAAGTACTCTCCTCAGGGCTCTGCCTGCACACAGGCCCAGAGAAGTTTTCCTGTTTGTAAGGAAAGAATGGAAAAGCCTGAGCAGGTTCCCTAGACAACCAAACCCACATGCTCAGTCCAGGCTGCCTGCAATGATGTCCCCTTTCTACAAGGGACACTGTGAGCAGGAATGATCTCTGGGAGCAGAATTCTCGCCGTGTTTCCACGGAATTCTCTGTCCCTGTCCTTTGCCTGGCTCTCTGTTGCAGATGGAAGCTGCTGCTGCCATTCTCAGCTTGAAGCCCTCGTTTGATGCAAGCAGATGCTCCCAGGTGTGTTCAGCAGCTGTTGCTCAGTGTTGATGCAAAGCTTTTGTGTTCCTCATGGAAGCAAGGAGCCATTGTGACACTGCAGGGGCTCATGGCATCAAGGAGACAATTGTGACAGTACAGAACCTCCTAGAAACAAGGCTTCATGGTGACACTGTGGGGAATCATGGAACCACATGGAAATGTGTTCCTCATGAGACACAGCAGGGCCTTGTTGGAACCAAAGACACCTCTGCAAAAAGCAGGGTAGCTCACAGAACCAAGGAGTCCATTGTTACAATAGAAAACCTATGGAAGCATGGGGCCATTGTGACACAGTGGGGCCACATGGAAGCCAAGGAGCCATTGTGACCCAGTGGGGCCTCATGGAATCAAGGAGACCATGGTGACACAGGTGATGCACATGAAGCCAAGGAGCCATTGTGACCCAGTGGGGCCTCATGGAATCAAGGAGACCATGGTGACACAGGTGATGCACATGAAGCCAAGGAGCCATTGTGACCCAGTGGGGCCTCATGGAATCAAGGAGACCATGGTGACACAGGTGATGCACATGAAGCCAAGGAGCCATTGTGACCCAGTGGGGTCTCATGGAATCAAGGAGACCATGGTGACACAGGTGATGCACATGAAGCCAAGGAGCCATTGTGACCCAGTGGGGCCTCATGGAATCAAGGAGACCATGGTGACACAGGTGATGCACATGAAGCCAAGGAGCCATTGTGACCCAGTGGGGCCTCATGGAATCAAGGAGACCATGGTGACACAGGTGATGCACATGAAGCCAAGGAGCCATTGTGACCCAGTGGGGCCTCATGGAATCAAGGAGACCATGGTGACACAGGTGATGCACATGAATCCAAGGAGCCATTGTGACCCAGTGGGGCCTCATGGAATCAAGGAGACCATGGTGACACAGGTGATGCACATGAAGCCAAGGAGCCATTGTGACACAGTGGGGCCTCATGGAATCAAGGAGACCATGGTGACACAGGTGATGCACATGAAGCCAAGGAGCCATTGTGACCCAGTGGGGCCTCATGGAATCAAGGAGACCATGGTGACACAGGTGATGCACATGAAGCCAAGGAGCCATTGTGACCCAGTGGGGCCTCATGGAATCAAGGAGACCATGGTGACACAGGTGATGCACATGAAGCCAAGGAGCCATTGTGACACAGTGGGGCCTCATGGAATCAAGGAGACCATGGTGACACAGGTGATGCACATGAAGCCAAGGAGCCATTGTGACCCAGTGGGGCCTCATGGAATCAAGGAGACCATGGTGACACAGGTGATGCACATGAAGCCAAGGAGCCATTGTGACACAGTGGGGCTTCTTCCCTTCAGCTCTGCAGCTGGCTGTCCCAGACCGAGGCACCATGTGCCAAGTACTCTCCTCAGGGCTCTGCCTGCACACAGGCCCAGAGAAGTTTTCCTGTTTGTAAGGAAAGAATGAAAAAGCCTGAGCAGGTTCCCTAGACAACAAACCCACATGCTCAGTCCAGGCTGCCTGCAATGATGTCCCCTTTCTACAAGGGACACTGTGAGCAGGAATGATGTCTGGGAGCAGAATTCTCGCAGTCTTTCCACGGAATTCTCTGTCCCTGTCCTTTCCCTGGCTCTCTGTTGCAGATGGAAGCTGCTGCTGCCTTTCTCTGCTTGAAGCCCTCGTTTGATGCAAGCAGATGCTCCCAGGTGTGTTCAGCAGCTGTTGCTCAGTGTTGATGCAAAGCTTTTGTGTTCCTCATGGAAGCAAGGAGCCATTGTGACACTGCAGGGGCTCATGGCATCATGGAGACAATTGTGACAGTACAGAACCTCCTAGAAACAAGGCTCCATGATGACACCGTGGCGAATCACGGAACCACATGGAAATGTGTTCCTCATGAGACGCAGCAGGGCCTTGTTGGAACCAAAGACACCTCTGCAAAAAGCAGGGTAGCTCACAGAACCAAGGAGTCCATTGCTACAATAGAAAACCTATGGAAGCAAGGAGACCATTGTGACACAGTGGGGCCACATGGAAGCCACGGAGCCATTGTGACCCAGAGGGGCCTCATGGAATCAAGGAGACCATGGTGACACAGGTGATGCACATGAAGCCAAGGAGCCATTGTGACCCAGTGGGGCCTCATGGAATCAAGGAGACCATGGTGACACAGGTGATGCACATGAAGCCAAGGAGCCATTGTGACCCAGTGGGGCCTCATGGAATCAAGGAGACCATGGTGACACAGGTGATGCACATGAAGCCAAGGATCCATTGTGACACAGTGGGGCCTCATGGAATCAAGGAGACCATGGTGACACAGGTGATGCACATGAAGCCAAGGAGCCATTGTGACCCAGTGGGGCCTCATGGAATCAAGGAGACCATGGTGACACAGGTGATGCACATGAAGCCAAGGAGCCATTGTGACACAGTGGGGCTTCTTCCCTTCAGCTCTGCAGCTGGCTGTCCCAGACCGAGGCACCATGTGCCAAGTACTCTCCTCAGGGCTCTGCCTGCACACAGGCCCAGAGAAGTTTTCCTGTTTGTAAGGAAAGAATGAAAAAGCCTGAGCAGGTTCCCTAGACAACCAAACCCACATGCTCAGTCCAGGCTGCCTGCAATGATGTCCCCTTTCTACAAGGGACACTGTGAGCAGGAATGATCTCTGGGAGCAGAATTCTCGCAGTCTTTCCACGGAATTCTCTGTCCCTGTCCTTTGCCTGGCTCTCTGTTGCAGATGGAAGCTGCTGCTGCCATTCTCAGCTTGAAGCCCTCGTTTGATGCAAGCAGATGCTCCCAGGTGTGTTCAGCAGCTGTTGCTCAGTGTTGATGCAAAGCTTTTGTGTTCCTCATGGAAGCAAGGAGCCATTGTGACACTGCAGAGGCTCATGGCATCAAGGAGACAATTGTGACAGTACAGAACCTCCTAGAAACAAAACTCCATGATGACACCGTGGCGAATCATGGAACCACATGGAAATGTGTTCCTCATGAGACGCAGCAGGGCCTTGTTGGAACCAAAGACACCAGTGAAAAAAGCAGGGTAGCTCACAGAACCAAGGAGTCCATTGTTACAATAGAAAACCTATGGAAGCAAGGAGACCATTGTGACACAGTGGGGCCACATGGAAGCCACGGAGCCATTGTGACCCAGTGGGGCCTCATGGAATCAAGGAGACCATGGTGACACAGGTGATGCACATGAAGCCAAGGAGCCATTGTGACCCAGTGGGGCCTCATGGAATCAAGGAGACCATGGTGACACAGGTGATGCACATGAATCCAAGGAGCCATTGTGACCCAGTGGGGCCTCATGGAATCAAGGAGACCATGGTGACACAGGTGATGCACATGAAGCCAAGGAGCCATTGTGACACAGTGGGGCCTCATGGAATCAAGGAGACCATGGTGACACAGGTGATGCACATGAAGCCAAGGAGCCATTGTGACCCAGTGGGGCCTCATGGAATCAAGGAGACCATGGTGACACAGGTGATGCACATGAAGCCAAGGAGCCATTGTGACCCAGTGGGGCCTCATGGAATCAAGGAGACCATGGTGACACAGGTGATGCACATGAAGCCAAGGAGCCATTGTGACACAGCAGGGCCTCATTTAATCAAGGAGACCATGGTGACACAGGTGATGCACATGAAGCCAAGGAGCCATTGTGACCCAGTGGGGCCTCATGGAATCAAGGAGACCATGGTGACACAGGTGATGCACATGAAGCCAAGGAGCCATTGTGACACAGTGGGGCCTCATGGAATCAAGGAGACCATGGTGACACAGGTGATGCACATGAAGCCAAGGAGCCATTGTGACACAGTGGGGCCTCATGGAATCAAGGAGACCATGGTGACACAGGTGATGCACATGAAGCCAAGGAGCCATTGTGACCCAGTGGGGCCTCATGGAATCAAGGAGACCATGGTGACACAGGTGATGCACATGAAGCCAAGGAGCCATTGTGACACAGCGGGGCTTCTTCCCTTCAGCTCTGCAGCTGGCTGTCCCAGCCCACAGCACCATGTGCCAAGTGCTTTCCTCAGGGCTCTGCCTGCACACAGGCCCAGAGAAGTTTTCCTGTTTGTAAGGAAAGAATGAAAACGCCTGAGCAGGTTCCCTAGACAACAAACCCACATGCTGAGTCCAGGCTGCCTGCAATGATGTCCCCTTTCTACAAGGGACACTGTGAGCAGGAATGATCTCTGGGAGCAGAATTTTCGCAGTCTTTCCACGGAATTCTCTCTCCCTGTCCTTTCCCTGGCTCTCAGTGTCAGATGGAAGCTGCTGGTGCCTTTCTCTGCTTGAAGCCCTCGTTTGATGCAAGCAGATGCTCCCAGGTGTGTTCAGCAGCTGTTGCTCAGTGTTGATGCAAAGCTTTTGTGTTCCTCATGGAAGCAAGGAGCCATTGTGACACTGCAGGGGCTCATGGCATCATGGAGACAATTGTGACAGTACAGAACCTCCTAGAAAAAAGGCTCCATGATGACACCGTGGCGAATCACGGAACCACATGGAAATGTGTTCCTCATGAGACACAACAGGGCCTTGTTGGAACCAAAGACACCTCTGCAAAAAGCAGGGTAGCTCACAGAACCAAGGAGTCCATTGCTACAATAGAAAACCTATGGAAGCAAGGAGGCCATTGTGACACAGTGGGGCCACATGGAAGCCACGGAGCCATTGTGACCCAGTGGGGCCTCATGGAATCAAGGAGACCATGGTGACACAGGTGATGCACATGAAGCCAAGGAGCCATTGTGACCCAGTGGGGCCTCATGGAATCAAGGAGACCATGGTGACACAGGTGATGCACATGAAGCCAAGGAGCCATTGTGACACAGTGGGGCCTCATGGAATCAAGGAGACCATGGTGACACAGGTGATGCACATGAAGCCAAGGAGCCATTGTGACCCAGTGGGGCCTCATGGAATCAAGGAGACCATGGTGACACAGGTGATGCACATGAAGCCAAGGAGCCATTGTGACCCAGTGGGGCCTCATGGAATCAAGGAGACCATGCTGACACAGGTGATGCACATGAAGTCAAGGAGCCATTGTGACCCAGTGGGGCCTCATGGAATCAAGGAGACCATGGTGACACAGGTGATGCACATGAAGCCAAGGAGCCATTGTGACCCAGTGGGGCCTCATGGAATCAAGGAGACCATGGTGACACAGGTGATGCACATGAAGCCAAGGAGCCATTGTGACCCAGTGGGGCCTCATGGAATCAAGGAGACCATGGTGACACAGGTGATGCACATGAAGCCAAGGAGCCATTGTGACCCAGTGGGGCCTCATGGAATCAAGGAGACCATGGTGACACAGGTGATTCACATGAAGCCAAGGAGCCATTGTGACACAGTTGCGCCTCATTTAATCAAGGAGACCATTGTGACACAGGTGATGCACATGAAGCCAAGGAGCCATTGTGACACAGTGGGGCCTCATGGAATCAAGGAGACCATGGTGACACAGGTGATGCACATGAATCCAAGGAGCCATTGTGACCCAGTGGGGCCTCATGGAATCAAGGAGACCATGGTGACACAGGTGATGCACATGAAGCCAAGGAGCCATTGTGACACAGTGGGGCCTCATGGAATCAAGGAGACCATGGTGACACAGGTGATGCACATGAAGCCAAGGAGCCATTGTGACCCAGTGGGGCCTCATGGAATCAAGGAGACCATGGTGACACAGGTGATGCACATGAAGCCAAGGAGCCATTGTGACCCAGTGGGGCCTCATGGAATCAAGGAGACCATGGTGACACAGGTGATGCACATGAAGCCAAGGAGCCATTGTGACACAGTGGGGCCTCATGGAATCAAGGAGACCATGGTGACACAGGTGATGCACATGAAGCCAAGGAGCCATTGTGACCCAGTGGGGCCTCATGGAATCAAGGAGACCATGGTGACACAGGTGATGCACATGAAGCCAAGGAGCCATTGTGACACAGTGGGGCTTCTTCCCTTCAGCTCTGCAGCTGGCTGTCCCAGACCGAGGCACCATGTGCCAAGTACTCTCCTCAGGGCTCTGCCTGCACACAGGCCCAGAGAAGTTTTCCTGTTTGTAAGGAAAGAATGAAAAAGCCTGAGCAGGTTCCCTAGACAACAAACCCACATGCTCAGTCCAGGCTGCCTGCAATGATGTCCCCTTTCTACAAGGGACACTGTGAGCAGGAATGATGTCTGGGAGCAGAATTCTCGCAGTCTTTCCACGGAATTCTCTGTCCCTGTCCTTTCCCTGGCTCTCTGTTGCAGATGGAAGCTGCTGCTGCCTTTCTCTGCTTGAAGCCCTCGTTTGATGCAAGCAGATGCTCCCAGGTGTGTTCAGCAGCTGTTGCTCAGTGTTGATGCAAAGCTTTTGTGTTCCTCATGGAAGCAAGGAGCCATTGTGACACTGCAGGGGCTCATGGCATCATGGAGACAATTGTGACAGTACAGAACCTCCTAGAAACAAGGCTCCATGATGACACCGTGGCGAATCACGGAACCACATGGAAATGTGTTCCTCATGAGACGCAGCAGGGCCTTGTTGGAACCAAAGACACCTCTGCAAAAAGCAGGGTAGCTCACAGAACCAAGGAGTCCATTGCTACAATAGAAAACCTATGGAAGCAAGGAGACCATTGTGACACAGTGGGGCCACATGGAAGCCACGGAGCCATTGTGACCCAGAGGGGCCTCATGGAATCAAGGAGACCATGGTGACACAGGTGATGCACATGAAGCCAAGGAGCCATTGTGACCCAGTGGGGCCTCATGGAATCAAGGAGACCATGGTGACACAGGTGATGCACATGAAGCCAAGGAGCCATTGTGACCCAGTGGGGCCTCATGGAATCAAGGAGACCATGGTGACACAGGTGATGCACATGAAGCCAAGGATCCATTGTGACACAGTGGGGCCTCATGGAATCAAGGAGACCATGGTGACACAGGTGATGCACATGAAGCCAAGGAGCCATTGTGACCCAGTGGGGCCTCATGGAATCAAGGAGACCATGGTGACACAGGTGATGCACATGAAGCCAAGGAGCCATTGTGACACAGTGGGGCTTCTTCCCTTCAGCTCTGCAGCTGGCTGTCCCAGACCGAGGCACCATGTGCCAAGTACTCTCCTCAGGGCTCTGCCTGCACACAGGCCCAGAGAAGTTTTCCTGTTTGTAAGGAAAGAATGAAAAAGCCTGAGCAGGTTCCCTAGACAACCAAACCCACATGCTCAGTCCAGGCTGCCTGCAATGATGTCCCCTTTCTACAAGGGACACTGTGAGCAGGAATGATCTCTGGGAGCAGAATTCTCGCAGTCTTTCCACGGAATTCTCTGTCCCTGTCCTTTGCCTGGCTCTCTGTTGCAGATGGAAGCTGCTGCTGCCATTCTCAGCTTGAAGCCCTCGTTTGATGCAAGCAGATGCTCCCAGGTGTGTTCAGCAGCTGTTGCTCAGTGTTGATGCAAAGCTTTTGTGTTCCTCATGGAAGCAAGGAGCCATTGTGACACTGCAGAGGCTCATGGCATCAAGGAGACAATTGTGACAGTACAGAACCTCCTAGAAACAAAACTCCATGATGACACCGTGGCGAATCATGGAACCACATGGAAATGTGTTCCTCATGAGACGCAGCAGGGCCTTGTTGGAACCAAAGACACCAGTGAAAAAAGCAGGGTAGCTCACAGAACCAAGGAGTCCATTGTTACAATAGAAAACCTATGGAAGCAAGGAGACCATTGTGACACAGTGGGGCCACATGGAAGCCACGGAGCCATTGTGACCCAGTGGGGCCTCATGGAATCAAGGAGACCATGGTGACACAGGTGATGCACATGAAGCCAAGGAGCCATTGTGACCCAGTGGGGCCTCATGGAATCAAGGAGACCATGGTGACACAGGTGATGCACATGAATCCAAGGAGCCATTGTGACCCAGTGGGGCCTCATGGAATCAAGGAGACCATGGTGACACAGGTGATGCACATGAAGCCAAGGAGCCATTGTGACACAGTGGGGCCTCATGGAATCAAGGAGACCATGGTGACACAGGTGATGCACATGAAGCCAAGGAGCCATTGTGACCCAGTGGGGCCTCATGGAATCAAGGAGACCATGGTGACACAGGTGATGCACATGAAGCCAAGGAGCCATTGTGACCCAGTGGGGCCTCATGGAATCAAGGAGACCATGGTGACACAGGTGATGCACATGAAGCCAAGGAGCCATTGTGACACAGCAGGGCCTCATTTAATCAAGGAGACCATGGTGACACAGGTGATGCACATGAAGCCAAGGAGCCATTGTGACCCAGTGGGGCCTCATGGAATCAAGGAGACCATGGTGACACAGGTGATGCACATGAAGCCAAGGAGCCATTGTGACACAGTGGGGCCTCATGGAATCAAGGAGACCATGGTGACACAGGTGATGCACATGAAGCCAAGGAGCCATTGTGACACAGTGGGGCCTCATGGAATCAAGGAGACCATGGTGACACAGGTGATGCACATGAAGCCAAGGAGCCATTGTGACCCAGTGGGGCCTCATGGAATCAAGGAGACCATGGTGACACAGGTGATGCACATGAAGCCAAGGAGCCATTGTGACACAGCGGGGCTTCTTCCCTTCAGCTCTGCAGCTGGCTGTCCCAGCCCACAGCACCATGTGCCAAGTGCTTTCCTCAGGGCTCTGCCTGCACACAGGCCCAGAGAAGTTTTCCTGTTTGTAAGGAAAGAATGAAAACGCCTGAGCAGGTTCCCTAGACAACAAACCCACATGCTGAGTCCAGGCTGCCTGCAATGATGTCCCCTTTCTACAAGGGACACTGTGAGCAGGAATGATCTCTGGGAGCAGAATTTTCGCAGTCTTTCCACGGAATTCTCTCTCCCTGTCCTTTCCCTGGCTCTCAGTGTCAGATGGAAGCTGCTGGTGCCTTTCTCTGCTTGAAGCCCTCGTTTGATGCAAGCAGATGCTCCCAGGTGTGTTCAGCAGCTGTTGCTCAGTGTTGATGCAAAGCTTTTGTGTTCCTCATGGAAGCAAGGAGCCATTGTGACACTGCAGGGGCTCATGGCATCATGGAGACAATTGTGACAGTACAGAACCTCCTAGAAAAAAGGCTCCATGATGACACCGTGGCGAATCACGGAACCACATGGAAATGTGTTCCTCATGAGACACAACAGGGCCTTGTTGGAACCAAAGACACCTCTGCAAAAAGCAGGGTAGCTCACAGAACCAAGGAGTCCATTGCTACAATAGAAAACCTATGGAAGCAAGGAGGCCATTGTGACACAGTGGGGCCACATGGAAGCCACGGAGCCATTGTGACCCAGTGGGGCCTCATGGAATCAAGGAGACCATGGTGACACAGGTGATGCACATGAAGCCAAGGAGCCATTGTGACCCAGTGGGGCCTCATGGAATCAAGGAGACCATGGTGACACAGGTGATGCACATGAAGCCAAGGAGCCATTGTGACACAGTGGGGCCTCATGGAATCAAGGAGACCATGGTGACACAGGTGATGCACATGAAGCCAAGGAGCCATTGTGACCCAGTGGGGCCTCATGGAATCAAGGAGACCATGGTGACACAGGTGATGCACATGAAGCCAAGGAGCCATTGTGACCCAGTGGGGCCTCATGGAATCAAGGAGACCATGCTGACACAGGTGATGCACATGAAGTCAAGGAGCCATTGTGACCCAGTGGGGCCTCATGGAATCAAGGAGACCATGGTGACACAGGTGATGCACATGAAGCCAAGGAGCCATTGTGACACAGTGGGGCCTCATGGAATCAAGGAGACCATGGTGACACAGGTGATGCACATGAAGCCAAGGAGCCATTGTGACCCAGTGGGGCCTCATGGAATCAAGGAGACCATGGTGACACAGGTGATGCACATGAAGCCAAGGAGCCATTGTGACCCAGTGGGGCCTCATGGAATCAACGAGACCATGGTGACACAGGTGATTCACATGAAGCCAAGGAGCCATTGTGACCCAGTGGGGCCTCATTTAATCAAGGAGACCATTGTGACACAGGTGATGCACATGAAGCCAAGGAGCCATTGTGACACAGTGGGGCCTCATGGAATCAAGGAGACCATGGTGACACAGGTGATGCACATGAAGCCAAGGAGCCATTGTGACCCAGTGGGGCCTCATGGAATCAAGGAGACCATGGTGACACAGGTGATGCACATGAAGCCAAGGAGCCATTGTGACCCAGTGGGGCCTCATGGAATCAAGGAGACCATGGTGACACAGGTGATGCACATGAAGCCAAGGAGCCATTGTGACACAGCGGGGCTTCTTCCCTTCAGCTCTGCAGCTGGCTGTCCCAACCCACAGCACCATGTGCCAAGTGCTCTCCTCAGGGCTCTGCCTGCACACAGGCCCAGAGAAGTTTTCCTGTTTGTAAGGAAAGAATGGAAAAGCCTGAGCAGGTTCCCTAGACAACCAAACCCACATGCTCAGTCCAGGCTGCCTGCAATGATGTCCCCTTTCTACAAGGGACACTGTGAGCAGGAATGATGTCTGGGAGCAGAATTCTCGCAGTCTTTCCACGGAATTCTCTGTCCCTGTCCTTTGCCTGGCTCTCTGTTGCAGATGGAAGCTGCTGGTGCCTTTCTCTGCTTGAAGCCCTCGTTTGATGCAAGCAGATGCTCCCAGGTGCGTTCAGCAGCTGTTGCTCAGTGTTGATGCAAAGCTTTTGTGTTCCTCATGGAAGCAAGGAGCCATTGTGACACTGCAGGGGCTCATGGCATCAAGGAGACAATTGTGACAGTACAGAACCTCCTAGAAACAAGACTCCATGGTGACACCGTGGCGAATCATGGAACCACATGGAAATGTGTTCCTCATGAGACACAGCAGGGCCTTGTTGGAACCAAAGACACCTCTGCAAAAAGCAGGGTAGCTCACAGAACCAAGGAGTCCATTGTTACAATAGAAAACCTATGGAAGCAAGGGGCCATTGTGACACAGTGGGGCCACATGGAAGCCAAGGAGCCATTGTGACCCAGTGGGGCCTCATGGAATCAAGGAGACCATTGTGACACAGGTGATGCACATGAAGCCAAGGAGCCATTGTGACCCAGTGGGGCCTCATGGAATCAAGGAGACCATGGTGACACAGGTGATGCACATGAAGCCAAGGAGCCATTGTGACACAGTGGGGCCTCATGGAATCAAGGAGACCATGGTGACACAGGTGATGCACATGAAGCCAAGGAGCCATTGTTACACAGCGGGCCTCATGGAATCAAGGAGACCATGGTGACACAGGTGATTCACATGAAGCCAAGGAGCCATTGTGACACAGTGGGGGCTCATGGAATCAAGGAGACCATGGTGACACAGGTGATGCACATGAAGCCAAGGAGCCATTGTGACACAGCAGGGCCTCATTTAATCAAGGAGACCATGGTGACACAGGTGATGCACATGAAGCCAAGGAGCCATTGAGACACAGTGGGGCCTCATGGAATCAAGGAGACCATGGTGACACAGGTGATGCACATGAAGCCAAGGAGCCATTGTGACCCAGTGGGGCCTCATGGAATCAAGGAGACCATGGTGACACAGGTGATGCACATGAAGCCAAGGAGCCATTGTGACACAGTGGGGCCTCATGGAATCAAGGAGACCATGGTGACACAGGTGATGCACATGAAGCCAAAGAGCCATTGTGACACAGCAGGGCCTCATTTAATCAAGGAGACCATGGTGACACAGGTGATGCACATGAAGCCAAGGAGCCATTGTGACCCAGTGGGGCCTCATGGAATCAAGGAGACCATGGTGACACAGGTGATGCACATGAAGCCAAGGAGCCATTGTGACACAGCGGGGCTTCTTCCCTTCAGCTCTGCAGCTGGCTGTCCCAGCCCACAGCACCATGTGCCAAGTGCTTTCCTCAGGGCTCTGCCTGCACACAGGCCCAGAGAAGTTTTCCTGTTTGTAAGGAAAGAATGAAAAAGCCTGAGCAGGTTCCCTAGACAACCAAACCCACATGCTCAGTCCAGGCTGCCTGCAATGATGTCCCCTTTCTACAAGGGACACTGTGAGCAGGAATGATCTCTGGGAGCAGAATTCTCGCAGTCTTTCCACGGAATTCTCTGTCCCTGTCCTTTGCCTGGCTCTCTGTTGCAGATGGAAGCTGCTGGTGCCATTCTCAGCTTGAAGCCCTCGTTTGATGCAAGCAGATGCTCCCAGGTGCGTTCACCAGATGTTGCTCAGTGTTGATGCAAAGCTTTTGTGTTCCTCATGGAAGCAAGGAGCCATTGTGACACTGCAGGGGCTCATGGCATCAAGGAGACAATTGTGACAGTACAGAACCTCCTAGAAACAAGGCTCCATGGTGACACCGTGGGGAATCATGGAACCACATGGAAATGTGTTCCTCATGAGACACAGCAGGGCCTTGTTGGAACCAAAGACACCAGTGCAAAAAGCAGGGTAGCTCACAGAACCAAGGAGTCCATTGTTACAATAGAAAACCTATGGAAGCAAGGAGACCATTGTGACACAGTGGGGCCACATGGAAGCCACGGAGCCATTGTGACCCAGAGGGGCCTCATGGAATCAAGGAGACCATGGTGACACAGGTGATGCACATGAAGCCAAGGAGCCATTGTGACCCAGTGGGGCCTCATGGAATCAAGGAGACCATGGTGACACAGGTGATGCACATGAAGCCAAGGAGCCATTGTGACCCAGTGGGGCCTCATGGAATCAAGGAGACCATGGTGACACAGGTGATTCACATGAAGCCAAGGAGCCATTGTGACCCAGTGGGGCCTCATGGAATCAAGGAGACCATGGTGACACAGGTGATGCACATGAAGCCAAGGAGCCATTGTGACACAGCGGGGCCTCATGGAATCAAGGAGACCATGGTGACACAGGTGATGCACATGAAGCCAAGGAGCCATTGTGACCCAGTGGGGCCTCATGGAATCAAGGAGACCATGGTGACACAGGTGATGCACATGAAGCCAAGGAGCCATTGTGACCCAGTGGGGCCTCATGGAATCAAGGAGACCATGGTGACACAGGTGATGCACATGAAGCCAAGGAGCCATTGTGACCCAGTGGGGCCTCATGGAATCAAGGAGACCATGGTGACACAGGTGATGCACATGAAGCCAAGGAGCCATTGTGACCCAGTGGGGCCTCATGGAATCAAGGAGACCATGGTGACACAGGTGATGCACATGAAGCCAAGGAGCCATTGTGACCCAGCGGGGCTTCTTCCCTTCAGCTCTGCAGCTGGCTGTCCCACACCGAGGCACCATGTGCCGAGTACTCTCCTCAGGGCTCTGCCTGCACACAGGCCCAGGAGAAGTTTTCCTGTTTGTAAGGAAAGAATGAAAAAGCCTGAGCAGGTTCCCTAGACAACCAAACCCACATGCTCAGTCCAGGCTGCCTGCAATGATGTCCCCTTTCTACAAGGGACACTGTGAGCAGGAATGATGTCTGGGAGCAGAATTCTCGCAGTCTTTCCACGGAATTCTCTGTCTCTGTCCTTTCCCTGGCTCTCTGTTGCAGATGGAAGCTGCTGCTGCCATTCTCAGCTTGAAGCCCTCGTTTGATGCAAGCAGATGCTCCCAGGTGTGTTCAGCAGCTGTTGCACAGTGTTGATGCAAAGCTTTTGTGTTCTTCATGGAATCAAGGAGACCATTGTGACACAGGTGATGCACATGAAGCCAAGGAGCCATTGTGACCCAGTGGGGCCTCATGGAATCAAGGAGACCATGCTGACACAGGTGATGCACATGAAGTCAAGGAGCCATTGTGACCCCGTGGGGCCTCATGGAATCAAGGAGACCATGGTGACACAGGTGATGCACATGAAGCCAAGGAGCCATTGTGACCCAGTGGGGCCTCATGGAATCAAGGAGACCATGGTGACACAGGTGATGCACATGAAGCCAAGGAGCCATTGTGACCCAGTGGGGCCTCATGGAATCAAGGAGACCATGGTGACACAGGTGATTCACATGAAGCCAAGGAGCCATTGTGACCCAGTGGGGCCTCATTTAATCAAGGAGACCATTGTGACACAGGTGATGCACATGAAGCCAAGGAGCCATTGTGACACAGTGGGGCCTCATGGAATCAAGGAGACCATGGTGACACAGGTGATGCACATGAAGCCAAGGAGCCATTGTGACACAGTGGGGCCTCATGGAATCAAGGAGACCATGGTGACACAGGTGATGCACATGAAGCCAAGGAGCCATTGTGACACAGTGGGGCCTCATGGAATCAAGGAGACCATGGTGACACAGGTGATGCACATGAAGCCAAGGAGCCATTGTGACACAGCGGGGCTTCTTCCCTTCAGCTCTGCAGCTGGCTGTCCCAGCCCACAGCACCATGTGCCAAGTGCTCTCCTCAGGGCTCTGCCTGCACACAGGCCCAGAGAAGTTTTCCTGTTTGTAAGGAAAGAATGGAAAAGCCTGAGCAGGTTCCCTAGACAACCAAACCCACATGCTCAGTCCAGGCTGCCTGCAATGATGTCCCCTTTCTACAAGGGACACTGTGAGCAGGAATGATGTCTGGGAGCAGAATTCTCGCAGTCTTTCCACGGAATTCTCTGTCCCTGTCCTTTCCCTGGCTCTCTGTTGCAGATGGAAGCTGCTGGTGCCTTTCTAAGCTTGAAGCCCTCGTTTGATGCAAGCAGATGCTCCCAGGTGCGTTCAGCAGCTGTTGCTCAGTGTTGATGCAAAGCTTTTGTGTTCCTCATGGAAGCAAGGAGCCATTGTGACACTGCAGGGGCTCATGGCATCAAGGAGACAATTGTGACACTACAGAACCTCCTAGAAACAAGACTCCATGGTGACACCGTGGCGAATCATGGAACCACATGGAAATGTGTTCCTCATGAGACACAGCAGGGCTTTGTTGGAACCAAAGACACCTCTGCAAAAAGCAGGGTAGCTCACAGAACCAAGGAGTCCATTGTTACAATAGAAAACCTATGGAAGCAAGGGGCCATTGTGACACAGTGGGGCCACATGGAAGCCAAGGAGCCATTGTGACCCAGTGGGGCCTCATGGAATCAAGGAGACCATTGTGACACAGGTGATGCACATGAAGCCAAGGAGCCATTGTGACACAGTGGGGCCTCATGGAATCAAGGAGACCATGGTGACACAGGTGATGCACATGAAGCCAAGGAGCCATTGTGACACAGTGGGGCCTCATGGAATCAAGGAGACCATGGTGACACAGGTGATGCACATGAAGCCAAGGAGCCATTGTGACACAGCGGGGCCTCATGGAATCAAGGAGACCATGGTGACACAGGTGATTCACATGAAGCCAAGGAGCCATTGTGACACAGTGGGGGCTCATGGAATCAAGGAGACCATTGTGACACAGGTGATGCACATGAAGCCAAGGAGCCATTGTGACCCAGTGGGGCCTCATTTAATCAAGGAGACCATGGTGACACAGGTGATGCACATGAAGCCAAGGAGCCATTGTGACCCAGTGGGGCCTCATGGAATCAAGGAGACCATGCTGACACAGGTGATTCACATGAAGCCAAGGAGCCATTGTGACCCAGTGGGGCCTCATGGAATCAAGGAGACCATGGTGACACAGGTGATGCACATGAAGCCAAGGAGCCATTGTGACACAGCGGGGCTTCTTCCCTTCAGCTCTGCAGCTGGCTGTCCCACACCGAGGCACCATGTGCCAAGTGCTCTCCTACAGGCTCTGCCTGCACACAGGCCCAGAGAAGTTTTCCTGTTTGTCAGGAAAGAATGAAAAAGCCTGAGCAGGTTCCCTAGACAACCAAACCCACATGCTCAGTCCAGGCTGCCTGCAATGATGTCCCCTTTCTACAAGGGACACTGTGAGCAGGAATGATGTCTGGGAGCAGAATTCTCGCAGTCTTTCCACGGAATTCTCTGTCCCTGTCCTTTCCCTGGCTCTCTGTTGCAGATGGAAGCTGCTGCTGCCATTCTCTGCTTGAAGCCCTCGTTTGATGCAAGCAGATGCTCCCAGGTGTGTTCAGCAGCTGTTGCTCAGTGTTGATGCAAAGCTTTTGTGTTCCTCATGGAAGCAAGGAGCCATTGTGACACTGCAGGGGCTCATGGCATCATGGAGACAATTGTGACAGTACAGAACCTCCTAGAAACAAGGCTCCATGATGACACCGTGTGGAATCACGGAACCACATGGAAATGTGTTCCTCATGAGACGCAGCAGGGCATTGTTGGAACCAAAGACACCTCTGCAAAAAGCAGGGTAGCTCACAGAACCAAGGAGTCCATTGCTACAATAGAAAACCTATGGAAGCAAGGAGACCATTGTGACACAGTGGGGCCACATGGAAGCCACGGAGCCATTGTGACCCAGAGGGGCATCATGGAATCAAGGAGACCATGGTGACACAGGTGATGCACATGAAGCCAAGGAGCCATTGTGACACAGCGGGGCCTCATGGAATCAAGGACAGCATGGTGACACAGGTGATGCACATGAAGCCAAGGAGCCATTGTGACACAGCGGGGCTTCTTCCCTTCAGCTCTGCAGCTGGCTGTCCCAGCCCACAGCACCATGTGCCAAGTGCTTTCCTCAGGGCTCTGCCTGCACACAGGCCCAGAGAAGTTTTCCTGTTTGTAAGGAAAGAATGAAAACGCCTGAGCAGGTTCCCTAGACAACAAACCCACATGCTGAGTCCAGGCTGCCTGCAATGATGTCCCCTTTCTACAAGGGACACTGTGAGCAGGAATGATCTCTGGGAGCAGAATTTTCGCAGTCTTTCCACGGAATTCTCTCTCCCTGTCCTTTCCCTGGCTCTCAGTGTCAGATGGAAGCTGCTGGTGCCTTTCTCTGCTTGAAGCCCTCGTTTGATGCAAGCAGATGCTCCCAGGTGTGTTCAGCAGCTGTTGCTCAGTGTTGATGCAAAGCTTTTGTGTTCCTCATGGAAGCAAGGAGCCATTGTGACACTGCAGGGGCTCATGGCATCATGGAGACAATTGTGACAGTACAGAACCTCCTAGAAAAAAGGCTCCATGATGACACCGTGGCGAATCACGGAACCACATGGAAATGTGTTCCTCATGAGACACAACAGGGCCTTGTTGGAACCAAAGACACCTCTGCAAAAAGCAGGGTAGCTCACAGAACCAAGGAGTCCATTGCTACAATAGAAAACCTATGGAAGCAAGGAGGCCATTGTGACACAGTGGGGCCACATGGAAGCCACGGAGCCATTGTGACCCAGTGGGGCCTCATGGAATCAAGGAGACCATGGTGACACAGGTGATGCACATGAAGCCAAGGAGCCATTGTGACCCAGTGGGGCCTCATGGAATCAAGGAGACCATGGTGACACAGGTGATGCACATGAAGCCAAGGAGCCATTGTGACACAGTGGGGCCTCATGGAATCAAGGAGACCATGGTGACACAGGTGATGCACATGAAGCCAAGGAGCCATTGTGACCCAGTGGGGCCTCATGGAATCAAGGAGACCATGGTGACACAGGTGATGCACATGAAGCCAAGGAGCCATTGTGACCCAGTGGGGCCTCATGGAATCAAGGAGACCATGCTGACACAGGTGATGCACATGAAGTCAAGGAGCCATTGTGACCCAGTGGGGCCTCATGGAATCAAGGAGACCATGGTGACACAGGTGATGCACATGAAGCCAAGGAGCCATTGTGACACAGTGGGGCCTCATGGAATCAAGGAGACCATGGTGACACAGGTGATGCACATGAAGCCAAGGAGCCATTGTGACCCAGTGGGGCCTCATGGAATCAAGGAGACCATGGTGACACAGGTGATGCACATGAAGCCAAGGAGCCATTGTGACCCAGTGGGGCCTCATGGAATCAACGAGACCATGGTGACACAGGTGATTCACATGAAGCCAAGGAGCCATTGTGACCCAGTGGGGCCTCATTTAATCAAGGAGACCATTGTGACACAGGTGATGCACATGAAGCCAAGGAGCCATTGTGACACAGTGGGGCCTCATGGAATCAAGGAGACCATGGTGACACAGGTGATGCACATGAATCCAAGGAGCCATTGTGACCCAGTGGGGCCTCATGGAATCAAGGAGACCATGGTGACACAGGTGATGCACATGAAGCCAAGGAGCCATTGTGACACAGTGGGGCCTCATGGAATCAAGGAGACCATGGTGACACAGGTGATGCACATGAAGCCAAGGAGCCATTGTGACCCAGTGGGGCCTCATGGAATCAAGGAGACCATGGTGACACAGGTGATGCACATGAAGCCAAGGAGCCATTGTGACCCAGTGGGGCCTCATGGAATCAAGGAGACCATGGTGACACAGGTGATGCACATGAAGCCAAGGAGCCATTGTGACACAGTGGGGCCTCATGGAATCAAGGAGACCATGGTGACACAGGTGATGCACATGAAGCCAAGGAGCCATTGTGACCCAGTGGGGCCTCATGGAATCAAGGAGACCATGGTGACACAGGTGATGCACATGAAGCCAAGGAGCCATTGTGACACAGTGGGGCTTCTTCCCTTCAGCTCTGCAGCTGGCTGTCCCAGACCGAGGCACCATGTGCCAAGTACTCTCCTCAGGGCTCTGCCTGCACACAGGCCCAGAGAAGTTTTCCTGTTTGTAAGGAAAGAATGAAAAAGCCTGAGCAGGTTCCCTAGACAACAAACCCACATGCTCAGTCCAGGCTGCCTGCAATGATGTCCCCTTTCTACAAGGGACACTGTGAGCAGGAATGATGTCTGGGAGCAGAATTCTCGCAGTCTTTCCACGGAATTCTCTGTCCCTGTCCTTTCCCTGGCTCTCTGTTGCAGATGGAAGCTGCTGCTGCCTTTCTCTGCTTGAAGCCCTCGTTTGATGCAAGCAGATGCTCCCAGGTGTGTTCAGCAGCTGTTGCTCAGTGTTGATGCAAAGCTTTTGTGTTCCTCATGGAAGCAAGGAGCCATTGTGACACTGCAGGGGCTCATGGCATCATGGAGACAATTGTGACAGTACAGAACCTCCTAGAAACAAGGCTCCATGATGACACCGTGGCGAATCACGGAACCACATGGAAATGTGTTCCTCATGAGACGCAGCAGGGCCTTGTTGGAACCAAAGACACCTCTGCAAAAAGCAGGGTAGCTCACAGAACCAAGGAGTCCATTGCTACAATAGAAAACCTATGGAAGCAAGGAGACCATTGTGACACAGTGGGGCCACATGGAAGCCACGGAGCCATTGTGACCCAGAGGGGCCTCATGGAATCAAGGAGACCATGGTGACACAGGTGATGCACATGAAGCCAAGGAGCCATTGTGACCCAGTGGGGCCTCATGGAATCAAGGAGACCATGGTGACACAGGTGATGCACATGAAGCCAAGGAGCCATTGTGACCCAGTGGGGCCTCATGGAATCAAGGAGACCATGGTGACACAGGTGATGCACATGAAGCCAAGGATCCATTGTGACACAGTGGGGCCTCATGGAATCAAGGAGACCATGGTGACACAGGTGATGCACATGAAGCCAAGGAGCCATTGTGACCCAGTGGGGCCTCATGGAATCAAGGAGACCATGGTGACACAGGTGATGCACATGAAGCCAAGGAGCCATTGTGACACAGTGGGGCTTCTTCCCTTCAGCTCTGCAGCTGGCTGTCCCAGACCGAGGCACCATGTGCCAAGTACTCTCCTCAGGGCTCTGCCTGCACACAGGCCCAGAGAAGTTTTCCTGTTTGTAAGGAAAGAATGAAAAAGCCTGAGCAGGTTCCCTAGACAACCAAACCCACATGCTCAGTCCAGGCTGCCTGCAATGATGTCCCCTTTCTACAAGGGACACTGTGAGCAGGAATGATCTCTGGGAGCAGAATTCTCGCAGTCTTTCCACGGAATTCTCTGTCCCTGTCCTTTGCCTGGCTCTCTGTTGCAGATGGAAGCTGCTGCTGCCATTCTCAGCTTGAAGCCCTCGTTTGATGCAAGCAGATGCTCCCAGGTGTGTTCAGCAGCTGTTGCTCAGTGTTGATGCAAAGCTTTTGTGTTCCTCATGGAAGCAAGGAGCCATTGTGACACTGCAGAGGCTCATGGCATCAAGGAGACAATTGTGACAGTACAGAACCTCCTAGAAACAAAACTCCATGATGACACCGTGGCGAATCATGGAACCACATGGAAATGTGTTCCTCATGAGACGCAGCAGGGCCTTGTTGGAACCAAAGACACCAGTGAAAAAAGCAGGGTAGCTCACAGAACCAAGGAGTCCATTGTTACAATAGAAAACCTATGGAAGCAAGGAGACCATTGTGACACAGTGGGGCCACATGGAAGCCACGGAGCCATTGTGACCCAGTGGGGCCTCATGGAATCAAGGAGACCATGGTGACACAGGTGATGCACATGAAGCCAAGGAGCCATTGTGACCCAGTGGGGCCTCATGGAATCAAGGAGACCATGGTGACACAGGTGATGCACATGAATCCAAGGAGCCATTGTGACCCAGTGGGGCCTCATGGAATCAAGGAGACCATGGTGACACAGGTGATGCACATGAAGCCAAGGAGCCATTGTGACACAGTGGGGCCTCATGGAATCAAGGAGACCATGGTGACACAGGTGATGCACATGAAGCCAAGGAGCCATTGTGACCCAGTGGGGCCTCATGGAATCAAGGAGACCATGGTGACACAGGTGATGCACATGAAGCCAAGGAGCCATTGTGACCCAGTGGGGCCTCATGGAATCAAGGAGACCATGGTGACACAGGTGATGCACATGAAGCCAAGGAGCCATTGTGACACAGCAGGGCCTCATTTAATCAAGGAGACCATGGTGACACAGGTGATGCACATGAAGCCAAGGAGCCATTGTGACCCAGTGGGGCCTCATGGAATCAAGGAGACCATGGTGACACAGGTGATGCACATGAAGCCAAGGAGCCATTGTGACACAGTGGGGCCTCATGGAATCAAGGAGACCATGGTGACACAGGTGATGCACATGAAGCCAAGGAGCCATTGTGACACAGTGGGGCCTCATGGAATCAAGGAGACCATGGTGACACAGGTGATGCACATGAAGCCAAGGAGCCATTGTGACCCAGTGGGGCCTCATGGAATCAAGGAGACCATGGTGACACAGGTGATGCACATGAAGCCAAGGAGCCATTGTGACACAGCGGGGCTTCTTCCCTTCAGCTCTGCAGCTGGCTGTCCCAGCCCACAGCACCATGTGCCAAGTGCTTTCCTCAGGGCTCTGCCTGCACACAGGCCCAGAGAAGTTTTCCTGTTTGTAAGGAAAGAATGAAAACGCCTGAGCAGGTTCCCTAGACAACAAACCCACATGCTGAGTCCAGGCTGCCTGCAATGATGTCCCCTTTCTACAAGGGACACTGTGAGCAGGAATGATCTCTGGGAGCAGAATTTTCGCAGTCTTTCCACGGAATTCTCTCTCCCTGTCCTTTCCCTGGCTCTCAGTGTCAGATGGAAGCTGCTGGTGCCTTTCTCTGCTTGAAGCCCTCGTTTGATGCAAGCAGATGCTCCCAGGTGTGTTCAGCAGCTGTTGCTCAGTGTTGATGCAAAGCTTTTGTGTTCCTCATGGAAGCAAGGAGCCATTGTGACACTGCAGGGGCTCATGGCATCATGGAGACAATTGTGACAGTACAGAACCTCCTAGAAAAAAGGCTCCATGATGACACCGTGGCGAATCACGGAACCACATGGAAATGTGTTCCTCATGAGACACAACAGGGCCTTGTTGGAACCAAAGACACCTCTGCAAAAAGCAGGGTAGCTCACAGAACCAAGGAGTCCATTGCTACAATAGAAAACCTATGGAAGCAAGGAGGCCATTGTGACACAGTGGGGCCACATGGAAGCCACGGAGCCATTGTGACCCAGTGGGGCCTCATGGAATCAAGGAGACCATGGTGACACAGGTGATGCACATGAAGCCAAGGAGCCATTGTGACCCAGTGGGGCCTCATGGAATCAAGGAGACCATGGTGACACAGGTGATGCACATGAAGCCAAGGAGCCATTGTGACACAGTGGGGCCTCATGGAATCAAGGAGACCATGGTGACACAGGTGATGCACATGAAGCCAAGGAGCCATTGTGACCCAGTGGGGCCTCATGGAATCAAGGAGACCATGGTGACACAGGTGATGCACATGAAGCCAAGGAGCCATTGTGACCCAGTGGGGCCTCATGGAATCAAGGAGACCATGCTGACACAGGTGATGCACATGAAGTCAAGGAGCCATTGTGACCCAGTGGGGCCTCATGGAATCAAGGAGACCATGGTGACACAGGTGATGCACATGAAGCCAAGGAGCCATTGTGACACAGTGGGGCCTCATGGAATCAAGGAGACCATGGTGACACAGGTGATGCACATGAAGCCAAGGAGCCATTGTGACCCAGTGGGGCCTCATGGAATCAAGGAGACCATGGTGACACAGGTGATGCACATGAAGCCAAGGAGCCATTGTGACCCAGTGGGGCCTCATGGAATCAACGAGACCATGGTGACACAGGTGATTCACATGAAGCCAAGGAGCCATTGTGACCCAGTGGGGCCTCATTTAATCAAGGAGACCATTGTGACACAGGTGATGCACATGAAGCCAAGGAGCCATTGTGACACAGTGGGGCCTCATGGAATCAAGGAGACCATGGTGACACAGGTGATGCACATGAAGCCAAGGAGCCATTGTGACCCAGTGGGGCCTCATGGAATCAAGGAGACCATGGTGACACAGGTGATGCACATGAAGCCAAGGAGCCATTGTGACACAGTGGGGCCTCATGGAATCAAGGAGACCATGGTGACACAGGTGATGCACATGAAGCCAAGGAGCCATTGTGACACAGCGGGGCTTCTTCCCTTCAGCTCTGCAGCTGGCTGTCCCAACCCACAGCACCATGTGCCAAGTGCTCTCCTCAGGGCTCTGCCTGCACACAGGCCCAGAGAAGTTTTCCTGTTTGTAAGGAAAGAATGGAAAAGCCTGAGCAGGTTCCCTAGACAACCAAACCCACATGCTCAGTCCAGGCTGCCTGCAATGATGTCCCCTTTCTACAAGGGACACTGTGAGCAGGAATGATGTCTGGGAGCAGAATTCTCGCAGTCTTTCCACGGAATTCTCTGTCCCTGTCCTTTGCCTGGCTCTCTGTTGCAGATGGAAGCTGCTGGTGCCTTTCTCTGCTTGAAGCCCTCGTTTGATGCAAGCAGATGCTCCCAGGTGCGTTCAGCAGCTGTTGCTCAGTGTTGATGCAAAGCTTTTGTGTTCCTCATGGAAGCAAGGAGCCATTGTGACACTGCAGGGGCTCATGGCATCAAGGAGACAATTGTGACAGTACAGAACCTCCTAGAAACAAGACTCCATGGTGACACCGTGGCGAATCATGGAACCACATGGAAATGTGTTCCTCATGAGACACAGCAGGGCCTTGTTGGAACCAAAGACACCTCTGCAAAAAGCAGGGTAGCTCACAGAACCAAGGAGTCCATTGTTACAATAGAAAACCTATGGAAGCAAGGGGCCATTGTGACACAGTGGGGCCACATGGAAGCCAAGGAGCCATTGTGACCCAGTGGGGCCTCATGGAATCAAGGAGACCATTGTGACACAGGTGATGCACATGAAGCCAAGGAGCCATTGTGACCCAGTGGGGCCTCATGGAATCAAGGAGACCATGGTGACACAGGTGATGCACATGAAGCCAAGGAGCCATTGTGACACAGTGGGGCCTCATGGAATCAAGGAGACCATGGTGACACAGGTGATGCACATGAAGCCAAGGAGCCATTGTTACACAGCGGGCCTCATGGAATCAAGGAGACCATGGTGACACAGGTGATTCACATGAAGCCAAGGAGCCATTGTGACACAGTGGGGGCTCATGGAATCAAGGAGACCATGGTGACACAGGTGATGCACATGAAGCCAAGGAGCCATTGTGACACAGCAGGGCCTCATTTAATCAAGGAGACCATGGTGACACAGGTGATGCACATGAAGCCAAGGAGCCATTGAGACACAGTGGGGCCTCATGGAATCAAGGAGACCATGGTGACACAGGTGATGCACATGAAGCCAAGGAGCCATTGTGACCCAGTGGGGCCTCATGGAATCAAGGAGACCATGGTGACACAGGTGATGCACATGAAGCCAAGGAGCCATTGTGACACAGTGGGGCCTCATGGAATCAAGGAGACCATGGTGACACAGGTGATGCACATGAAGCCAAAGAGCCATTGTGACACAGCAGGGCCTCATTTAATCAAGGAGACCATGGTGACACAGGTGATGCACATGAAGCCAAGGAGCCATTGTGACCCAGTGGGGCCTCATGGAATCAAGGAGACCATGGTGACACAGGTGATGCACATGAAGCCAAGGAGCCATTGTGACACAGCGGGGCTTCTTCCCTTCAGCTCTGCAGCTGGCTGTCCCAGCCCACAGCACCATGTGCCAAGTGCTTTCCTCAGGGCTCTGCCTGCACACAGGCCCAGAGAAGTTTTCCTGTTTGTAAGGAAAGAATGAAAAAGCCTGAGCAGGTTCCCTAGACAACCAAACCCACATGCTCAGTCCAGGCTGCCTGCAATGATGTCCCCTTTCTACAAGGGACACTGTGAGCAGGAATGATCTCTGGGAGCAGAATTCTCGCAGTCTTTCCACGGAATTCTCTGTCCCTGTCCTTTGCCTGGCTCTCTGTTGCAGATGGAAGCTGCTGGTGCCATTCTCAGCTTGAAGCCCTCGTTTGATGCAAGCAGATGCTCCCAGGTGCGTTCACCAGATGTTGCTCAGTGTTGATGCAAAGCTTTTGTGTTCCTCATGGAAGCAAGGAGCCATTGTGACACTGCAGGGGCTCATGGCATCAAGGAGACAATTGTGACAGTACAGAACCTCCTAGAAACAAGGCTCCATGGTGACACCGTGGGGAATCATGGAACCACATGGAAATGTGTTCCTCATGAGACACAGCAGGGCCTTGTTGGAACCAAAGACACCAGTGCAAAAAGCAGGGTAGCTCACAGAACCAAGGAGTCCATTGTTACAATAGAAAACCTATGGAAGCAAGGAGACCATTGTGACACAGTGGGGCCACATGGAAGCCACGGAGCCATTGTGACCCAGAGGGGCCTCATGGAATCAAGGAGACCATGGTGACACAGGTGATGCACATGAAGCCAAGGAGCCATTGTGACCCAGTGGGGCCTCATGGAATCAAGGAGACCATGGTGACACAGGTGATGCACATGAAGCCAAGGAGCCATTGTGACCCAGTGGGGCCTCATGGAATCAAGGAGACCATGGTGACACAGGTGATTCACATGAAGCCAAGGAGCCATTGTGACCCAGTGGGGCCTCATGGAATCAAGGAGACCATGGTGACACAGGTGATGCACATGAAGCCAAGGAGCCATTGTGACACAGCGGGGCCTCATGGAATCAAGGAGACCATGGTGACACAGGTGATGCACATGAAGCCAAGGAGCCATTGTGACCCAGTGGGGCCTCATGGAATCAAGGAGACCATGGTGACACAGGTGATGCACATGAAGCCAAGGAGCCATTGTGACCCAGTGGGGCCTCATGGAATCAAGGAGACCATGGTGACACAGGTGATGCACATGAAGCCAAGGAGCCATTGTGACCCAGTGGGGCCTCATGGAATCAAGGAGACCATGGTGACACAGGTGATGCACATGAAGCCAAGGAGCCATTGTGACCCAGTGGGGCCTCATGGAATCAAGGAGACCATGGTGACACAGGTGATGCACATGAAGCCAAGGAGCCATTGTGACCCAGCGGGGCTTCTTCCCTTCAGCTCTGCAGCTGGCTGTCCCACACCGAGGCACCATGTGCCGAGTACTCTCCTCAGGGCTCTGCCTGCACACAGGCCCAGGAGAAGTTTTCCTGTTTGTAAGGAAAGAATGAAAAAGCCTGAGCAGGTTCCCTAGACAACCAAACCCACATGCTCAGTCCAGGCTGCCTGCAATGATGTCCCCTTTCTACAAGGGACACTGTGAGCAGGAATGATGTCTGGGAGCAGAATTCTCGCAGTCTTTCCACGGAATTCTCTGTCTCTGTCCTTTCCCTGGCTCTCTGTTGCAGATGGAAGCTGCTGCTGCCATTCTCAGCTTGAAGCCCTCGTTTGATGCAAGCAGATGCTCCCAGGTGTGTTCAGCAGCTGTTGCACAGTGTTGATGCAAAGCTTTTGTGTTCTTCATGGAATCAAGGAGACCATTGTGACACAGGTGATGCACATGAAGCCAAGGAGCCATTGTGACCCAGTGGGGCCTCATGGAATCAAGGAGACCATGCTGACACAGGTGATGCACATGAAGTCAAGGAGCCATTGTGACCCCGTGGGGCCTCATGGAATCAAGGAGACCATGGTGACACAGGTGATGCACATGAAGCCAAGGAGCCATTGTGACCCAGTGGGGCCTCATGGAATCAAGGAGACCATGGTGACACAGGTGATGCACATGAAGCCAAGGAGCCATTGTGACCCAGTGGGGCCTCATGGAATCAAGGAGACCATGGTGACACAGGTGATTCACATGAAGCCAAGGAGCCATTGTGACCCAGTGGGGCCTCATTTAATCAAGGAGACCATTGTGACACAGGTGATGCACATGAAGCCAAGGAGCCATTGTGACACAGTGGGGCCTCATGGAATCAAGGAGACCATGGTGACACAGGTGATGCACATGAAGCCAAGGAGCCATTGTGACACAGTGGGGCCTCATGGAATCAAGGAGACCATGGTGACACAGGTGATGCACATGAAGCCAAGGAGCCATTGTGACACAGTGGGGCCTCATGGAATCAAGGAGACCATGGTGACACAGGTGATGCACATGAAGCCAAGGAGCCATTGTGACACAGCGGGGCTTCTTCCCTTCAGCTCTGCAGCTGGCTGTCCCAGCCCACAGCACCATGTGCCAAGTGCTCTCCTCAGGGCTCTGCCTGCACACAGGCCCAGAGAAGTTTTCCTGTTTGTAAGGAAAGAATGGAAAAGCCTGAGCAGGTTCCCTAGACAACCAAACCCACATGCTCAGTCCAGGCTGCCTGCAATGATGTCCCCTTTCTACAAGGGACACTGTGAGCAGGAATGATGTCTGGGAGCAGAATTCTCGCAGTCTTTCCACGGAATTCTCTGTCCCTGTCCTTTCCCTGGCTCTCTGTTGCAGATGGAAGCTGCTGGTGCCTTTCTAAGCTTGAAGCCCTCGTTTGATGCAAGCAGATGCTCCCAGGTGCGTTCAGCAGCTGTTGCTCAGTGTTGATGCAAAGCTTTTGTGTTCCTCATGGAAGCAAGGAGCCATTGTGACACTGCAGGGGCTCATGGCATCAAGGAGACAATTGTGACACTACAGAACCTCCTAGAAACAAGACTCCATGGTGACACCGTGGCGAATCATGGAACCACATGGAAATGTGTTCCTCATGAGACACAGCAGGGCTTTGTTGGAACCAAAGACACCTCTGCAAAAAGCAGGGTAGCTCACAGAACCAAGGAGTCCATTGTTACAATAGAAAACCTATGGAAGCAAGGGGCCATTGTGACACAGTGGGGCCACAGGGAAGCCAAGGAGCCATTGTGACCCAGTGGGGCCTCATGGAATCAAGGAGACCATTGTGACACAGGTGATGCACATGAAGCCAAGGAGCCATTGTGACACAGTGGGGCCTCATGGAATCAAGGAGACCATGGTGACACAGGTGATGCACATGAAGCCAAGGAGCCATTGTGACACAGTGGGGCCTCATGGAATCAAGGAGACCATGGTGACACAGGTGATGCACATGAAGCCAAGGAGCCATTGTGACACAGCGGGGCCTCATGGAATCAAGGAGACCATGGTGACACAGGTGATTCACATGAAGCCAAGGAGCCATTGTGACACAGTGGGGGCTCATGGAATCAAGGAGACCATTGTGACACAGGTGATGCACATGAAGCCAAGGAGCCATTGTGACCCAGTGGGGCCTCATTTAATCAAGGAGACCATGGTGACACAGGTGATGCACATGAAGCCAAGGAGCCATTGTGACCCAGTGGGGCCTCATGGAATCAAGGAGACCATGCTGACACAGGTGATTCACATGAAGCCAAGGAGCCATTGTGACCCAGTGGGGCCTCATGGAATCAAGGAGACCATGGTGACACAGGTGATGCACATGAAGCCAAGGAGCCATTGTGACACAGCGGGGCTTCTTCCCTTCAGCTCTGCAGCTGGCTGTCCCACACCGAGGCACCATGTGCCAAGTGCTCTCCTACAGGCTCTGCCTGCACACAGGCCCAGAGAAGTTTTCCTGTTTGTCAGGAAAGAATGAAAAAGCCTGAGCAGGTTCCCTAGACAACCAAACCCACATGCTCAGTCCAGGCTGCCTGCAATGATGTCCCCTTTCTACAAGGGACACTGTGAGCAGGAATGATGTCTGGGAGCAGAATTCTCGCAGTCTTTCCACGGAATTCTCTGTCCCTGTCCTTTCCCTGGCTCTCTGTTGCAGATGGAAGCTGCTGCTGCCATTCTCTGCTTGAAGCCCTCGTTTGATGCAAGCAGATGCTCCCAGGTGTGTTCAGCAGCTGTTGCTCAGTGTTGATGCAAAGCTTTTGTGTTCCTCATGGAAGCAAGGAGCCATTGTGACACTGCAGGGGCTCATGGCATCATGGAGACAATTGTGACAGTACAGAACCTCCTAGAAACAAGGCTCCATGATGACACCGTGTGGAATCACGGAACCACATGGAAATGTGTTCCTCATGAGACGCAGCAGGGCATTGTTGGAACCAAAGACACCTCTGCAAAAAGCAGGGTAGCTCACAGAACCAAGGAGTCCATTGCTACAATAGAAAACCTATGGAAGCAAGGAGACCATTGTGACACAGTGGGGCCACATGGAAGCCACGGAGCCATTGTGACCCAGAGGGGCATCATGGAATCAAGGAGACCATGGTGACACAGGTGATGCACATGAAGCCAAGGAGCCATTGTGACACAGCGGGGCCTCATGGAATCAAGGACAGCATGGTGACACAGGTGATGCACATGAAGCCAAGGAGCCATTGTGACACAGCGGGGCTTCTTCCCTTCCGCTCTGCAGCTGGCTGTCCCACACCGAGGCACCATGTGCCAAGTACTCTCCTCAGGGCTCTGCCTGTACACAGGCCCAGAGAAGTTTTCCTGTTTGTAAGGAAAGAATGAAAAAGCCTGAGCAGGTTCCCTAGACAACCAAACCCACATGCTCAGTCCAGGCTGCCTGCAATGATGTCCCCTTTCTACAAGGGACACTGTGAGCAGGAATGATCTCTGGGAGCAGAATTCTCGCCGTCTTTCCACTGAATTCTCTGTCCCTGTCCTTTGCCTGGCTCTCTGTTGCAGATGGAAGCTGCTGCTGCCTTTCTCAGCTTGAAGCCCTTGTTTGATGCAAGCAGATGCTCCCAGGTGTGTTCCGCAGCTGTTGCTCAGTGTTGATGCAAAGCTTTTGTGTTCCTCATGGAAGCAAGGAGCCATTGTGACACTGCAGGGGCTCATGGCATCAAGGAGACAATTGTGACAGTACAGAACCTCCTAGAAACAAGGCTCCATGGTGACACTGTGGGGAATCATGGAACCACATGGAAATGTGTTCCTCATGAGACACAGCAGGGCCTTGTTGGAACCAAAGACACCAGTGCAAAAAGCAGGGTAGCTCACAGAACCAAGGAGTCCATTGTTACAATAGAAAACCTATGGAAGCATGGGGCCATTGTGACACAGTGGGGCCACATGGAAGCCCAGGAGCCATTGTGACCCAGTGGGGCCTCATGGAATCAAGGAGACCATGGTGACACAGGTGATGCACATGAAGCCAAGGAGCCATTGTGACCCAGTGGGGCCTCATGGAATCAAGGAGACCATGGTGACACAGGTGATGCACATGAAGCCAAGGAGCCATTGTGACACAGTGGGGCCTCATGGAATCAAGGAGACCATGGTGACACAGGTGATGCACATGAAGTCAAGGAGCCATTGTGACACAGCGGGGCCTCATGGAATCAAGGAGACCATGGTGACACAGGTGATGCACATGAAGTCAAGGAGCCATTGTGACCCAGTGGGGCCTCATGGAATCAAGGAGACCATGGTGACACAGGTGATGCACATGAAGCCAAGGAGCCATTGTGACCCAGTGGGGCCTCATGGAATCAAGGAGACCATTGTGACACAGGTGATGCACATGAATCCAAGGAGCCATTGTGACCCAGTGGGGCCTCATGGAATCAAGGAGACCATGGTGACACAGGTGATGCACATGAAGCCAAGGAGCCATTGTGACCCAGCGGGGCTTCTTCCCTTCAGCTCTGCAGCTGGCTGTCCCACACCGAGGCACCATGTGCCAACTGCTCTCCTCAGGGCTCTGCCTGCACACAGGCCCAGAGAAGTTTTCCTGTTTGTAAGGAAAGAATGGAAAAGCCTGAGCAGGTTCCCTAGACAACCAAACCCACATGCTCAGTCCAGGCTGCCTGCAATGATGTCCCCTTTCTACAAGGGACACTGTGAGCAGGAATGATGTCTGGGAGCAGAATTCTCGCAGTCTTTCCACTGAATTCTCTGTCCCTGTCCTTTCCCTGGCTCTCTGTTGCAGATGGAAGCTTCTGCTGCCATTCTCTGCTTGAAGCCCTCGTTTGATGCAAGCAGATGCTCCTAGGTGTGTTCAGCAGCTGTTGCTCAGTGTTGATGCAAAGCTTTTGTGTTCCTCATGGAAGCAAGGAGCCATTGTGACACTGCAGGGGCTCATGGCATCAAGGAGACAATTGTGACAGTACAGAACCTCCTAGAAACAAGGCTCCATGGTGACACCGTGACGAATCACGGAACCACATGGAAATGTGTTCCTCATGAGACACAGCAGGGCCTTGTTGGAACCAAAGACACCAGTGAAAAAAGCAGGGTAGCTCACAGAACCAAGGAGTCCATTGTTACAATAGAAAACCTATGGAAGCAAGGACACCATTGTGACACAGTGGGGCCACATGGAAGCCACGGAGCCATTGTGACCCAGTGGGGCCTCATGGAATCAAGGAGACCATTGTGACACAGGTGATGCACATGAAGCCAAGGAGCCATTGTGACCCAGTGGGGCCTCATGGAATCAAGGAGACCATGGTGACACAGGTGATGCACATGAAGCCAAGGAGCCATTGTGACACAGCGGGGCCTCATGGAATCAAGGAGACCATGGTGACACAGGTGATGCACATGAAGTCAAGGAGCCATTGTGACACAGCGGGGCCTCATGGAATCAAGGAGACCATGGTGACACAGGTGATGCACATGAAGCCAAGGAGCCATTGTGACCCAGTGGGGCCTCATGGAATCAAGGAGACCATTGTCAGGCAGGTGATGCACATGAATCCAAGGAGCCATTGTGACCCAGTGGGGCCTCATGGAATCAAGGAGACCATTGTGAGGCAGGTGATGCACATGAAGCCAAGGAGCCATTGTGACACAGCGGGGCTTCTTCCCTTCAGCTCTGCAGCTGGCTGTCCCACACCGAGGCACCATGTGCCAAGTGCTCTCCTACAGGCTCTGCCTGCACACAGGCCCAGAGAAGTTTTCCTGTTTGTAAGGAAAGAATGAAAAAGCCTGAGCAGGTTCTCTAGACAACCAAACCCACATGCTCAGTCCAGGCTGCCTGCAATGATGTCCCCTTTCTACAAGGGACACTGTGAGCAGGAATGATGTCTGGGAGCAGAATTCTCGCAGTCTTTCCACTGAATTCTCTGTCCCTGTCCTTTCCCTGGCTCTCAGTGTCAGATGGAAGCTGCTGCTGCCATTCTCTGCTTGAAGCCCTCGTTTGATGCAAGCAGATGCTCCCAGGTGTGTTCAGCAGCTGTTGCTCAGTGTTGATGCAAAGCTTTTGTGTTCCTCATGGAAGCAAGGAGCCATTGTGACACTGCAGGGGCTCATGGCATCAAGGAGACAATTGTGACAGTACAGAACCTCCTAGAAACAAGGCTCCATGGTGACACTGTGGGGAATCACGGAACCACATGGAAATGTGTTCCTCATGAGACACAGCAGGGCCTTGTTGGAACCAAAGACACCTCTGCAAAAAGCAGGGTAGCTCACAGAACCAAGGAGTCCATTGTTACAATAGAAAACCTATGGAAGCAAGGGGCCATTGTGACACAGTGGGGCCACGTGGAAGCCAAGGAGCCATTGTGACCCAGTGGGGCCTCATGGAATCAAGGAGACCATGGTGACACAGGTGATGCACATGAAGCCAAGGAGCCATTGTGACACAGTGGGGCCTCATGGAATCAAGGAGACCATGGTGACACAGGTGATGCACATGAAGCCAAGGAGCCATTGTGACCCAGTGGGGCCTCATGGAATCAAGGAGACCATGGTGACACAGGTGATGCACATGAAGCCAAGGAGCCATTGTGACACAGCGGGGCTTCTTCCCTTCACCTCTGCAGCTGGCTGTCCCAGCCCACAGCACCATGTGCCAACTGCTCTCCTCAGGGCTCTGCCTGCACACAGGCCCAGGAGAAGTTTTCCTGTTTGTAAGGAAAGAATGGAAAAGCCTGAGCAGGTTCCCTAGACAACCAAACCCACATGCTCAGTCCAGGCTGCCTGCAATGATGTCCCCTTTCTACAAGGGACACTGTGAGCAGGAATGATCTCTGGGAGCAGAATTCGCGCAGTCTTTCCACGGAATTCTCTGTCCCTGTCCTTTGCCTGGCTCTCTGTTGCAGATGGAAGCTGCTGCTGCCATTCTCAGCTTGAAGCCCTCGTTTGATGCAAGCAGATGCTCCCAGGTGTGTTCAGCAGCTGTTGCTCAGTGTTGATGCAAAGCTTTTGTGTTCCTCATGGAAGCAAGGAGCCATTGTGACACTGCAGGGGCTCATGGCATCAAGGAGACAATTGTGACACTACAGAACCTCCTAGAAACAAGGCTCCATGGTGACACCGTGGGGAATCACGGAACCACATGGAAATGTGTTCCTCATGAGACACAGCAGGGCCTTGTTGGAACCAAAGACACCACTGCAAAAAGCAGGGTAGCTCACAGAACCAAGGAGTCCATTGTTACAATAGAAAACCTATGGAAGCAAGGAGATCATTGTGACACAGTGGGGCCACATGGAAGCCACGGAGCCATTGTGACCCAGTGGGGCCTCATGGAATCAAGGAGACCATGGTGACACAGGTGATGCACATGAAGCCAAGGAGCCATTGTGACCCAGTGGGGCCTCATGGAATCAAGGAGATCATGGTGACACAGGTGATGCACATGAAGCCAAGGAGCCATTGTGACACAGTGGGGCCTCATGGAATCAAGGAGACCATGGTGACACAGGTGATGCACATGAAGCCAAGGAGCCATTGTGACCCAGTGGGGCCTCATGGAATCAACGAGACCATGGTGACACAGGTGATTCACATGAAGCCAAGGAGCCATTGTGACACAGTGGGGCCTCATTTAATCAAGGAGACCATTGTGACACAGGTGATGCACATGAAGTCAAGGAGCCATTGTGACCCAGTGGGGCCTCATGGAATCAAGGAGACCATGGTGACACAGGTGATGCACATGAAGCCAAGGAGCCATTGTGACCCAGTGGGGCCTCATGGAATCAAGGAGACCATGGTGACACAGGTGATGCACATGAAGCCAAGGAGCCATTGTGACCCAGTGGGGCATCATGGAATCAAGGAGACCATGGTGACACAGGTGATGCACATGAAGCCAAGGAGCCATTGTGACACAGCGGGGCTTCTTCCCTTCAGCTCTGCAGCTGGCTGTCCCACACCGAGGCACCATATGCCAAGTGCTCTCCTACAGGCTCTGCCTGCACACAGGCCCAGAGAAGTTTTCCTGTTTGTAAGGAAAGAATGAAAAAGCCTGAGCAGGTTCCCTAGACAACCAAACCCACATGCTCAGTCCAGGCTGCCTGCAATGATGTCCCCTTTCTACAAGGGACACTGTGAGCAGGAATGATGTCTGGGAGCAGAATTCTCGCAGTCTTTCCACGGAATTCTCTGTCCCTGTCCTTTCCCTGGCTCTCTGTTGCAGATGGAAGCTGCTGGTGCCTTTCTCAGCTTGAAGCCCTCGTTTGATGCAAGCAGATGCTCCCAGGTGCGTTCAGCAGCTGTTGCTCAGTGTTGATGCAAAGCTTTTGTGTTCCTCATGGAAGCAAGGAGCCATTGTGACACTGCAGGGGCTCATGGCATCATGGAGACAATTGTGACAGTACAGAACCTCCTAGAAAAAAGGCTCCATGATGACACCGTGGCGAATCATGGAACCACATGGAAATGTGTTCCTCATGAGACACAACAGGGCCTTGTTGGAACCAAAGACACCTCTGCAAAAAGCAGGGTAGCTCACAGAACCAAGGAGTCCATTGCTACAATAGAAAACCTATGGAAGCAAGGAGGCCATTGTGACACAGTGGGGCCACATGGAAGCCACGGAGCCATTGTGACCCAGTGGGGCCTCATGGAATCAAGGAGACCATGGTGACACAGGTGATGCACATGAAGCCAAGGAGCCATTGTGACACAGTGGGGCCTCATGGAATCAAGGAGACCATGGTGACACAGGTGATGCACATGAAGTCAAGGAGCCATTGTGACACAGTGGGGCCTCATGGAATCAAGGAGACCATTGTGACACAGGTGATGCACATGAAGCCAAGGAGCCATTGTGACCCAGCGGGGCTTCTTCCCTTCAGCTCTGCAGCTGGCTGTCCCACACCGAGGCACCATGTGCCGAGTACTCTCCTCAGGGCTCTGCCTGCACACAGGCCCAGAGAAGTTTTCCTGTTTGTAAGGAAAGAATGAAAAAGCCTGAGCAGGTTCCCTAGACAACCAAACCCACATGCTCAGTCCAGGCTGCCTGCAATGATGTCCCCTTTCTACAAGGGACACTGTGAGCAGCAATGATGTCTGGGAGCAGAATTCTCGCAGTCTTTCCACGGAATTCTCTGTCCCTGTCCTTTCCCTGGCTCTCTGTTGCAGATGGAAGCTGCTGCTGCCATTCTCAGCTTGAAGCCCTCGTTTGATGCAAGCAGATGCTCCCAGGTGTGTTCAGCAGCTGTTGCACAGTGTTGATGCAAAGCTTTTGTGTTCTTCATGGAATCAAGGAGACCATTGTGACACAGGTGATGCACATGAAGCCAAGGAGCCATTGTGACCCAGTGGGGCCTCATGGAATGAAGGAGACCATGGTGACACAGGTGATGCACATGAAGCCAAGGAGCCATTGTGACACAGTGGGGCCTCATGGAATCAAGGAGACCATGGTGACACAGGTGATGCACATGAAGCCAAGGAGCCATTGTGACCCAGTGGGGCCTCATGGAATCAACGAGACCATGGTGACACAGGTGATTCACATGAAGCCAAGGAGCCATTGTGACCCAGTGGGGCCTCATTTAATCAAGGAGACCATTGTGACACAGGTGATGCACATGAAGCCAAGGAGCCATTGTGACACAGTGGGGCCTCATGGAATCAAGGAGACCATGGTGACACAGGTGATGCACATGAAGCCAAGGAGCCATTGTGACACAGTGGGGCCTCATGGAATCAAGGAGACCATGGTGACACAGGTGATGCACATGAAGCCAAGGAGCCATTGTGACACAGGGGGGCCTCATGGAATCAAGGAGACCATGGTGACACAGGTGATGCACATGAAGCCAAGGAGCCATTGTGACACAGCGGGGCTTCTTCCCTTCAGCTCTGCAGCTGGCTGTCCCAACCCACAGCACCATGTGCCAAGTGCTTTCCTCAGGGCTCTGCCTGCACACAGGCCCAGAGAAGTTTTCCTGTTTGTAAGGAAAGAATGGAAAAGCCTGAGCAGGTTCCCTAGACAACCAAACCCACATGCTCAGTCCAGGCTGCCTGCAATGATGTCCCCTTTCTACAAGGGACACTGTGAGCAGGAATGATGTCTGGGAGCAGAATTCTCGCAGTCTTTCCACGGAATTCTCTGTCCTTGTCCTTTCCCTGGCTCTCTGTTGCAGATGGAAGCTGCTGGTGCCTTTCTCAGCTTGAAGCCCTCGTTTGATGCAAGCAGATGCTCCCAGGTGCGTTCAGCAGCTGTTGCTCAGTGTTGATGCAAAGCTTTTGTGTTCCTCATGGAAGCAAGGAGCCATTGTGACACTGCAGGGGCTCATGGCATCAAGGAGACAATTGTGACACTACAGAACCTCCTAGAAACAAGACTCCATGGTGACACCGTGGCGAATCATGGAACCACATGGAAATGTGTTCCTCATGAGACACAGCAGGGCCTTGTTGGAACCAAAGACACCTCTGCAAAAAGCAGGGTAGCTCACAGAACCAAGGAGTCCATTGTTACAATAGAAAACCTATGGAAGCAAGGGGCCATTGTGACACAGTGGGGCCACATGGAAGCCAAGGAGCCATTGTGACCCAGTGGGGCCTCATGGAATCAAGGAGACCATGGTGACACAGGTGATGCACATGAAGCCAAGGAGCCATTGTGACACAGTGGGGCCTCATGGAATCAAGGAGACCATGGTGACACAGGTGATGCACATGAAGCCAAGGAGCCATTGTGACACAGTGGGGCCTCATGGAATCAAGGAGACCATGGTGACACAGGTGATGCACATGAAGCCAAGGAGCCATTGTGACACAGCGGGGCCTCATGGAATCAAGGAGACCATGGTGACACAGGTGATTCACATGAAGCCAAGGAGCCATTGTGACACAGTGGGGGCTCATGGAATCAAGGAGACCATTGTGACACAGGTGATGCACATGAAGCCAAGGAGCCATTGTGACCCAGTGGGGCCTCATTTAATCAAGGAGACCATGGTGACACAGGTGATGCACATGAAGCCAAGGAGCCATTGTGACCCAGTGGGGCCTCATGGAATCAAGGAGACCATGGTGACACAGGTGATTCACATGAAGCCAAGGAGCCATTGTGACCCAGTGGGGCCTCATGGAATCAAGGAGACCATTGTCAGGCAGGTGATGCACATGAAGCCAAGGAGCCATTGTGACCCAGTGGGGCCTCATGGAATCAAGGAGACCATGGTGACACAGGTGATGCACATGAAGCCAAGGAGCCATTGTGACACAGCGGGGCCTCATGGAATCAAAGACAGCATGGTGACACAGGTGATGCACATGAAGCCAAGGAGCCATTGTGACACAGCGGGGCTTCTTCCCTTCCGCTCTGCAGCTGGCTGTCCCACACCGAGGCACCATGTGCCAAGTACTCTCCTCAGGGCTCTGCCTGTACACAGGCCCAGAGAAGTTTTCCTGTTTGTAAGGAAAGAATGAAAAAGCCTGAGCAGGTTCCCTAGACAACCAAACCCACATGCTCAGTCCAGGCTGCCTGCAATGATGTCCCCTTTCTACAAGGGACACTGTGAGCAGGAATGATCTCTGGGAGCAGAATTCTCGCCGTCTTTCCACTGAATTCTCTGTCCCTGTCCTTTCCCTGGCTCTCTGTTGCAGATGGAAGCTGCTGCTGCCATTCTCAGCTTGAAGCCCTCGTTTGATGCAAGCAGATGCTCCCAGGTGTGTTCCGCAGCTGTTGCTCAGTGTTGATGCAAAGCTTTTGTGTTCCTCATGGAAGCAAGGAGCCATTGTGACACTGCAGGGGCTCATGGCATCAAGGAGACAATTGTGACAGTACAGAACCTCCTAGAAACAAGGCTCCATGGTGACACTGTGGGGAATCATGGAACCACATGGAAATGTGTTCCTCATGAGACACAGCAGGGCCTTGTTGGAACCAAAGACACCAGTGCAAAAAGCAGGGTAGCTCACAGAACCAAGGAGTCCATTGTTACAATAGAAAACCTATGGAAGCATGGGGCCATTGTGACACAGTGGGGCCACATGGAAGCCCAGGAGCCATTGTGACCCAGTGGGGCCTCATGGAATCAAGGAGACCATGGTGACACAGGTGATGCACATGAAGCCAAGGAGCCATTGTGACCCAGTGGGGCCTCATGGAATCAAGGAGACCATGGTGACACAGGTGATGCACATGAAGCCAAGGAGCCATTGTGACACAGCGGGGCTTCTTCCCTTCACCTCTGCAGCTGGCTGTCCCAGCCCACAGCACCATGTGCCAACTGCTCTCCTCAGGGCTCTGCCTGCACACAGGCCCAGGAGAAGTTTTCCTGTTTGTAAGGAAAGAATGGAAAAGCCTGAGCAGGTTCCCTAGACAACCAAACCCACATGCTCAGTCCAGGCTGCCTGCAATGATGTCCCCTTTCTACAAGGGACACTGTGAGCAGGAATGATCTCTGGGAGCAGAATTCTCGCAGTCTTTCCACGGAATTCTCTGTCCCTGTCCTTTCCCTGGCTCTCTGTTGCAGATGGAAGCTGCTGCTGCCATTCTCTGCTTGAAGCCCTCGTTTGATGCAAGCAGATGCTCCCAGGTGTGTTCAGCAGCTGTTGCTCAGTGTTGATGCAAAGCTTTTGTGTTCCTCATGGAAGCAAGGAGCCATTGTGACACTGCAGGGGCTCATGGCATCAAGGAGACAATTGTGACACTACAGAACCTCCTAGAAACAAGGCTCCATGGTGACACCGTGGCGAATCACGGAACCACATGGAAATGTGTTCCTCATGAGACACAGCAGGGCCTTGTTGGAACCAAAGACACCACTGCAAAAAGCAGGGTAGCTCACAGAACCAAGGAGTCCATTGTTACAATAGAAAACCTATGGAAGCAAGGAGATCATTGTGACACAGTGGGGCCACATGGAAGCCACGGAGCCATTGTGACCCAGTGGGGCCTCATGGAATCAAGGAGACCATGGTGACACAGGTGATGCACATGAAGCCAAGGAGCCATTGTGACCCAGTGGGGCCTCATGGAATCAAGGAGACCATGGTGACACAGGTGATGCACATGAAGCCAAGGAGCCATTGTGACACAGTGGGGCCTCATGGAATCAAGGAGACCATGGTGACACAGGTGATGCACATGAAGCCAAGGAGCCATTGTGACCCAGTGGGGCCTCATGGAATCAACGAGACCATGGTGACACAGGTGATTCACATGAAGCCAAGGAGCCATTGTGACACAGTGGGGCCTCATTTAATCAAGGAGACCATTGTGACACAGGTGATGCACATGAAGCCAAGGAGCCATTGTGACACAGTGGGGCCTCATGGAATCAAGGAGACCATGGTGACACAGGTGATGCACATGAAGCCAAGGAGCCATTGTGACCCAGTGGGGCCTCATGGAATCAAGGAGACCATGGTGACACAGGTGATTCACATGAAGCCAAGGAGCCATTGTGACCCAGTGGGGCCTCATTTAATCAAGGAGACCATTGTGACACAGGTGATGCACATGAAGCCAAGGAGCCATTGTGACACAGTGGGGCCTCATGGAATCAAGGAGACCATTGTGACACAGGTGATGCACATGAAGCCAAGGAGCCATTGTGACACAGTGGGGCCTCATGGAATCAAGGAGACCATGGTGACACAGGTGATGCACATGAAGCCAAGGAGCCATTGTGACACAGTGGGGCCTCATGGAATCAAGGAGACCATGGTGACACAGGTGATGCACATGAAGCCAAGGAGCCATTGTGACACAGCGGGGCTTCTTCCCTTCAGCTCTGCAGCTGGCTGTCCCAACCCACAGCACCATGTGCCAAGTGCTCTCCTCAGGGCTCTGCCTGCACACAGGCCCAGAGAAGTTTTCCTGTTTGTAAGGAAAGAATGGAAAAGCCTGAGCAGGTTCCCTAGACAACCAAACCCACATGCTCAGTCCAGGCTGCCTGCAATGATGTCCCCTTTCTACAAGGGACACTGTGAGCAGGAATGATGTCTGGGAGCAGAATTCTCGCAGTCTTTCCACGGAATTCTCTGTCCCTGTCCTTTCCCTGGCTCTCTGTTGCAGATGGAAGCTGCTGGTGCCTTTCTCAGCTTGAAGCCCTCGTTTGATGCAAGCAGATGCTCCCAGGTGCGTTCAGCAGCTGTTGCTCAGTGTTGATGCAAAGCTTTTGTGTTCCTCATGGAAGCAAGGAGCCATTGTGACACTGCAGGGGCTCATGGCATCAAGGAGACAATTGTGACACTACAGAACCTCCTAGAAACAAGACTCCATGGTGACACCGTGGGGAATCATGGAACCACATGGAAATGTGTTCCTCATGAGACACAGCAGGGCTTTGTTGGAACCAAAGACACCTCTGCAAAAAGCAGGGTAGCTCACAGAACCAAGGAGTCCATTGTTACAATAGAAAACCTATGGAAGCAAGGGGCCATTGTGACACAGTGGGGCCACATGGAAGCCAAGGAGCCATTGTGACCCAGTGGGGCCTCATGGAATCAAGGAGACCATGGTGACACAGGTGATGCACATGAAGCCAAGGAGCCATTGTGACCCAGTGGGGCCTCATGGAATCAAGGAGACCATGGTGACACAGGTGATGCACATGAAGCCAAGGAGCCATTGTGACACAGTGGGGCCTCATGGAATCAAGGAGACCATGGTGACACAGGTGATGCACATGAAGCCAAGGAGCCATTGTGACCCAGTGGGGCCTCATGGAATCAAGGAGACCATGGTGACACAGGTGATTCACATGAAGCCAAGAAGCCATTGTGACACAGTGGGGGCTCATGGAATCAAGGAGACCATTGTGACACAGGTGATGCACATGAAGCCAAGGAGCCATTGTGACCCAGTGGGGCCTCATTTAATCAAGGAGACCATGGTGACACAGGTGATGCACATGAAGCCAAGGAGCCATTGTGACCCAGTGGGGCCTCATGGAATCAAGGAGACCATGCTGACACAGGTGATTCACATGAAGCCAAGGAGCCATTGTGACCCAGTGGGGCCTCATGGAATCAAGGAGACCATGGTGACACAGGTGATGCACATGAAGCCAAGGAGCCATTGTGACCCAGTGGGGCCTCATGGAATCAAGGAGACCATGGTGACACAGGTGATGCACATGAAGCCAAGGAGCCATTGTGACACAGCGGGGCTTCTTCCCTTCAGCTCTGCAGCTGGCTGTCCCACACCGAGGCACCATGTGCCAAGTGCTCTCCTACAGGCTCTGCCTGCACACAGGCCCAGAGAAGTTTTCCTGTTTGTAAGGAAAGAATGAAAAAGCCTGAGCAGGTTCCCTAGACAACCAAACCCACATGCTCAGTCCAGGCTGCCTGCAATGATGTCCCCTTTCTACAAGGGACACTGTGAGCAGGAATGATGTCTGGGAGCAGAATTCTCGCAGTCTTTCCACGGAATTCTCTGTCCCTGTCCTTTGCCTGGCTCTCTGTTGCAGATGGAAGCTGCTGCTGCCATTCTCTGCTTGAAGCCCTCGTTTGATGCAAGCAGATGCTCCCAGGTGTGTTCAGCAGCTGTTGCTCAGTGTTGATGCAAAGCTTTTGTGTTCCTCATGGAAGCAAGGAGCCATTGTGACACTGCAGGGGCTCATGGCATCATGGAGACAATTGTGACAGTACAGAACCTCCTAGAAACAAGGCTCCATGGTGACACCGTGTGGAATCATGGAACCACATGGAAATGTGTTCCTCATGAGACGCAGCAGGGCATTGTTGGAACCAAAGACACCACTGCAAAAAGCAGGGTAGCTCACAGAACCAAGGAGTCCATTGCTACAATAGAAAACCTATGGAAGCAAGGAGACCATTGTGACACAGTGGGGCCACATGGAAGCCACGGAGCCATTGTGACCCAGAGGGGCATCATGGAATCAAGGAGACCATGGTGACACAGGTGATGCACATGAAGCCAAGGAGCCATTGTGACACAGCGGGGCCTCATGGAATCAAGGACAGCATGGTGACACAGGTGATGCACATGAAGCCAAGGAGCCATTGTGACACAGCGGGGCTTCTTCCCTTCCGCTCTGCAGCTGGCTGTCCCACACCGAGGCACCATGTGCCAAGTACTCTCCTCAGGGCTCTGCCTGTACACAGGCCCAGAGAAGTTTTCCTGTTTGTAAGGAAAGAATGAAAAAGCCTGAGCAGGTTCCCTAGACAACCAAACCCACATGCTCAGTCCAGGCTGCCTGCAATGATGTCCCCTTTCTACAAGGGACACTGTGAGCAGGAATGATCTCTGGGAGCAGAATTCTCGCAGTCTTTCCACGGAATTCTCTGTCCCTGTCCTTTCCCTGGCTCTCTGTTGCAGATGGAAGCTGCAGGTGCCATTCTCTGCTTGAAGCCCTCGTTTGATGCAAGCAGATGCTCCCAGGTGTGTTCAGCAGCTGTTGCTCAGTGTTGATGCAATGCTTTTGTGTTCCTAATGGAAGCAAGGAGCCATTGTGACACTGCAGGGGCTCATGGCATCAAGGAGACAATTGTGACACTACAGAACCTCCTAGAAACAAGGCTCCATGGTGACACCGTGGGGAATCACGGAACCACATGGAAATGTGTTCCTCATGAGACACAGCAGGGCCTTGTTGGAACCAAAGACACCACTGCAAAAAGCAGGGTAGCTCACAGAACCAAGGAGTCCATTGTTACAATAGAAAACCTATGGAAGCAAGGAGACCATTGTGACACAGTGGGGCCACATGGAAGCCACGGAGCCATTGTGACCCAGTGGGGCCTCATGGAATCAAGGAGACCATGGTGACACAGGTGATGCACATGAAGCCAAGGAGCCATTGTGACCCAGTGGGGCCTCATGGAATCAAGGAGACCATGGTGACACAGGTGATGCACATGAAGCCAAGGAGCCATTGTGACACAGCGGGGCCTCATGGAATCAAGGAGACCATGGTGACACAGGTGATGCACATGAAGTCAAGGAGCCATTGTGACACAGCGGGGCCTCATGGAATCAAGGAGACCATGGTGACACAGGTGATGCACATGAAGTCAAGGAGCCATTGTGACCCAGTGGGGCCTCATGGAATCAAGGAGACCATGGTGACACAGGTGATGCACATGAAGCCAAGGAGCCATTGTGACCCAGTGGGGCCTCATGGAATCAAGGAGACCATTGTCAGGCAGGTGATGCACATGAATCCAAGGAGCCATTGTGACCCAGTGGGGCCTCATGGAATCAAGGAGACCATTGTGAGGCAGGTGATGCACATGAAGCCAAGGAGCCATTGTGACACAGCGGGGCTTCTTCCCTTCAGCTCTGCAGCTGGCTGTCCCACACCGAGGCACCATGTGCCAAGTGCTCTCCTACAGGCTCTGCCTGCACACAGGCCCAGAGAAGTTTTCCTGTTTGTAAGGAAAGAATGAAAAAGCCTGAGCAGGTTCTCTAGACAACCAAACCCACATGCTCAGTCCAGGCTGCCTGCAATGATGTCCCCTTTCTACAAGGGACACTGTGAGCAGGAATGATCTCTGGGAGCAGAATTCTCGCCGTCTTTCCACGGAATTCTCTGTCCCTGTCCTTTGCCTGGCTCTCTGTTGCAGATGGAAGCTGCTGCTGCCATTCTCAGCTTGAAGCCCTCGTTTGATGCAAGCAGATGCTCCCAGGTGTGTTCCGCAGCTGTTGCTCAGTGTTGATGCAAAGCTTTTGTGTTCCTCATGGAAGCAAGGAGCCATTGTGACACTGCAGGGGCTCATGGCATCAAGGAGACAATTGTGACAGTACAGAACCTCCTAGAAACAAGGCTCCATGGTGACACTGTGGGGAATCATGGAACCACATGGAAATGTGTTCCTCATGAGACACAGCAGGGCCTTGTTGGAACCAAAGACACCAGTGCAAAAAGCAGGGTAGCTCACAGAACCAAGGAGTCCATTGTTACAATAGAAAACCTATGGAAGCATGGGGCCATTGTGACACAGTGGGGCCACATGGAAGCCCAGGAGCCATTGTGACCCAGTGGGGCCTCATGGAATCAAGGAGACCATGGTGACACAGGTGATGCACATGAAGCCAAGGAGCCATTGTGACCCAGTGGGGCCTCATGGAATCAAGGAGACCATGGTGACACAGGTGATGCACATGAAGCCAAGGAGCCATTGTGACACAGCGGGGCTTCTTCCCTTCACCTCTGCAGCTGGCTGTCCCAGCCCACAGCACCATGTGCCAACTGCTCTCCTCAGGGCTCTGCCTGCACACAGGCCCAGGAGAAGTTTTCCTGTTTGTAAGGAAAGAATGGAAAAGCCTGAGCAGGTTCCCTAGACAACCAAACCCACATGCTCAGTCCAGGCTGCCTGCAATGATGTCCCCTTTCTACAAGGGACACTGTGAGCAGGAATGATCTCTGGGAGCAGAATTCTCGCAGTCTTTCCATGGAATTCTCTGTCCCTGTCCTTTCCCTGGCTCTCTGTTGCAGATGGAAGCTGCTGCTGCCATTCTCTGCTTGAAGCCCTCGTTTGATGCAAGCAGATGCTCCCAGGTGTGTTCAGCAGCTGTTGCTCAGTGTTGATGCAAAGCTTTTGTGTTCCTCATGGAAGCAAGGAGCCATTGTGACACTGCAGGGGCTCATGGCATCAAGGAGACAATTGTGACACTACAGAACCTCCTAGAAACAAGGCTCCATGGGGACACCGTGGCGAATCACGGAACCACATGGAAATGTGTTCCTCATGAGACACAGCAGGGCCTTGTTGGAACCAAAGACACCACTGCAAAAAGCAGGGTAGCTCACAGAACCAAGGAGTCCATTGTTACAATAGAAAACCTATGGAAGCAAGGAGATCATTGTGACACAGTGGGGCCACATGGAAGCCACGGAGCCATTGTGACCCAGTGGGGCCTCATGGAATCAAGGAGACCATGGTGACACAGGTGATGCACATGAAGCCAAGGAGCCATTGTGACCCAGTGGGGCCTCATGGAATCAAGGAGACCATGGTGACACAGGTGATGCACATGAAGCCAAGGAGCCATTGTGACACAGTGGGGCCTCATGGAATCAAGGAGACCATGGTGACACAGGTGATGCACATGAAGCCAAGGAGCCATTGTGACCCAGTGGGGCCTCATGGAATCAAGGAGACCATGGTGACACAGGTGATGCACATGAAGCCAAGGAGCCATTGTGACCCAGTGGGGCCTCATGGAATCAACGAGACCATGGTGACACAGGTGATTCACATGAAGCCAAGGAGCCATTGTGACCCAGTGGGGCCTCATTTAATCAAGGAGACCATTGTGACACAGGTGATGCACATGAAGCCAAGGAGCCATTGTGACACAGTGGGGCCTCATGGAATCAAGGAGACCATTGTGACACAGGTGATGCACATGAAGCCAAGGAGCCATTGTGACACAGTGGGGCCTCATGGAATCAAGGAGACCATGGTGACACAGGTGATGCACATGAAGCCAAGGAGCCATTGTGACACAGGGGGGCCTCATGGAATCAAGGAGACCATGGTGACACAGGTGATGCACATGAAGCCAAGGAGCCATTGTGACACAGCGGGGCTTCTTCCCTTCAGCTCTGCAGCTGGCTGTCCCAACCCACAGCACCATGTGCCAAGTGCTCTCCTCAGGGCTCTGCCTGCACACAGGCCCAGAGAAGTTTTCCTGTTTGTAAGGAAAGAATGGAAAAGCCTGAGCAGGTTCCCTAGACAACCAAACCCACATGCTCAGTCCAGGCTGCCTGCAATGATGTCCCCTTTCTACAAGGGACACTGTGAGCAGGAATGATGTCTGGGAGCAGAATTCTCGCAGTCTTTCCACTGAATTCTCTGTCCCTGTCCTTTCCCTGGCTCTCTGTTGCAGATGGAAGCTGCTGGTGCCTTTCTCTGCTTGAAGCCCTCGTTTGATGCAAGCAGATGCTCCCAGGTGCGTTCAGCAGCTGTTGCTCAGTGTTGATGCAAAGCTTTTGTGTTCCTCATGGAAGCAAGGAGCCATTGTGACACTGCAGGGGCTCATGGCATCAAGGAGACAATTGTGACACTACAGAACCTCCTAGAAAGAAGACTCCATGGTGACACCGTGGCGAATCATGGAACCACATGGAAATGTGTTCCTCATGAGACACAGCAGGGCCTTGTTGGAACCAAAGACACCTCTGCAAAAAGCAGGGTAGCTCACAGAACCAAGGAGTCCATTGTTACAATAGAAAACCTATGGAAGCAAGGGGCCATTGTGACACAGTGGGGCCACATGGAAGCCACGGAGCCATTGTGACCCAGTGGGGCCTCATGGAATCAAGGAGACCATTGTGACACAGGTGATGCACATGAAGCCAAGGAGCCATTGTGACACAGTGGGGCCTCATGGAATCAAGGAGACCATGGTGACACAGGTGATGCACATGAAGCCAAGGAGCCATTGTGACCCAGTGGGGCCTCATGGAATCAAGGAGACCATGGTGACACAGGTGATGCACATGAAGCCAAGGAGCCATTGTGACACAGCGGGGCCTCATGGAATCAAGGAGACCATGGTGACACAGGTGATTCACATGAAGCCAAGGAGCCATTGTGACACAGTGGGGGCTCATGGAATCAAGGAGACCATTGTGACACAGGTGATGCACATGAAGCCAAGGAGCCATTGTGACCCAGTGGGGCCTCATTTAATCAAGGAGACCATGGTGACACAGGTGATGCACATGAAGCCAAGGAGCCATTGTGACCCAGTGGGGCCTCATGGAATCAAGGAGACCATGCTGACACAGGTGATTCACATGAAGCCAAGGAGCCATTGTGACCCAGTGGGGCCTCATGGAATCAAGGAGACCATTGTCAGGCAGGTGATGCACATGAAGCCAAGGAGCCATTGTGACCCAGTGGGGCCTCATGGAATCAAGGAGACCATGGTGACACAGGTGATGCACATGAAGCCAAGGAGCCATTGTGACACAGCGGGGCTTCTTCCCTTCAGCTCTGCAGCTGGCTGTCCCACACCGAGGCACCATGTGCCAAGTGCTCTCCTACAGGCTCTGCCTGCACACAGGCCCAGAGAAGTTTTCCTGTTTGTAAGGAAAGAATGAAAAAGCCTGAGCAGGTTCCCTAGACAACCAAACCCACATGCTCAGTCCAGGCTGCCTGCAATGATGTCCCCTTTCTACAAGGGACACTGTGAGCAGGAATGATCTCTGGGAGCAGAATTCTCGCAGTCTTTCCATGGAATTCTCTGTCCCTGTCCTTTGCCTGGCTCTCTGTTGCAGATGGAAGCTGCTGCTGCCATTCTCTGCTTGAAGCCCTCGTTTGATGCAAGCAGATGCTCCCAGGTGTGTTCAGCAGCTGTTGCTCAGTGTTGATGCAAAGCTTTTGTGTTCCTCATGGAAGCAAGGAGCCATTGTGACACTGCAGGGGCTCATGGCATCATGGAGACAATTGTGACAGTACAGAACCTCCTAGAAACAAGGCTCCATGATGACACCGTGTGGAATCATGGAACCACATGGAAATGTGTTCCTCATGAGACGCAGCAGGGCATTGTTGGAACCAAAGACACCTCTGCAAAAAGCAGGGTAGCTCACAGAACCAAGGAGTCCATTGCTACAATAGAAAACCTATGGAAGCAAGGAGACCATTGTGACACAGTGGGGCCACATGGAAGCCACGGAGCCATTGTGACCCAGAGGGGCATCATGGAATCAAGGAGACCATGGTGACACAGGTGATGCACATGAAGCCAAGGAGCCATTGTGACACAGCGGGGCCTCATGGAATCAAGGACAGCATGGTGACACAGGTGATGCACATGAAGCCAAGGAGCCATTGTGACACAGCGGGGCTTCTTCCCTTCCGCTCTGCAGCTGGCTGTCCCACACCGAGGCACCATGTGCCAAGTACTCTCCTCAGGGCTCTGCCTGCACACAGGCCCAGAGAAGTTTTCCTGTTTGTAAGGAAAGAATGAAAAAGCCTGAGCAGGTTCCCTAGACAACCAAACCCACATGCTCAGTCCAGGCTGCCTGCAATGATGTCCCCTTTCTACAAGGGACACTGTGAGCAGGAATGATGTCTGGGAGCAGAATTCTCGCAGTCTTTCCACGGAATTCTCTGTCCCTGTCCTTTGCCTGGCTCTCTGTTGCAGATGGAAGCTGCTGCTGCCATTCTCAGCTTGAAGCCCTCGTTTGATGCAAGCAGATGCTCCCAGGTGTGTTCCGCAGCTGTTGCTCAGTGTTGATGCAAAGCTTTTGTGTTCCTCATGGAAGCAAGGAGCCATTGTGACACTGCAGGGGCTCATGGCATCAAGGAGACAATTGTGACAGTACAGAACCTCCTAGAAACAAGGCTCCATGGTGACACTGTGGGGAATCATGGAACCACATGGAAATGTGTTCCTCATGAGACACAGCAGGGCCTTGTTGGAACCAAAGACACCAGTGCAAAAAGCAGGGTAGCTCACAGAACCAAGGAGTCCATTGTTACAATAGAAAACCTATGGAAGCATGGGGCCATTGTGACACAGTGGGGCCACATGGAAGCCCAGGAGCCATTGTGACCCAGTGGGGCCTCATGGAATCAAGGAGACCATGGTGACACAGGTGATGCACATGAAGCCAAGGAGCCATTGTGACCCAGTGGGGCCTCATGGAATCAAGGAGACCATGGTGACACAGGTGATGCACATGAAGCCAAGGAGCCATTGTGACACAGCGGGGCTTCTTCCCTTCACCTCTGCAGCTGGCTGTCCCAGCCCACAGCACCATGTGCCAACTGCTCTCCTCAGGGCTCTGCCTGCACACAGGCCCAGGAGAAGTTTTCCTGTTTGTAAGGAAAGAATGGAAAAGCCTGAGCAGGTTCCCTAGACAACCAAACCCACATGCTCAGTCCAGGCTGCCTGCAATGATGTCCCCTTTCTACAAGGGACACTGTGAGCAGGAATGATCTCTGGGAGCAGAATTCTCGCAGTCTTTCCACGGAATTCTCTGTCCCTGTCCTTTCCCTGGCTCTCTGTTGCAGATGGAAGCTGCTGCTGCCATTCTCTGCTTGAAGCCCTCGTTTGATGCAAGCAGATGCTCCCAGGTGTGTTCAGCAGCTGTTGCTCAGTGTTGATGCAAAGCTTTTGTGTTCCTCATGGAAGCAAGGAGCCATTGTGACACTGCAGGGGCTCATGGCATCAAGGAGACAATTGTGACAGTACAGAACCTCCTAGAAACAAGGCTCCATGGTGACACTGTGGGGAATCACGGAACCACATGGAAATGTGTTCCTCATGAGACACAGCAGGGCCTTGTTGGAACCAAAGACACCTCTGCAAAAAGCAGGGTAGCTCACAGAACCAAGGAGTCCATTGTTACAATAGAAAACCTATGGAAGCAAGGGGCCATTGTGACACAGTGGGGCCACGTGGAAGACAAGGAGCCATTGTGACCCAGTGGGGCCTCATGGAATCAAGGAGACCATGCTGACACAGGTGATGCACATGAAGCCAAGGAGCCATTGTGACACAGTGGGGCCTCATGGAATCAAGGAGACCATGGTGACACAGGTGATGCACATGAAGCCAAGGAGCCATTGTGACCCAGTGGGGCCTCATGGAATCAAGGAGACCATGGTGACACAGGTGATGCACATGAAGCCAAGGAGCCATTGTGACACAGCGGGGCTTCTTCCCTTCAGCTCTGCAGCTGGCTGTCCCAGCCCACAGCACCATGTGCCAACTGCTCTCCTCAGGGCTCTGCCTGCACACAGGCCCAGGAGAAGTTTTCCTGTTTGTAAGGAAAGAATGGAAAAGCCTGAGCAGGTTCCCTAGACAATCAAACCCACATGCTGAGTCCAGGCTGCCTGCAATGATGTCCCCTTTCTACAAGGGACACTGTGAGCAGGAATGATGTCTGGGAGCAGAATTCTCGCAGTCTTTCCACGGAATTCTCTGTCCCTGTCCTTTGCCTGGCTCTCTGTTGCAGATGGAAGCTGCTGCTGCCATTCTCTGCTTGAAGCCCTCGTTTGATGCAAGCAGATGCTCCCAGGTGTGTTCAGCAGCTGTTGCTCAGTGTTGATGCAAAGCTTTTGTGTTCCTCATGGAAGCAAGGAGCCATTGTGACACTGCAGGGGCTCATGGCATCAAGGAGACAATTGTGACACTACAGAACCTCCTAGAAACAAGGCTCCATGGTGACACCGTGGGGAATCACGGAACCACATGGAAATGTGTTCCTCATGAGACACAGCAGGGCCTTGTTGGAACCAAAGACACCTCTGCAAAAAGCAGGGTAGCTCACAGAACCAAGGAGTCCATTGTTACAATAGAAAACCTATGGAAGAAAGGAGATCATTGTGACACAGTGGGGCCACATGGAAGCCACGGAGCCATTGTGACCCAGTGGGGCCTCATGGAATCAAGGAGACCATGGTGACACAGGTGATGCACATGAAGCCAAGGAGCCATTGTGACCCAGTGGGGCCTCATGGGATCAAGGAGACCATGGTGACACAGGTGATGCACATGAAGCCAAGGAGCCATTGTGACACAGTGGGGCCTCATTTAATCAAGGAGACCATTGTGACACAGGTGATGCACATGAAGCCAAGGAGCCATTGTGACACAGTGGGGCCTCATGGAATCAAGGAGACCATGGTGACACAGGTGATGCACATGAAGCCAAGGAGCCATTGTGACCCAGTGGGGCCTCATGGAATCAAGGAGACCATGGTGACACAGGTGATGCACATGAAGCCAAGGAGCCATTGTGACCCAGTGAGGCCTCATGGAATCAAGGAGACCATGGTGACACAGGTGATGCACATGAAGCCAAGGAGCCATTGTGACACAGTGGGGCTTCTTCCCTTCAGCTCTGCAGCTGGCTGTCCCAACCCACAGCACCATGTGCCAAGTGCTCTCCTCAGGGCTCTGCCTGCACACAGGCCCAGAGAAGTTTTCCTGTTTGTAAGGAAAGAATGAAAAAGCCTGAGCAGGTTCCCTAGACAACCAAACCCACATGCTCAGTCCAGGCTGCCTGCAATGATGTCCCCTTTCTACAAGGGACACTGTGAGCAGGAATGATGTCTGGGAGCAGAATTCTCGCAGTCTTTCCACGGAATTCTCTGTCCCTGTCCTTTCCCTGGCTCTCTGTTGCAGATGGAAGCTGCTGCTGCCATTCTCTGCTTGAAGCCCTCGTTTGATGCAAGCAGATGCTCCCAGGTGTGTTCAGCAGCTGTTGCCCAGTGTTGATGCAAAGCTTTTGTGTTCCTCATGGAAGCAAGGAGCCATTGTGACACTGCAGGGGCTCATGGCATCAAGGAGACAATTGTGACAGTACAGAACCTCCTAGAAACAAGGCTCCATGGTGACACCGTGGCGAATCACGGAACCACATAGAAATGTGTTCCTCATGAGACACAGCAGGGCCTTGTTGGAACCAAAGACACCAGTGAAAAAAGCAGGGTAGCTCACAGAACCAAGGAGTCCATTGTTACAATAGAAAACCTATGGAAGCAAGGAGACCATTGTGACACAGTGGGGCCACATGGAAGCCACGGAGCCATTGTGACCCAGTGGGGCCTCATGGAATCAAGGAGACCATGGTGACACAGGTGATGCACATGAAGCCAAGGAGCCATTGTGACACAGTGGGGCCTCATGGAATCAAGGAGACCATGGTGACACAGGTGATGCACATGAAGCCAAGGAGCCATTGTGACACAGTTGCGCCTCATTTAATCAAGGAGACCATTGTGACACAGGTGATGCACATGAAGCCAAGGAGCCATTGTGACACAGTGGGGCCTCATGGAATCAAGGAGACCATGGTGACACAGGTGATGCACATGAAGCCAAGGAGCCATTGTGACCCAGTGGGGCCTCATGGAATCAAGGAGACCATGGTGACACAGGTGATGCACATGAAGCCAAGGAGCCATTGTGACACAGCGGGGCTTCTTCCCTTCAGCTCTGCAGCTGGCTGTCCCAACCCACAGCACCATGTGCCAAGTGCTCTCCTCAGGGCTCTGCCTGCACACAGGCCCAGAGAAGTTTTCCTGTTTGTAAGGAAAGAATGAAAAAGCCTGAGCAGGTTCCCTAGACAACCAAACCCACATGCTCAGTCCAGGCTGCCTGCAATGATGTCCCCTTTCTACAAGGGACACTGTGAGCAGGAATGATGTCTGGGAGCAGAATTCTCGCAGTCTTTCCACGGAATTCTCTGTCCCTGTCCTTTCCCTGGCTCTCTGTTGCAGATGGAAGCTGCTGCTGCCATTCTCTGCTTGAAGCCCTCGTTTGATGCAAGCAGATGCTCCCAGGTGTGTTCAGCAGCTGTTGCTCAGTGTTGATGCAAAGCTTTTGTGTTCCTCATGGAAGCAAGGAGCCATTGTGACACTGCAGGGGCTCATGGCATCAAGGAGACAATTGTGACAGTACAGAACCTCCTAGAAACAAGGCTCCATGGTGACACTGTGGGGAATCACGGAACCACATGGAAATGTGTTCCTCATGAGACACAGCAGGGCCTTGTTGGAACCAAAGACACCTCTGCAAAAAGCAGGGTAGCTCACAGAACCAAGGAGTCCATTGTTACAATAGAAAACCTATGGAAGCAAGGGGCCATTGTGACACAGTGGGGCCACGTGGAAGCCAAGGAGCCATTGTGACCCAGTGGGGCCTCATGGAATCAAGGAGACCATGCTGACACAGGTGATGCACATGAAGCCAAGGAGCCATTGTGACCCAGTGGGGCCTCATGGAATCAAGGAGACCATGGTGACACAGGTGATGCACATGAAGCCAAGGAGCCATTGTGACCCAGTGGGGCCTCATGGAATCAAGGAGACCATGGTGACACAGGTGATGCACATGAAGCCAAGGAGCCATTGTGACCCAGTGGGGCCTCATGGAATCAAGGAGACCATGGTGACACAGGTGATGCACATGAAGCCAAGGAGCCATTGTGACCCAGTGAGGCCTCATGGAATCAAGGAGACCATGGTGACACAGGTGATGCACATGAAGCCAAGGAGCCATTGTGACACAGCGGGGCTTCTTCCCTTCAGCTCTGCAGCTGGCTGTCCCAACCCACAGCACCATGTGCCAAGTGCTCTCCTCAGGGCTCTGCCTGCACACAGGCCCAGAGAAGTTTTCCTGTTTGTAAGGAAAGAATGAAAAAGCCTGAGCAGGTTCCCTAGACAACCAACCCCACATGCTCAGTCCAGGCTGCCTGCAATGATGTCCCCTTTCTACAAGGGACACTGTGAGCAGGAATGATGTCTGGGAGCAGAATTCTCGCAGTCTTTCCACGGAATTCTCTGTCCCTGTCCTTTCCCTGGCTCTCTGTTGCAGATGGAAGCTGCTGGTGCCATTCTCTGCTTGAAGCCCTCGTTTGATGCAAGCAGATGCTCCCAGGTGTGTTCAGCAGCTGTTGCTCAGTGTTGATGCAAAGCTTTTGTGTTCCTCATGGAAGCAAGGAGCCATTGTGACACTGCAGGGGCTCATGGCATCAAGGAGACAATTGTGACAGTACAGAACCTCCTAGAAACAAGGCTCCATGGTGACACCGTGGCGAATCACGGAACCACATAGAAATGTGTTCCTCATGAGACACAGCAGGGCCTTGTTGGAACCAAAGACACCAGTGAAAAAAGCAGGGTAGCTCACAGAACCAAGGAGTCCATTGTTACAATAGAAAACCTATGGAAGCAAGGAGACCATTGTGACACAGTGGGGCCACATGGAAGCCACGGAGCCATTGTGACCCAGTGGGGCCTCATGGAATCAAGGAGACCATGGTGACACAGGTGATGCACATGAAGCCAAGGAGCCATTGTGACACAGTGGGGCCTCATGGAATCAAGGAGACCATGGTGACACAGGTGATGCACATGAAGCCAAGGAGCCATTGTGACACAGTGGGGCCTCATGGAATCAAGGAGACCATGGTGACACAGGTGATGCACATGAAGCCAAGGAGCCATTGTGACACAGTGGGGCCTCATGGAATCAAGGAGACCATGGTGACACAGGTGATGCACATGAAGCCAAGGAGCCATTGTGACCCAGTGGGGCCTCATGGAATCAAGGAGACCATGGTGACACAGGTGATGCACATGAAGCCAAGGAGCCATTGTGACACAGCGGGGCTTCTTCCCTTCACCTCTGCAGCTGGCTGTCCCAGCCCACAGCACCATGTGCCAACTGCTCTCCTCAGGGCTCTGCCTGCACACAGGCCCAGGAGAAGTTTTCCTGTTTGTAAGGAAAGAATGGAAAAGCCTGAGCAGGTTCCCTAGACAATCAAACCCACATGCTCAGTCCAGGCTGCCTGCAATGATGTCCCCTTTCTACAAGGGACACTGTGAGCAGGAATGATCTCTGGGAGCAGAATTCTCGCAGTCTTTCCACGGAATTCTCTGTCCCTGTCCTTTCCCTGGCTCTCTGTTGCAGATGGAAGCTGCTGCTGCCATTCTCTGCTTGAAGCCCTCGTTTGATGCAAGCAGATGCTCCCAGGTTTGTTCAGCAGCTGTTGCTCAGTGTTGATGCAAAGCTTTTGTGTTCCTCATGGAAGCAAGGAGCCATTGTGACACTGCAGGGGCTCATGGCATCAAGGAGACAATTGTGACACTACAGAACCTCCTAGAAACAAGGCTCCATGGTGACACCGTGGCGAATCACGGAACCACATGGAAATGTGTTCCTCATGAGACACAGCAGGGCCTTGTTGGAACCAAAGACACCACTGCAAAAAGCAGGGTAGCTCACAGAACCAAGGAGTCCATTGTTACAATAGAAAACCTATGGAAGCAAGGAGATCATTGTGACACAGTGGGGCCACATGGAAGCCACGGAGCCATTGTGACCCAGTGGGGCCTCATGGAATCAAGGAGACCATGGTGACACCGGTGATGCACATGAAGCCAAGGAGCCATTGTGACACAGTGGGGCCTCATGGAATCAAGGAGACCATGGTGACACAGGTGATGCACATGAAGCCAAGGAGCCATTGTGACCCAGTGGGGCCTCATGGAATCAAGGAGACCATGGTGACACAGGTGATGCACATGAAGCCAAGGAGCCATTGTGACCCAGTGGGGCCTCATGGAATCAAGGAGACCATGGTGACACAGGTGATTCACATGAAGCCAAGGAGCCATTGTGACACAGTGGGGCCTCATTTAATCAAGGAGACCATTGTGACACAGGTGATGCACATGAAGCCAAGGAGCCATTGTGACACAGTGGGGCCTCATGGAATCAAGGAGACCATGGTGACACAGGTGATGCACATGAAGCCAAGGAGCCATTGTGACCCAGTGGGGCCTCATGGAATCAAGGAGACCATGGTGACACAGGTGATGCACATGAAGCCAAGGAGCCATTGTGACACAGTGGGGCCTCATGGAATCAAGGAGACCATGGTGACACAGGTGATGCACATGAAGCCAAGGAGCCATTGTGACACAGCGGGGCTTCTTCCCTTCAGCTCTGCAGCTGGCTGTCCCACACCGAGGCACCATGTGCCAAGTGCTCTCCTCAGGGCTCTGCCTGCACACAGGCCCAGAGAAGTTTTCCTGTTTGTAAGGAAAGAATGAAAAAGCCTGAGCAGGTTCCCTAGACAACCAAACCCACATGCTCAGTCCAGGCTGCCTGCAATGATGTCCCCTTTCTACAAGGGACACTGTGAGCAGGAATGATGTCTGGGAGCAGAATTCTCGCAGTCTTTCCACGGAATTCTCTGTCCCTGTCCTTTCCCTGGCTCTCTGTTGCAGATGGAAGCTGCTGCTGCCATTCTCTGCTTGAAGCCCTCGTTTGATGCAAGCAGATGCTCCCAGGTGTGTTCAGCAGCTGTTGCTCAGTGTTGATGCAAAGCTTTTGTGTTCCTCATGGAAGCAAGGAGCCATTGTGACACTGCAGGGGCTCATGGCATCAAGGAGACAATTGTGACACTACAGAACCTCCTAGAAACAAGGCTCCATGGTGACACTGTGGGGAATCACGGAACCACATGGAAATGTGTTCCTCATGAGACACAGCAGGGCCTTGTTGGAACCAAAGACACCTCTGCAAAAAGCAGGGTAGCTCACAGAACCAAGGAGTCCATTGTTACAATAGAAAACCTATGGAAGCAAGGGGCCATTGTGACACAGTGGGGCCACATGGAAGCCAAGGAGCCATTGTGACCCAGTGGGGCCTCATGGAATCAAGGAGACCATGGTGACACAGGTGATGCACATGAAGCCAAGGAGCCATTGTGACCCAGTGGGGCCTCATGGAATCAAGGAGACCATGGTGACACAGGTGATGCACATGAAGCCAAGGAGCCATTGTGACCCAGTGGGGCCTCATGGAATCAAGGAGACCATGGTGACACAGGTGATGCACATGAAGCCAAGGAGCCATTGTGACACAGCGAGGCTTCTTCCCTTCACCTCTGCAGCTGGCTGTCCCAGCCCACAGCACCATGTGCCAACTGCTCTCCTCAGGGCTCTGCCTGCACACAGGCCCAGGAGAAGTTTTCCTGTTTGTAAGGAAAGAATGGAAAAGCCTGAGCAGGTTCCCTAGACAACCAAACCCACATGCTGAGTCCAGGCTGCCTGCAATGATGTCCCCTTTCTACAAGGGACACTGTGAGCAGGAATGATCTCTGGGAGCAGAATTCTCGCAGTCTTTCCACGGAATTCTCTGTCCCTGTCCTTTCCCTGGCTCTCTGTTGCAGATGGAAGCTGCTGCTGCCATTCTCTGCTTGAAGCCCTCGTTTGATGCAAGCAGATGCTCCCAGGTGTGTTCAGCAGCTGTTGCTCAGTGTTGATGCAAAGCTTTTGTGTTCCTCATGGAAGCAAGGAGCCATTGTGACACTGCAGGGGCTCATGGCATCAAGGAGACAATTGTGACACTACAGAACCTCCTAGAAACAAGGCTCCATGGTGACACCGTGGGGAATCATGGAACCACATGGAAATGTGTTCCTCATGAGACACAGCAGGGCCTTGTTGGAACCAAAGACACCACTGCAAAAAGCAGGGTAGCTCACAGAACCAAGGAGTCCATTGTTACAATAGAAAACCTATGGAAGCAAGGAGATCATTGTGACCCAGTGGGGCCACATGGAAGCCACGGAGCCATTGTGACCCAGTGGGGCCTCATGGAATCAAGGAGACCATGGTGACACAGGTGATGCACATGAAGTCAAGGAGCCATTGTGACCCAGTGGGGCCTCATGGAATCAAGGAGACCATGGTGACACAGGTGATGCACATGAAGCCAAGGAGCCATTGTGACCCAGTGGGGCCTCATGGAATCAAGGAGACCATGGTGACACAGGTGATGCACATGAAGCCAAGGAGCCATTGTGACCCAGTGGGGCCTCATGGAATCAAGGAGACCATGGTGACACAGGTGATTCACATGAAGCCAAGGAGCCATTGTGACACAGTTGCGCCTCATTTAATCAAGGAGACCATTGTGACACAGGTGATGCACATGAAGCCAAGGAGCCATTGTGACACAGTGGGGCCTCATGGAATCAAGGAGACCATGGTGACACAGGTGATGCACATGAAGCCAAGGAGCCATTGTGACCCAGTGGGGCCTCATGGAATCAAGGAGACCATGGTGACACAGGTGATGCACATGAAGCCAAGGAGCCATTGTGACCCAGTGGGGCCTTATGGAATCAAGGAGACCCTTGTGACAGAGGTGATGCACATGAAGCCAAGGAGCCATTGTTACACAGTGGGGCCTCATGGAATCAAGGAGACCATGGTGACACAGGTGATGCACATGAAGCCAAGGAGCCATTGTGACACTGCAGGGGCTCATGGCATCAAGGAGACAATTGTGACACTACAGAACCTCCTAGAAACAAGGCTCCATGATGACACCGTGGCGAATCATGGAACCACATGGAAATGTGTTCCTCATGAGACGCAGCAGGGCCTTGTTGGAACCAAAGACACCTCTGCAAAAAGCAGGGTAGCTCACAGAACCAAGGAGTCCATTGCTACAATAGAAAACCTATGGAAGCATGGGGCCATTGTGACACAGTGGGGCCACATGGAAGCCACGGAGCCATTGTGACCCAGTGGGGCCTCATGGAATCAAGGAGACCATGGTGACACAGGTGATGCACATGAAGCCAAGGAGCCATTGTGACACAGCGGGGCTTCTTCCCTTCAGCTCTGCAGCTGGCTGTCCCAGTCCACAGCACCATGTGCCAACTGCTCTCCTCAGGGCTCTGCCTGCACACAGGCCCAGGAGAAGTTTTCCTGTTTGTAAGGAAAGAATGGAAAAGCCTGAGCAGGTTCCCTAGACAACCAAACCCACATGCTCAGTCCAGGCTGCCTGCAATCATGTCCCCTTTCTACAAGGGACACTGTGAGCAGGAATGATGTCTGGGAGCAGAATTCTCGCAGTCTTTCCACGGAATTCTCTGTCCCTGTCCTTTCCCTGGCTCTCTGTTGCAGATGGAAGCTGCTGCTGCCATTCTCTGCTTGAAGCCCTCGTTTGATGCAAGCAGATGCTCCCAGGTGTGTTCAGCAGCTGTTGCTCAGTGTTGATGCAAAGCTTTTGTGTTCCTCATGGAAGCAAGGAGCCATTGTGACACTGCAGGGGCTCATGGCATCAAGGAGACAATTGTGACACTACAGAACCTCCTAGAAACAAGGCTCCATGGTGACACCGTGGGGAATCACGGAACCACATGGAAATGTGTTCCTCATGAGACACAGCAGGGCCTTGTTGGAACCAAAGACACCTCTGCAAAAAGCAGGGTAGCTCACAGAACCAAGGAGTCCATTGTTACAATAGAAAACCTATGGAAGAAAGGAGATCATTGTGACACAGTGGGGCCACATGGAAGCCACGGAGCCATTGTGACCCAGTGGGGCCTCATGGAATCAAGGAGACCATGGTGACACAGGTGATGCACATGAAGCCAAGGAGCCATTGTGACCCAGTGGGGCCTCATGGGATCAAGGAGACCATGGTGACACAGGTGATGCACATGAAGCCAAGGAGCCATTGTGACACAGTGGGGCCTCATGGAATCAAGGAGACCATGGTGACACAGGTGATGCACATGAAGCCAAGGAGCCATTGTGACCCAGTGGGGCCTCATGGAATCAAGGAGACCATGGTGACACAGGTGATGCACATGAAGCCAAGGAGCCATTGTGACACAGTGGGGCCTCATTTAATCAAGGAGACCATTGTGACACAGGTGATGCACATGAAGCCAAGGAGCCATTGTGACCCAGTGGGGCCTCATGGAATCAAGGAGACCATGGTGACACAGGTGATGCACATGAAGCCAAGGAGCCATTGTGACCCAGTGGGGCCTCATGGAATCAAGGAGACCATGGTGACACAGGTGATGCACATGAAGCCAAGGAGCCATTGTGACCCAGTGAGGCCTCATGGAATCAAGGAGACCATGGTGACACAGGTGATGCACATGAAGCCAAGGAGCCATTGTGACCCAGCGGGGCTTCTTCCCTTCAGCTCTGCAGCTGGCTGTCCCAACCCACAGCACCATGTGCCAAGTGCTCTCCTCAGGGCTCTGCCTGCACACAGGCCCAGAGAAGTTTTCCTGTTTGTAAGGAAAGAATGAAAAAGCCTGAGCAGGTTCCCTAGACAACCAACCCCACATGCTCAGTCCAGGCTGCCTGCAATGATGTCCCCTTTCTACAAGGGACACTGTGAGCAGGAATGATGTCTGGGAGCAGAATTCTCGCAGTCTTTCCACGGAATTCTCTGTCCCTGTCCTTTCCCTGGCTCTCTGTTGCAGATGGAAGCTGCTGCTGCCATTCTCTGCTTGAAGCCCTCGTTTGATGCAAGCAGATGCTCCCAGGTGTGTTCAGCAGCTGTTGCTCAGTGTTGATGCAAAGCTTTTGTGTTCCTCATGGAAGCAAGGAGCCATTGTGACACTGCAGGGGCTCATGGCATCAAGGAGACAATTGTGACAGTACAGAACCTCCTAGAAACAAGGCTCCATGGTGACACCGTGGCGAATCACGGAACCACATGGAAATGTGTTCCTCATGAGACACAGCAGGGCCTTGTTGGAACCAAAGACACCAGTGAAAAAAGCAGGGTAGCTCACAGAACCAAGGAGTCCATTGTTACAATAGAAAACCTATGGAAGCAAGGAGACCATTGTGACACAGTGGGGCCACATGGAAGCCACGGAGCCATTGTGACCCAGTGGGGCCTCATGGAATCAAGGAGACCATGGTGACACAGGTGATGCACATGAAGCCAAGGAGCCATTGTGACACAGTGGGGCCTCATGGAATCAAGGAGACCATGGTGACACAGGTGATGCACATGAAGCCAAGGAGCCATTGTGACACAGTGGGGCCTCATGGAATCAAGGAGACCATGGTGACACAGGTGATGCACATGAAGCCAAGGAGCCATTGTGACCCAGTGGGGCCTCATGGAATCAACGAGACCATGGTGACACAGGTGATTCACATGAAGCCAAGGAGCCATTGTGACACAGTTGCGCCTCATTTAATCAAGGAGACCATTGTGACACAGGTGATGCACATGAAGCCAAGGAGCCATTGTGACACAGTGGGGCCTCATGGAATCAAGGAGACCATGGTGACACAGGTGATGCACATGAAGCCAAGGAGCCATTGTGACCCAGTGGGGCCTCATGGAATCAAGGAGACCATGGTGACACAGGTGATGCACATGAAGCCAAGGAGCCATTGTGACACAGTGGGGCATCATGGAATCAAGGAGACCATGGTGACACAGGTGATGCACATGAAGCCAAGGAGCCATTGTGACACAGCGGGGCTTCTTCCCTTCAGCTCTGCAGCTGGCTGTCCCAACCCACAGCACCATGTGCCAAGTGCTCTCCTCAGGGCTCTGCCTGCACACAGGCCCAGAGAAGTTTTCCTGTTTGTAAGGAAAGAATGAAAAAGCCTGAGCAGGTTCCCTAGACAACCAAACCCACATGCTCAGTCCAGGCTGCCTGCAATGATGTCCCCTTTCTACAAGGGACACTGTGAGCAGGAATGATGTCTGGGAGCAATATTCTCGCAGTCTTTCCACGGAATTCTCTGTCCCTGTCCTTTGCCTGGCTCTCTGTTGCAGATGGAAGCTGCTGGTGCCATTCTCAGCTTGAAGCCCTCGTTTGATGCAAGCAGATGCTCCCAGGTGTGTTCAGCAGCTGTTGCTCAGTGTTGATGCAAAGCTTTTGTGTTCCTCATGGAAGCAAGGAGCCATTGTGACACTGCAGGGGCTCATGGCATCAAGGAGACAATTGTGACACTACAGAACCTCCTAGAAACAAGGCTCCATGGTGACACCGTGGCGAATCACGGAACCACATGGAAATGTGTTCCTCATGAGACACAGCAGGGCCTTGTTGGAACCAAAGACACCTCTGCAAAAAGCAGGGTAGCTCACAGAACCAAGGAGTCCATTGTTACAATAGAAAACCTATGGAAGCAAGGGGCCATTGTGACACAGTGGGGCCACGTGGAAGCCAAGGAGACATTGTGACCCAGTGGGGCCTCATGGAATCAAGGAGACCATGGTGACACAGGTGATGCACATGAAGCCAAGGAGCCATTGTGACCCAGTGGGGCCTCATGGAATCAAGGAGACCATGGTGACACAGGTGATTCACATGAAGCCAAGGAGCCATTGTGACACAGTGGGGCCTCATGGAATCAAGGAGACCATGGTGACACAGGTGATGCACATGAAGCCAAGGAGCCATTGTGACAGAGCAGGGCCTCATTTAATCAAGGAGACCATGGTGACACAGGTGATGCACATGAAGCCAAGGAGCCATTGTGACCCAGTGGGGCCTCATGGAATCAAGGAGACCATGGTGACACAGGTGATGCACATGAAGCCAAGGAGCCATTGTGACACAGTGGGGCCTCATGGAATCAAGGAGACCATTGTCAGGCAGGTGATGCACATGAATCCAAGGAGCCATTGTGACCCAGTGGGGCCTCATGGAATCAAGGAGACCATGGTGACACAGGTGATGCACATGAAGCCAAGGAGCCATTGTGACACAGCGGGGCTTCTTCCCTTCACCTCTGCAGCTGGCTGTCCCACACCGAGGCACCATGTGCCAAGTGCTCTCCTACAGGCTCTGCCTGCACACAGGCCCAGAGAAGTTTTCCTGTTTGTAAGGAAAGAATGAAAAAGCCTGAGCAGGTTCCCTAGACAACCAAACCCACATGCTCAGTCCAGGCTGCCTGCAATGATGTCCCCTTTCTACAAGGGACACTGTGAGCAGGAATGATGTCTGGGAGCAGAATTCTCGCAGTCTTTCCACGGAATGCTCTGTCCCTGTCCTTTCCCTGGCTCTCAGTGTCAGATGGAAGCTGCTGGTGCCATTCTCAGCTTGAAGCCCTCGTTTGATGCAAGCAGATGCTCCCAGGTGTGTTCAGCAGCTGTTGCTCAGTGTTGATGCAAAGCTTTTGTGTTCCTCATGGAAGCAAGGAGCCATTGTGACACTGCAGGGGCTCATGGCATCAAGGAGACAATTGTGACAGTACAGAACCTCCTAGAAACAAGGCTCCACGGTGACACTGTGGGAAATCACGGAACCACATGGAAATGTGTTCCTCATGAGACACAGCAGGGCCTTGTTGGAACCAAAGACACCTCTGCAAAAAGCAGGGTAGCTCACAGAACCAAGGAGTCCATTGTTACAATAGAAAACCTATGGAAGCAAGAGGCCATTGTGACACAGTGGGGCCACGTGGAAGCCAAGGAGCCATTGTGACCCAGTGGGGCCTCATGGAATCAAGGAGACCATGGTGACACAGGTGATGCACATGAAGCCAAGGAGCCATTGTGACACAGCGGGGCCTCATGGAATCAAGGAGACCATGGTGACACAGGTGATGCACATGAAGCCAAGGAGCCATTGTGACACAGCGGGGCTTCTTCCCTTCAGCTCTGCAGCTGGCTGTCCCAGCCCACAGCACCATGTGCCAAGTGCTTTCCTCAGGGCTCTGCCTGCACCCAGGCCCAGAGAAGTTTTCCTGTTTGTAAGGAAAGAATGAAAAAGCCTGAGCAGGTTCTCTAGACAACAAACCCACATGCTGAGTCCAGGCTGCCTGCAATGATATCCCCTTTCTACAAGGGACACTGTGAGCAGGAATGATCTCTGGGAGCAGAATTCTCGCAGTCTTTCCACGGAATTCTCTGTCCCTGTCCTTTGCCTGGCTCTCTGTTGCAGATGGAAGCTGCTGGTGCCTTTCTCTGCTTGAAGCCCTCGTTTGATGCAAGCAGATGCTCCCAGGTGTGTTCAGCAGCTGTTGCTCAGTGTTGATGCAAAGCTTTTGTGTTCCTCATGGAAGCAAGGAGCCATTGTGACACTGCAGGGGCTCATGGCATCATGGAGACAATTGTGACAGTACAGAACCTCCTAGAAACAAGGCTCCATGATGACACCGTGGCGAATCATGGAACCACATGGAAATGTGTTCCTCATGAGACGCAGCAGGGCCTTGTTGGAACCAAAGACACCTCTGCAAAAAGCAGGGTAGCTCACAGAACCAAGGAGTCCATTGTTACAATAGAAAACCTATGGAAGCAAGGAGACCATTGTGACCCAGTGGGGCCACATGGAAGCCACGGAGCCATTGTGACCCAGAGGGGCATCATGGAATCAAGGAGACCATGGTGACACAGGTGATGCACATGAAGCCAAGGAGCCATTGTGACACAGTGGGGCCTCATGGAATCAAGGAGACCATGGTGACACAGGTGATGCACATGAAGCCAAGGAGCCATTGTGACCCAGTGGGGCCTCATGGAATCAAGGAGACCATGGTGACACAGGTGATGCACATGAAGCCAAGGAGCCATTGTGACACAGTGGGGCCTCATGGAATCAAGGAGACCATTGTCAGGCAGGTGATGCACATGAATCCAAGGAGCCATTGTGACCCAGTGGGGCCTCATGGAATCAAGGAGACCATGGTGACACAGGTGATGCACATGAAGCCAAGGAGCCATTGTGACACAGTGGGGCCTCATGGAATCAAGGAGACCATGGTGACACAGGTGATGCACATGAAGCCAAGGAGCCATTGTGACACAGTGGGGCCTCATGGAATCAAGGAGACCATTGTCAGGCAGGTGATGCACATGAATCCAAGGAGCCATTGTGACCCAGTGGGGCCTCATGGAATCAAGGAGACCATGGTGACACAGGTGATGCACATGAAGCCAAGGAGCCATTGTGACACAGCGGGGCTTCTTCCCTTCAGCTCTGCAGCTGGCTGTCCTACACCGAGGCACCATGTGCCAAGTGCTCTCCTACAGGCTCTGCCTGCACACAGGCCCAGAGAAGTTTTCCTGTTTGTAAGGAAAGAATGAAAAAGCCTGAGCAGGTTCCCTAGACAACCAAACCCACATGCTCAGTCCAGGCTGCCTGCAATGATGTCCCCTTTCTACAAGGGACACTGTGAGCAGGAATGATGTCTGGGAGCAGAATTCTCGCAGTCTTTCCACGGAATTCTCTGTCCCTGTCCTTTCCCTGGCTCTCTGTTGCAGATGGAAGCTGCTGCTGCCATTCTCTGCTTGAAGCCCTCGTTTGATGCAAGCAGATGCTCCCAGGTGTGTTCAGCAGCTGTTGCTCAGTGTTGATGCAAAGCTTTTGTGTTCCTCATGGAAGCAAGGAGCCATTGTGACACTGCAGGGGCTCATGGCATCAAGGAGACAATTGTGACAGTACAGAACCTCCTAGAAACAAGGCTCCATGGTGACACTGTGGGGAATCACGGAACCACATGGAAATGTGTTCCTCATGAGACACAACAGGGCCTTGTTGGAACCAAAGACACCTCTGCAAAAAGCAGGGTAGCTCACAGAACCAAGGAGTCCATTGTTACAATAGAAAACCTATGGAAGCAAGGGGCCATTGTGACACAGTGGGGCCACGTGGAAGCCAAGGAGCCATTGTGACCCAGTGGGGCCTCATGGAATCAAGGAGACCATGGTGACACAGGTGATGCACATGAAGCCAAGGAGCCATTGTGACACAGTGGGGCCTCATGGAATCAAGGAGACCATGGTGACACAGGTGATGCACATGAAGCCAAGGAGCCATTGTGACCCAGTGGGGCCTCATGGAATCAAGGAGACCATGGTGACACAGGTGATGCACATGAAGCCAAGGAGCCATTGTGACACAGCGGGGCTTCTTCCCTTCAGCTCTGCATCTGGCTGTCCCAGCCCACAGCACCATGTGCCAAGTGCTTTCCTCAGGGCTCTGCCTGCACCCAGGCCCAGAGAAGTTTTCCTGTTTGTAAGGAAAGAATGAAAAAGCCTGAGCAGGTTCTCTAGACAACAAACCCACATGCTGAGTCCAGGCTGCCTGCAATGATATCCCCTTTCTACAAGGGACACTGTGAGCAGGAATGATCTCTGGGAGCAGAATTCTCGCAGTCTTTCCACGGAATTCTCTGTCCCTGTCCTTTCCCTGGCTCTCTGTTGCAGATGGAAGCTGCTGGTGCCTTTCTCTGCTTGAAGCCCTCGTTTGATGCAAGCAGATGCTCCCAGGTGTGTTCAGCAGCTGTTGCTCAGTGTTGATGCAAAGCTTTTGTGTTCCTCATGGAAGCAAGGAGCCATTGTGACACTGCAGGGGCTCATGGCATCATGGAGACAATTGTGACAGTACAGAACCTCCTAGAAACAAGGCTCCATGATGACACCGTGGCGAATCATGGAACCACATGGAAATGTGTTCCTCATGAGACGCAGCAGGGCCTTGTTGGAACCAAAGACACCTCTGCAAAAAGCAGGGTAGCTCACAGAACCAAGGAGTCCATTGCTACAATAGAAAACCTATGGAAGCAAGGAGACCATTGTGACACAGTGGGGCCACATGGAAGCCACGGAGCCATTGGGACCCAGAGGGGCATCATGGAATCAAGGAGACCATGGTGACACAGGTGATGCACATGAAGCCAAGGAGCCATTGTGATACAGTGGGGCCTCATGGAATCAAGGAGACCATGGTGACACAGGTGATGCACATGAAGCCAAGGAGCCATTGTGACACAGTGGGGCCTCATGGAATCAAGGAGACCATGGTGACACAGGTGATGCACATGAAGCCAAGGAGCCATTGTGACCCAGTGGGGCCTCATGGAATCAAGGAGACCATGGTGACACAGGTGATGCACATGAAGCCAAGGAGCCATTGTGACCCAGTGGGGCCTCATGGAATCAAGGAGACCATGGTGACACAGGTGATGCACATGAAGCCAAGGAGCCATTGTGACACAGCGGGGCTTCTTCCCTTCAGCTCTGCAGCTGGCTGTCCCACACCGAGGCACCATGTGCCAAGTACTCTCCTCAGGGCTCTGCCTGTACACAGGCCCAGAGAAGTTTTCCTGTTTGTAAGGAAAGAATGAAAAAGCCTGAGCAGGTTCCCTAGACAACCAAACCCACATGCTCAGTCCAGGCTGCCTGCAATGATGTCCCCTTTCTACAAGGGACACTGTGAGCAGGAATGATGTCTGGGAGCAGAATTCTCGCCGTCTTTCCACGGAATTCTCTGTCCCTGTCCTTTGCCTGGCTCTCTGTTGCAGATGGAAGCTGCTGCTGCCATTCTCAGCTTGAAGCCCTCGTTTGATGCAAGCAGATGCTCCCAGGTGTGTTCCGCAGCTGTTGCTCAGTGTTGATGCAAAGCTTTTGTGTTCCTCATGGAAGCAAGGAGCCATTGTGACACTGCAGGGGCTCATGGCATCAAGGAGACAATTGTGACAGTACAGAACCTCCTAGAAACAAGGCTCCATGGTGACACTGTGGGGAATCATGGAACCACATGGAAATGTGTTCCTGATGAGACACAACAGGGCCTTGTTGGAACCAAAGACACCTCTGCAAAAAGCAGGGTAGCTAACAGAACCAAGGAGTCCATTGTTACAATAGAAAACCTATGGAAGCATGGGGCCATTGTGACACAGTGGGGCCACATGGAAGCCAAGGAGCCATTGTGACCCAGTGGGGCCTCATGGAATCAAGGAGACCATGGTGACACAGGTGATGCACATGAAGCCAAGGAGCCATTGTGACCCAGTGGGGCCTCATGGAATCAAGGAGACCATGGTGACACAGGTGATGCACATGAAGCCAAGGAGCCATTGTGACCCAGTGGGGCCTCATGGAATCAAGGAGACCATGGTGACACAGGTGATGCACATGAAGCCAAGGAGCCATTGTGACACAGCGGGGCTTCTTCCCTTCACCTCTGCAGCTGGCTGTCCCAGCCCACAGCACCATGTGCCAACTGCTCTCCTCAGGGCTCTGCCTGCACACAGGCCCAGGAGAAGTTTTCCTGTTTGTAAGGAAAGAATGGAAAAGCCTGAGCAGGTTCCCTAGACAACCAAACCCACATGCTCAGTCCAGGCTGCCTGCAATGATGTCCCCTTTCTACAAGGGACACTGTGAGCAGGAATGATCTCTGGGAGCAGAATTCTCGCAGTCTTTCCACGGAATTCTCTGTCCCTGTCCTTTCCCTGGCTCTCTGTTGCAGATGGAAGCTGCTGCTGCCATTCTCTGCTTGAAGCCCTCAATTGATGCAAGCAGATGCTCCCAGGTGCGTTCAGCAGCTGTTGCTCAGTGTTGATGCAAAGCTTTTGTGTTCCTCATGGAAGCAAGGAGCCATTGTGACACTGCAGGGGCTCATGGCATCAAGGAGACAATTGTGACAGTACAGAACCTCCTAGAAACAAGGCTCCATGGTGACACCGTGGCGAATCATGGAACCACATGGAAATGTGTTCCTCATGAGACACAGCAGGGCCTTGTTGGAACCAAAGACACCTCTGCAAAAAGCAGGGTAGCTCACAGAACCAAGGAGTCCATTGTTACAATAGAAAACCTATGGAAGCAAGGGGCCATTGTGACACAGTGGGGCCACGTGGAAGCCAAGGAGCCATTGTGACACAGTGGGGCCTCATGGAATCAAGGAGACCATGGTGACACAGGTGATGCACATGAAGCCAAGGCGCCATTGTGACCCAGTGGGGCCTCATGGAATCAAGGAGACCATGGTGACACAGGTGATGCACATGAAGCCAAGGAGCCATTGTGACACAGTGGGGCCTCATGGAATCAAGGAGACCATGGTGACACAGGTGATGCACATGAAGCCAAGGAGCCATTGTGACACAGCGGGGCTTCTTCCCTTCAGCTCTGCAGCTGGCTGTCCCAGCCCACAGCACCATGTGCCAACTGCTCTCCTCAGGGCTCTGCCTGCACACAGGCCCAGAGAAGTTTTCCTGTTTGTAAGGAAAGAATGGAAAAGCCTGAGCAGGTTTCCTAAACAACAAACCCCACATGCTGAGTCCAGGCTGCCTGCAATCATGTCCCCTTTCTACAAGGGACACTGTGAGCAGGAATGATCTCTGGGAGCAGAATTCTCGCAGTCTTTCCACGGAATTCTCTGTCCCTGTCCTTTCCCTGGCTCTCAGTGTCAGATGGAAGCTGCTGGTGCCTTTCTCAGCTTGAAGCCCTCGTTTGATGCAAGCAGATGCTCCCAGGTGTGTTCAGCAGCTGTTGCTCAGTGTTGATGCAAAGCTTTTGTGTTCCTCATGGAAGCAAGGAGCCATTGTGACACTGCAGGGGCTCATGGCATCATGGAGACAATTGTGACAGTACAGAACCTCCTAGAAACAAGGCTCCATGATGACACCGTGGTGAATCATGGAACCACATGGAAATGTGTTCCTCATGAGACGCAGCAGGGCCTTGTTGGAACCAAAGACACCTCTGCAAAAAGCAGGGTAGCTCACAGAACCAAGGAGTCCATTGCTACAATAGAAAACCTATGGAAGCAAGGAGACCATTGTGACACAGTGGGGCCACATGGAAGCCACGGAGCCATTGTGACACAGTGGGGCCTCATGGAATCAAGGAGACCATTGTGACACAGGTGATGCACATGAAGCCAAGGAGCCATTGTGACCCAGTGGGGCCTCATGGAATCAAGGAGACCATGGTGACACAGGTGATGCACATGAAGCCAAGGAGCCATTGTGACACAGCGGGGCCTCATAGAATCAAGGAGACCATGGTGACACAGGTGATGCACATGAAGCCAAGGAGCCATTGAGACACAGCGGGGCCTCATGGAATCAAGGAGACCATGGTGACACAGGTGATTCACATGAAGCCAAGGAGCCATTGTGACCCAGTGGGGCCTCATGGAATCAAGGAGACCATTGTGACACAGGTGATGCACATGAAGCCAAGGAGCCATTGTGACCCAGTGGGGCCTCATGGAATCAAGGAGACCATGGTGACACAGGTGATGCACATGAAGCCAAGGAGCCATTGTGACACAGCGGGGCTTCTTCCCTTCAGCTCTGCAGCTGGCTGTCCCACACCGAGGCACCATGTGCCAAGTGCTCTCCTCAGGGCTCTGCCTGCACACAGGCCCAGAGAAGTTTTCCTGTTTGTAAGGAAAGAATGGAAAAGCCTGAGCAGGTTCCCTAGACAACCAAACCCACATGCTCAGTCCAGGCTGCCTGCAATGATGTCCCCTTTCTACAAGGGATACTGTGAGCACGAATGATCTCTGAGAGCAGAATTCTCACAGTCCTTCCACGGAATGCTCTGTCCCTGTCCTTTACCTGGCTCTCAGTGTCAGATGGAAGCTGCTGGTGCCATTCTCAGCTTGAAGCCCTCGTTTGATGCAAGCAGATGCTCCCAGGTGTGTTCAGCAGCTGTTGCACAGTGTTGATGCAAAGCTTTTGTGTTCTTCATGGAATCAAGGAGACCATTGTGACACAGGTGATGCACATGAAGCCAAGGAGCCATTGTGACACAGTGGGGCCTCATGGAATCAAGGAGACCATGGTGACACAGGTGATGCACATGAAGTCAAGGAGCCATTGTGACACAGCGGGGCTTCTTCCCTTCAGCTCTGCAGCTGGCTGTCCCAGCCCACAGCACCATGTGCCAAGTGCTCTCCTAAGGGCTCTGCCTGCACCCAGGCCCAGAGAAGTTTTCCTGTTTGTAAGGAAAGAATGGAAAAGCCTGAGCAGGTTCCCTAGACAACCAAACCCACATGCTCAGTCCAGGCTGCCTGCAATGATGTCCCCTTTCTACAAGGGACACTGTGAGCAGGAATGATCTCTGGGAGCAGAATTCTCGCAGTCTTTCCACGGAATTCTCTGTCCCTGTCCTTTCCCTGGCTCTCTGTTGCAGATGGAAGCTGCTGCTGCCATTCTCTGCTTGAAGCCCTCGTTTGATGCAAGCAGATGCTCCCAGGTGCTTTCAGCAGCTGTTGCTCAGTGTTGATGCAAAGCTTTTGTGTTCCTCATGGAAGCAAGGAGCCATTGTGACACTGCAGGGGCTCATGGCATCAAGGAGACAATTGTGACACTACAGAACCTCCTAGAAACAAGACTCCATGGTGACACCGTGGCGAATCATGGAACCACATGGAAATGTGTTCCTCATGAGATACAACAGGGCCTTGTTGGAACCAAAGACACCTCTGCAAAAAGCAGGGTAGCTCACAGAACCAAGGAGTCCATTGTTACAATAGAAAACCTATGGAAGCAAGGGGCCATTGTGACACAGTGGGGCCACGTGGAAGCCAAGGAGCCATTGTGACCCAGTGGGGCCTCATGGAATCAAGGAGACCATGGTGACACAGGTGATGCACATGAAGCCAAGGAGCCATTGAGACACAGCGGGGCCTCATGGAATCAAGGAGACCATGGTGACACAGGTGATGCACATGAAGCCAAGGAGCCATTGTGACCCAGTGGGGCCTCATGGAATCAAGGAGACCATGGTGACACAGGTGATGCACATGAAGCCAAGGAGCCATTGTGACCCAGTGGGGCCTCATGGAATCAAGGAGACCATGGTGACACAGGTGATGCACATGAAGCCAAGGAGCCATTGTGACCCAGTGGGGCCTCATGGAATCAAGGAGACCATGGTGACACAGGTGATGCACATGAAGCCAAGGAGCCATTGTGACACAGTGGGGCTTCTTCCGTTCAGCTCTGCAGCTGGCTGTCCCAGCCCACAGCACCATGTGCCAACTGCTCTCCTCAGGGGTCTGCCTGCACACAGGCCCAGGAGAAGTTTTCCTGTTTGTAAGGAAAGAATGGAAAAGCCTGAGCAGGTTCCCTAGACAACCAAACCCACATGCTGAGTCCAGGCTGCCTGCAATGATGTCCCCTTTCTACAAGGGATACTGTGAGCAGGAATGATCTCTGAGCGCAGAATTTTCGCAGTCTTTCCACGGAATTCTCTGTCCCTGTCCTTTGCCTGGCTCTCTGTTGCAGATGGAAGCTGCTGGTGCCTTTCTCAGCTTGAAGCCCTCTTTTGATGAAAGCAGATGATCACAGGTGTGTTCAGCAGCTGTTGCTCAGTGTTGATGCAAAGCTTTTGTGTTCCTCATGGAAGCAAGGAGCCATTGTGACACTGCAGGGGCTCATGGCATCAAGGAGAGAATTGTGACAGTACAGAACCTCCTAGAAACAAGACTCCATGATGACACCGTGGGGAATCATGGAACCACATGGAAATGTGTTCCTCATGAGACGCAGCAGGGCCTTGTTGGAACCAAAGACACCTCTGCAAAAAGCAGGGTAGCTCACAGAACCAAGGAGTCCATTGTTACAATAGAAAACCTATGGAATCAAGGAGCCATTGTGACACAGTGGGGCCACAGGGAAGCCAAGGAGCCATTGTGACCCAGTGGGGCCTCATGGAATCAAGGAGACCATGGTGACACAGGTGATGCACATGAAGTCAAGGAGCCATTGTGACACAGTGGGGCCTCATGGAATCAAGGAGACCATGGTGACACAGGTGATGCACATGAAGCCAAGGAGCCATTGTGACACAGTGGGGCCTCATGGAATCAAGGAGACCATGGTGACACAGGTGATGCACATGAAGCCAAGGAGCCATTGTGACCCAGTGGGGCCTCATGGAATCAAGGAGACCATGGTGACACAGGTGATGCACATGAAGCCAAGGAGCCATTGTGACACAGTGGGGCCTCATGGAATCAAGGAGACCATGGTGACACAGGTGATGCACATGAAGCCAAGGAGCCATTGTGACACAGTGGGGCCTCATGGAATCAAGGAGACCATGGTGACACAGGTGATGCACATGAAGCCAAGGAGCCATTGTGACCCAGTGGGGCCTCAGGGAATCAAGGAGACCATGGTGACACAGGTGATGCACATGAAGCCAAGGAGCCATTGTGACCCAGCGGGGCTTCTTCCCTTCAGCTCTGCAGCTGGCTGTCCCACACCGAGGCACCATGTGCCAAGTACTCTCCTCAGGGCTCTGCCTGCACACAGGCCAAGAGAAGTTTTCCTGTTTGTAAGGAAAGAATGAAAAGCCTGAGCAGGTTCCCTAGACAACCAAACCCACATGCTCAGTCCAGGCTGCCTGCAATGATGTCCCCTTTCTACAAGGGACACTGTGAGCAGGAATGATCTCTGAGAGCAGAATTCTCACAGTCCTTCCACGGAATGCTCTGTCCCTGTCCTTTCCCTGGCTCTCAGTGTCAGATGGAAGCTGCTGGTGCCATTCTCAGCTTGAAGCCCTCGTTTGATGCAAGCAGATGCTCCCAGGTGTGTTCAGCAGCTGTTGCACAGTGTTGATGCAAAGCTTTTGTGTTCTTCATGGAATCAAGGAGACCATTGTGACACAGGTGATGCACATGAAGCCAAGGAGCCATTGTGACACAGTGGGGCCTCATGGAATCAAGGAGACCATGGTGACACAGGTGATGCACATGAAGCCAAGGAGCCATTGTGACACAGCGGGGCTTCTTCCCTTCAGCTCTGCAGCTGGCTGTCCCAGCCCACAGCACCATGTGCCAAGTGCTCTCCTAAGGGCTCTGCCTGCACCCAGGCCCAGAGAAGTTTTCCTGTTTGTAAGGAAAGAATGGAAAAGCCTGAGCAGGTTCCCTAGACAACCAAACCCACATGCTCAGTCCAGGCTGCCTGCAATGATGTCCCCTTTCTACAAGGGACACTGTGAGCAGGAATGATCTCTGGGAGCAGAATTCTCGCAGTCTTTCCACGGAATTCTCTGTCCCTGTCCTTTGCCTGGCTCTCTGTTGCAGATGGAAGCTGCTGCTGCCATTCTCTGCTTGAAGCCCTCAATTGATGCAAGCAGATGCTCCCAGGTGCTTTCAGCAGCTGTTGCTCAGTGTTGATGCAAAGCTTTTGTGTTCCTCATGGAAGCAAGGAGCCATTGTGACACTGCAGGGGCTCATGGCATCAAGGAGACAATTGTGACAGTACAGAACCTCCTAGAAACAAGGCTCCATGGTGACACCGTGGCGAATCATGGAACCACATGGAAATGTGTTCCTCATGAGACACAACAGGGCCTTGTTGGAACCAAAGACACCTCTGCAAAAAGCAGGGTAGCTCACAGAACCAAGGAGTCCATTGTTACAATAGAAAACCTATGGAAGCCAAGGAGCCATTGTGACACAGTGGGGCCTCATGGAATCAAGGAGACCATGGTGACACAGGTGATGCACATGAAGCCAAGGAGCCATTGAGACACAGCGGGGCCTCATGGAATCAAGGAGACCATGGTGACACAGGTGATGCACATGAAGCCAAGGAGCCATTGTGACACAGTGGGGCTTCTTCCCTTCACCTCTGCAGCTGGCTGTCCCAGCCCACAGCACCATGTGCCAACTGCTCTCCTCAGGGCTCTGCCTGCACACAGGCCCAGGAGAAGTTTTCCTGTTTGTAAGGAAAGAATGGAAAAGCCTGAGAAGGTTCCCTAGACAACCAAACCCACATGCTGAGTCCAGGCTGCCTGCAATGATGTCCCCTTTCTACAAGGGATACTGTGAGCAGGAATGATCTCTGAGCGCAGAATTTTCGCAGTCTTTCCACGGAATTCTCTGTCCCTGTCCTTTCCCTGGCTCTCTGTTGCAGATGGAAGCTGCTGGTGCCTTTCTCAGCTTGAAGCCCTCGTTTGATGAAAGCAGATGATCACAGGTGTGTTCAGCAGCTGTTGCTCAGTGTTGATGCAAAGCTTTTGTGTTCCTCATGGAAGCAAGGAGCCATTGTGACACTGCAGGGGCTCATGGCATCAAGGAGAGAATTGTGACAGTACAGAACCTCCTAGAAACAAGACTCCATGATGACACCGTGGGGAATCATGGAACCACATGGAAATGTGTTCCTCATGAGACGCAGCAGGGCCTTGTTGGAACCAAAGACACCTCTGCAAAAAGCAGGGTAGCTCACAGAACCAAGGAGTCCATTGTTACAATAGAAAACCTATGGAAGCAAGGAGACCATTGTGACCCAGTGGGGCCACATGGAAGCCACGGAGCCATTGTGACCCAGTGGGGCCTCATGGAATCAAGGAGACCATGGTGACACAGGTGATGCACATGAAGTCAAGGAGCCATTGTGACACAGTGGGGCCTCATGGAATCAAGGAGACCATGGTGACACAGGTGATGCACATGAAGCCAAGGAGCCATTGTGACACAGTGGGGCCTCATGGAATCAAGGAGACCATGGTGACACAGGTGATGCACATGAAGCCAAGGAGCCATTGTGACCCAGTGGGGCCTCATGGAATCAAGGAGACCATGGTGACACAGGTGATGCACATGAAGTCAAGGAGCCATTGTGACCCAGTGGGGCCTCATGGAATCAAGGAGACCATGGTGACACAGGTGATGCACATGAAGCCAAGGAGCCATTGTGACCCAGTGGGGCCTCATGGAATCAAGGAGACCATGGTGACACAGGTGATGCACATGAAGCCAAGGAGCCATTGTGACACAGCGGGGCTTCTTCCCTTCAGCTCTGCAGCTGGCTGTCCCACACCGAGGCACCATGTGCCAAGTACTCTCCTCAGGGCTCTGCCTGCACACAGGCCCAGAGAAGTTTTCCTGTTTGTAAGGAAAGAATGGAAAAGCCTGAGCAGGTTCCCTAGACAACCAAACCCATATGCTCAGTCCAGGCTGCCTGCAATGATGTCCCCTTTCTACAAGGGACACTGTGAGCAGGAATGATCTCTGAGAGCAGAATTCTCACAGTCCTTCCACGGAATGCTCTGTCCCTGTCCTTTCCCTGGCTCTCAGTGTCAGATGGAAGCTGCTGGTGCCATTCTCAGCTTGAAGCCCTCGTTTGATGCAAGCAGATGCTCCCAGGTGTGTTCAGCAGCTGTTGCACAGTGTTGACGCAAAGCTTTTGTGTTCTTCATGGAATCAAGGAGACCATTGTGACACAGGTGATGCACATGAAGCCAAGGAGCCATTGTGATACAGCGGGGCCTCATGGAATCAAGGAGACCATGGTGACACAGGTGATGCACATGAAGCCAAGGAGCCATTGTGACCCAGGGGGGCCTCATGGAATCAAGGAGACCATGGTGACACAGGTGATGCACATGAAGCCAAGGAGCCATTGTGACCCAGTGGGGCCTCATGGAATCAAGGAGACCATGGTGACACAGGTGATGCACATGTAGTCAAGGAGCCATTGTGACCCAGTGGGGCCTCATGGAATCAAGGAGACCATGGTGACACAGGTGATGCACATGAAGCCAAGGAGCCATTGTGACCCAGTGGGGCCTCATGGAATCAAGGAGACCATTGTGACACAGGTGATGCACATGAAGCCAAGGAGCCATTGTGACACAGCGGGGCTTCTTCCCTTCAGCTCTGCAGCTGGCTGTCCCAGCCCACAGCACCATGTGCCAAGTGCTGTCCTAAGGGCTCTGCCTGCACACAGGCCCAGAGAAGTTTTCCTGTTTGTAAGGAAAGAATGGAAAAGCCTGAGCAGGTTCCCTAGACAACCAAACCCACATGCTCAGTCCAGGCTGCCTGCAATGATGTCCCCTTTCTACAAGGGACACTGTGAGCAGGAATGATCTCTGGGAGCAGAATTCTCGCAGTCTTTCCACGGAATTCTCTGTCCCTGTCCTTTGCCTGGCTCTCTGTTGCAGATGGAAGCTGCTGCTGCCATTCTCTGCTTGAAGCCCTCAATTGATGCAAGCAGATGCTCCCAGGTGCGTTCAGCAGCTGTTGCTCAGTGTTGATGCAAAGCTTTTGTGTTCCTCATGGAAGCAAGGAGCCATTGTGACACTGCAGGGGCTCATGGCATCAAGGAGACAATTGTGACACTACAGAACCTCCTAGAAACAAGACTCCATGGTGACACCGTGGCGAATCATGGAACCACATGGAAATGTGTTCCTCATGAGACACAGCAGGGCCTTGTTGGAACCAAAGACACCTCTGCAAAAAGCAGGGTAGCTCACAGAACCAAGGAGTCCATTGTTACAATAGAAAACCTATGGAAGCAAGGGGCCATTGTGACACAGTGGGGCCACGTGGAAGCCAAGGAGCCATTGTGACCCAGTGGGGCCTCATGGAATCAAGGAGACCATGGTGACACAGGTGATGCACATGAAGCCAAGGAGCCATTGTGACCCAGTGGGGCCTCATGGAATCAAGGAGACCATGGTGACACAGGTGATGCACATGAAGCCAAGGAGCCATTGTGACACAGTGAGGCCTCATGGAATCAAGGAGACCATGGTGACACAGGTGATGCACATGAAGCCAAGGAGCCATTGTGACACAGTGGGGCCTCATGGAATCAAGGAGACCATGGTGACACAGGTGATGCACATGAAGCCAAGGAGCCATTGTGACCCAGTGGGGCCTCATGGAATCAAGGAGACCATGGTGACACAGGTGATGCACATGAAGCCAAGGAGCCATTGTGACACAGTGAGGCCTCATGGAATCAAGGAGACCATGGTGACACAGGTGATGCACATGAAGCCAAGGAGCCATTGTGACACAGCGGGGCTTCTTCCCTTCAGCTCTGCAGCTGGCTGTCCCAGCCCACAGCACCATGTGCCAACTGCTCTCCTCAGGGCTCTGCCTGCACACAGGCCCAGAGAAGTTTTCCTATTTGTAAGGAAAGAATGGAAAAGCCTGAGCAGGTTTCCTAAACAACAAAGCCCACATGCTGAGTCCAGGCTGCCTGCAATGATGTCCCCTTTCTACAAGGGACACTGTGAGCAGGAATGATCTCTGGGAGCAGAATTCTCGCAGTCTTTCCACTGAATTCTCTGTCCCTGTCCTTTCCCTGGCTCTCAGTGTCAGATGGAAGCTGCTGGTGCCTTTCTCAGCTTGAAGCCCTCGTTTGATGCAAGCAGATGCTCCCAGGTGTGTTCAGCAGCTGTTGCTCAGTGTTGATGCAAAGCTTTTCTGTTCCTCATGGAAGCAAGGAGCCATTGTGACACTGCAGGGGCTCATGGCATCATGGAGACAATTGTGACAGTACAGAACCTCCTAGAAACAAGGCTCCATGATGACACCGTGGCGAATCATGGAACCACATGGAAATGTGTTCCTCATGAGACGCAGCAGGGCCTTGTTGGAACCAAAGACACCTCTGCAAAAAGCAGGGTAGCTCACAGAACCAAGGAGTCCATTGCTACAATAGAAAACCTATGGAAGCAAGGAGACCATTGCGACACAGTGGGGCCACATGGAAGCCACGGAGCCATTGTGACACAGTGGGGCCTCATGGAATCAAGGAGACCATGGTGACACAGGTGATGCACATGAAGCCAAGGAGCCATTGAGACACAGCGGGGCCTCATGGAATCAAGGAGACCATGGTGACACAGGTGATGCACATGAAGCCAAGGAGCCATTGTGACACAGTGGGGCTTCTTCCCTTCACCTCTGCAGCTGGCTGTCCCAGCCCACAGCACCATGTGCCAACTGCTCTCCTCAGGGCTCTGCCTGCACACAGGCCCAGGAGAAGTTTTCCTGTTTGTAAGGAAAGAATGGAAAAGCCTGAGAAGGTTCCCTAGACAACCAAACCCACATGCTGAGTCCAGGCTGCCTGCAATGATGTCCCCTTTCTACAAGGGATACTGTGAGCAGGAATGATCTCTGAGCGCAGAATTTTCGCAGTCTTTCCACGGAATTCTCTGTCCCTGTCCTTTCCCTGGCTCTCTGTTGCAGATGGAAGCTGTTGGTGCCTTTCTCAGCTTGAAGCCCTCTTTTGATGAAAGCAGATGATCACAGGTGTGTTCAGCAGCTGTTGCTCAGTGTTGATGCAAAGCTTTTGTGTTCCTCATGGAAGCAAGGAGCCATTGTGACACTGCAGGGGCTCATGGCATCAAGGAGAGAATTGTGACAGTACAGAACCTCCTAGAAACAAGACTCCATGATGACACCGTGGGGAATCATGGAACCACATGGAAATGTGTTCCTCATGAGACGCAGCAGGGCCTTGTTGGAACCAAAGACACCTCTGCAAAAAGCAGGGTAGCTCACAGAACCAAGGAGTCCATTGTTACAATAGAAAACCTATGGAAGCAAGGAGACCATTGTGACACAGTGGGGCCACATGGAAGCCACGGAGCCATTGTGACCCAGTGGGGCCTCATGGAATCAAGGAGACCATGGTGACACAGGTGATGCACATGAAGTCAAGGAGCCATTGTGACACAGTGGGGCCTCATGGAATCAAGGAGACCATGGTGACACAGGTGATGCACATGAAGCCAAGGAGCCATTGTGACACAGTGGGGCCTCATGGAATCAAGGAGACCATGGTGACACAGGTGATGCACATGAAGCCAAGGAGCCATTGTGACCCAGTGGGGCCTCATGGAATCAAGGAGACCATGGTGACACAGGTGATGCACATGAAGTCAAGGAGCCATTGTGACCCAGTGGGGCCTCATGGAATCAAGGAGACCATGGTGACACAGGTGATGCACATGAAGCCAAGGAGCCATTGTGACCCAGTGGGGCCTCATGGAATCAAGGAGACCATGGTGACACAGGTGATGCACATGAAGCCAAGGAGCCATTGTGACACAGCGGGGCTTCTTCCCTTCAGCTCTGCAGCTGGCTGTCCCACACCGAGGCACCATGTGCCAAGTACTCTCCTCAGGGCTCTGCCTGCACACAGGCCCAGAGAAGTTTTCCTGTTTGTAAGGAAAGAATGGAAAAGCCTGAGCAGGTTCCCTAGACAACCAAACCCATATGCTCAGTCCAGGCTGCCTGCAATGATGTCCCCTTTCTACAAGGGACACTGTGAGCAGGAATGATCTCTGAGAGCAGAATTCTCACAGTCCTTCCACGGAATGCTCTGTCCCTGTCCTTTCCCTGGCTCTCAGTGTCAGATGGAAGCTGCTGGTGCCATTCTCAGCTTGAAGCCCTCGTTTGATGCAAGCAGATGCTCCCAGGTGTGTTCAGCAGCTGTTGCACAGTGTTGACGCAAAGCTTTTGTGTTCTTCATGGAATCAAGGAGACCATTGTGACACAGGTGATGCACATGAAGCCAAGGAGCCATTGTGATACAGCGGGGCCTCATGGAATCAAGGAGACCATGGTGACACAGGTGATGCACATGAAGCCAAGGAGCCATTGTGACCCAGTGGGGCCTCATGGAATCAAGGAGACCATGGTGACACAGGTGATGCACATGAAGCCAAGGAGCCATTGTGACCCAGTGGGGCCTCATGGAATCAAGGAGACCATGGTGACACAGGTGATGCACATGTAGTCAAGGAGCCATTGTGACACAGCGGGGCCTCATGGAATCAAGGAGACCATGGTGACACAGGTGATGCACATGAAGCCAAGGAGCCATTGTGACCCAGTGGGGCCTCATGGAATCAAGGAGACCATGGTGACACAGGTGATGCACATGAAGCCAAGGAGCCATTGTGACACAGCGGGGCTTCTTCCCTTCAGCTCTGCAGCTGGCTGTCCCAGCCCACAGCACCATGTGCCAAGTGCTGTCCTAAGGGCTCTGCCTGCACACAGGCCCAGAGAAGTTTTCCTGTTTGTAAGGAAAGAATGGAAAAGCCTGAGCAGGTTCCCTAGACAACCAAACCCACATGCTCAGTCCAGGCTGCCTGCAATGATGTCCCCTTTCTACAAGGGACACTGTGAGCAGGAATGATGTCTGGGAGCAGAATTCTCGCAGTCTTTCCACGGAATTCTCTGTCCCTGTCCTTTGCCTGGCTCTCTGTTGCAGATGGAAGCTGCTGCTGCCATTCTCTGCTTGAAGCCCTCAATTGATGCAAGCAGATGCTCCCAGGTGCGTTCAGCAGCTGTTGCTCAGTGTTGATGCAAAGCTTTTGTGTTCCTCATGGAAGCAAGGAGCCATTGTGGCACTGCAGGGGCTCATGGCATCAAGGAGACAATTGTGACACTACAGAACCTCCTAGAAACAAGGCTCCATGGTGACACCGTGGCGAATCATGGAACCACATGGAAATGTGTTCCTCATGAGACACAGCAGGGCCTTGTTGGAACCAAAGACACCTCTGCAAAAAGCAGGGTAGCTCACAGAACCAAGGAGTCCATTGTTACAATAGAAAACCTATGGAAGCAAGGGGCCATTGTGACACAGTGGGGCCACGTGGAAGCCAAGGAGCCATTGTGACACAGTGGGGCCTCATGGAATCAAGGAGACCATGGTGACACAGGTGATGCACATGAAGCCAAGGAGCCATTGTGACCCAGTGGGGCCTCATGGAATCAAGGAGACCATGGTGACACAGGTGATGCACATGAAGCCAAGGAGCCATTGTGACACAGTGAGGCCTCATGGAATCCAGGAGACCATGGTGACACAGGTGATGCACATGAAGCCAAGGAGCCATTGTGACACAGCGGGGCTTCTTCCCTTCAGCTCTGCAGCTGGCTGTCCCAGCCCACAGCACCATGTGCCAAGTGCTCTCCTCAGGGCTCTGCCTGCACACAGGCCCAGAGAAGTTTTCCTATTTGTAAGGAAAGAATGGAAAAGCCTGAGCAGGTTTCCTAAACAACAAAGCCCACATGCTGAGTCCAGGCTGCCTGCAATGATGTCCCCTTTCTACAAGGGACACTGTGAGCAGGAATGATCTCTGGGAGCAGAATTCTCGCAGTCTTTCCACTGAATTCTCTGTCCCTGTCCTTTCCCTGGCTCTCAGTGTCAGATGGAAGCTGCTGGTGCCTTTCTCAGCTTGAAGCCCTCGTTTGATGCAAGCAGATGCTCCCAGGTGTGTTCAGCAGCTGTTGCTCAGTGTTGATGCAAAGCTTTTCTGTTCCTCATGGAAGCAAGGAGCCATTGTGACACTGCAGGGGCTCATGGCATCATGGAGACAATTGTGACAGTACAGAACCTCCTAGAAACAAGGCTCCATGATGACACCGTGGCAAATCATGGAACCACATGGAAATGTGTTCCTCATGAGACGCAGCAGGGCCTTGTTGGAACCAAAGACACCTCTGCAAAAAGCAGGGTAGCTCACAGAACCAAGGAGTCCATTGCTACAATAGAAAACCTATGGAAGCAAGGAGACCATTGTGACACAGTGGGGGCTCATGGAATCAAGGAGACCATGGTGACACAGGTGATGCACATGAAGTCAAGGAGCCATTGTGACACAGCGGGGCTTCTTCCCTTCAGCTCTGCAGCTGGCTGTCCCAGCCCACAGCACCATGTGCCAAGTGCTCTCCTAAGGGCTCTGCCTGCACCCAGGCCCAGAGAAGTTTTCCTGTTTGTAAGGAAAGAATGGAAAAGCCTGAGCAGGTTCCCTAGACAACCAAACCCACATGCTCAGTCCAGGCTGCCTGCAATGATGTCCCCTTTCTACAAGGGACACTGTGAGCAGGAATGATCTCTGGGAGCAGAATTCTCGCAGTCTTTCCACGGAATTCTCTGTCCCTGTCCTTTCCCTGGCTCTCAGTGTCAGATGGAAGCTGCTGCTGCCATTCTCTGCTTGAAGCCCTCGTTTGATGCAAGCAGATGCTCCCAGGTGCTTTCAGCAGCTGTTGCTCAGTGTTGATGCAAAGCTTTTGTGTTCCTCATGGAAGCAAGGAGCCATTGTGACACTGCAGGGGCTCATGGCATCAAGGAGACAATTGTGACACTACAGAACCTCCTAGAAACAAGACTCCATGGTGACACCGTGGCGAATCATGGAACCACATGGAAATGTGTTCCTCATGAGACACAACAGGGCCTTGTTGGAACCAAAGACACCTCTGCAAAAAGCAGGGTAGCTCACAGAACCAAGGAGTCCATTGTTACAATAGAAAACCTATGGAAGCAAGGGGCCATTGTGACACAGTGGGGCCACGTGGAAGCCAAGGAGCCATTGTGACCCAGTGGGGCCTCATGGAATCAAGGAGACCATGGTGACACAGGTGATGCTCATGAAGCCAAGGAGCCATTGAGACACAGCGGGGCCTCATGGAATCAAGGAGACCATGGTGACACAGGTGATGCACATGAAGCCAAGGAGCCATTGTGACCCAGTGGGGCCTCATGGAATCAAGGAGACCATGGTGACACAGGTGATGCACATGAAGCCAAGGAGCCATTGTGACACAGTGGGGCCTCATGGAATCAAGGAGACCATGGTGACACAGGTGATGCACATGAAGCCAAGGAGCCATTGTGACACAGTGGGGCTTCTTCCGTTCAGCTCTGCAGCTGGCTGTCCCAGCCCACAGCACCATGTGCCAACTGCTCTCCTCAGGGCTCTGCCTGCACACAGGCCCAGGAGAAGTTTTCCTGTTTGTAAGGAAAGAATGGAAAAGCCTGAGCAGGTTCCCTAGACAACCAAACCCACATGCTGAGTCCAGGCTGCCTGCAATGATGTCCCCTTTCTACAAGGGATACTGTGAGCAGGAATGATCTCTGGGAGCAGAATTCTCGCAGTCTTTCCACTGAATTCTCTGTCCCTGTCCTTTCCCTGGCTCTCAGTGTCAGATGGAAGCTGCTGGTGCCTTTCTCTGCTTGAAGCCCTCGTTTGATGCAAGCAGATGCTCCCAGGTGTGTTCAGCAGCTGTTGCTCAGTGTTGATGCAAAGCTTTTGTGTTCCTCATGGAAGCAAGGAGCCATTGTGACACTGCAGGGGCTCATGGCATCAAGGAGACAACTGTGACAGTACAGAACCTCCTAGAAACAAGACTCCATGATGACACAGTCGGGAATCATGGAAGCACATGGAAATGTGTTCCTCATGAGACGCAGCAGGGCCTTGTTGGAACCAAAGACACCTCTGCAAAAAGCAGGGTAGCTCACAGAACCAAGGAGTCCATTGTTACAATAGAAAACCTATGGAAGCAAGGAGACCATTGTGACCCAGTGGGGCCACATGGAAGCCACGGAGCCATTGTGACCCAGTGGGGCCTCATGGAATCAAGGAGACCATGGTGACACAGGTGATGCACATGAAGCCAAGGAGCCATTGTGACACAGTGGGGCCTCATGGAATCAAGGAGACCATGGTGACACAGGTGATGCACATGAAGCCAAGGAGCCATTGTGACACAGTGGGGCCTCATGGAATCAAGGAGACCATGGTGACACAGGTGATGCACATGAAGCCAAGGAGCCATTGTGACCCAGTGGGGCCTCATGGAATCAAGGAGACCATGGTGACACAGGTGATGCACATGAAGCCAAGGAGCCATTGTGACACAGCGGGGCCTCATGGAATCAAGGAGACCATGGTGACACAGGTGATGCACATGAAGCCAAGGAGCCATTGTGACACAGCGGGGCCTCATGGAATCAAGGAGACCATGGTGACACAGGTGATGCACATGAAGCCAAGGAGCCATTGTGACACAGCTGGGCTTCTTCCCTTCAGCTCTGCAGCTGGCTGTCCCAGCCCACAGCACCATGTGCCAACTGCTCTCCTCAGGGCTCTGCCTGCACACAGGCCCAGAGAAGTTTTCCTGTTTGTAAGGAAAGAATGGAAAAGCCTGAGCAGGTTTCCTAAACAACAAACCCCACATGCTGAGTCCAGGCTGCCTGCAATCATGTCCCCTTTCTACAAGGGACACTGTGAGCAGGAATGATCTCTGGGAGCAGAATTCTCGCAGTCTTTCCACGGAATTCTCTGTCCCTGTCCTTTCCCTGGCTCTCAGTGTCAGATGGAAGCTGCTGGTGCCTTTCTCAGCTTGAAGCCCTCGTTTGATGCAAGCAGATGCTCCCAGGTGTGTTCAGCAGCTGTTGCTCAGTGTTGATGCAAAGCTTTTGTGTTCCTCATGGAAGCAAGGAGCCATTGTGACACTGCAGGGGCTCATGGCATCATGGAGACAATTGTGACAGTACAGAACCTCCTAGAAACAAGGCTCCATGATGACACCGTGGCGAATCATGGAACCACATGGAAATGTGTTCCTCATGAGACGCAGCAGGGCCTTGTTGGAACCAAAGACACCTCTGCAAAAAGCAGGGTAGCTCACAGAACCAAGGAGTCCATTGCTACAATAGAAAACCTATGGAAGCAAGGAGACCATTGTGACACAGTGGGGCCACATGGAAGCCACGGAGCCATTGTGACACAGTGGGGCCTCATGGAATCAAGGAGACCATTGTGACACAGGTGATGCACATGAAGCCAAGGAGCCATTGTGACCCAGTGGGGCCTCATGGAATCAAGGAGACCATGGTGACACAGGTGATGCACATGAAGCCAAGGAGCCATTGTGACCCAGTGGGGCCTCATGGAATCAAGGAGACCATGGTGACACAGGTGATGCACATGAAGCCAAGGAGCCATTGAGACACAGCGGGGCCTCATGGAATCAAGGAGACCATGGTGACACAGGTGATTCACATGAAGCCAAGGAGCCATTGTGACCCAGTGGGGCCTCATGGAATCAAGGAGACCATTGTGACACAGGTGATGCACATGAAGCCAAGGAGCCATTGTGACCCAGTGGGGCCTCATGGAATCAAGGAGACCATGGTGACACAGGTGATGCACATGAAGCCAAGGAGCCATTGTGACACAGCGGGGCTTCTTCCCTTCAGCTCTGCAGCTGGCTGTCCCACACCGAGGCACCATGTGCCAAGTGCTCTCCTCAGGGCTCTGCCTGCACACAGGCCCAGAGAAGTTTTCCTGTTTGTAAGGAAAGAATGGAAAAGCCTGAGCAGGTTCCCTAGACAACCAAACCCACATGCTCAGTCCAGGCTGCCTGCAATGATGTCCCCTTTCTACAAGGGATACTGTGAGCAGGAATGATCTCTGAGAGCAGAATTCTCACAGTCCTTCCACGGAATGCTCTGTCCCTGTCCTTTACCTGGCTCTCAGTGTCAGATGGAAGCTGCTGGTGCCATTCTCAGCTTGAAGCCCTCGTTTGATGCAAGCAGATGCTCCCAGGTGTGTTCAGCAGCTGTTGCACAGTGTTGATGCAAAGCTTTTGTGTTCCTCATGGAAGCAAGGAGCCATTGTGACACTGCAGGGGCTCATGGCATCAAGGAGACAATTGTGACACTACAGAACCTCCTAGAAACAAGACTCCATGGTGACACCGTGGCGAATCATGGAACCACATGGAAATGTGTTCCTCATGAGACACAACAGGGCCTTGTTGGAACCAAAGACACCTCTGCAAAAAGCAGGGTAGCTCACAGAACCAAGGAGTCCATTGTTACAATAGAAAACCTATGGAAGCAAGGGGCCATTGTGACACAGTGGGGCCACGTGGAAGCCAAGGAGCCATTGTGACCCAGTGGGGCCTCATGGAATCAAGGAGACCATGGTGACACAGGTGATGCACATGAAGCCAAGGAGCCATTGAGACACAGCGGGGCCTCATGGAATCAAGGAGACCATGGTGACACAGGTGATGCACATGAAGCCAAGGAGCCATTGTGACCCAGTGGGGCCTCATGGAATCAAGGAGACCATGGTGACACAGGTGATGCACATGAAGCCAAGGAGCCATTGTGACCCAGTGGGGCCTCATGGAATCAAGGAGACCATGGTGACACAGGTGATGCACATGAAGCCAAGGAGCCATTGTGACCCAGTGGGGCCTCATGGAATCAAGGAGACCATGGTGACACAGGTGATGCACATGAAGCCAAGGAGCCATTGTGACACAGTGGGGCTTCTTCCGTTCAGCTCTGCAGCTGGCTGTCCCAGCCCACAGCACCATGTGCCAACTGCTCTCCTCAGGGCTCTGCCTGCACACAGGCCCAGGAGAAGTTTTCCTGTTTGTAAGGAAAGAATGGAAAAGCCTCAGCAGGTTCCCTAGACAACCAAACCCACATGCTGAGTCCAGGCTGCCTGCAATGATGTCCCCTTTCTACAAGGGACACTGTGAGCAGGAATGATCTCTGAGCGCAGAATTTTCGCAGTCTTTCCACGGAATTCTCTGTCCCTGTCCTTTGCCTGGCTCTCTGTTGCAGATGGAAGCTGCTGGTGCCTTTCTCAGCTTGAAGCCCTCTTTTGATGAAAGCAGATGATCACAGGTGTGTTCAGCAGCTGTTGCTCAGTGTTGATGCAAAGCTTTTGTGTTCCTCATGGAAGCAAGGAGCCATTGTGACACTGCAGGGGCTCATGGCATCAAGGAGAGAATTGTGACAGTACAGAACCTCCTAGAAACAAGACTCCATGATGACACCGTGGGGAATCATGGAACCACATGGAAATGTGTTCCTCATGAGACGCAGCAGGGCCTTGTTGGAACCAAAGACACCTCTGCAAAAAGCAGGGTAGCTCACAGAACCAAGGAGTCCATTGTTACAATAGAAAACCTATGGAATCAAGGAGCCATTGTGACACAGTGGGGCCACAGGGAAGCCAAGGAGCCATTGTGACCCAGTGGGGCCTCATGGAATCAAGGAGACCATGGTGACACAGGTGATGCACATGAAGTCAAGGAGCCATTGTGACACAGTGGGGCCTCATGGAATCAAGGAGACCATGGTGACACAGGTGATGCACATGAAGCCAAGGAGCCATTGTGACACAGTGGGGCCTCATGGAATCAAGGAGACCATGGTGACACAGGTGATGCACATGAAGCCAAGGAGCCATTGTGACCCAGTGGGGCCTCATGGAATCAAGGAGACCATGGTGACACAGGTGATGCACATGAAGTCAAGGAGCCATTGTGACCCAGTGGGGCCTCATGGAATCAAGGAGACCATGGTGACACAGGTGATGCACATGAAGCCAAGGAGCCATTGTGACCCAGTGGGGCCTCATGGAATCAAGGAGACCATGGTGACACAGGTGATGCACATGAAGCCAAGGAGCCATTGTGACCCAGTGGGGCCTCATGGAATCAAGGAGACCATGGTGACACAGGTGATGCACATGAAGCCAAGGAGCCATTGTGACCCAGCGGGGCTTCTTCCCTTCAGCTCTGCAGCTGGCTGTCCCACACCGAGGCACCATGTGCCAAGTACTCTCCTCAGGGCTCTGCCTGCACACAGGCCCAGAGAAGTTTTCCTGTTTGTAAGGAAAGAATGAAAAGCCTGAGCAGGTTCCCTAGACAACCAAACCCACATGCTCAGTCCAGGCTGCCTGCAATGATGTCCCCTTTCTACAAGGGACACTGTGAGCAGGAATGATCTCTGAGAGCAGAATTCTCACAGTCCTTCCACGGAATGCTCTGTCCCTGTCCTTTCCCTGGCTCTCAGTGTCAGATGGAAGCTGCTGGTGCCATTCTCAGCTTGAAGCCCTCGTTTGATGCAAGCAGATGCTCCCAGGTGTGTTCAGCAGCTGTTGCACAGTGTTGATGCAAAGCTTTTGTGTTCTTCATGGAATCAAGGAGACCATTGTGACACAGGTGATGCACATGAAGCCAAGGAGCCATTGTGACACAGTGGGGCCTCATGGAATCAAGGAGACCATGGTGACACAGGTGATGCACATGAAGCCAAGGAGCCATTGTGACACAGCGGGGCTTCTTCCCTTCAGCTCTGCAGCTGGCTGTCCCAGCCCACAGCACCATGTGCCAAGTGCTCTCCTAAGGGCTCTGCCTGCACCCAGGCCCAGAGAAGTTTTCCTGTTTGTAAGGAAAGAATGGAAAAGCCTGAGCAGGTTCCCTAGACAACCAAACCCACATGCTCAGTCCAGGCTGCCTGCAATGATGTCCCCTTTCTACAAGGGACACTGTGAGCAGGAATGATCTCTGGGAGCAGAATTCTCGCAGTCTTTCCACGGAATTCTCTGTCCCTGTCCTTTGCCTGGCTCTCTGTTGCAGATGGAAGCTGCTGCTGCCATTCTCTGCTTGAAGCCCTCAATTGATGCAAGCAGATGCTCCCAGGTGCTTTCAGCAGCTGTTGCTCAGTGTTGATGCAAAGCTTTTGTGTTCCTCATGGAAGCAAGGAGCCATTGTGACACTGCAGGGGCTCATGGCATCAAGGAGACAATTGTGACACTACAGAACCTCCTAGAAACAAGGCTCCATGGTGACACCGTGGCGAATCATGGAACCACATGGAAATGTGTTCCTCATGAGACACAACAGGGCCTTGTTGGAACCAAAGACACCTCTGCAAAAAGCAGGGTAGCTCACAGAACCAAGGAGTCCATTGTTACAATAGAAAACCTATGGAAGCCAAGGAGCCATTGTGACACAGTGGGGCCTCATGGAATCAAGGAGACCATGGTGACACAGGTGATGCACATGAAGCCAAGGAGCCATTGAGACACAGCGGGGCCTCATGGAATCAAGGAGACCATGGTGACACAGGTGATGCACATGAAGCCAAGGAGCCATTGTGACACAGTGGGGCTTCTTCCCTTCACCTCTGCAGCTGGCTGTCCCAGCCCACAGCACCATGTGCCAACTGCTCTCCTCAGGGCTCTGCCTGCACACAGGCCCAGGAGAAGTTTTCCTGTTTGTAAGGAAAGAATGGAAAAGCCTGAGAAGGTTCCCTAGACAACCAAACCCACATGCTCAGTCCAGGCTGCCTGCAATGATGTCCCCTTTCTACAAGGGATACTGTGAGCAGCAATGATCTCTGAGCGCAGAATTTTCGCAGTCTTTCCACGGAATTCTCTGTCCCTGTCCTTTCCCTGGCTCTCTGTTGCAGATGGAAGCTGCTGGTGCCTTTCTCAGTTTGAAGCCCACTTTTGATGAAAGCAGATGCTCCCAGGTGTGTTCAGCAGCTGTTGCTCAGTGTTGATGCAAAGCTTTTGTGTTCCTCATGGAAGCAAGGAGCCATTGTGACACTGCAGGGGCTCATGGCATCAAGGAGAGAATTGTGACAGTACAGAACCTCCTAGAAACAAGACTCCATGATGACACCGTGGGGAATCATGGAACCACATGGAAATGTGTTCCTCATGAGACGCAGCAGGGCCTTGTTGGAACCAAAGACACCTCTGCAAAAAGCAGGGTAGCTCACAGAACCAAGGAGTCCATTGTTACAATAGAAAACCTATGGAAGCAAGGAGACCATTGTGACACAGTGGGGCCACATGGAAGCCACGGAGCCATTGTGACCCAGTGGGGCCTCATGGAATCAAGGAGACCATGGTGACACAGGTGATGCACATGAAGTCAAGGAGCCATTGTGACACAGTGGGGCCTCATGGAATCAAGGAGACCATGGTGACACAGGTGATGCACATGAAGCCAAGGAGCCATTGTGACACAGTGGGGCCTCATGGAATCAAGGAGACCATGGTGACACAGGTGATGCACATGAAGCCAAGGAGCCATTGTGACCCAGTGGGGCCTCATGGAATCAAGGAGACCATGGTGACACAGGTGATGCACATGTAGTCAAGGAGCCATTGTGACCCAGTGGGGCCTCATGGAATCAAGGAGACCATGGTGACACAGGTGATGCACATGAAGCCAAGGAGCCATTGTGACCCAGTGGGGCCTCATGGAATCAAGGAGACCATGGTGACACAGGTGATGCACATGAAGCCAAGGAGCCATTGTGACACAGCGGGGCTTCTTCCCTTCAGCTCTGCAGCTGGCTGTCCCAGCCCACAGCACCATGTGCCAAGTGCTGTCCTAAGGGCTCTGCCTGCACACAGGCCCAGAGAAGTTTTCCTGTTTGTAAGGAAAGAATGGAAAAGCCTGAGCAGGTTCCCTAGACAACCAAACCCACATGCTCAGTCCAGGCTGCCTGCAATGATGTCCCCTTTCTACAAGGGACACTGTGAGCAGGAATGATCTCTGGGAGCAGAATTCTCGCAGTCTTTCCACGGAATTCTCTGTCCCTGTCCTTTGCCTGGCTCTCTGTTGCAGATGGAAGCTGCTGCTGCCATTCTCTGCTTGAAGCCCTCAATTGATGCAAGCAGATGCTCCCAGGTGCGTTCAGCAGCTGTTGCTCAGTGTTGATGCAAAGCTTTTGTGTTCCTCATGGAAGCAAGGAGCCATTGTGACACTGCAGGGGCTCATGGCATCAAGGAGACAATTGTGACACTACAGAACCTCCTAGAAACAAGGCTCCATGGTGACACCGTGGCGAATCATGGAACCACATGGAAATGTGTTCCTCATGAGACACAGCAGGGCCTTGTTGGAACCAAAGACACCTCTGCAAAAAGCAGGGTAGCTCACAGAACCAAGGAGTCCATTGTTACAATAGAAAACCTATGGAAGCAAGGGGCCATTGTGACACAGTGGGGCCACGTGGAAGCCAAGGAGCCATTGTGACACAGTGGGGCCTCATGGAATCAAGGAGACCATGGTGACACAGGTGATGCACATGAAGCCAAGGAGCCATTGTGACCCAGTGGGGCCTCATGGAATCAAGGAGACCATGGTGACACAGGTGATGCACATGAAGCCAAGGAGCCATTGTGACACAGTGAGGCCTCATGGAATCAAGGAGACCATGGTGACACAGGTGATGCACATGAAGCCAAGGAGCCATTGTGACACAGCGGGGCTTCTTCCCTTCAGCTCTGCAGCTGGCTGTCCCAGCCCACAGCACCATGTGCCAACTGCTCTCCTCAGGGCTCTGCCTGCACACAGGCCCAGAGAAGTTTTCCTGTTTGTAAGGAAAGAATGGAAAAGCCTGAGCAGGTTCCCTAGACAACCAAACCCATATGCTCAGTCCAGGCTGCCTGCAATGATGTCCCCTTTCTACAAGGGACACTGTGAGCAGGAATGATCTCTGAGAGGAGAATTCTCACAGTCCTTCCACGGAATGCTCTGTCCCTGTCCTTTCCCTGGCTCTCAGTGTCAGATGGAAGCTGCTGGTGCCATTCTCAGCTTGAAGCCCTCGTTTGATGCAAGCAGATGCTCCCAGGTGTGTTCAGCAGCTGTTGCACAGTGTTGACGCAAAGCTTTTGTGTTCTTCATGGAATCAAGGAGACCATTGTGACACAGGTGATGCACATGAAGCCAAGGAGCCATTGTGATACAGCGGGGCCTCATGGAATCAAGGAGACCATGGTGACACAGGTGATGCACATGAAGCCAAGGAGCCATTGTGACACAGTGGGGCCTCATGGAATCAAGGAGACCATGGTGACACAGGTGATGCACATGAAGCCAAGGAGCCATTGTGACCCAGTGGGGCCTCATGGAATCAAGGAGACCATGGTGACACAGGTGATGCACATGTAGTCAAGGAGCCATTGTGACACAGCGGGGCCTCATGGAATCAAGGAGACCATGGTGACACAGGTGATGCACATGAAGCCAAGGAGCCATTGTGACCCAGTGGGGCCTCATGGAATCAAGGAGACCATGGTGACACAGGTGATGCACATGAAGCCAAGGAGCCATTGTGACCCAGCGGGGCTTCTTCCCTTCAGCTCTGCAGCTGGCTGTCCCAGCCCACAGCACCATGTGCCAAGTGCTCTCCTAAGGGCTCTGCCTGCACACAGGCCCAGAGAAGTTTTCCTGTTTGTAAGGAAAGAATGGAAAAGCCTGAGCAGGTTCCCTAGACAACCAAACCCACATGCTCAGTCCAGGCTGCCTGCAATGATGTCCCCTTTCTACAAGGGACACTGTGAGCAGGAATGATCTCTGGGAGCAGAATTCTCGCAGTCTTTCCACGGAATTCTCTGTCCCTGTCCTTTGCCTGGCTCTCTGTTGCAGATGGAAGCTGCTGCTGCCATTCTCTGCTTGAAGCCCTCAATTGATGCAAGCAGATGCTCCCAGGTGCGTTCAGCAGCTGTTGCTCAGTGTTGATGCAAAGCTTTTGTGTTCCTCATGGAAGCAAGGAGCCATTGTGACACTGCAGGGGCTCATGGCATCAAGGAGACAATTGTGACACTACAGAACCTCCTAGAAACAAGGCTCCATGGTGACACCGTGGCGAATCATGGAACCACATGGAAATGTGTTCCTCATGAGACACAGCAGGGCCTTGTTGGAACCAAAGACACCTCTGCAAAAAGCAGGGTAGCTCACAGAACCAAGGAGTCCATTGTTACAATAGAAAACCTATGGAAGCAAGGGGCCATTGTGACACAGTGGGGCCACGTGGAAGCCAAGGAGCCATTGTGACACAGTGGGGCCTCATGGAATCAAGGAGACCATGGTGACACAGGTGATGCACATGAAGCCAAGGAGCCATTGTGACCCAGTGGGGCCTCATGGAATCAAGGAGACCATGGTGACACAGGTGATGCACATGAAGCCAAGGAGCCATTGTGACACAGTGAGGCCTCATGGAATCCAGGAGACCATGGTGACACAGGTGATGCACATGAAGCCAAGGAGCCATTGTGACACAGCGGGGCTTCTTCCCTTCAGCTCTGCAGCTGGCTGTCCCAGCCCACAGCACCATGTGCCAAGTGCTCTCCTCAGGGCTCTGCCTGCACACAGGCCCAGAGAAGTTTTCCTATTTGTAAGGAAAGAATGGAAAAGCCTGAGCAGGTTTCCTAAACAACAAAGCCCACATGCTGAGTCCAGGCTGCCTGCAATGATGTCCCCTTTCTACAAGGGACACTGTGAGCAGGAATGATCTCTGGGAGCAGAATTCTCGCAGTCTTTCCACTGAATTCTCTGTCCCTGTCCTTTCCCTGGCTCTCAGTGTCAGATGGAAGCTGCTGGTGCCTTTCTCTGCTTGAAGCCCTCGTTTGATGCAAGCAGATGCTCCCAGGTGTGTTCAGCAGCTGTTGCTCAGTGTTGATGCAAAGCTTTTCTGTTCCTCATGGAAGCAAGGAGCCATTGTGACACTGCAGGGGCTCATGGCATCATGGAGACAATTGTGACAGTACAGAACCTCCTAGAAACAAGGCTCCATGATGACACCGTGGCAAATCATGGAACCACATGGAAATGTGTTCCTCATGAGACGCAGCAGGGCCTTGTTGGAACCAAAGACACCTCTGCAAAAAGCAGGGTAGCTCACAGAACCAAGGAGTCCATTGCTACAATAGAAAACCTATGGAAGCAAGGAGACCATTGTGACACAGTGGGGGCTCATGGAATCAAGGAGACCATGGTGACACAGGTGATGCACATGAAGTCAAGGAGCCATTGTGACACAGCGGGGCTTCTTCCCTTCAGCTCTGCAGCTGGCTGTCCCAGCCCACAGCACCATGTGCCAAGTGCTCTCCTAAGGGCTCTGCCTGCACCCAGGCCCAGAGAAGTTTTCCTGTTTGTAAGGAAAGAATGGAAAAGCCTGAGCAGGTTCCCTAGACAACCAAACCCACATGCTCAGTCCAGGCTGCCTGCAATGATGTCCCCTTTCTACAAGGGACACTGTGAGCAGGAATGATCTCTGGGAGCAGAATTCTCGCAGTCTTTCCACGGAATTCTCTGTCCCTGTCCTTTCCCTGGCTCTCAGTGTCAGATGGAAGCTGCTGCTGCCATTCTCTGCTTGAAGCCCTCGTTTGATGCAAGCAGATGCTCCCAGGTGCTTTCAGCAGCTGTTGCTCAGTGTTGATGCAAAGCTTTTGTGTTCCTCATGGAAGCAAGGAGCCATTGTGACACTGCAGGGGCTCATGGCATCAAGGAGACAATTGTGACACTACAGAACCTCCTAGAAACAAGACTCCATGGTGACACCGTGGCGAATCATGGAACCACATGGAAATGTGTTCCTCATGAGACACAGCAGGGCCTTGTTGGAACCAAAGACACCTCTGCAAAAAGCAGGGTAGCTCACAGAACCAAGGAGTCCATTGTTACAATAGAAAACCTATGGAAGCAAGGGGCCATTGTGACACAGTGGGGCCACGTGGAAGCCAAGGAGCCATTGTGACCCAGTGGGGCCTCATGGAATCAAGGAGACCATGGTGACACAGGTGATGCTCATGAAGCCAAGGAGCCATTGAGACACAGCGGGGCCTCATGGAATCAAGGAGACCATGGTGACACAGGTGATGCACATGAAGCCAAGGAGCCATTGTGACCCAGTGGGGCCTCATGGAATCAAGGAGACCATGGTGACACAGGTGATGCACATGAAGCCAAGGAGCCATTGTGACACAGTGGGGCCTCATGGAATCAAGGAGACCATGGTGACACAGGTGATGCACATGAAGCCAAGGAGCCATTGTGACACAGTGGGGCTTCTTCCGTTCAGCTCTGCAGCTGGCTGTCCCAGCCCACAGCACCATGTGCCAAGTGCTCTCCTCAGGGCTCTGCCTGCACACAGGCCCAGGAGAAGTTTTCCTGTTTGTAAGGAAAGAATGGAAAAGCCTGAGCAGGTTCCCTAGACAACCAAACCCACATGCTGAGTCCAGGCTGCCTGCAATGATGTCCCCTTTCTACAAGGGATACTGTGAGCAGGAATGATCTCTGAGCGCAGAATTTTCGCAGTCTTTCCACGGAATTCTCTGTCCCTGTCCTTTCCCTGGCTCTCTGTTGCAGATGGAAGCTGCTGGTGCCTTTCTCAGCTTGAAGCCCTCTTTTGATGAAAGCAGATGATCACAGGTGTGTTCAGCAGCTGTTGCTCAGTGTTGATGCAAAGCTTTTGTGTTCCTCATGGAAGCAAGGAGCCATTGTGACACTGCAGGGGCTCATGGCATCAAGGAGACAATTGTGACACTACAGAACCTCCTAGAAACAAGACTCCATGATGACACCGTGGGGAATCATGGAACCACATGGAAATGTGTTCCTCATGAGACGCAGCAGGGCCTTGTTGGAACCAAAGACACCTCTGCAAAAAGCAGGGTAGCTCACAGAACCAAGGAGTCCATTGTTACAATAGAAAACCTATGGAATCAAGGAGCCATTGTGACCCAGTGGGGCCACAGGGAAGCCAAGGAGCCATTGTGACCCAGTGGGGCCTCATGGAATCAAGGAGACCATGGTGACACAGGTGATGCACATGAAGTCAAGGAGCCATTGTGACACAGTGGGGCCTCATGGAATCAAGGAGACCATGGTGACACAGGTGATGCACATGAAGCCAAGGAGCCATTGTGACACAGTGGGGCCTCATGGAATCAAGGAGACCATGGTGACACAGGTGATGCACATGAAGCCAAGGAGCCATTGTGACCCAGTGGGGCCTCATGGAATCAAGGAGACCATGGTGACACAGGTGATGCACATGAAGTCAAGGAGCCATTGTGACCCAGTGGGGCCTCATGGAATCAAGGAGACCATGGTGACACAGGTGATGCACATGAAGCCAAGGAGCCATTGTGACCCAGTGGGGCCTCATGGAATCAAGGAGACCATGGTGACACAGGTGATGCACATGAAGCCAAGGAGCCATTGTGACCCAGCGGGGCTTCTTCCCTTCACCTCTGCAGCTGGCTGTCCCACACCGAGGCACCATGTGCCAAGTACTCTCCTCAGGGCTCTGCCTGCACACAGGCCCAGAGAAGTTTTCCTGTTTGTAAGGAAAGAATGGAAAAGCCTGAGCAGGTTCCCTAGACAACCAAACCCACATGCTCAGTCCAGGCTGCCTGCAATGATGTCCCCTTTCTACAAGGGACACTGTGAGCAGGAATGATCTCTGGGAGCAGAATTCTCGCAGTCTTTCCACTGAATTCTCTGTCCCTGTCCTTTCCCTGGCTCTCAGTGTCAGATGGAAGCTGCTGGTGCCTTTCTCAGCTTGAAGCCCTCGTTTGATGCAAGCAGATGCTCCCAGGTGTGTTCAGCAGCTGTTGCTCAGTGTTGATGCAAAGCTTTTGTGTTCCTCATGGAAGCAAGGAGCCATTGTGACACTGCAGGGGCTCATGGCATCATGGAGACAATTGTGACAGTACAGAACCTCCTAGAAACAAGGCTCCATGATGACACCGTGGCGAATCATGGAACCACATGGAAATGTGTTCCTCATGAGACGCAGCAGGGCCTTGTTGGAACCAAAGACACCTCTGCAAAAAGCAGGGTAGCTCACAGAACCAAGGAGTCCATTGCTACAATAGAAAACCTATGGAAGCAAGGAGACCATTGTGACACAGTGGGGCCACATGGAAGCCACGGAGCCATTGTGACACAGTGGGGCCTCATGGAATCAAGGAGACCATTGTGACACAGGTGATGCACATGAAGCCAAGGAGCCATTGTGACCCAGTGGGGCCTCATGGAATCAAGGAGACCATGGTGACACAGGTGATGCACATGAAGCCAAGGAGCCATTGTGACACAGCGGGGCCTCATAGAATCAAGGAGACCATGGTGACACAGGTGATGCACATGAAGCCAAGGAGCCATTGAGACACAGCGGGGCCTCATGGAATCAAGGAGACCATGGTGACACAGGTGATTCACATGAAGCCAAGGAGCCATTGTGACCCAGTGGGGCCTCATGGAATCAAGGAGACCATTGTGACACAGGTGATGCACATGAAGCCAAGGAGCCATTGTGACCCAGTGGGGCCTCATGGAATCAAGGAGACCATGGTGACACAGGTGATGCACATGAAGCCAAGGAGCCATTGTGACACAGCGGGGCTTCTTCCCTTCAGCTCTGCAGCTGGCTGTCCCACACCGAGGCACCATGTGCCAAGTGCTCTCCTCAGGGCTCTGCCTGCACACAGGCCCAGAGAAGTTTTCCTGTTTGTAAGGAAAGAATGGAAAAGCCTGAGCAGGTTCCCTAGACAACCAAACCCACATGCTCAGTCCAGGCTGCCTGCAATGATGTCCCCTTTCTACAAGGGATACTGTGAGCAGGAATGATCTCTGAGAGCAGAATTCTCACAGTCCTTCCACGGAATGCTCTGTCCCTGTCCTTTACCTGGCTCTCAGTGTCAGATGGAAGCTGCTGGTGCCATTCTCAGCTTGAAGCCCTCGTTTGATGCAAGCAGATGCTCCCAGGTGTGTTCAGCAGCTGTTGCACAGTGTTGATGCAAAGCTTTTGTGTTCTTCATGGAATCAAGGAGACCATTGTGACACAGGTGATGCACATGAAGCCAAGGAGCCATTGTGACACAGTGGGGCCTCATGGAATCAAGGAGACCATGGTGACACAGGTGATGCACATGAAGTCAAGGAGCCATTGTGACACAGCGGGGCTTCTTCCCTTCAGCTCTGCAACTGGCTGTCCCAGCCCACAGCACCATGTGCCAAGTGCTCTCCTAAGGGCTCTGCCTGCACCCAGGCCCAGAGAAGTTTTCCTGTTTGTAAGGAAAGAATGGAAAAGCCTGAGCAGGTTCCCTAGACAACCAAACCCACATGCTCAGTCCAGGCTGCCTGCAATGATGTCCCCTTTCTACAAGGGACACTGTGAGCAGGAATGATCTCTGGGAGCAGAATTCTCGCAGTCTTTCCACGGAATTCTCTGTCCCTGTCCTTTCCCTGGCTCTCAGTGTCAGATGGAAGCTGCTGCTGCCATTCTCTGCTTGAAGCCCTCGTTTGATGCAAGCAGATGCTCCCAGGTGTGTTCAGCAGCTGTTGCTCAGTGTTGATGCAAAGCTTTTGTGTTCCTCATGGAAGCAAGGAGCCATTGTGACACTGCAGGGGCTCATGGCATCAAGGAGACAATTGTGACACTACAGAACCTCCTAGAAACAAGACTCCATGGTGACACCGTGGCGAATCATGGAACCACATGGAAATGTGTTCCTCATGAGACACAACAGGGCCTTGTTGGAACCAAAGACACCAGTGCAAAAAGCAGGGTAGCTCACAGAACCAAGGAGTCCATTGTTACAATAGAAAACCTATGGAAGCAAGGGGCCATTGTGACACAGTGGGGCCACGTGGAAGCCAAGGAGCCATTGTGACCCAGTGGGGCCTCATGGAATCAAGGAGACCATGGTGACACAGGTGATGCACATGAAGCCAAGGAGCCATTGAGACACAGCGGGGCCTCATGGAATCAAGGAGACCATGGTGACACAGGTGATGCACATGAAGCCAAGGAGCCATTGTGACCCAGTGGGGCCTCATGGAATCAAGGAGACCATGGTGACACAGGTGATGCACATGAAGCCAAGGAGCCATTGTGACCCAGTGGGGCCTCATGGAATCAAGGAGACCATGGTGACACAGGTGATGCACATGAAGCCAAGGAGCCATTGTGACACAGCGGGGCTTCTTCCCTTCAGCTCTGCAGCTGGCTGTCCCAGACCGGGGCACCATGTGCCAAGTGCTCTCCTCAGGGCTCTGCCTGCACACAGGCCCAGGAGAAGTTTTCCTGTTTGTAAGGAAAGAAAGGAAAAGCCTGAGCAGGTTCCCTAGACAACCAAACCCACATGCTGAGTCCAGGCTGCCTGCAATGATGTCCCCTTTCTACAAGGGATACTGTGAGCAGCAATGATCTCTGAGAGCAGAATTCTCGCAGTCCTTCCACGGAATGCTCTGTCCCTGTCCTTTGCCTGGCTCTCAGTGTCAGATGGAAGCTGCTGCTGCCATTCTCTGCTTGAAGCCCTCGTTTGATGCAAGCAGATGCTCCCAGGTGTGTTCAGCAGCTGTTGCTCAGTGTTGATGCAAAGCTTTTGTGTTCCTCATGGAAGCAAGGAGCCATTGTGACACTGCAGGGGCTCATGGCATCAAGGAGACAATTGTGACACTACAGAACCTCCTAGAAACAAGGCTCCATGGTGACACCGTGGCGAATCATGGAACCGCATGGAAATGTGTTCCTCATGAGACGCAGCAGGGCCTTGTTGGAACCAAAGACACCTCTGCAAAAAGCAGGGTAGCTCACAGAACCAAGGAGTCCATTGTTACATTAGAAAACCTATGGAAGCAAGCGGCCATTGTGACACAGTGGGGCCACATGGAAGCCAAGGAGCCATTGTGACCCAGTGGGGCCTCATGGAATCAAGGAGACCATGGTGACACAGGTGATGCACATGAAGCCAAGGAGCCATTGTGACCCAGTGGGGCCTCATGGAATCAAGGAGACCATGGTGACACAGGTGATGCACATGAAGCCAAGGAGCCATTGTGACACAGTGGGGCCTCATGGAATCAAGGAGACTATGGTGACACAGGTGATGCACATGAAGCCAAGGAGCCATTGTGACACAGCGGGGCTTCTTCCCTTCACCTCTGCAGCTGGCTGTCCCCGCCCACAGCACCATGTGCCAAGTGCTTTCCTCAGGGCTCTGCCTGCACACAGGCCCAGAGAAGTTTTCCTGTTTGTAAGGAAAGAATGAAAAAGCCTGAGCAGGTTCCCTAGACAACAAACCCACATGCTCAGTCCAGGCTGCCTGCAATGATGTCCCCTTTCTACAAGGGACACTGTGAGCAGGAATGATCTCTGGGAGCAGAATTCTCGCAGTCTTTCCACGGAATTCTCTGTCCCTGTCCTTTCCCTGGCTCTCTGTTGCAGATGGAAGCTGCTGTTGCCTTTCTCTGCTTGAAGCCCTCGTTTGATGCAAGCAGATGCTCCCAGGTGTGTTCAGCAGCTGTTGCTCAGTGTTGATGCAAAGCTTTTGTGTTCCTCATGGAAGCAAGGAGCCATTGTGACACTGCAGGGGCTCATGGCATCAAGGAGACAATTGTGACACTACAGAACCTCCTAGAAACAAGGCTCCATGGTGACACCGTGGCGAATCATGGAACCACATGGAAATGTGTTCCTCATGAGATGCAGCAGGGCCTTGTTGGAACCAAAGACACCTCTGCAAAAAGCAGGGTAGCTCACAGAACCAAGGAGTCCATTGTTACATTAGAAAACCTATGGAAGCAAGGAGACCATTGTGACACAGTGGGGCCACATGGAAGCCAAGGAGCCATTGTGACACAGTGGGGCCTCATGGAATCAAGGAGACCATGGTGACACAGGTGATGCACATGAAGTCAAGGAGCCATTGTGACACAGTGGGGCCTCATGGAATCAAGGAGACCATGGTGACACAGGTGATGCACATGAAGCCAAGGAGCCATTGTGACCCAGTGCGGCCTCATGGAATCAAGGAGACCATGGTGACACAGGTGATGCACATGAAGCCAAGGAGCCATTGTGACCCAGTGGGGCCTCATGGAATCAAGGAGACCATGGTGACACAGGTGATGCACATGAAGCCAAGGAGCCATTGTGACACAGTGGGGGCTCATGGAATCAAGGAGGCCATTGTGACACAGGTGATGCACATGAAGCCAAGGAGCCATTGTGACACAGCAGGGCCTCATTTAATCAAGGAGACCATGCTGACACAGGTGATGCACATGAAGCCAAGGAGCCATTGTGACCCAGTGGGGCCTCATGGAATCAAGGAGACCATTGTCAGGCAGGTGAGGCACATGAAGCCAAGGAGCCATTGTGACACAGCGGGGCCTCATGGAATCAAGGAGACCATGGTGACACAGGTGATGCACATGAAGCCAAGGAGCCATTGTGACACAGCGGGGCTTCTTCCCTTCAGCTCTGCAGCTGGCTGTCCCAGACCACAGCACCATGTGCCAAGTGCTCTCCTCAGGGCTCTGCCTGCACCCAGGCCCAGAGAAGTTTTCCTGTTTGTAAGGAAAGAATGAAAAAGCCTGAGCAGGTTCCCTAGACAACCAAACCCACATGCTCAGTCCAGGCTGCCTGCAATGATGTCCCCTTTCTACAAGGGACACTGTGAGCAGGAATGATCTCTGGGAGCAGAATTCTCGCAGTCTTTCCACGGAATTCTCTGTCCCTGTCCTTTGCCTGGCTCTCTGTTGCAGATGGAAGCTGCTGCTTCCATTCTCTGCTTGAAGCCCTCTTTTGATGCAAGCAGATGCTCCCAGGTGCTTTCAGCAGCTGTTGCTCAGTGTTGATGCAAAGCTTTTGTGTTCCTCATGGAAGCAAGGAGCCATTGTGACACTGCAGGGGCTCATGGCATCAAGGAGACAATTGTGACAGTACAGAACCTCCTAGAAACAAGGCTCCATGGTGACACCGTGGGGAATCATGGAACCGCATGGAAATGTGTTCCTCATGAGACGCAGCAGGGCCTTGTTGGAACCAAAGACACCTCTGCAAAAAGCAGGGTAGCTCACAGAACCAAGGAGTCCATTGTTACATTAGAAAACCTATGGAAGCAAGCGGCCATTGTGACACAGTGGGGCCACATGGAAGCCAAGGAGCCATTGTGACCCAGTGGGGCCTCATGGAATCAAGGAGACCATGGTGACACAGGTGATGCACATGAAGCCAAGGAGCCATTGTGACCCAGTGGGGCCTCATGGAATCAAGGAGACCATGGTGACACAGGTGATGCACATGAAGCCAAGGAGCCATTGTGACACAGTGGGGCCTCATGGAATCAAGGAGACCATGGTGACACAGGTGATGCACATGAAGCCAAGGAGCCATTGTGACCCAGCGGGGCTTCTTCCCTTCAGCTCTGCAGCTGGCTGTCCCACACCGAGGCACCATGTGCCAAGTACTCTCCTCAGGGCTCTGCCTGCACACAGGCCCAGGAGAAGTTTTCCTGTTTGTAAGGAAAGAATGGAAAAGCCTGAGCAGGTTCCCTAGACAACCAAACCCACATGCTGAGTCCAGGCTGCCTGCAATGATGTCCCCTTTCTACAAGGGATACTGTGAGCAGGAATGATCTCTGAGAGCAGAATTCTCACAGTCCTTCCACGGAATGCTCTGTCCCTGTCCTTTGCCTGGCTCTCAGTGTCAGAGGGAAGCTGCTGGTGCCATTCTCAGCTTGAAGCCCTCGTTTGATGCAAGCAGATGCTCCCAGGTGTGTTCAGCAGCTGTTGCTCAGTGTTGATGCAAAGCTTTTGTGTTCTTCATGGAATCAAGGAGACCATTGTGACACAGGTGATGCACATGAAGCCAAGGAGCCATTGTGACCCAGTGGGGCCTCATGGAATCAAGGAGACCATGGTGACACAGGTGCTGCACATGTAGTCAAGGAGCCATTGTGACACAGTGGGGCCTGATGGAATCAAGGAGACCATGGTGACACAGGTGATGCACATGAAGCCAAGGAGCCATTGTGACCCAGTGGGGCCTCATGGAATCAAGGAGACCATGGTGACACAGGTGATGCACATGAAGCCAAGGAGCCATTGTGACCCAGTGGGGCCTCATGGAATCAAGGAGACCATGGTGACACAGGTGATGCACATGAAGTCAAGGAGCCATTGTGACACAGCGGGGCTTCTTCCCTTCAGCTCTGCAGCTGGCTGTCCCAGCCCACAGCACCATGTGCCAAGTGCTTTCCTCAGGGCTCTGCCTGCACCCAGGCCCAGAGAAGTTTTCCTGTTTGTAAGGAAAGAATGGAAAAGCCTGAGCAGGTTCCCTAGACAACCAAACCCACATGCTCAGTCCAGGCTGCCTGCAATGATGTCCCCTTTCTACAAGGGACACTGTCAGCAGGAATGATCTCTGGGAGCAGAATTCTCGCAGTCTTTCCACGGAATTCTCTGTCCCTGTCCTTTCCCTGGCTCTCAGTGTCAGATGGAAGCTGCTGCTGCCATTCTCAGCTTGAAGCCCTCGTTTGATGCAAGCAGATGCTCCCAGGTGTGTTCAGCAGCTGTTGCTCAGTGTTGATGCAAAGCTTTTGTGTTCCTCATGGAAGCAAGGAGCCATTGTGACACTGCAGGGGCTCATGGCATCATGGAGACAACTGTGACAGTACAGAACCTCCTAGAAACAAGACTCCATGATGACACCGTGGGGAATCATGGAACCACATGGAAATGTGTTCCTCATGAGATGCAGCAGGGCCTTGTTGGAACCAAAGACACCTCTGCAAAAAGCAGGGTAGCTCACAGAACCAAGGAGTCCATTGTTACAATAGAAAACCTATGGAAGCAAGGAGACCATTGTGACCCAGTGGGGCCACATGGAATCCACGGAGCCATTGTGACCCAGTGGGGCCTCATGGAATCAAGGAGACCATGGTGACACAGGTGATGCACATGAAGCCAAGGAGCCATTGTGACACAGTGGGGCCTCATGGAATCAAGGAGACCATGGTGACACAGGTGATGCACATGAAGCCAAGGAGCCATTGTGACCCAGTGGGGCCTCATGGAATCAAGGAGACCATGGTGACACAGGTGATGCACATGAAGCCAAGGAGCCATTGTGACACAGTGGGGCCTCATGGAATCAAGGAGACCATGGTGACACAGGTGATGCACATGAAGCCAAGGAGCCATTGTGACACAGTGGGGCCTCATGGAATCAAGGAGACCATGGTGACACAGGTGATGCACATGAAGCCAAGGAGCCATTGTGACACAGCGGGGCTTCTTCCCTTCAGCTCTGCAGCTGGCTGTCCCAGCCCACAGCACCATGTGCCAAGTGCTCTCCTAAGGGCTCTGCCTGCACACAGGCCCAGAGAAGTTTTCCTGTTTGTAAGGAAAGAATGAAAAAGCCTGAGCAGGTTCCCTAGACAACCAAACCCACATGCTCAGTCCAGGCTGCCTGCAATGATGTCCCCTTTCTACAAGGGACACTGTGAGCAGGAATGATGTCTGGGAGCAGAATTCTCGCAGTCTTTCCACGGAATTCTCTGTCCCTGTCCTTTGCCTGGCTCTCTGTTGCAGATGGAAGCTGCTGTTGCCATTCTCTGCTTGAAGCCCTCTTTTGATGCAAGCAGATGCTCCCAGGTGCGTTCAGCAGCTGTTGCTCAGTGTTGATGCAAAGCTTTTGTGTTCCTCATGGAAGCAAGGAGCCATTGTGACACTGCAGGGGCTCATGGCATCATGGAGACAATTGTGACAGTACAGGACCTCCTAGAAACAAGGCTCCATGGTGACACCGTGGCGAATCATGGAACCACATGGAAATGTGTTCCTCATGAGACGCAGCAGGGCCTTGTTGGAACCAAAGACACCTCTGCAAAAAGCAGGGTAGCTCACAGAACCAAGGAGTCCATTGTTACAATAGAAAACCTATGGAAGCAAGGAGACCATTGTGACACAGTGGGGCCACATGGAAGCCACGGAGCCATTGTGACCCAGTGGGGCCTCATGGAATCAAGGAGACCATGGTGACACAGGTGATGCACATGAAGCCAAGGAGCCATTGTGACACAGTGGGGCCTCATGGAATCAAGGAGACCATGGTGACACAGGTGATGCACATGAAGCCAAGGAGCCATTGTGACACAGCGGGGCCTCATGGAATCAAGGAGACCATGGTGACACAGGTGATGCACATGAAGCCAAGGAGCCATTGTGACACAGCGGGGCTTCTTCCCTTCAGCTCTGCAGCTGGCTGTCCCAGACCACAGCACCATGTGCCAAGTGCTCTCCTCAGGGCTCTGCCTGCACACAGGCCCAGGAGAAGTTTTCCTGTTTGTAAGGAAAGAATGGAAAAGCCTGAGCAGGTTCCCTAGACAACTAAACCCACATGCTCAGTCCAGGCTGCCTGCAATGATGTCCCCTTTCTACAAGGGATACTGTGAGCAGCAATGATCTCTGAGAGCAGAATTCTCACAGTCCTTCCACGGAATGCTCTGTCCCTGTCCTTTCCCTGGCTCTCAGTGTCAGATGGAAGCTGCTGCTGCCATTCTCAGCTTGAAGCCCTCGTTTGATGCAAGCAGATGCTCCCAGGTGCGTTCAGCAGCTGTTGCTCAGTGTTGATGCAAAGCTTTTGTGTTCCTCATGGAAGCAAGGAGCCATTGTGACACTGCAGGGGCTCATGGCATCAAGGAGACAATTGTGACACTACAGAACCTCCTAGAAACAAGGCTCCATGGTGACACCGTGGGGAATCATGGAACCACATGGAAATGTGTTCCTCATGAGACGCAGCAGGGCCTTGTTGGAACCAAAGACACCTCTGCAAAAAGCAGGGTAGCTCACAGAACCAAGGAGTCCATTGTTACAATAGAAAACCTATGGAAGCAAGGAGACCATTGTGACCCAGTGGGGCCACATGGAAGCCACGGAGCCATTGTGACCCAGTGGGGCCTCATGGAATCAAGGAGACCATGGTGACACAGGTGATGCACATGAAGCCAAGGAGCCATTGTGACACAGCAGGGCCTCATTTAATCAAGGAGACCATGCTGACACAGGTGATGCACATGAAGCCAAGGAGCCATTGTGACCCAGTGGGGCCTCATGGAATCAAGGAGACCATGGTGACACAGGTGATGCACATGAAGCCAAGGAGCCATTGTGACCCAGTGGGGCCTCATGGAATCAAGGAGACCATGGTGACACAGGTGATGCACATGAAGCCAAGGGGCCATTGTGACACAGCGGGGCCTCATGGAATCAAGGAGACCATGGTGACACAGGTGATGCACATGAAGCCAAGGAGCCATTGTGACACAGCGGGGCTTCTTCCCTTCAGCTCTGCAGCTGGCTGTCCCAGCCCACAGCACCATGTGCCAACTGCTCTCCTCAGGGCTCTGCCTGCACACAGGCCCAGAGAAGTTTTCCTGTTTGTAAGGAAAGAATGAAAAAGCCTGAGCAGGTTCCCTAGACAACCAAACCCACATGCTCAGTCCAGGCTGCCTGCAATGATGTCCCCTTTCTACAAGGGACACTGTGAGCAGGAATGATCTCTGGGAGCAGAATTCTCGCAGTCTTTCCACGGAATTCTCTGTCCCTGTCCTTTGCCTGGCTCTCTGTTGCAGATGGAAGCTGCTGGTGCCATTCTCTGCTTGAAGCCCTCTTTTGATGCAAGCAGATGCTCCCAGGTGTGTTCAGCAGCTGTTGCTCAGTGTTGATGCAAAGCTTTTGTGTTCCTCATGGAAGCAAGGAGCCATTGTGACACTGCAGGGGCTCATGGCATCAAGGAGACAATTGTGACAGTACAGAACCTCCTAGAAACAAGGCTCCATGGTGACACCGTGGCGAATCATGGAACCGCATGGAAATGTGTTCCTCATGAGACACAGCAGGGCCTTGTTGGAACCAAAGACACCTCTGCAAAAAGCAGGGTAGCTCACAGAACCAAGGAGTCCATTGTTACATTAGAAAACCTATGGAAGCAAGGACACCGTTGTGACACAGTGGGGCCACATGGAAGCCACGGAGCCATTGTGACCCAGTGGGGCCTCATGGAATCAAGGAGACCATGGTGACACAGGTGATGCACATGAAGCCAAGGACCCATTGTGACCCAGTGGGGGCTCATGGAATCAAGGAGACCATGGTGACACAGGTGATGCACATGAAGCCAAGGAGCCATTGTGACACAGCGGGGCCTCATGGAATCAAGGAGACCATGGTGACACAGGTGATGCACATGAAGCCAAGGAGCCATTGTGACACAGCGGGGCTTCTTCCCTTCAGCTCTGCAGCTGGCTGTCCCAGCCCACAGCACCATGTGCCAAGTGCTCTCCTCAGGGCTCTGCCTGCACACAGGCCCAGGAGAAGTTTTCCTGTTTGTAAGGAAAGAAAGGAAAAGCCTGAGCAGGTTCCCTAGACAACCAAACCCACATGCTCAGTCCAGGCTGCCTGCAATGATGTCCCCTTTCTACAAGGGATACTGTGAGCAGCAATGATCTCTGAGTGCAGAATTCTCACAGTCCTTCCACGGAATGCTCTGTCCCTGTCCTTTGCCTGGCTCTCAGTGTCAGATGGAAGCTGCTGCTGCCATTCTCTGCTTGAAGCCCTCGTTTGATGCAAGCAGATGCTCCCAGGTGCGTTCAGCAGCTGTTGCTCAGTGTTGATGCAAAGCTTTTGTGTTCCTCATGGAAGCAAGGAGCCATTGTGACACTGCAGGGGCTCATGGCATCAAGGAGACAATTGTGACAGTACAGAACCTCCTAGAAACAAGGCTCCATGGTGACACCGTGGGGAATCATGGAACCACATGGAAATGTGTTCCTCATGAGACGCAGCAGGGCCTTGTTGGAACCAAAGACACCTCTGCAAAAAGCAGGGTAGCTCACAGAACCAAGGAGTCCATTGCTACAATAGAAAACCTATGGAAGCAAGGCGACCATTCTGACACAGTGGGGCCACATGGAAGCCACGGAGCCATTGTGACACAGTGGGGCCTCATGGAATCAAGGAGACCATGGTGACACAGGTGATGCACATGAAGCCAAGGAGCCATTGTGACCCAGTGGGGCCTCATGGAATCAAGGAGACCATGGTGACACAGGTGATGCACATGAAGCCAAGGAGCCATTGTGACCCAGTGGGGCCTCATGGAATCAAGGAGACCATGGTGACACAGGTGATGCACATGAAGCCAAGGAGCCATTGTGACCCAGTGGGGCCTCATGGAATCAAGGAGACCATGGTGACACAGGTGATGCACATGAAGCCAAGGAGCCATTGTGACACAGCGGGGCCTCATGGAATCAAGGAGACCATGGTGACACAGGTGATGCACATGAAGCCAAGGAGCCATTGTGACACAGCGGGGCTTCTTCCCTTCAGCTCTGCAGCTGGCTGTCCCACACCGAGGCACCATGTGCCAAGTACTCTCCTCAGGGCTCTGCCTGCACACAGGCCCAGGAGAAGTTTTCCTGTTTGTAAGGAAAGAATGGAAAAGCCTGAGCAGGTTCCCTAGACAACCAAACCCACATGCTCAGTCCAGGCTGCCTGCAATGATGTCCCCTTTCTACAAGGGATACTGTGAGCAGGAATGATCTCTGAGAGCAGAATTCTCACAGTCCTTCCACGGAATGCTCTGTCCCTGTCCTTTCCCTGGATCTCAGTGTCAGAGGGAAGCTGCTGGTGCCATTCTCAGCTTGAAGCCCTCGTTTGATGCAAGCAGATGCTCCCAGGTGTGTTCAGCAGCTGTTGCTCAGTGTTGATGCAAAGCTTTTGTGTTCCTCATGGAATCAAGGAGACCATTGTGACACAGGTGATGCACATGAAGCCAAGGAGCCATTGTGACCCAGTGGGGCCTCATGGAATCAAGGAGACCATGGTGACACAGGTGCTGCACATGTAGTCAAGGAGCCATTGTGACACAGTGGGGCCTCATGGAATCAAGGAGACCATGGTGACACAGGTGATGCACATGAAGCCAAGGAGCCATTGTGACCCAGTGGGGCCTCATGGAATCAAGGAGACCATGGTGACACAGGTGATGCACATGAAGCCAAGGAGCCATTGTGACACAGTGGGGCCTCATGGAATCAAGGAGTCCATGGTGACACAGGTGATGCACATGAAGTCAAGGAGCCATTGTGACACAGCGGGGCTTCTTCCCTTCAGCTCTGCAGCTGGCTGTCCCAGCCCACAGCACCATGTGCCAAGTGCTTTCCTCAGGGCTCTGCCTGCACCCAGGCCCAGAGAAGTTTTCCTGTTTGTAAGGAAAGAATGGAAAAGCCTGAGCAGGTTCCCTAGACAACCAAACCCACATGCTCAGTCCAGGCTGCCTGCAATGATGTCCCCTTTCTACAAGGGACACTGTGAGCAGGAATGATCTCTGGGAGCAGAATTCTCGCAGTCTTTCCACGGAATTCTCTGTCCCTGTCCTTTCCCTGGCTCTCAGTGTCAGATGGAAGCTGCTGCTGCCATTCTCAGCTTGAAGCCCTCGTTTGATGCAAGCAGATGCTCCCAGGTGTGTTCAGCAGCTGTTGCTCAGTGTTGATGCAAAGCTTTTGTGTTCCTCATGGAAGCAAGGAGCCATTGTGACACTGCAGGGGCTCATGGCATCATGGAGACAACTGTGACAGTACAGAACCTCCTAGAAACAAGACTCCATGATGACACCGTGGGGAATCATGGAACCACATGGAAATGTGTTCCTCATGAGATGCAGCAGGGCCTTGTTGGAACCAAAGACACCTCTGCAAAAAGCAGGGTAGCTCAAAGAACCAAGGAGTCCATTGTTACAATAGAAAACCTATGGAAGCAAGGAGACCATTGTGACCCAGTGGGGCCACATGGAATCCACGGAGCCATTGTGACCCAGTGGGGCCTCATGGAATCAAGGAGACCATGTTGACACAGGTGATGCACATGAAGCCAAGGAGCCATTGTGACACAGTGGGGCCTCATGGAATCAAGGAGACCATGGTGACACAGGTGATGCACATGAAGCCAAGGAGCCATTGTGACCCAGTGGGGCCTCATGGAATCAAGGAGACCATGGTGACACAGGTGATGCACATGAAGCCAAGGAGCCATTGTGACACAGTGGGGCCTCATGGAATCAGGGAGACCATGGTGACACAGGTGATGCACATGAAGCCAAGGAGCCATTGTGACCCAGTGGGGCCTCATGGAATCAAGGAGACCATGGTGACACAGGTGATGCACATGAAGCCAAGGAGCCATTGTGACACAGCGGGGCTTCTTCCCTTCAGCTCTGCAGCTGGCTGTCCCAGCCCACAGCACCATGTGCCAAGTGCTCTCCTAAGGGCTCTGCCTGCACACAGGCCCAGAGAAGTTTTCCTGTTTGTAAGGAAAGAATGAAAAAGCCTGAGCAGGTTCCCTAGACAACCAAACCCACATGCTCAGTCCAGGCTGCCTGCAATGATGTCCCCTTTCTACAAGGGACACTGTGAGCAGGAATGATGTCTGGGAGCAGAATTCTCGCAGTCTTTCCACGGAATTCTCTGTCCCTGTCCTTTCCCTGGCTCTCTGTTGCAGATGGAAGCTGCTGTTGCCATTCTCTGCTTGAAGCCCTCTTTTGATGCAAGCAGATGCTCCCAGGTGCGTTCAGCAGCTGTTGCTCAGTGTTGATGCAAAGCTTTTGTGTTCCTCATGGAAGCAAGGAGCCATTGTGACACTGCAGGGGCTCATGGCATCATGGAGACAATTGTGACAGTACAGGACCTCCTAGAAACAAGGCTCCATGGTGACACCGTGGCGAATCATGGAACCACATGGAAATGTGTTCCTCATGAGACGCAGCAGGGCCTTGTTGGAACCAAAGACACCTCTGCAAAAAGCAGGGTAGCTCACAGAACCAAGGAGTCCATTGCTACAATAGAAAACCTATGGAAGCAAGGAGACCATTGTGACACAGTGGGGCCACATGGAAGCCACGGAGCCATTGTGACCCAGTGGGGCCTCATGGAATCAAGGAGACCATGGTGACACAGGTGATGCACATGAAGCCAAGGAGCCATTGTGACACAGTGGGGCCTCATGGAATCAAGGAGACCATGGTGACACAGGTGATGCACATGAAGCCAAGGAGCCATTGTGACACAGTGGGGCCTCATGGAATCAAGGAGACCATGGTGACACAGGTGATGCACATGAAGCCAAGGAGCCATTGTGACCCAGCGGGGCTTCTTCCCTTCAGCTCTGCAGCTGGCTGTCCCAGCCCACAGCACCATGTGCCAAGTGCTCTCCTCAGGGCTCTGCCTGCACACAGGCCCAGAGAAGTTTTCCTGTTTGTAAGGAAAGAATGAAAAAGCCTGAGCAGGTTCCCTAGACAACCAAACCCACATGCTCAGTCCAGGCTGCCTGCAATGATGTCCCCTTTCTACAAGGGACACTGTGAGCAGGAATGATGTCTGGGAGCAGAATTCTCGCAGTCTTTCCACGGAATTCTCTGTCCCTGTCCTTTGCCTGGCTCTCTGTTGCAGATGGAAGCTGCTGCTGCCATTCTCAGCTTGAAGCCCTCTTTTGATGCAAGCAGATGCTCCCAGGTGTGTTCAGCAGCTGTTGCTCAGTGTTGATGCAAAGCTTTTGTGTTCCTCATGGAAGCAAGGAGCCATTGTGACACTGCAGGGGCTCATGGCATCAAGGAGACCATGGTGACACTACAGAACCTCCTAGAAACAAGGCTCCATGATGACACCGTGGCGAATCATGAAACCGCATGGAAATGTGTTCCTCATGAGACGCAGCAGGGCCTTGTTGGAACCAAAGACACCTCTGCAAAAAGCAGGGTAGCTCACAGAACCAAGGAGTCCATTGTTACATTAGAAAACCTATGGAAGCAAGCGGCCATTGTGACACAGTGGGGCCACATGGAAGCCAAGGAGCCATTGTGACCCAGTGGGGCCTCATGGAATCAAGGAGACCATGGTGACACAGGTGATGCACATGAAGCCAAGGAGCCATTGTGACCCAGTGGGGCCTCATGGAATCAAGGAGACCATGGTGACACAGGTGATGCACATGAAGCCAAGGAGCCATTGTGACACAGTGGGGCCTCATGGAATCAAGGAGACCATGGTGACACAGGTGATGCACATGAAGCCAAGGAGCCATTGTCACCCAGTGGGGCCTCATGGAATCAAGGAGACCATGGTGACACAGGTGATGCACATGAAGCCAAGGAGCCATTGTGACACAGCGGGGCTTCTTCCCTTCACCTCTGCAGCTGGCTGTCCCAGCCCACAGCACCATTTACCAAGTGCTTTCCTCAGGGCTCTGCCTGCACACAGGCCCAGAGAAGTTTTCCTGTTTGTAAGGAAAGAATGAAAAAGCCTGAGCAGGTTCCCTAGACAACAAACCCACATGCTCAGTCCAGGCTGCCTGCAATGATGTCCCCTTTCTACAAGGGACACTGTGAGCAGGAATGATCTCTGAGAGCAGAATTCTCACAGTCTTTCCATGGAATTCTCTGTCCCTGTCCTTTCCCTGGCTCTCTGTTGCAGATGGAAGCTGCTGGTGCCTTTCTCTGCTTGAAGCCCTCGTTTGATGCAAGCAGATGCTCCCAGGTGTGTTCAGCAGCTGTTGCTCAGTGTTGATGCAAAGCTTTTGTGTTCCTCATGGAAGCAAGGAGCCATTGTGACACTGCAGGGGCTCATGGCATCATGGAGACAATTGTGACACTACAGAACCTCCTAGAAACAAGGCTCCATGATGACACCGTGGGGAATCATGGAACCACATGGAAATGTGTTCCTCATGAGACGCAGCAGGGCCTTGTTGGAACCAAAGACACCTCTGCAAAAAGCAGGGTAGCTCACAGAACCAAGGAGTCCATTGTTACAATAGAAAACCTATGGAAGCAAGGAGACCATTGTGACACAGTGGGGCCACATGGAAGCCACGGAGCCATTGTGACCCAGTGGGGCCTCATGGAATCAAGGAGACCATGGTGACACAGGTGATGCACATGAAGCCAAGGAGCCATTGTGACCCAGTGGGGCCTCATGGAATCAAGGAGACCATGGTGACACAGGTGATGCACATGAAGCCAAGGAGCCATTGTGACACAGCGGGGCCTCATGGAATCAAGGAGACCATGGTGACACAGGTGATGCACATGAAGCCAAGGAGCCATTGTGACCCAGTGGGGCCTCATGGAATCAAGGAGACCATGGTGACACAGGTGATGCACATGAAGCCAAGGCGCCATTGTGACCCAGTGGGGCCTCATGGAATAAAGGAGACCTTTGTCAGGCAGGTGATGCACATGAAGCCAAGGAGCCATTGTGACCCAGTGGGGCCTCATGGAATCAAGGAGACCATTGTGACACAGGTGATGCACATGAAGCCAAGGAGCCATTGTGACACAGCGGGGCTTCTTCCCTTCAGCTCTGCAGCTGGCTGTCCCACACCGAGGCACCATGTGCCAACTGCTCTCCTCAGGGCTCTGCCTGCACACAGGCCCAGAGAAGTTTTCCTGTTGGTAAGGAAAGAATGAAAAAGCCTGAGCAGGTTCCCTAGACAACCAAACCCACATGCTGAGTCCAGGCTGCCTGCAATGATGTCCCCTTTCTACAAGGGACACTGTGAGCAGGAATGATGTCTGGGAGCAGAATTCTCGCAGTCTTTCCATGGAATTCTCTGTCCCTGTCCTTTCCCTGGCTCTCAGTGTCAGATGGAAGCTGCTGCTGCCATTCTCAGCTTGAAGCCCTCGTTTGATGCAAGCAGATGCTCCCAGGTGTGTTCAGCAGCTGTTGCTCAGTGTTGATGCAAAGCTTTTGTGTTCCTCATGGAAGCAAGGAGCCATTGTGACACTGCAGGGGCTCATGGGATCAAGGAGACAATTGTGACACTACAGAACCTCCTAGAAACAAGACTCCATGATGACACCGTCGGGAATCATGGAACCACATGGAAATGTGTTCCTCATGAGACGCAGCAGGGCCTTGTTGGAACCAAAGACACCTCTGCAAAAAGCAGGGTAGCTCACAGAACCAAGGAGTCCATTGTTACAATAGAAAACCTATGGAAGCAAGGAGACCATTGTGACACAGTGGGGCCACATGGAAGCCAAGGAGCCATTGTGACCCAGTGGGGCCTCATGGAATCAAGGAGACCATGGTGACACAGGTGATGCACATGAAGCCAAGGAGCCATTGTGACCCAGTGGGGCCTCATGGAATCAAGGAGACCATGGTGACACAGGTGATGCACATGAAGCCAAGGAGCCATTGTGACCCAGTGGGGCCTCATGGAATCAAGGAGACCATGGTGACACAGGTGATGCACATGAAGCCAAGGAGCCATTGTGACCCAGTGAGGCCTCATGGAATCAAGGAGACCACGGTGACACAGGTGATGCACATGAAGCCAAGGAGCCATTGTGACCCAGTGGGGCCTCATGGAATCAAGGAGACCATGGTGACACAGGTGATGCACATGAAGCCAAGGAGCCATTGTGATCCAGTGGGGCCTCATGGAATCAAGGAGACCATGGTGACACAGGTGATGCACATGAAGCCAAGGAGCCATTGTGACTCAGCGGGGCTTCTTCCCTTCAGCTCTGCAGCTGGCTGTCCCACACCGAGGCACCATGTGCCAAGTACTCTCCTAAGGGCTCTGCCTGCACACAGGCCCAGAGAAGTTTTCCTGTTTGTAAGGAAAGAATGAAAAAGCCTGAGCAGGTTCCCTAGACAACCAAACCCACATGCTCAGTCCAGGCTGCCTGCAATGATGTCCCCTTTCTACAAGGGATACTGTGAGCAGGAATGATCTCTGAGAGCAGAATTCTCACAGTCCTTCCACGGAATGCTCTGTCCCTGTCCTTTCCCTGGCTCTCAGTGTCAGATGGAAGCTGCTGGTGCCATTCTCAGCTTGAAGCCCTCGTTTGATGCAAGCAGATGCTCCCAGGTGTGTTCAGCAGCTGTTGCACAGTGTTGATGCAAAGCTTTTGTGTTCTTCATGGAATCAAGGAGACCATGGTGACACAGGTGATGCACATGAAGCCAAGGAGCCATTGTGACCCAGTGGGGCCTCATGGAATCAAGGAGACCATGGTGACACAGGTGATGCACATGAAGTCAAGGAGCCATTGTGACACAGCGGGGCTTCTTCCCTTCAGCTCTGCAGCTGGCTGTCCCAGCCCACAGCACCATGTGCCAAGTGCTCTCCTAAGGGCTCTGCCTGCACCCAGGCCCAGAGAAGTTTTCCTGTTTGTAAGGAAAGAATGAAAAAGCCTGAGCATGTTCCCTAGACAACCAAACCCACATGCTCAGTCCAGGCTGCCTGCAATGATGTCCCCTTTCTACAAGGGACACTGTGAGCAGGAATGATGTCTGGGAGCAGAATTCTCGCAGTCTTTCCACGGAATTCTCTGTCCCTGTCCTTTGCCTGGCTCTCTGTTGCAGATGGAAGCTGCTGTTGCCATTCTCTGCTTGAAGCCCTCTTTTGATGCAAGCAGATGCTCTCAGGTGCGTTCAGCAGCTGTTGCTCAGTGTTGATGCAAAGCTTTTGTGTTCCTCATGGAAGCAAGGAGCCATTGTGACACTGCAGGGGCTCATGGCATCATGGAGACAATTGTGACAGTACAGGACCTCCTAGAAACAAGGCTCCATGGTGACACCGTGGCGAATCATGGAACCACATGGAAATGTGTTCCTCATGAGACGCAGCAGGGCCTTGTTGGAACCAAAGACACCTCTGCAAAAAGCAGGGTAGCTCACAGAACCAAGGAGTCCATTGTTACAATAGAAAACCTATGGAAGCAAGGAGACCATTGTGACACAGTGGGGCCACATGGAAGCCACGGAGCCATTGTGACCCAGTGGGGCCTCATGGAATCAAGGAGACCATGGTGACACAGGTGATGCACATGAAGCCAAGGAGCCATTGTGACACAGTGGGGCCTCATGGAATCAAGGAGACCATGGTGACACAGGTGATGCACATGAAGCCAAGGAGCCATTGTGACACAGTGGGGCCTCATGGAATCAAGGAGACCATGGTGACACAGGTGATGCACATGAAGCCAAGGAGCCATTGTGACACAGCGGGGCTTCTTCCCTTCAGCTCTGCAGCTGGCTGTCCCAGACCACAGCACCATGTGCCAAGTGCTCTCCTCAGGGCTCTGCCTGCACACAGGCCCAGGAGAAGTTTTCCTGTTTGTAAGGAAAGAAAGGAAAAGCCTGAGCAGGTTCCCTAGACAACTAAACCCACATGCTCAGTCCAGGCTGCCTGCAATGATGTCCCCTTTCTACAAGGGATACTGTGAGCAGGAATGATCTCTGAGAGCAGAATTCTCACAGTCCTTCCACGGAATGCTCTGTCCCTGTCCTTTCCCTGGCTCTCAGTGTCAGATGGAAGCTGCTGCTGCCATTCTCTGCTTGAAGCCCTCGTTTGATGCAAGCAGATGCTCCCAGGTGCGTTCAGCAGCTGTTGCTCAGTGTTGATGCAAAGCTTTTGTGTTCCTCATGGAAGCAAGGAGCCATTGTGACACTGCAGGGGCTCATGGCATCAAGGAGACAATTGTGACACTACAGAACCTCCTAGAAACAAGGCTCCATGGTGACACCGTGGGGAATCATGGAACCACATGGAAATGTGTTCCTCATGAGACGCAGCAGGGCCTTGTTGGAACCAAAGACACCTCTGCAAAAAGCAGGGTAGCTCACAGAACCAAGGAGTCCATTGTTACAATAGAAAACCTATGGAAGCAAGGAGACCATTGTGACCCAGTGGGGCCACATGGAAGCCACGGAGCCATTGTGACCCAGTGGGGCCTCATGGAATCAAGGAGACCATGGTGACACAGGTGATGCACATGAAGCCAAGGAGCCATTGTGACACAGCAGGGCCTCATTTAATCAAGGAGACCATGCTGACACAGGTGATGCACATGAAGCCAAGGAGCCATTGTGACCCAGTGGGGCCTCATGGAATCAAGGAGACCATGGTGACACAGGTGATGCACATGAAGCCAAGGAGCCATTGTGACCCAGTGGGGCCTCATGGAATCAAGGAGACCATGGTGACACAGGTGATGCACATGAAGCCAAGGGGCCATTGTGACACAGCGGGGCCTCATGGAATCAAGGAGACCATGGTGACACAGGTGATGCACATGAAGCCAAGGAGCCATTGTGACACAGCGGGGCTTCTTCCCTTCAGCTCTGCAGCTGGCTGTCCCAGCCCACAGCACCATGTGCCAAGTGCTCTCCTCAGGGCTCTGCCTGCACACAGGCCCAGAGAAGTTTTCCTGTTTGTAAGGAAAGAATGAAAAAGCCTGAGCAAGTTCCCTAGACAACCAAACCCACATGCTCAGTCCAGGCTGCCTGCAATGATGTCCCCTTTCTACAAGGGACACTGTGAGCAGGAATGATCTCTGGGAGCAGAATTCTCGCAGTCTTTCCACGGAATTCTCTGTCCCTGTCCTTTGCCTGGCTCTCTGTTGCAGATGGAAGCTGCTGGTGCCATTCTCTGCTTGAAGCCCTCTTTTGATGCAAGCAGATGCTCCCAGGTGTGTTCAGCAGCTGTTGCTCAGTGTTGATGCAAAGCTTTTGTGTTCCTCATGGAAGCAAGGAGCCATTGTGACACTGCAGGGGCTCATGGCATCAAGGAGACAATTGTGACAGTACAGAACCTCCTAGAAACAAGGCTCCATGGTGACACCGTGGCGAATCATGGAACCGCATGGAAATGTGTTCCTCATGAGACGCAGCAGGGCCTTGTTGGAACCAAAGACACCTCTGCAAAAAGCAGGGTAGCTCACAGAACCAAGGAGTCCATTGTTACATTAGAAAACCTATGGAAGCAAGGACACCGTTGTGACACAGTGGGGCCACATGGAAGCCACGGAGCCATTGTGACCCCGTGGGGCCTCATGGAATCAAGGAGACCATGGTGACACAGGTGATGCACATGAAGCCAAGGAGCCATTGTGACACAGTGGGGCCTCATGGAATCAAGGAGACCATGGTGACACAGGTGATGCACATGAAGCCAAGGAGCCATTGTGACACAGCGGGGCCTCATGGAATCAAGGAGACCATGGTGACACAGGTGATGCACATGAAGCCAAGGAGCCATTGTGACACAGCGGGGCTTCTTCCCTTCAGCTCTGCAGCTGGCTGTCCCAGACCACAGCACCATGTGCCAAGTGCTCTCCTCAGGGCTCTGCCTGCACACAGGCCCAGGAGAAGTTTTCCTGTTTGTAAGGAAAGAAAGGAAAAGCCTGAGCAGGTTCCCTAGACAACCAAACCCACATGCTGAGTCCAGGCTGCCTGCAATGATGTCCCCTTTCTACAAGGGATACTGTGAGCAGCAATGATCTCTGAGAGCAGAATTCTCACAGTCCTTCCACGGAATGCTCTGTCCCTGTCCTTTGCCTGGCTCTCAGTGTCAGATGGAAGCTGCTGCTGCCATTCTCTGCTTGAAGCCCTCGTTTGATGCAAGCAGATGCTCCCAGGTGCGTTCAGCAGCTGTTGCTCAGTGTTGATGCAAAGCTTTTGTGTTCCTCATGGAAGCAAGGAGCCATTGTGACACTGCAGGGGCTCATGGCATCAAGGAGACAATTGTGACACTACAGAACCTCCTAGAAACAAGGCTCCATGGTGACACCGTGGGGAATCATGGAACCACATGGAAATGTGTTCCTCATGAGACGCAGCAGGGCCTTGTTGGAACCAAAGACACCTCTGCAAAAAGCAGGGTAGCTCACAGAACCAAGGAGTCCATTGCTACAATAGAAAACCTATGGAAGCAAGGAGACCATTCTGACACAGTGGGGCCACATGGAAGCCACGGAGCCATTGTGACCCAGTGGGGCCTCATGGAATCAAGGAGACCATGTTGACACAGGTGATGCACATGAAGCCAAGGAGCCATTGTGACACAGTGGGGCCTCATGGAATCAAGGAGACCATGGTGACACAGGTGATGCACATGAAGCCAAGGAGCCATTGTGACCCAGTGGGGCCTCATGGAATCAAGGAGACCATGGTGACACAGGTGATGCACATGAAGCCAAGGAGCCATTGTGACACAGTGGGGCCTCATGGAATCAAGGAGACCATGGTGACACAGGTGATGCACATGAAGCCAAGGAGCCATTGTGACCCAGTGGGGCCTCATGGAATCAAGGAGACCATGGTGACACAGGTGATGCACATGAAGCCAAGGAGCCATTGTGACACAGCGGGGCTTCTTCCCTTCAGCTCTGCAGCTGGCTGTCCCAGCCCACAGCACCATGTGCCAAGTGCTCTCCTAAGGGCTCTGCCTGCACACAGGCCCAGAGAAGTTTTCCTGTTTGTAAGGAAAGAATGAAAAAGCCTGAGCAGGTTCCCTAGACAACCAAACCCACATGCTGAGTCCAGGCTGCCTGCAATGATGTCCCCTTTCTACAAGGGACACTGTGAGCAGGAATGATGTCTGGGAGCAGAATTCTCGCAGTCTTTCCACGGAATTCTCTGTCCCTGTCCTTTGCCTGGCTCTCTGTTGCAGATGGAAGCTGCTGTTGCCATTCTCTGCTTGAAGCCCTCTTTTGATGCAAGCAGATGCTCCCAGGTGCGTTCAGCAGCTGTTGCTCAGTGTTGATGCAAAGCTTTTGTGTTCCTCATGGAAGCAAGGAGCCATTGTGACACTGCAGGGGCTCATGGCATCATGGAGACAATTGTGACAGTACAGGACCTCCTAGAAACAAGGCTCCATGGTGACACCGTGGCGAATCATGGAACCACATGGAAATGTGTTCCTCATGAGACGCAGCAGGGCCTTGTTGGAACCAAAGACACCTCTGCAAAAAGCAGGGTAGCTCACAGAACCAAGGAGTCCATTGTTACAATAGAAAACCTATGGAAGCAAGGAGACCATTGTGACACAGTGGGGCCACATGGAAGCCACGGAGCCATTGTGACCCAGTGGGGCCTCATGGAATCAAGGAGACCATGGTGACACAGGTGATGCACATGAAGCCAAGGAGCCATTGTGACACAGTGGGGCCTCATGGAATCAAGGAGACCATGGTGACACAGGTGATGCACATGAAGCCAAGGAGCCATTGTGACACAGTGGGGCCTCATGGAATCAAGGAGACCATGGTGACACAGGTGATGCACATGAAGCCAAGGAGCCATTGTGACACAGCGGGGCTTCTTCCCTTCAGCTCTGCAGCTGGCTGTCCCAGACCACAGCATCATGTGCCAAGTGCTCTCCTCAGGGCTCTGCCTGCACACAGGCCCAGGAGAAGTTTTCCTGTTTGTAAGGAAAGAAAGGAAAAGCCTGAGCAGGTTCCCTAGACAACTAAACCCACATGCTCAGTCCAGGCTGCCTGCAATGATGTCCCCTTTCTACAAGGGATACTGTGAGCAGCAATGATCTCTGAGAGCAGAATTCTCACAGTCCTTCCACGGAATGCTCTGTCCCTGTCCTTTCCCTGGCTCTCAGTGTCAGATGGAAGCTGCTGCTGCCATTCTCAGCTTGAAGCCCTCGTTTGATGCAAGCAGATGCTCCCAGGTGCGTTCAGCAGCTGTTGCTCAGTGTTGATGCAAAGCTTTTGTGTTCCTCATGGAAGCAAGGAGCCATTGTGACACTGCAGGGGCTCATGGCATCAAGGAGACAATTGTGACACTACAGAACCTCCTAGAAACAAGGCTCCATGGTGACACCGTGGGGAATCATGGAACCACATGGAAATGTGTTCCTCATGAGACGCAGCAGGGCCTTGTTGGAACCAAAGATACCTCTGCAAAAAGCAGGGTAGCTCACAGAACCAAGGAGTCCATTGTTACAATAGAAAACCTATGGAAGCAAGGAGACCATTGTGACCCAGTGGGGCCTCATGGAATCAAGGAGACCATGGTGACACAGGTGATGCACATGAAGCCAAGGAGCCATTGTGACACAGTGGGGGCTCATGGAATCAAGGAGACCATGGTGACACAGGTGATGCACATGAAGCCAAGGAGCCATTGTGACACAGCAGGGCCTCATTTAATCAAGGAGACCATGCTGACACAGGTGATGCACATGAAGCCAAGGGGCCATTGTGACACAGCGGGGCCTCATGGAATCAAGGAGACCATGGTGACACAGGTGATGCACATGAAGCCAAGGAGCCATTGTGACACAGCGGGGCTTCTTCCCTTCAGCTCTGCATCTGGCTGTCCCAGCCCACAGCACCATGTGCCAAGTGCTCTCCTCAGGGCTCTGCCTGCACACAGGCCCAGAGAAGTTTTCCTGTTTGTAAGGAAAGAATGAAAAAGCCTGAGCAAGTTCCCTAGACAACCAAACCCACATGCTCAGTCCAGGCTGCCTGCAATGATGTCCCCTTTCTACAAGGGACACTGTGAGCAGGAATGATCTCTGGGAGCAGAATTCTCGCAGTCTTTCCACGGAATTCTCTGTCCCTGTCCTTTGCCTGGCTCTCTGTTGAATATGGAAGCTGCTGGTGCCATTCTCTGCTTGAAGCCCTCTTTTGATGCAAGCAGATGCTCCCAGGTGTGTTCAGCAGCTGTTGCTCAGTGTTGATGCAAAGCTTTTGTGTTCCTCATGGAAGCAAGGAGCCATTGTGACACTGCAGGGGCTCATGGCATCAAGGAGACAATTGTGACAGTACAGAACCTCCTAGAAACAAGGCTCCATGGTGACACCGTGGCGAATCATGGAACCGCATGGAAATGTGTTCCTCATGAGACGCAGCAGGGCCTTGTTGGAACCAAAGACACCTCTGCAAAAAGCAGGGTAGCTCACAGAACCAAGGAGTCCATTGTTACATTAGAAAACCTATGGAAGCAAGGACACCGTTGTGACACAGTGGGGCCACATGGAAGCCACGGAGCCATTGTGACCCAGTGGGGCCTCATGGAATCAAGGAGACCATGGTGACACAGGTGATGCACATGAAGCCAAGGAGCCATTGTGACACAGTGGGGCCTCATGGAATCAAGGAGACCATGGTGACACAGGTGATGCACATGAAGCCAAGGAGCCATTGTGACACAGCGGGGCCTCATGGAATCAAGGAGACCATGGTGACACAGGTGATGCACATGAAGCCAAGGAGCCATTGTGACACAGCGGGGCTTCTTCCCTTCAGCTCTGCAGCTGGCTGTCCCAGACCACAGCACCATGTGCCAAGTGCTCTCCTCAGGGCTCTGCCTGCACACAGGCCCAGGAGAAGTTTTCCTGTTTGTAAGGAAAGAAAGGAAAAGCCTGAGCAGGTTCCCTAGACAACCAAACCCACATGCTGAGTCCAGGCTGCCTGCAATGATGTCCCCTTTCTACAAGGGATACTGTGAGCAGCAACGATCTCTGAGAGCAGAATTCTCACAGTCCTTCCACGGAATGCTCTGTCCCTGTCCTTTGCCTGGCTCTCAGTGTCAGATGGAAGCTGCTGCTGCCATTCTCTGCTTGAAGCCCTCGTTTGATGCAAGCAGATGCTCCCAGGTGCGTTCAGCAGCTGTTGCTCAGTGTTGATGCAAAGCTTTTGTGTTCCTCATGGAAGCAAGGAGCCATTGTGACACTGCAGGGGCTCATGGCATCAAGGAGACAATTGTGACACTACAGAACCTCCTAGAAACAAGGCTCCATGCTGACACCGTGGCGAATCATGGAACCACATGGAAATGTGTTCCTCATGAGACGCAGCAGGGCCTTGTTGGAACCAAAGACACCTCTGCAAAAAGCAGGGTAGCTCACAGAACCAAGGAGTCCATTGCTACAATAGAAAACCTATGGAAGCAAGGAGACCATTCTGAAACAGTGGGGCCACATGGAAGCCACGGAGCCATTGTGACACAGTGGGGCCTCATGGAATCAAGGAGACCATGGTGACACAGGTGATGCACATGAAGCCAAGGAGCCATTGTGACCCAGTGGGGCCTCATGGAATCAAGGAGACCATGGTGACACAGGTGATGCACATGAAGCCAAGGAGCCATTGTGACCCAGTGGGGCCTCATGGAATCAAGGAGACCATGGTGACACAGGTGATGCACATGAAGCCAAGGAGCCATTGTGACCCAGTGGGGCCTCATGGAATCAAGGAGACCATGGTGACACAGGTGATGCACATGAAGCCAAGGAGCCATTGTGACACAGCGGGGCCTCATGGAATCAAGGAGACCATGGTGACACAGGTGATGCACATGAAGCCAAGGAGCCATTGTGACACAGCGGGGCTTCTTCCCTTCAGCTCTGCAGCTGGCTGTCCCACACCGAGGCACCATGTGCCAAGTACTCTCCTCAGGGCTCTGCCTGCACACAGGCCCAGGAGAAGTTTTCCTGTTTGTAAGGAAAGAATGGAAAAGCCTGAGCAGGTTCCCTAGACAACCAAACCCACATGCTCAGTCCAGGCTGCCTGCAATGATGTCCCCTTTCTACAAGGGATACTGTGAGCAGGAATGATCTCTGAGAGCAGAATTCTCACAGTCCTTCCACGGAATGCTCTGTCCCTGTCCTTTCCCTGGATCTCAGTGTCAGAGGGAAGCTGCTGGTGCCATTCTCAGCTTGAAGCCCTCGTTTGATGCAAGCAGATGCTCCCAGGTGTGTTCAGCAGCTGTTGCTCAGTGTTGATGCAAAGCTTTTGTGTTCTTCATGGAATCAAGGAGACCATTGTGACACAGGTGATGCACATGAAGCCAAGGAGCCATTGTGACCCAGTGGGGCCTCATGGAATCAAGGAGACCATGGTGACACAGGTGCTGCACATGTAGTCAAGGAGCCATTGTGACACAGTGGGGCCTCATGGAATCAAGGAGACCATGGTGACACAGGTGATGCACATGAAGCCAAGGACCCATTGTGACCCAGTGGGGCCTCATGGAATCAAGGAGACCATGGTGACACAGGTGATGCACATGAAGCCAAGGAGCCATTGTGACACAGTGGGGCCTCATGGAATCAAGGAGACCATGGTGACACAGGTGATGCACATGAAGTCAAGGAGCCATTGTGACACAGCGGGGCTTCTTCCCTTCAGCTCTGCAGCTGGCTGTCCCAGCCCACAGCACCATGTGCCAAGTGCTTTCCTCAGGGCTCTGCCTGCACCCAGGCCCAGAGAAGTTTTCCTGTTTGTAAGGAAAGAATGGAAAAGCCTGAGCAGGTTCCCTAGACAACCAAACCCACATGCTCAGTCCAGGCTGCCTGCAATGATGTCCCCTTTCTACAAGGGACACTGTCAGCAGGAATGATCTCTGGGAGCAGAATTCTCGCAGTCTTTCCACGGAATTCTCTGTCCCTGTCCTTTCCCTGGCTCTCAGTGTCAGATGGAAGCTGCTGCTGCCATTCTCTGCTTGAAGCCCTCGTTTGATGCAAGCAGATGCTCCCAGGTGTGTTCAGCAGCTGTTGCTCAGTGTTGATGCAAAGCTTTTGTGTTCCTCATGGAAGCAAGGAGCCATTGTGACACTGCAGGGGCTCATGGCATCATGGAGACAACTGTGACAGTACAGAACCTCCTAGAAACAAGACTCCATGATGACACCGTGGGGAATCATGGAACCACATGGAAATGTGTTCCTCATGAGATGCAGCAGGGCCTTGTTGGAACCAAAGACACCTCTGCAAAAAGCAGGGTAGCTCACAGAACCAAGGAGTCCATTGTTACAATAGAAAACCTATGGAAGCAAGGAGACCATTGTGACCCAGTGGGGCCACATGGAATCCACGGAGCCATTGTGACCCAGTGGGGCCTCATGGAATCAAGGAGACCATGGTGACACAGGTGATGCACATGAAGCCAAGGAGCCATTGTGACACAGTGGGGCCTCATGGAATCAAGGAGACCATGGTGACACAGGTGATGCACATGAAGCCAAGGAGCCATTGTGACCCAGTGGGGCCTCATGGAATCAAGGAGACCATGGTGACACAGGTGATGCACATGAAGCCAAGGAGCCATTGTGACCCAGTGGGGCCTCATGGAATCAAGGAGACCATGGTGACACAGGTGATGCACATGAAGCCAAGGAGCCATTGTGACCCAGTGGGGCCTCATGGAATCAAGGAGACCATGGTGACACAGGTGATGCACATGAAGCCAAGGAGCCATTGTGACACAGCGGGGCTTCTTCCCTTCAGCTCTGCAGCTGGCTGTCCCAGCCCACAGCACCATGTGCCAAGTGCTCTCCTAAGGGCTCTGCCTGCACACAGGCCCAGAGAAGTTTTCCTGTTTGTAAGGAAAGAATGAAAAAGCCTGAGCAGGTTCCCTAGACAACCAAACCCACATGCTGAGTCCAGGCTGCCTGCAATGATGTCCCCTTTCTACAAGGGACACTGTGAGCAGGAATGATGTCTGGGAGCAGAATTCTCGCAGTCTTTCCACGGAATTCTCTGTCCCTGTCCTTTCCCTGGCTCTCTGTTGCAGATGGAATCTGCTGTTGCCATTCTCTGCTTGAAGCCCTCTTTTGATGCAAGCAGATGCTCCCAGGTGCGTTCAGCAGCTGTTGCTCAGTGTTGATGCAAAGCTTTTGTGTTCCTCATGGAAGCAAGGAGCCATTGTGACACTGCAGGGGCTCATGGCATCATGGAGACAATTGTGACAGTACAGGACCTCCTAGAAACAAGGCTCCATGGTGACACCGTGGCGAATCATGGAACCACATGGAAATGTGTTCCTCATGAGATGCAGCAGGGCCTTGTTGGAACCAAAGACACCTCTGCAAAAAGCAGGGTAGCTCACAGAACCAAGGAGTCCATTGTTACAATAGAAAACCTATGGAAGCAAGGAGACCATTGTGACACAGTGGGGCCACATGGAAGCCACGGAGCCATTGTGACCCAGTGGGGCCTCATGGAATCAAGGAGACCATGGTGACACAGGTGATGCACATGAAGCCAAGGAGCCATTGTGACCCAGTGGGGCCTCATGGAATCAAGGAGACCATGGTGACACAGGTGATGCACATGAAGCCAAGGATCCATTGTGACACAGTGGGGCCTCATGGAATCAAGGAGACCATGGTGACACAGGTGATGCACATGAAGCCAAGGAGCCATTGTGACACAGCGGGGCTTCTTCCCTTCAGCTCTGCAGCTGGCTGTCCCAGCCCACAGCACCATGTGCCAAGTGCTCTCCTCAGGGCTCTGCCTGCACACAGGCCCAGAGAAGTTTTCCTGTTTGTAAGGAAAGAATGGAAAAGCCTGAGCAGGTTCCCTAGACAACCAAACCCACATGCTCAGTCCAGGCTGCCTGCAATGATGTCCCCTTTCTACAAGGGACACTGTGAGCAGGAATGATGTCTGGGAGCAGAATTCTCGCAGTCTTTCCACGGAATTCTCTGTCCCTGTCCTTTGCCTGGCTCTCTGTTGCAGATGGAAGCTGCTGCTGCCATTCTCAGCTTGAAGCCCTCTTTTGATGCAAGCAGATGCTCCCAGGTGTGTTCAGCAGCTGTTGCTCAGTGTTGATGCAAAGCTTTTGTGTTCCTCATGGAAGCAAGGAGCCATTGTGACACTGCAGGGGCTCATGGCATCATGGAGACCATGGTGACACTACAGAACCTCCTAGAAACAAGGCTCCATGGTGACACCGTGGCGAATCATGGAACCGCATGGAAATGTGTTCCTCATGAGACGCAGCAGGGCCTTGTTGGAACCAAAGACACCTCTGCAAAAAGCAGGGTAGCTCACAGAACCAAGGAGTCCATTGTTACAATAGAAAACCTATGGAAGCAAGGAGACCATTGTGACACAGTGGGGCCACATGGAAGCCACGGAGCCATTGTGACCCAGTGGGGCCTCATGGAATCAAGGAGACCATGGTGACACAGGTGATGCACATGAAGCCAAGGAGCCATTGTGACCCAGTGGGGCCTCATGGAATCAAGGAGACCATGGTGACACAGGTGATGCACATGAAGCCAAGGAGCCATTGTGACACAGCGGGGCCTCATGGAATCAAGGAGACCATGGTGACACAGGTGATGCACATGAAGCCAAGGAGCCATTGTGACCCAGTGGGGCCTCATGGAATCAAGGAGACCATGGTGACACAGGTGATGCACATGAAGCCAAGGCGCCATTGTGACCCAGTGGGGCCTCATGGAATCAAGGAGACCTTTGTCAGGCAGGTGATGCACATGAAGCCAAGGAGCCATTGTGACCCAGTGGGGCCTCATGGAATCAAGGAGACCATTGTGACACAGGTGATGCACATGAAGCCAAGGAGCCATTGTGACACAGCGGGGCTTCTTCCCTTCAGCTCTGCAGCTGGCTGTCCCACACCGAGGCACCATGTGCCAACTGCTCTCCTCAGGGCTCTGCCTGCACACAGGCCCAGAGAAGTTTTCCTGTTTGTAAGGAAAGAATGAAAAAGCCTGAGCAGGTTCCCTAGACAACCAAACCCACATGCTGAGTCCAGGCTGCCTGCAATGATGTCCCCTTTCTACAAGGGACACTGTGAGCAGGAATGATGTCTGGGAGCAGAATTCTCGCAGTCTTTCCATGGAATTCTCTGTCCCTGTCCTTTCCCTGGCTCTCTGTTGCAGATGGAAGCTGCTGCTGCCATTCTCAGCTTGAAGCCCTCGTTTGATGCAAGCAGATGCTCCCAGGTGTGTTCAGCAGCTGTTGCTCAGTGTTGATGCAAAGCTTTTGTGTTCCTCATGGAAGCAAGGAGCCATTGTGACACTGCAGGGGCTCATGGGATCAAGGAGACAATTGTGACACTACAGAACCTCCTAGAAACAAGACTCCATGATGACACCGTCGGGAATCATGGAACCACATGGAAATGTGTTCCTCATGAGACGCAGCAGGGCCTTGTTGGAACCAAAGACACCTCTGCAAAAAGCAGGGTAGCTCACAGAACCAAGGAGTCCATTGTTACAATAGAAAACCTATGGAAGCAAGGAGACCATTGTGACACAGTGGGGCCACATGGAAGCCAAGGAGCCATTGTGACCCAGTGGGGCCTCATGGAATCAAGGAGACCATGGTGACACAGGTGATGCACATGAAGCCAAGGAGCCATTGTGACCCAGTGGGGCCTCATGGAATCAAGGAGACCATGGTGACACAGGTGATGCACATGAAGCCAAGGAGCCATTGTGACCCAGTGGGGCCTCATGGAATCAAGGAGACCATGGTGACACAGGTGATGCACATGAAGCCAAGGAGCCATTGTGACCCAGTGAGGCCTCATGGAATCAAGGAGACCACGGTGACACAGGTGATGCACATGAAGCCAAGGAGCCATTGTGACCCAGTGGGGCCTCATGGAATCAAGGAGACCATGGTGACACAGGTGATGCACATGAAGCCAAGGAGCCATTGTGACCCAGTGGGGCCTCATGGAATCAAGGAGACCATGGTGACACAGGTGATGCACATGAAGCCAAGGAGCCATTGTGACCCAGTGGGGCCTCATGGAATCAAGGAGACCATGCTGACACAGGTGATGCACATGAAGCCAAGGAGCCATTGTGACTCAGCGGGGCTTCTTCCCTTCAGCTCTGCAGCTGGCTGTCCCACACCGAGGCACCATGTGCCAAGTACTCTCCTAAGGGCTCTGCCTGCACACAGGCCCAGAGAAGTTTTCCTGTTTGTAAGGAAAGAATGAAAAAGCCTGAGCAGGTTCCCTAGACAACCAAACCCACATGCTCAGTCCAGGCTGCCTGCAATGATGTCCCCTTTCTACAAGGGATACTGTGAGCAGGAATGATCTCTGAGAGCAGAATTCTCACAGTCCTTCCACGGAATGCTCTGTCCCTGTCCTTTCCCTGGCTCTCAGTGTCAGATGGAAGCTGCTGGTGCCATTCTCAGCTTGAAGCCCTCGTTTGATGCAAGCAGATGCTCCCAGGTGTGTTCAGCAGCTGTTGCACAGTGTTGATGCAAAGCTTTTGTGTTCTTCATGGAATCAAGGAGACCATGGTGACACAGGTGATGCACATGAAGCCAAGGAGCCATTGTGACCCAGTGGGGCCTCATGGAATCAAGGAGACCATGGTGACACAGGTGATGCACATGAAGTCAAGGAGCCATTGTGACACAGCGGGGCTTCTTCCCTTCAGCTCTGCAGCTGGCTGTCCCAGCCCACAGCACCATGTGCCAAGTGCTCTCCTAAGGGCTCTGCCTGCACCCAGGCCCAGAGAAGTTTTCCTCTTTGTAAGGAAAGAATGGAAAAGCCTGAGCAGGTTCCCTAGACAACCAAACCCACATGCTCAGTCCAGGCTGCCTGCAATGATGTCCCCTTTCTACAAGGGACACTGTGAGCAGGAATGATCTCTGGGAGCAGAATTCTCGCAGTCTTTCCACGGAATTCTCTGTCCCTGTCCTTTGCCTGGCTCTCTGTTGCAGATGGAAGCTGCAGGTGCCATTCTCTGCTTGAAGCCCTCAATTGATGCAAGCAGATGCTCCCAGGTGCTTTCAGCAGCTGTTGCTCAGTGTTGATGCAAAGCTTTTGTGTTCCTCATGGAAGCAAGGAGCCATTGTGACACTGCAGGGGCTCATGGCATCAAGGAGACAATTGTGACACTACAGAACCTCCTAGAAACAAGACTCCATGGTGACACCGTGGCGAATCATGGAACCACATGGAAATGTGTTCCTCATGAGACACAGCAGGGCCTTGTTGGAACCAAAGACACCTCTGCAAAAAGCAGGGTAGCTCACAGAACCAAGGAGTCCATTGTTACAATAGAAAACCTATGGAAGCAAGGGGCCATTGTGACACAGTGGGGCCACGTGGAAGCCAAGGAGCCATTGTGACCCAGTGGGGCCTCATGGAATCAAGGAGACCATGGTGACACAGGTGATGCACATGAAGCCAAGGAGCCATTGTGACACAGTGGGGCCTCATGGAATCAAGGAGACCATGGTGACACAGGTGATGCACATGAAGCCAAGGAGCCATTGTGACACAGTGGGGCCTCATGGAATCAAGGAGACCATGGTGACACAGGTGATGCACATGAAGCCAAGGAGCCATTGTGACACAGCGGGGCTTCTTCCCTTCAGCTCTGCAGGTGGCTGTCCCAGCCCACAGCACCATGTGCCAAGTGCTCTCCTCAGGGCTCTGCCTGCACACAGGCCCAGAGAAGTTTTCCTGTTTGTAAGGAAAGAATGGAAAAGCCTGAGCAGCTTTCCTAAACAACAAACCCACATGCTCAGTCCAGGCTGCCTGCAATGATGTCCCCTTTCTACAAGGGACACTGTCAGCAGGAATGATCTCTGGGAGCAGAATTCTCGCAGTCTTTCCACGGAATTCTCTGTCCCTGTCCTTTCCCTGGCTCTCAGTGTCAGATGGAAGCTGCTGGTGCCATTCTCAGCTTGAAGCCCTCGTTTGATGCAAGCAGATGCTCCCAGGTGTGTTCAGCAGCTGTTGCTCAGTGTTGATGCAAAGCTTTTGTGTTCCTCATGGAAGCAAGGAGCCATTGTGACACTGCAGGGGCTCATGGCATCAAGGAGACAACTGTGACAGTACAGAACCTCCTAGAAACAAGACTCCATGATGACACAGTCGGGAATCATGGAACCACATGGAAATGTGTTCCTCATGAGACGCAGCAGGGCCTTGTTGGAACCAAAGACACCTCTGCAAAAAGCAGGGTAGCTCACAGAACCAAGGAGTCCATTGTTACAATAGAAAACCTGTGGAAGCAAGGAGACCATTGTGACCCAGTGGGGCCACATGGAAGCCAAGGAGCCATTGTGACCCAGTGGGGCCTCATGGAATCAAGGAGACCATGGTGACACAGGTGATGCACATGAAGCCAAGGAGCCATTGTGACACAATAGGGCCTCATGGAATCAAGGAGACCATGGTGACACAGGTGATGCACATGAAGCCAAGGAGCCATTGTGACCCAGTGGGGCCTCATGGAATCAAGGAGACCATGGTGACACAGGTGATGCACATGAAGCCAAGGAGCCATTGTGACCCAGTGGGGCCTCATGGAATCAAGGAGACCATTGTGACACAGGTGATGCACATGAAGCCAAGGAGCCATTGTGACACAGCGGGGCTTCTTCCCTTCAGCTCTGCAGCTGGCTGTCCCACACCGAGGCACCATGTGCCAACTGCTCTCCTCAGGGCTCTGCCTGCACACAGGCCCAGAGAAGTTTTCCTGTTTGTAAGGAAAGAATGAAAAAGCCTGAGCAGGTTCCCTAGACAACCAAACCCACATGCTCAGTCCAGGCTGCCTGCAATGATGTCCCCTTTCTACAAGGGACACTGTGAGCAGGAATGATGTCTGGGAGCAGAATTCTCGCAGTCTTTCCATGGAATTCTCTGTCCCTGTCCTTTCCCTGGCTCTCTGTTGCAGATGGAAGCTGCTGCTGCCATTCTCAGCTTGAAGCCCTCGTTTGATGCAAGCAGATGCTCCCAGGTGTGTTCAGCAGCTGTTGCTCAGTGTTGATGCAAAGCTTTTGTGTTCCTCATGGAAGCAAGGAGCCATTGTGACACTGCAGGGGCTCATGGGATCAAGGAGACAATTGTGACACTACAGAACCTCCTAGAAACAAGACTCCATGATGACACCGTCGGGAATCATGGAACCACATGGAAATGTGTTCCTCATGAGACGCAGCAGGGCCTTGTTGGAACCAAAGACGCCTCTGCAAAAAGCAGGGTAGCTCACAGAACCAAGGAGTCCATTGTTACAATAGAAAACCTATGGAAGCAAGGAGACCATTGTGACACAGTGGGGCCACATGGAAGCCAAGGAGCCATTGTGACCCAGTGGGGCCTCATGGAATCAAGGAGACCATGGTGACACAGGTGATGCACATGAAGCCAAGGAGCCATTGTGACCCAGTGGGGCCTCATGGAATCAAGGAGACCATGGTGACACAGGTGATGCACATGAAGCCAAGGAGCCATTGTGACCCAGTGGGGCCTCATGGAATCAAGGAGACCATGGTGACACAGGTGATGCACATGAAGCCAAGGAGCCATTGTGACCCAGTGAGGCCTCATGGAATCAAGGAGACCACGGTGACACAGGTGATGCACATGAAGCCAAGGAGCCATTGTGACCCAGTGGGGCCTCATGGAATCAAGGAGACCATGGTGACACAGGTGATGCACATGAAGCCAAGGAGCCATTGTGACCCAGTGGGGCCTCATGGAATCAAGGAGACCATGGTGACACAGGTGATGCACATGAAGCCAAGGAGCCATTGTGATCCAGTGGGGCCTCATGGAATCAAGGAGACCATGGTGACACAGGTGATGCACATGAAGCCAAGGAGCCATTGTGACTCAGCGGGGCTTCTTCCCTTCAGCTCTGCAGCTGGCTGTCCCACACCGAGGCACCATGTGCCAAGTACTCTCCTAAGGGCTCTGCCTGCACACAGGCCCAGAGAAGTTTTCCTGTTTGTAAGGAAAGAATGAAAAAGCCTGAGCAGGTTCCCTAGACAACCAAACCCACATGCTCAGTCCAGGCTGCCTGCAATGATGTCCCCTTTCTACAAGGGATACTGTGAGCAGCAATGATCTCTGAGAGCAGAATTCTCACAGTCCTTCCACGGAATGCTCTGTCCCTGTCCTTTCCCTGGCTCTCAGTGTCAGATGGAAGCTGCTGGTGCCATTCTCAGCTTGAAGCCCTCGTTTGATGCAAGCAGATGCTCCCAGGTGTGTTCAGCAGCTGTTGCACAGTGTTGATGCAAAGCTTTTGTGTTCTTCATGGAATCAAGGAGACCATGGTGACACAGGTGATGCACATGAAGCCAAGGAGCCATTGTGACCCAGTGGGGCCTCATGGAATCAAGGAGACCATGGTGACACAGGTGATGCACATGAAGTCAAGGAGCCATTGTGACACAGCGGGGCTTCTTCCCTTCAGCTCTGCAGCTGGCTGTCCCAGCCCACAGCACCATGTGCCAAGTGCTCTCCTAAGGGCTCTGCCTGCACCCAGGCCCAGAGAAGTTTTCCTCTTTGTAAGGAAAGAATGGAAAAGCCTGAGCAGGTTCCCTAGACAACCAAACCCACATGCTCAGTCCAGGCTGCCTGCAATGATGTCCCCTTTCTACAAGGGACACTGTGAGCAGGAATGATCTCTGGGAGCAGAATTCTCGCAGTCTTTCCACGGAATTCTCTGTCCCTGTCCTTTGCCTGGCTCTCTGTTGCAGATGGAAGCTGCAGGTGCCATTCTCTGCTTGAAGCCCTCAATTGATGCAAGCAGATGCTCCCAGGTGCTTTCAGCAGCTGTTGCTCAGTGTTGATGCAAAGCTTTTGTGTTCCTCATGGAAGCAAGGAGCCATTGTGACACTGCAGGGGCTCATGGCATCAAGGAGACAATTGTGACACTACAGAACCTCCTAGAAACAAGACTCCATGGTGACACCGTGGCGAATCATGGAACCACATGGAAATGTGTTCCTCATGAGACACAGCAGGGCCTTGTTGGAACCAAAGACACCTCTGCAAAAAGCAGGGTAGCTCACAGAACCAAGGAGTCCATTGTTACAATAGAAAACCTATGGAAGCAAGGGGCCATTGTGACACAGTGGGGCCACGTGGAAGCCAAGGAGCCATTGTGACCCAGTGGGGCCTCATGGAATCAAGGAGACCATGGTGACACAGGTGATGCACATGAAGCCAAGGAGCCATTGTGACACAGTGGGGCCTCATGGAATCAAGGAGACCATGGTGACACAGGTGATGCACATGAAGCCAAGGAGCCATTGTGACACAGTGGGGCCTCATGGAATCAAGGAGACCATGGTGACACAGGTGATGCACATGAAGCCAAGGAGCCATTGTGACACAGCGGGGCTTCTTCCCTTCAGCTCTGCAGGTGGCTGTCCCAGCCCACAGCACCATGTGCCAAGTGCTCTCCTCAGGGCTCTGCCTGCACACAGGCCCAGAGAAGTTTTCCTGTTTGTAAGGAAAGAATGGAAAAGCCTGAGCAGCTTTCCTAAACAACAAACCCACATGCTCAGTCCAGGCTGCCTGCAATGATGTCCCCTTTCTACAAGGGACACTGTCAGCAGGAATGATCTCTGGGAGCAGAATTCTCGCAGTCTTTCCACGGAATTCTCTGTCCCTGTCCTTTCCCTGGCTCTCAGTGTCAGATGGAAGCTGCTGGTGCCATTCTCAGCTTGAAGCCCTCGTTTGATGCAAGCAGATGCTCCCAGGTGTGTTCAGCAGCTGTTGCTCAGTGTTGATGCAAAGCTTTTGTGTTCCTCATGGAAGCAAGGAGCCATTGTGACACTGCAGGGGCTCATGGCATCAAGGAGACAACTGTGACAGTACAGAACCTCCTAGAAACAAGACTCCATGATGACACAGTCGGGAATCATGGAACCACATGGAAATGTGTTCCTCATGAGACGCAGCAGGGCCTTGTTGGAACCAAAGACACCTCTGCAAAAAGCAGGGTAGCTCACAGAACCAAGGAGTCCATTGTTACAATAGAAAACCTGTGGAAGCAAGGAGACCATTGTGACCCAGTGGGGCCACATGGAAGCCAAGGAGCCATTGTGACCCAGTGGGGCCTCATGGAATCAAGGAGACCATGGTGACACAGGTGATGCACATGAAGCCAAGGAGCCATTGTGACACAACAGGGCCTCATGGAATCAAGGAGACCATGGTGACACAGGTGATGCACATGAAGCCAAGGAGCCATTGTGACCCAGTGGGGCCTCATGGAATCAAGGAGACCATGGTGACACAGGTGATGCACATGAAGCCAAGGAGCCATTGTGACCCAGTGGGGCCTCATGGAATCAAGGAGACCATGGTGACACAGGTGATGCACATGAAGCCAAGGAGCCATTGTGACCCAGTGGGGCCTCATGGAATCAAGGAGACCATGGTGACACAGGTGATGCACATGAAGCCAAGGAGCCATTGTGACACAGTGGGGCCTCATGGAATCAAGGAGACCATGCTGACACAGGTGATGCACATGAAGCCAAGGAGCCATTGTGACCCAGTGGGGCCTCATGGAATCAAGGAGACCATGGTGACACAGGTGATGCACATGAAGCCAAGGAGCCATTGTGACCCAGTGGGGCCTCATGGAATCAAGGAGACCATGGTGACACAGGTGATGCACATGAAGCCAAGGAGCCATTGTGACCCAGTGGGGCCTCATGGAATCAAGGAGACCATGGTGACACAGGTGATGCACATGAAGCCAAGGAGCCATTGTGACCCAGTGGGGGCTCATGGAATCAAGGAGACCATGGTGACACAGGTGATGCACATGAAGCCAAGGAGCCATTGTGACCCAGCGGGGCTTCTTCCCTTCAGCTCTGCAGCTGGCTGTCCCACACCGAGGCACCATGTGCCAAGTACTCTCCTCAGGGCTCTGCCTGCACACAGGCCCAGAGAAGTTTTCCTGTTTGTAAGGAAAGAATGGAAAAGCCTGAGCAGGTTCCCTAGACAACCAAACCCACATGCTCAGTCCAGGCTGCCTGCAATGATGTCCCCTTTCTACAAGGGATACTGTGAGCAGCAATGATCTCTGAGAGCAGAATTCTCACAGTCCTTCCACGGAATGCTCTGTCCCTGTCCTTTCCCTGGCTCTCAGTGTCAGATGGAAGCTGCTGGTGCCATTCTCAGCTTGAAGCCCTCGTTTGATGCAAGCAGATGCTCCCAGGTGTGTTCAGCAGCTGTTGCTCAGTGTTGATGCAAAGCTTTTGTGTTCCTCATGGAAGCAAGGAGCCATTGTGACACTGCAGGGGCTCATGGCATCAAGGAGACAATTGTGACACTACAGAACCTCCTAGAAACAAGACTCCATGGTGACACCGTGGCGAATCATGGAACCACATGGAAATGTGTTCCTCATGAGACACAGCAGGGCCTTGTTGGAACCAAAGACACCTCTGCAAAAAGCAGGGTAGCTCACAGAACCAAGGAGTCCATTGTTACAATAGAAAACCTATGGAAGCAAGGTGCCATTGTGACACAGTGGGGCCACGTGGAAGCCAAGGAGCCATTGTGACCCAGTGGGGCCTCATGGAATCAAGGAGACCATGGTGACACAGGTGATGCACATGAAGCCAAGGAGCCATTGTGACACAGTGGGGGCTCATGGAATCAAGGAGACCATGGTGACACAGGTGATGCACATGAAGCCAAGGAGCCATTGTGACACAGCAGGGCCTCATTTAATCAAGGAGACCATGCTGACACAGGTGATGCACATGAAGCCAAGGAGCCATTGTGACCCAGTGGGGCCTCATGGAATCAAGGAGACCATGGTGACACAGGTGATGCACATGAAGCCAAGGAGCCATTGTGACACAGTGGGGCCTCATGGAATCAAGGAGACCATTGTCAGGCAGGTGATGCACATGAAGCCAAGGAGCCATTGTGACACAGCGGGGCCTCATGGAATCAAGGAGACCATGGTGACACAGGTGATGCACATGAAGCCAAGGAGCCATTGTGACACAGCGGGGCTTCTTCCCTTCACCTCTGCAGCTGGCTGTCCCAGCCCACTGCACCATGTGCCAAGTGCTCTCCTCAGGGCTCTGCCTGCACACAGGCCCAGAGAAGTTTTCCTGTTTGTAAGGAAAGAATGAAAAAGCCTGAGCAGGTTCCCTAGACAACCAAACCCACATGCTCAGTCCAGGCTGCCTGCAATGATGTCCCCTTTCTACAAGGGACACTGTGAGCAGGAATGATCTCTGGGAGCAGAATTCTCACAGTCTTTCCACGGAATTCTCTGTCCCTGTCCTTTCCCTGGCTCTCTGTTGCAGATGGAAGCTGCTGCTGCCATTCTCAGCTTGAAGCCCTCTTTTGATGCAAGCAGATGCTCCCAGGTGTGTTCAGCAGCTGTTGCTCAGTGTTGATGCAAAGCTTTTGTGTTCTTCATGGAATCAAGGAGACCATTGTGACACAGGTGATGCACATGAAGCCACGGAGCCATTGTGACACAGCGGGGCCTCATGGAATCAAGGAGACCATGGTGACACAGGTGATGCACATGTAGTCAAGGAGCCATTGTGACACAGTGGGGCCTCATGGAATCAAGGATACCATGGTGACACAGGTGATGCACATGAAGCCAAGGAGCCATTGTGACCCAGTGGAGCCTCATGGGATCAAGGAGACCATGGTGACACAGGTGATGCACATGAAGCCAAGGAGCCATTGTGACCCAGTGGGGCCTCATGGAATCAAGGAGACCATGGTGACACAGGTGATGCACATGTAGTCAAGCAGCCATTGTGACACAGTGGGGCCTCATGGAATCAAGGAGACCATGGTGACACAGGTGATGCACATGAAGCCAAGGAGCCATTGTGACACAGTGGGGCCTCATGGAATCAAGGAGACCATGGTGACACAGGTGATGCACATGAAGTCAAGGAGCCATTGTGACACAGCGGGGCTTCTTCCCTTCAGCTCTGCAGCTGGCTGTCCCAGCCCACAGCACCATGTGCCAAGTGCTCTCCTAAGGGCTCTGCCTGCACCCAGGCCCAGAGAAGTTTTCCTGTTTGTAAGGAAAGAATGAAAAAGCCTGAGCAGGTTCCCTAGACAACCAAACCCACATGCTGAGTCCAGGCTGCCTGCAATGATGTCCCCTTTCTACAAGGGACACTGTGAGCAGGAATGATGTCTGGGAGCAGAATTCTCGCAGTCTTTCCATGGAATTCTCTGTCCCTGTCCTTTCCCTGGCTCTCTGTTGCAGATGGAAGCTGCTGCTGCCATTCTCAGCTTGAAGCCCTCGTTTGATGCAAGCAGATGCTCCCAGGTGTGTTCAGCAGCTGTTGCTCAGTGTTGATGCAAAGCTTTTGTGTTCCTCATGGAAGCAAGGAGCCATTGTGACACTGCAGGGGCTCATGGGATCAAGGAGACAATTGTGACACTACAGAACCTCCTAGAAACAAGACTCCATGATGACACCGTCGGGAATCATGGAACCACATGGAAATGTGTTCCTCATGAGACGCAGCAGGGCCTTGTTGGAACCAAAGACACCTCTGCAAAAAGCAGGGTAGCTCACAGAACCAAGGAGTCCATTGTTACAATAGAAAACCTATGGAAGCAAGGAGACCATTGTGACACAGTGGGGCCACATGGAAGCCAAGGAGCCATTGTGACCCAGTGGGGCCTCATGGAATCAAGGAGACCATGGTGACACAGGTGATGCACATGAAGCCAAGGAGCCATTGTGACCCAGTGGGGCCTCATGGAATCAAGGAGACCATGGTGACACAGGTGATGCACATGAAGCCAAGGAGCCATTGTGACCCAGTGGGGCCTCATGGAATCAAGGAGACCATGGTGACACAGGTGATGCACATGAAGCCAAGGAGCCATTGTGACCCAGTGAGGCCTCATGGAATCAAGGAGACCACGGTGACACAGGTGATGCACATGAAGCCAAGGAGCCATTGTGACCCAGTGGGGCCTCATGGAATCAAGGAGACCATGGTGACACAGGTGATGCACATGAAGCCAAGGAGCCATTGTGACCCAGTGGGGCCTCATGGAATCAAGGAGACCATGGTGACACAGGTGATGCACATGAAGCCAAGGAGCCATTGTGATCCAGTGGGGCCTCATGGAATCAAGGAGACCATGGTGACACAGGTGATGCACATGAAGCCAAGGAGCCATTGTGACTCAGCGGGGCTTCTTCCCTTCAGCTCTGCAGCTGGCTGTCCCACACCGAGGCACCATGTGCCAAGTACTCTCCTAAGGGCTCTGCCTGCACACAGGCCCAGAGAAGTTTTCCTGTTTGTAAGGAAAGAATGAAAAAGCCTGAGCAGGTTCCCTAGACAACCAAACCCACATGCTCAGTCCAGGCTGCCTGCAATGATGTCCCCTTTCTACAAGGGATACTGTGAGCAGGAATGATCTCTGAGAGCAGAATTCTCACAGTCCTTCCACGGAATGCTCTGTCCCTGTCCTTTCCCTGGCTCTCAGTGTCAGATGGAAGCTGCTGGTGCCATTCTCAGCTTGAAGCCCTCGTTTGATGCAAGCAGATGCTCCCAGGTGTGTTCAGCAGCTGTTGCACAGTGTTGATGCAAAGCTTTTGTGTTCTTCATGGAATCAAGGAGACCATTGTGACACAGGTGATGCACATGAAGCCAAGGAGCCATTGTGACCCAGTGGGGCCTCATGGAATCAAGGAGACCATGGTGACACAGGTGATGCACATGAAGTCAAGGAGCCATTGTGACACAGCGGGGCTTCTTCCCTTCAGCTCTGCAGCTGGCTGTCCCAGCCCACAGCACCATGTGCCAAGTGCTCTCCTAAGGGCTCTGCCTGCACCCAGGCCCAGAGAAGTTTTCCTCTTTGTAAGGAAAGAATGGAAAAGCCTGAGCAGGTTCCCTAGACAACCAAACCCACATGCTCAGTCCAGGCTGCCTGCAACGATGTCCCCTTTCTACAAGGGACACTGTGAGCAGGAATGATCTCTGGGAGCAGAATTCTCGCAGTCTTTCCACGGAATTCTCTGTCCCTGTCCTTTGCCTGGCTCTCTGTTGCAGATGGAAGCTGCAGGTGCCATTCTCTGCTTGAAGCCCTCAATTGATGCAAGCAGATGCTCCCAGGTGCTTTCAGCAGCTGTTGCTCAGTGTTGATGCAAAGCTTTTGTGTTCCTCATGGAAGCAAGGAGCCATTGTGACACTGCAGGGGCTCATGGCATCAAGGAGACAATTGTGACACTACAGAACCTCCTAGAAACAAGACTCCATGGTGACACCGTGGCGAATCATGGAACCACATGGAAATGTGTTCCTCATGAGACACAGCAGGGCCTTGTTGGAACCAAAGACACCTCTGCAAAAAGCAGGGTAGCTCACAGAACCAAGGAGTCCATTGTTACAATAGAAAACCTATGGAAGCAAGGGGCCATTGTGACACAGTGGGGCCACGTGGAAGCCACGGAGCCATTGTGACCCAGTGGGGCCTCATGGAATCAAGGAGACCATGGTGACACAGGTGATGCACATGAAGCCAAGGAGCCATTGTGACACAGTGGGGCCTCATGGAATCAAGGAGACCATGGTGACACAGGTGATGCACATGAAGCCAAGGAGCCATTGTGACACAGTGGGGCCTCATGGAATCAAGGAGACCATGGTGACACAGGTGATGCACATGAAGCCAAGGAGCCATTGTGACACAGCGGGGCTTCTTCCCTTCAGCTCTGCAGCTGGCTGTCCCAGCCCACAGCACCATGTGCCAAGTGCTCTCCTCAGGGCTCTGCCTGCACACAGGCCCAGAGAAGTTTTCCTGTTTGTAAGGAAAGAATGGAAAAGCCTGAGCAGCTTTCCTAAACAACAAACCCACATGCTCAGTCCAGGCTGCCTGCAATGATGTCCCCTTTCTACAAGGGACACTGTCAGCAGGAATGATCTCTGGGAGCAGAATTCTCGCAGTCTTTCCACGGAATTCTCTGTCCCTGTCCTTTCCCTGGCTCTCAGTGTCAGATGGAAGCTGCTGGTGCCATTCTCAGCTTGAAGCCCTCGTTTGATGCAAGCAGATGCTCCCAGGTGTGTTCAGCAGCTGTTGCTCAGTGTTGATGCAAAGCTTTTGTGTTCCTCATGGAAGCAAGGAGCCATTGTGACACTGCAGGGGCTCATGGCATCAAGGAGACAACTGTGACAGTACAGAACCTCCTAGAAACAAGACTCCATGATGACACAGTCGGGAATCATGGAACCACATGGAAATGTGTTCCTCATGAGACGCAGCAGGGCCTTGTTGGAACCAAAGACACCTCTGCAAAAAGCAGGGTAGCTCACAGAACCAAGGAGTCCATTGTTACAATAGAAAACCTGTGGAAGCAAGGAGACCATTGTGACCCAGTGGGGCCACATGGAAGCCAAGGAGCCATTGTGACCCAGTGGGGCCTCATGGAATCAAGGAGACCATGGTGACACAGGTGATGCACATGAAGCCAAGGAGCCATTGTGACACAACAGGGCCTCATGGAATCAAGGAGACCATGGTGACACAGGTGATGCACATGAAGCCAAGGAGCCATTGTGACCCAGTGGGGCCTCATGGAATCAAGGAGACCATGGTGACACAGGTGATGCACATGAAGCCAAGGAGCCATTGTGACACAGTGGGGCCTCATGGAATCAAGGAGACCATGCTGACACAGGTGATGCACATGAAGCCAAGGAGCCATTGTGACCCAGTGGGGCCTCATGGAATCAAGGAGACCATGGTGACACAGGTGATGCACATGAAGCCAAGGAGCCATTGTGACCCAGTGGGGCCTCATGGAATCAAGGAGACCATGGTGACACAGGTGATGCACATGAAGCCAAGGAGCCATTGTGACCCAGTGGGGCCTCATGGAATCAAGGAGACCATGGTGACACAGGTGATGCACATGAAGCCAAGGAGCCATTGTGACCCAGTGGGGGCTCATGGAATCAAGGAGACCATGGTGACACAGGTGATGCACATGAAGCCAAGGAGCCATTGTGACCCAGCGGGGCTTCTTCCCTTCAGCTCTGCAGCTGGCTGTCCCACACCGAGGCACCATGTGCCAAGTACTCTCCTCAGGGCTCTGCCTGCACACAGGCCCAGAGAAGTTTTCCTGTTTGTAAGGAAAGAATGGAAAAGCCTGAGCAGGTTCCCTAGACAACCAAACCCACATGCTCAGTCCAGGCTGCCTGCAATGATGTCCCCTTTCTACAAGGGATACTGTGAGCAGGAATGATCTCTGAGAGCAGAATTCTCACAGTCCTTCCACGGAATGCTCTGTCCCTGTCCTTTCCCTGGCTCTCAGTGTCAGATGGAAGCTGCTGGTGCCATTCTCAGCTTGAAGCCCTCGTTTGATGCAAGCAGATGCTCCCAGGTGTGTTCAGCAGCTGTTGCTCAGTGTTGATGCAAAGCTTTTGTGTTCCTCATGGAAGCAAGGAGCCATTGTGACACTGCAGGGGCTCATGGCATCAAGGAGACAATTGTGACACTACAGAACCTCCTAGAAACAAGACTCCATGGTGACACCGTGGCGAATCATGGAACCACATGGAAATGTGTTCCTCATGAGACACAGCAGGGCCTTGTTGGAACCAAAGACACCTCTGCAAAAAGCAGGGTAGCTCACAGAACCAAGGAGTCCATTGTTACAATAGAAAACCTATGGAAGCAAGGGGCCATTGTGACACAGTGGGGCCACGTGGAAGCCAAGGAGCCATTGTGACCCAGTGGGGCCTCATGGAATCAAGGAGACCATGGTGACACAGGTGATGCACATGAAGCCAAGGAGCCATTGTGACACAGTGGGGGCTCATGGAATCAAGGAGACCATGGTGACACAGGTGATGCACATGAAGCCAAGGAGCCATTGTGACACAGCAGGGCCTCATTTAATCAAGGAGACCATGCTGACACAGGTGATGCACATGAAGCCAAGGAGCCATTGTGACCCAGTGGGGCCTCATGGAATCAAGGAGACCATGGTGACACAGGTGATGCACATGAAGCCAAGGAGCCATTGTGACACAGTGGGGCCTCATGGAATCAAGGAGACCATTGTCAGGCAGGTGATGCACATGAAGCCAAGGAGCCATTGTGACACAGCGGGGCCTCATGGAATCAAGGAGACCATTGTGACACAGGTGATGCACATGAAGCCAAGGAGCCATTGTGACACAGCGGGGCTTCTTCCCTTCACCTCTGCAGCTGGCTGTCCCAGCCCACTGCACCATGTGCCAACTGCTCTCCTCAGGGCTCTGCCTGCACACAGGCCCAGAGAAGTTTTCCTGTTTGTAAGGAAAGAATGAAAAAGCCTGAGCAGGTTCCCTAGACAACCAAACCCACATGCTCAGTCCAGGCTGCCTGCAATGATGTCCCCTTTCTACAAGGGACACTGTGAGCAGGAATGATCTCTGGGAGCAGAATTCTCACAGTCTTTCCACGGAATTCTCTGTCCCTGTCCTTTCCCTGGCTCTCTGTTGCAGATGGAAGCTGCTGCTGCCATTCTCAGCTTGAAGCCCTCTTTTGATGCAAGCAGATGCTCCCAGGTGTGTTCAGCAGCTGTTGCTCAGTGTTGATGCAAAGCTTTTGTGTTCTTCATGGAATCAAGGAGACCATTGTGACACAGGTGATGCACATGAAGCCACGGAGCCATTGTGACACAGCGGGGCCTCATGGAATCAAGGAGACCATGGTGACACAGGTGATGCACATGTAGTCAAGGAGCCATTGTGACACAGTGGGGCCTCATGGAATCAAGGATACCATGGTGACACAGGTGATGCACATGAAGCCAAGGAGCCATTGTGACCCAGTGGAGCCTCATGGGATCAAGGAGACCATGGTGACACAGGTGATGCACATGAAGCCAAGGAGCCATTGTGACCCAGTGGGGCCTCATGGAATCAAGGAGACCATGGTGACACAGGTGATGCACATGTAGTCAAGCAGCCATTGTGACACAGTGGGGCCTCATGGAATCAAGGAGACCATGGTGACACAGGTGATGCACATGAAGCCAAGGAGCCATTGTGACACAGTGGGGCCTCATGGAATCAAGGAGACCATGGTGACACAGGTGATGCACATGAAGTCAAGGAGCCATTGTGACACAGCGGGGCTTCTTCCCTTCAGCTCTGCAGCTGGCTGTCCCAGCCCACAGCACCATGTGCCAAGTGCTCTCCTAAGGGCTCTGCCTGCACCCAGGCCCAGAGAAGTTTTCCTGTTTGTAAGGAAAGAATGGAAAAGCCTGAGCAGGTTCCCTAGACAACCAAACCCACATGCTCAGTCCAGGCTGCCTGCAATGATGTCCCCTTTCTACAAGGGACACTGTGAGCAGGAATGATCTCTGGGAGCAGAATTCTCGCAGTCTTTCCACGGAATTCTCTGTCCCTGTCCTTTCCCTGGCTCTCAGTGTCAGATGGAAGTTGCTGGTGCCATTCTCAGCTTGAAGCCCTCTTTTGATGCAAGCAGATGCTCCCAGGTGTGTTCAGCAGCTGTTGCACAGTGTTGATGCAAAGCTTTTGTGTTCCTCATGGAAGCAAGGAGCCATTGTGACACTGCAGGGGCTCATGGCATCAAGGAGACAACTGTGACAGTACAGAACCTCCTAGAAACAAGACTCCATGATGACACAGTCGGGAATCATGGAACCACATGGAAATGTGTTCCTCATGAGATGCAGCAGGGCCTTGTTGGAACCAAAGACACCTCTGCAAAAAGCAGGGTAGCTCACAGAACCAAGGAGTCCATTGTTACAATAGAAAACCTGTGGAAGCAAGGGGACCATTGTGACCCAGTGGGGCCACATGGAAGCCACGGAGCCATTGTGACCCAGTGGGGCCTCATGGAATCAAGGAGACCATGGTGACACAGGTGATGCACATGAAGCCAAGGAGCCATTGTGACCCAGTGGGGCCTCATGGAATCAAGGAGACCATGGTGACACAGGTGATGCACATGAAGCCAAGGAGCCATTGTGACCCAGTGGGGCCTCATGGAATCAAGGAGACCATGGTGACACAGGTGATGCACATGAAGCCAAGGAGCCATTGTGACCTAGTGGGGCCTCATGGAATCAAGGAGACCATGGTGACACAGGTGATGCACATGAAGCCAAGGAGCCATTGTGACACAGCGGGGCTTCTTCCCTTCAGCTCTGCAGCTGGCTGTCCCAGCCCACAGCACCATGTGCCAAGTGCTCTCCTCAGGGCTCTGCCTGCACACAGGCCCAGGAGAAGTTTTCCTGTTTGTAAGGAAAGAAAGGAAAAGCCTGAGCAGGTTCCCTAGACAACCAAACCCACATGCTCAGTCCAGGCTGCCTGCAATGATGTCCCCTTTCTACAAGGGATACTGTGAGCAGGAATGATGTCTGGGAGCAGAATTCTCGCAGTCTTTCCACGGAATTCTCTGTCCCTGTCCTTTGCCTGGCTCTCTGTTGCAGATGGAAGCTGCTGCTGCCATTCTCAGCTTGAAGCCCTCTTTTGATGCAAGCAGATGCTCCCAGGTGTGTTCAGCAGCTGTTGCTCAGTGTTGATGCAAAGCTTTTGTGTTCCTCATGGAAGCAAGGAGCCATTGTGACACTGCAGGGGCTCATGGCATCATGGAGACCATGGTGACACTACAGAACCTCCTAGAAACAAGGCTCCATGGTGACACCGTGGCGAATCATGGAACCGCATGGAAATGTGTTCCTCATGAGACGCAGCAGGGCCTTGTTGGAACCAAAGACACCTCTGCAAAAAGCAGGGTAGCTCACAGAACCAAGGAGTCCATTGTTACAATAGAAAACCTATGGAAGCAAGGAGACCATTGTGACACAGTGGGGCCACATGGAAGCCACGGAGCCATTGTGACCCAGTGGGGCCTCATGGAATCAAGGAGACCATGGTGACACAGGTGATGCACATGAAGCCAAGGAGCCATTGTGACCCAGTGGGGCCTCATGGAATCAAGGAGACCATGGTGACACAGGTGATGCACATGAAGCCAAGGAGCCATTGTGACACAGCGGGGCCTCATGGAATCAAGGAGACCATGGTGACACAGGTGATGCACATGAAGCCAAGGAGCCATTGTGACCCAGTGGGGCCTCATGGAATCAAGGAGACCATGGTGACACAGGTGATGCACATGAAGCCAAGGCGCCATTGTGACCCAGTGGGGCCTCATGGAATCAAGGAGACCTTTGTCAGGCAGGTGATGCACATGAAGCCAAGGAGCCATTGTGACCCAGTGGGGCCTCATGGAATCAAGGAGACCATTGTGACACAGGTGATGCACATGAAGCCAAGGAGCCATTGTGACACAGCGGGGCTTCTTCCCTTCAGCTCTGCAGCTGGCTGTCCCACACCGAGGCACCATGTGCCAACTGCTCTCCTCAGGGCTCTGCCTGCACACAGGCCCAGAGAAGTTTTCCTGTTTGTAAGGAAAGAATGAAAAAGCCTGAGCAGGTTCCCTAGACAACCAAACCCACATGCTGAGTCCAGGCTGCCTGCAATGATGTCCCCTTTCTACAAGGGACACTGTGAGCAGGAATGATGTCTGGGAGCAGAATTCTCGCAGTCTTTCCATGGAATTCTCTGTCCCTGTCCTTTCCCTGGCTCTCTGTTGCAGATGGAAGCTGCTGCTGCCATTCTCAGCTTGAAGCCCTCGTTTGATGCAAGCAGATGCTCCCAGGTGTGTTCAGCAGCTGTTGCTCAGTGTTGATGCAAAGCTTTTGTGTTCCTCATGGAAGCAAGGAGCCATTGTGACACTGCAGGGGCTCATGGGATCAAGGAGACAATTGTGACACTACAGAACCTCCTAGAAACAAGACTCCATGATGACACCGTCGGGAATCATGGAACCACATGGAAATGTGTTCCTCATGAGACGCAGCAGGGCCTTGTTGGAACCAAAGACACCTCTGCAAAAAGCAGGGTAGCTCACAGAACCAAGGAGTCCATTGTTACAATAGAAAACCTATGGAAGCAAGGAGACCATTGTGACACAGTGGGGCCACATGGAAGCCAAGGAGCCATTGTGACCCAGTGGGGCCTCATGGAATCAAGGAGACCATGGTGACACAGGTGATGCACATGAAGCCAAGGAGCCATTGTGACCCAGTGGGGCCTCATGGAATCAAGGAGACCATGGTGACACAGGTGATGCACATGAAGCCAAGGAGCCATTGTGACCCAGTGGGGCCTCATGGAATCAAGGAGACCATGGTGACACAGGTGATGCACATGAAGCCAAGGAGCCATTGTGACCCAGTGAGGCCTCATGGAATCAAGGAGACCACGGTGACACAGGTGATGCACATGAAGCCAAGGAGCCATTGTGACCCAGTGGGGCCTCATGGAATCAAGGAGACCATGGTGACACAGGTGATGCACATGAAGCCAAGGAGCCATTGTGACCCAGTGGGGCCTCATGGAATCAAGGAGACCATGGTGACACAGGTGATGCACATGAAGCCAAGGAGCCATTGTGATCCAGTGGGGCCTCATGGAATCAAGGAGACCATGGTGACACAGGTGATGCACATGAAGCCAAGGAGCCATTGTGACTCAGCGGGGCTTCTTCCCTTCAGCTCTGCAGCTGGCTGTCCCACACCGAGGCACCATGTGCCAAGTACTCTCCTAAGGGCTCTGCCTGCACACAGGCCCAGAGAAGTTTTCCTGTTTGTAAGGAAAGAATGAAAAAGCCTGAGCAGGTTCCCTAGACAACCAAACCCACATGCTCAGTCCAGGCTGCCTGCAATGATGTCCCCTTTCTACAAGGGATACTGTGAGCAGGAATGATCTCTGAGAGCAGAATTCTCACAGTCCTTCCACGGAATGCTCTGTCCCTGTCCTTTCCCTGGCTCTCAGTGTCAGATGGAAGCTGCTGGTGCCATTCTCAGCTTGAAGCCCTCGTTTGATGCAAGCAGATGCTCCCAGGTGTGTTCAGCAGCTGTTGCACAGTGTTGATGCAAAGCTTTTGTGTTCTTCATGGAATCAAGGAGACCATTGTGACACAGGTGATGCACATGAAGCCAAGGAGCCATTGTGACCCAGTGGGGCCTCATGGAATCAAGGAGACCATGGTGACACAGGTGATGCACATGAAGTCAAGGAGCCATTGTGACACAGCGGGGCTTCTTCCCTTCAGCTCTGCAGCTGGCTGTCCCAGCCCACAGCACCATGTGCCAAGTGCTCTCCTAAGGGCTCTGCCTGCACCCAGGCCCAGAGAAGTTTTCCTCTTTGTAAGGAAAGAATGGAAAAGCCTGAGCAGGTTCCCTAGACAACCAAACCCACATGCTCAGTCCAGGCTGCCTGCAATGATGTCCCCTTTCTACAAGGGACACTGTGAGCAGGAATGATCTCTGGGAGCAGAATTCTCGCAGTCTTTCCACAGAATTCTCTGTCCCTGTCCTTTCCCTGGCTCTCTGTTGCAGATGGAAGCTGCAGGTGCCATTCTCTGCTTGAAGCCCTCAATTGATGCAAGCAGATGCTCCCAGGTGCTTTCAGCAGCTGTTGCTCAGTGTTGATGCAAAGCTTTTGTGTTCCTCATGGAAGCAAGGAGCCATTGTGACACTGCAGGGGCTCATGGCATCAAGGAGACAATTGTGACACTACAGAACCTCCTAGAAACAAGACTCCATGGTGACACCGTGGCGAATCATGGAACCACATGGAAATGTGTTCCTCATGAGACACAGCAGGGCCTTGTTGGAACCAAAGACACCTCTGCAAAAAGCAGGGTAGCTCACAGAACCAAGGAGTCCATTGTTACAATAGAAAACCTATGGAAGCAAGGGGCCATTGTGACACAGTGGGGCCACGTGGAAGCCAAGGAGCCATTGTGACCCAGTGGGGCCTCATGGAATCAAGGAGACCATGCTGACACAGGTGATGCACATGAAGCCAAGGAGCCATTGTGACACAGTGGGGCCTCATGGAATCAAGGAGACCATGGTGACACAGGTGATGCACATGAAGCCAAGGAGCCATTGTGACACAGTGGGGCCTCATGGAATCAAGGAGACCATGGTGACACAGGTGATGCACATGAAGCCAAGGAGCCATTGTGACACAGCGGGGCTTCTTCCCTTCAGCTCTGCAGGTGGCTGTCCCAGCCCACAGCACCATGTGCCAAGTGCTCTCCTCAGGGCTCTGCCTGCACACAGGCCCAGAGAAGTTTTCCTGTTTGTAAGGAAAGAATGGAAAAGCCTGAGCAGCTTTCCTAAACAACAAACCCACATGCTCAGTCCAGGCTGCCTGCAATGATGTCCCCTTTCTACAAGGGACACTGTCAGCAGGAATGATCTCTGGGAGCAGAATTCTCGCAGTCTTTCCACGGAATTCTCTGTCCCTGTCCTTTCCCTGGCTCTCAGTGTCAGATGGAAGCTGCTGGTGCCATTCTCAGCTTGAAGCCCTCGTTTGATGCAAGCAGATGCTCCCAGGTGTGTTCAGCAGCTGTTGCTCAGTGTTGATGCAAAGCTTTTGTGTTCCTCATGGAAGCAAGGAGCCATTGTGACACTGCAGGGGCTCATGGCATCAAGGAGACAACTGTGACAGTACAGAACCTCCTAGAAACAAGACTCCATGATGACACAGTCGGGAATCATGGAACCACATGGAAATGTGTTCCTCATGAGACGCAGCAGGGCCTTGTTGGAACCAAAGACACCTCTGCAAAAAGCAGGGTAGCTCACAGAACCAAGGAGTCCATTGTTACAATAGAAAACCTGTGGAAGCAAGGAGACCATTGTGACCCAGTGGGGCCACATGGAAGCCAAGGAGCCATTGTGACCCAGTGGGGCCTCATGGAATCAAGGAGACCATGGTGACACAGGTGATGCACATGAAGCCAAGGAGCCATTGTGACACAACAGGGCCTCATGGAATCAAGGAGACCATGGTGACACAGGTGATGCACATGAAGCCAAGGAGCCATTGTGACCCAGTGGGGCCTCATGGAATCAAGGAGACCATGGTGACACAGGTGATGCACATGAAGCCAAGGAGCCATTGTGACCCAGTGGGGCCTCATGGAATCAAGGAGACCATGGTGACACAGGTGATGCACATGAAGCCAAGGAGCCATTGTGACCCAGTGGGGCCTCATGGAATCAAGGAGACCATGGTGACACAGGTGATGCACATGAAGCCAAGGAGCCATTGTGACACAGTGGGGCCTCATGGAATCAAGGAGACCATGCTGACACAGGTGATGCACATGAAGCCAAGGAGCCATTGTGACCCAGTGGGGCCTCATGGAATCAAGGAGACCATGGTGACACAGGTGATGCACATGAAGCCAAGGAGCCATTGTGACCCAGTGGGGCCTCATGGAATCAAGGAGACCATGGTGACACAGGTGATGCACATGAAGCCAAGGAGCCATTGTGACCCAGTGGGGCCTCATGGAATCAAGGAGACCATGGTGACACAGGTGATGCACATGAAGCCAAGGAGCCATTGTGACCCAGTGGGGGCTCATGGAATCAAGGAGACCATGGTGACACAGGTGATGCACATGAAGCCAAGGAGCCATTGTGACACAGCGGGGCTTCTTCCCTTCAGCTCTGCAGCTGGCTGTCCCACACCGAGGCACCATGTGCCAAGTACTCTCCTCAGGGCTCTGCCTGCACACAGGCCCAGAGAAGTTTTCCTGTTTGTAAGGAAAGAATGGAAAAGCCTGAGCAGGTTCCCTAGACAACCAAACCCACATGCTCAGTCCAGGCTGCCTGCAATGATGTCCCCTTTCTACAAGGGATACTGTGAGCAGGAATGATCTCTGAGAGCAGAATTCTCACAGTCCTTCCACGGAATGCTCTGTCCCTGTCCTTTCCCTGGCTCTCAGTGTCAGATGGAAGCTGCTGGTGCCATTCTCAGCTTGAAGCCCTCGTTTGATGCAAGCAGATGCTCCCAGGTGTGTTCAGCAGCTGTTGCTCAGTGTTGATGCAAAGCTTTTGTGTTCCTCATGGAAGCAAGGAGCCATTGTGACACTGCAGGGGCTCATGGCATCAAGGAGACAATTGTGACACTACAGAACCTCCTAGAAACAAGACTCCATGGTGACACCGTGGCGAATCATGGAACCACATGGAAATGTGTTCCTCATGAGACACAGCAGGGCCTTGTTGGAACCAAAGACACCTCTGCAAAAAGCAGGGTAGCTCACAGAACCAAGGAGTCCATTGTTACAATAGAAAACCTATGGAAGCAAGGGGCCATTGTGACACAGTGGGGCCACGTGGAAGCCAAGGAGCCATTGTGACCCAGTGGGGCCTCATGGAATCAAGGAGACCATGGTGACACAGGTGATGCACATGAAGCCAAGGAGCCATTGTGACACAGTGGGGGCTCATGGAATCAAGGAGACCATGGTGACACAGGTGATGCACATGAAGCCAAGGAGCCATTGTGACACAGCAGGGCCTCATTTAATCAAGGAGACCATGCTGACACAGGTGATGCACATGAAGCCAAGGAGCCATTGTGACCCAGTGGGGCCTCATGGAATCAAGGAGACCATGGTGACACAGGTGATGCACATGAAGCCAAGGAGCCATTGTGACACAGTGGGGCCTCATGGAATCAAGGAGACCATTGTCAGGCAGGTGATGCACATGAAGCCAAGGAGCCATTGTGACACAGCGGGGCCTCATGGAATCAAGGAGACCATTGTGACACAGGTGATGCACATGAAGCCAAGGAGCCATTGTGACACAGCGGGGCTTCTTCCCTTCACCTCTGCAGCTGGCTGTCCCAGCCCACTGCACCATGTGCCAACTGCTCTCCTCAGGGCTCTGCCTGCACACAGGCCCAGAGAAGTTTTCCTGTTTGTAAGGAAAGAATGAAAAAGCCTGAGCAGGTTCCCTAGACAACCAAACCCACATGCTCAGTCCAGGCTGCCTGCAATGATGTCCCCTTTCTACAAGGGACACTGTGAGCAGGAATGATCTCTGGGAGCAGAATTCTCACAGTCTTTCCACGGAATTCTCTGTCCCTGTCCTTTCCCTGGCTCTCTGTTGCAGATGGAAGCTGCTGCTGCCATTCTCAGCTTGAAGCCCTCTTTTGATGCAAGCAGATGCTCCCAGGTGTGTTCAGCAGCTGTTGCTCAGTGTTGATGCAAAGCTTTTGTGTTCTTCATGGAATCAAGGAGACCATTGTGACACAGGTGATGCACATGAAGCCACGGAGCCATTGTGACACAGCGGGGCCTCATGGAATCAAGGAGACCATGGTGACACAGGTGATGCACATGTAGTCAAGGAGCCATTGTGACACAGTGGGGCCTCATGGAATCAAGGATACCATGGTGACACAGGTGATGCACATGAAGCCAAGGAGCCATTGTGACCCAGTGGAGCCTCATGGGATCAAGGAGACCATGGTGACACAGGTGATGCACATGAAGCCAAGGAGCCATTGTGACCCAGTGGGGCCTCATGGAATCAAGGAGACCATGGTGACACAGGTGATGCACATGTAGTCAAGCAGCCATTGTGACACAGTGGGGCCTCATGGAATCAAGGAGACCATGGTGACACAGGTGATGCACATGAAGCCAAGGAGCCATTGTGACACAGTGGGGCCTCATGGAATCAAGGAGACCATGGTGACACAGGTGATGCACATGAAGTCAAGGAGCCATTGTGACACAGCGGGGCTTCTTCCCTTCAGCTCTGCAGCTGGCTGTCCCAGCCCACAGCACCATGTGCCAAGTGCTCTCCTAAGGGCTCTGCCTGCACCCAGGCCCAGAGAAGTTTTCCTGTTTGTAAGGAAAGAATGAAAAAGCCTGAGCAGGTTCCCTAGACAACCAAACCCACATGCTGAGTCCAGGCTGCCTACAATGATGTCCCCTTTCTACAAGGGACACTGTGAGCAGGAATGATGTCTGGGAGCAGAATTCTCGCAGTCTTTCCATGGAATTCTCTGTCCCTGTCCTTTCCCTGGCTCTCTGTTGCAGATGGAAGCTGCTGGTGCCATTCTCAGCTTGAAGCCCTCGTTTGATGCAAGCAGATGCTCCCAGGTGTGTTCAGCAGCTGTTGCTCAGTGTTGATGCAAAGCTTTTGTGTTCCTCATGGAAGCAAGGAGCCATTGTGACACTGCAGGGGCTCATGGGATCAAGGAGACAATTGTGACACTACAGAACCTCCTAGAAACAAGACTCCATGATGACACCGTCGGGAATCATGGAACCACATGGAAATGTGTTCCTCATGAGACGCAGCAGGGCCTTGTTGGAACCAAAGACACCTCTGCAAAAAGCAGGGTAGCTCACAGAACCAAGGAGTCCATTGTTACAATAGAAAACCTATGGAAGCAAGGAGACCATTGTGACACAGTGGGGCCACATGGAAGCCAAGGAGCCATTGTGACCCAGTGGGGCCTCATGGAATCAAGGAGACCATGGTGACACAGGTGATGCACATGAAGCCAAGGAGCCATTGTGACCCAGTGGGGCCTCATGGAATCAAGGAGACCATGGTGACACAGGTGATGCACATGAAGCCAAGGAGCCATTGTGACCCAGTGGGGCCTCATGGAATCAAGGAGACCATGGTGACACAGGTGATGCACATGAAGCCAAGGAGCCATTGTGACCCAGTGAGGCCTCATGGAATCAAGGAGACCACGGTGACACAGGTGATGCACATGAAGCCAAGGAGCCATTGTGACCCAGTGGGGCCTCATGGAATCAAGGAGACCATGGTGACACAGGTGATGCACATGAAGCCAAGGAGCCATTGTGACCCAGTGGGGCCTCATGGAATCAAGGAGACCATGGTGACACAGGTGATGCACATGAAGCCAAGGAGCCATTGTGATCCAGTGGGGCCTCATGGAATCAAGGAGACCATGGTGACACAGGTGATGCACATGAAGCCAAGGAGCCATTGTGACTCAGCGGGGCTTCTTCCCTTCAGCTCTGCAGCTGGCTGTCCCACACCGAGGCACCATGTGCCAAGTACTCTCCTAAGGGCTCTGCCTGCACACAGGCCCAGAGAAGTTTTCCTGTTTGTAAGGAAAGAATGAAAAAGCCTGAGCAGGTTCCCTAGACAACCAAACCCACATGCTCAGTCCAGGCTGCCTGCAATGATGTCCCCTTTCTACAAGGGATACTGTGAGCAGGAATGATCTCTGAGAGCAGAATTCTCACAGTCCTTCCACGGAATGCTCTGTCCCTGTCCTTTCCCTGGCTCTCAGTGTCAGATGGAAGCTGCTGGTGCCATTCTCAGCTTGAAGCCCTCGTTTGATGCAAGCAGATGCTCCCAGGTGTGTTCAGCAGCTGTTGCACAGTGTTGATGCAAAGCTTTTGTGTTCTTCATGGAATCAAGGAGACCATTGTGACACAGGTGATGCACATGAAGCCAAGGAGCCATTGTGACCCAGTGGGGCCTCATGGAATCAAGGAGACCATGGTGACACAGGTGATGCACATGAAGTCAAGGAGCCATTGTGACACAGCGGGGCTTCTTCCCTTCAGCTCTGCAGCTGGCTGTCCCAGCCCACAGCACCATGTGCCAAGTGCTCTCCTAAGGGCTCTGCCTGCACCCAGGCCCAGAGAAGTTTTCCTCTTTGTAAGGAAAGAATGGAAAAGCCTGAGCAGGTTCCCTAGACAACCAAACCCACATGCTCAGTCCAGGCTGCCTGCAATGATGTCCCCTTTCTACAAGGGACACTGTGAGCAGGAATGATCTCTGGGAGCAGAATTCTCGCAGTCTTTCCACGGAATTCTCTGTCCCTGTCCTTTGCCTGGCTCTCTGTTGCAGATGGAAGCTGCAGGTGCCATTCTCTGCTTGAAGCCCTCAATTGATGCAAGCAGATGCTCCCAGGTGCTTTCAGCAGCTGTTGCTCAGTGTTGATGCAAAGCTTTTGTGTTCCTCATGGAAGCAAGGAGCCATTGTGACACTGCAGGGGCTCATGGCATCAAGGAGACAATTGTGACACTACAGAACCTCCTAGAAACAAGACTCCATGGTGACACCGTGGCGAATCATGGAACCACATGGAAATGTGTTCCTCATGAGACACAGCAGGGCCTTGTTGGAACCAAAGACACCTCTGCAAAAAGCAGGGTAGCTCACAGAACCAAGGAGTCCATTGTTACAATAGAAAACCTATGGAAGCAAGGGGCCATTGTGACACAGTGGGGCCACGTGGAAGCCAAGGAGCCATTGTGACCCAGTGGGGCCTCATGGAATCAAGGAGACCATGGTGACACAGGTGATGCACATGAAGCCAAGGAGCCATTGTGACACAGTGGGGCCTCATGGAATCAAGGAGACCATGGTGACACAGGTGATGCATATGAAGCCAAGGAGCCATTGTGACACAGTGGGGCCTCATGGAATCAAGGAGACCATGGTGACACAGGTGATGCACATGAAGCCAAGGAGCCATTGTGACACAGCGGGGCTTCTTCCCTTCAGCTCTGCAGGTGGCTGTCCCAGCCCACAGCACCATGTGCCAAGTGCTCTCCTCAGGGCTCTGCCTGCACACAGGCCCAGAGAAGTTTTCCTGTTTGTAAGGAAAGAATGAAAAAGCCTGAGCAGCTTTCCTAAACAACAAACCCACATGCTCAGTCCAGGCTGCCTGCAATGATGTCCCCTTTCTACAAGGGACACTGTCAGCAGGAATGATCTCTGGGAGCAGAATTCTCGCAGTCTTTCCACGGAATTCTCTGTCCCTGTCCTTTGCCTGGCTCTCAGTGTCAGATGGAAGCTGCTGGTGCCATTCTCAGCTTGAAGCCCTCGTTTGATGCAAGCAGATGCTCCCAGGTGTGTTCAGCAGCTGTTGCTCAGTGTTGATGCAAAGCTTTTGTGTTCCTCATGGAAGCAAGGAGCCATTGTGACACTGCAGGGGCTCATGGCATCAAGGAGACAACTGTGACAGTACAGAACCTCCTAGAAACAAGACTCCATGATGACACAGTCGGGAATCATGGAACCACATGGAAATGTGTTCCTCATGAGACGCAGCAGGGCCTTGTTGGAACCAAAGACACCTCTGCAAAAAGCAGGGTAGCTCACAGAACCAAGGAGTCCATTGTTACAATAGAAAACCTGTGGAAGCAAGGAGACCATTGTGACCCAGTGGGGCCACATGGAAGCCAAGGAGCCATTGTGACCCAGTGGGGCCTCATGGAATCAAGGAGACCATGGTGACACAGGTGATGCACATGAAGCCAAGGAGCCATTGTGACACAACAGGGCCTCATGGAATCAAGGAGACCATGGTGACACAGGTGATGCACATGAAGCCAAGGAGCCATTGTGACCCAGTGGGGCCTCATGGAATCAAGGAGACCATGGTGACACAGGTGATGCACATGAAGCCAAGGAGCCATTGTGACACAGTGGGGCCTCATGGAATCAAGGAGACCATGGTGACACAGGTGATGCACATGAAGCCAAGGAGCCATTGTGACCCAGTGGGGCCTCATGGAATCAAGGAGACCATGGTGACACAGGTGATGCACATGAAGCCAAGGAGCCATTGTGACCCAGTGGGGCCTCATGGAATCAAGGAGACCATGGTGACACAGGTGATGCACATGAAGCCAAGGAGCCATTGTGACCCAGTGGGGCCTCATGGAATCAAGGAGACCATGGTGACACAGGTGATGCACATGAAGCCAAGGAGCCATTGTGACCCAGTGGGGGCTCATGGAATCAAGGAGACCATGGTGACACAGGTGATGCACATGAAGCCAAGGAGCCATTGTGACCCAGCGGGGCTTCTTCCCTTCAGCTCTGCAGCTGGCTGTCCCACACCAAGGCACCATGTGCCAAGTACTCTCCTCAGGGCTCTGCCTGCACACAGGCCCAGAGAAGTTTTCCTGTTTGTAAGGAAAGAATGGAAAAGCCTGAGCAGGTTCCCTAGACAACCAAACCCACATGCTCAGTCCAGGCTGCCTGCAATGATGTCCCCTTTCTACAAGGGATACTGTGAGCAGGAATGATCTCTGAGAGCAGAATTCTCACAGTCCTTCCACGGAATGCTCTGTCCCTGTCCTTTCCCTGGCTCTCAGTGTCAGATGGAAGCTGCTGGTGCCATTCTCAGCTTGAAGCCCTCGTTTGATGCAAGCAGATGCTCCCAGGTGTGTTCAGCAGCTGTTGCTCAGTGTTGATGCAAAGCTTTTGTGTTCCTCATGGAAGCAAGGAGCCATTGTGACACTGCAGGGGCTCATGGCATCAAGGAGACAATTGTGACACTACAGAACCTCCTAGAAACAAGACTCCATGGTGACACCGTGGCGAATCATGGAACCACATGGAAATGTGTTCCTCATGAGACACAGCAGGGCCTTGTTGGAACCAAAGACACCTCTGCAAAAAGCAGGGTAGCTCACAGAACCAAGGAGTCCATTGTTACAATAGAAAACCTATGGAAGCAAGGGGCCATTGTGACACAGTGGGGCCACGTGGAAGCCAAGGAGCCATTGTGACCCAGTGGGGCCTCATGGAATCAAGGAGACCATGGTGACACAGGTGATGCACATGAAGCCAAGGAGCCATTGTGACACAGTGGGGGCTCATGGAATCAAGGAGACCATGGTGACACAGGTGATGCACATGAAGCCAAGGAGCCATTGTGACACAGCAGGGCCTCATTTAATCAAGGAGACCATGCTGACACAGGTGATGCACATGAAGCCAAGGAGCCATTGTGACCCAGTGGGGCCTCATGGAATCAAGGAGACCATGGTGACACAGGTGATGCACATGAAGCCAAGGAGCCATTGTGACACAGTGGGGCCTCATGGAATCAAGGAGACCATTGTCAGGCAGGTGATGCACATGAAGCCAAGGAGCCATTGTGACACAGCGGGGCCTCATGGAATCAAGGAGACCATTGTGACACAGGTGATGCACATGAAGCCAAGGAGCCATTGTGACACAGCGGGGCTTCTTCCCTTCACCTCTGCAGCTGGCTGTCCCAGCCCACTGCACCATGTGCCAACTGCTCTCCTCAGGGCTCTGCCTGCACACAGGCCCAGAGAAGTTTTCCTGTTTGTAAGGAAAGAATGAAAAAGCCTGAGCAGGTTCCCTAGACAACCAAACCCACATGCTCAGTCCAGGCTGCCTGCAATGATGTCCCCTTTCTACAAGGGACACTGTGAGCAGGAATGATCTCTGGGAGCAGAATTCTCACAGTCTTTCCACGGAATTCTCTGTCCCTGTCCTTTCCCTGGCTCTCTGTTGCAGATGGAAGCTGCTGCTGCCATTCTCAGCTTGAAGCCCTCTTTTGATGCAAGCAGATGCTCCCAGGTGTGTTCAGCAGCTGTTGCTCAGTGTTGATGCAAAGCTTTTGTGTTCTTCATGGAATCAAGGAGACCATTGTGACACAGGTGATGCACATGAAGCCACGGAGCCATTGTGACACAGCGGGGCCTCATGGAATCAAGGAGACCATGGTGACACAGGTGATGCACATGTAGTCAAGGAGCCATTGTGACACAGTGGGGCCTCATGGAATCAAGGATACCATGGTGACACAGGTGATGCACATGAAGCCAAGGAGCCATTGTGACCCAGTGGAGCCTCATGGGATCAAGGAGACCATGGTGAGACAGGTGATGCACATGAAGCCAAGGAGCCATTGTGACCCAGTGGGGCCTCATGGAATCAAGGAGACCATGGTGACACAGGTGATGCACATGTAGTCAAGCAGCCATTGTGACACAGTGGGGCCTCATGGAATCAAGGAGACCATGGTGACACAGGTGATGCACATGAAGCCAAGGAGCCATTGTGACACAGTGGGGCCTCATGGAATCAAGGAGACCATGGTGACACAGGTGATGCACATGAAGTCAAGGAGCCATTGTGACACAGCGGGGCTTCTTCCCTTCAGCTCTGCAGGTGGCTGTCCCAGCCCACAGCACCATGTGCCAAGTGCTCTCCTAAGGGCTCTGCCTGCACCCAGGCCCAGAGAAGTTTTCCTGTTTGTAAGGAAAGAATGGAAAAGCCTGAGCAGGTTCCCTAGACAACCAAACCCACATGCTCAGTCCAGGCTGCCTGCAATGATGTCCCCTTTCTACAAGGGACACTGTGAGCAGGAATGATCTCTGGGAGCAGAATTCTCGCAGTCTTTCCACGGAATTCTCTGTCCCTGTCCTTTCCCTGGCTCTCAGTGTCAGATGGAAGTTGCTGGTGCCATTCTCAGCTTGAAGCCCTCTTTTGATGCAAGCAGATGCTCCCAGGTGTGTTCAGCAGCTGTTGCACAGTGTTGATGCAAAGCTTTTGTGTTCCTCATGGAAGCAAGGAGCCATTGTGACACTGCAGGGGCTCATGGCATCAAGGAGACAACTGTGACAGTACAGAACCTCCTAGAAACAAGACTCCATGATGACACAGTCGGGAATCATGGAACCACATGGAAATGTGTTCCTCATGAGATGCAGCAGGGCCTTGTTGGAACCAAAGACACCTCTGCAAAAAGCAGGGTAGCTCACAGAACCAAGGAGTCCATTGTTACAATAGAAAACCTGTGGAAGCAAGGGGACCATTGTGACCCAGTGGGGCCACATGGAAGCCACGGAGCCATTGTGACCCAGTGGGGCCTCATGGAATCAAGGAGACCATGGTGACACAGGTGATGCACATGAAGCCAAGGAGCCATTGTGACCCAGTGGGGCCTCATGGAATCAAGGAGACCATGGTGACACAGGTGATGCACATGAAGCCAAGGAGCCATTGTGACCCAGTGGGGCCTCATGGAATCAAGGAGACCATGGTGACACAGGTGATGCACATGAAGCCAAGGAGCCATTGTGACCTAGTGGGGCCTCATGGAATCAAGGAGACCATGGTGACACAGGTGATGCACATGAAGCCAAGGAGCCATTGTGACACAGCGGGGCTTCTTCCCTTCAGCTCTGCAGCTGGCTGTCCCAGCCCACAGCACCATGTGCCAAGTGCTCTCCTCAGGGCTCTGCCTGCACACAGGCCCAGGAGAAGTTTTCCTGTTTGTAAGGAAAGAAAGGAAAAGCCTGAGCAGGTTCCCTAGACAACCAAACCCACATGCTCAGTCCAGGCTGCCTGCAATGATGTCCCCTTTCTACAAGGGATACTGTGAGCAGCAATGATCTCTGAGAGCAGAATTCTCACAGTCCTTCCACGGAATGCTCTGTCCCTGTCCTTTGCCTGGCTCTCAGTGTCAGATGGAAGCTGCTGCTGCCATTCTCTGCTTGAAGCCCTCAATTGATGCAAGCAGATGCTCCCAGGTGCGTTCAGCAGCTGTTGCTCAGTGTTGATGCAAAGCTTTTGTGTTCCTCATGGAAGCAAGGAGCCATTGTGACACTGCAGGGGCTCATGGCATCAAGGAGACAATTGTGACACTACAGAACCTCCTAGAAACAAGGCTCCATGGTGACACCGTGGCGAATCATGGAACCACATGGAAATGTGTTCCTCATGAGACGCAGCAGGGCCTTGTTGGAACCAAAGACACCTCTGCAAAAAGCAGGGTAGCTCACAGAACCAAGGAGTCCATTGTTACATTAGAAAACCTATGGAAGCAAGCGGCCATTGTGACAAAGTGGGGCCACATGGAAGCCACGGAGCCATTGTGACCCAGTGGGGCCTCATGGAATCAAGGAGACCATGGTGACACAGGTGATGCACATGCAGCCAAGGAGCCATTGTGACCCAGTGGGGCCTCATGGAATCAAGGAGACCATGGTGACACAGGTGATGCACATGCAGCCATGGAGCCATTGTGACCCAGTGGGGCCTCATGGAATCAAGGAGACCATGGTGACACAGGTGATGCACATGCAGCCAAGGAGCCATTGTGACCCAGTGGGGCCTCATGGAATCAAGGAGACCATGGTGACACAGGTGATGCACATGAAGCCAAGGAGCCATTGTGACCCAGTGGGGCCTCATGGAATCAAGGAGACCATGGTGACACAGGTGATGCACATGAAGCCAAGGAGCCATTGTGACACAGTGGGGCCTCATGGAATCAAGGAGACCATGGTGACACAGGTGATGCACATGAAGCCAAGGAGCCATTGTGACACAGCCGGGCTTCTTCCCTTCACCTCTGCAGCTGGCTCTCCCAGCCCACAGCACCATGTGCCAAGTGCTTTCCTCAGGGCTCTGCCTGCACACAGGCCCAGAGAAGTTTTCCTGTTTGTAAGGAAAGATTGAAAAAGCCTGAGCAGGTTCCCTAGACAACAAACCCACATGCTCAGTCCAGGCTGCCTGCAATGATGTCCCCTTTCTACAAGGGACACTGTGAGCAGGAATGATCTCTGGGAGCAGAATTCTCGCAGTCTTTCCACGGAATTCTCTGTCCCTGTCCTTTCCCTGGCTCTCTGTTGCAGATGGAAGCTGCTGTTGCCTTTCTCTGCTTGAAGCCCTCGTTTGATGCAAGCAGATGCTCCCAGGTGTGTTCAGCAGCTGTTGCTCAGTGTTGATGCAAAGCTTTTGTGTTCCTCATGGAAGCAAGGAGCCATTGTGACACTGCAGGGGCTCATGGCATCATGGAGACAATTGTGACAGTACAGAACCTCCTAGAAACAAGGCTCCATGATGACACCGTGGCGAATCATGGAACCACATGGAAATGTGTTCCTCATGAGACGCAGCAGGGCCTTGTTGGAACCAAAGACACCTCTGCAAAAAGCAGGGTAGCTCACAGAACCAAGGAGTCCATTGTTACAATAGAAAACCTATGGAAGCAAGGACACCATTGTGACACAGTGGGGCCACATGGAAGCCAAGGAGCCATTGTGACCCAGTGGGGCCTCATGGAATCAAGGAGACCATGGTGACACAGGTGATGCACATGAAGTCAAGGAGCCATTGTGACACAGTGGGGCCTCATGGAATCAAGGAGACCATGGTGACACAGGTGATGCACATGAAGCCAAGGAGCCATTGTGACCCAGTGGGGCCTCATGGAATCAAGGAGACCATGGTGACACAGGTGATGCACATGAAGCCAAGGAGCCATTGTGACACAGTGGGGTCTCATGGAATCAAGGAGACCATGGTGACACAGGTGATGCACATGAAGCCAAGGAGCCATTGTGACCCAGTGGGGCCTCATGGAATCAAGGAGACCATGGTGACACAGGTGATGCACATGAAGCCAAGGAGCCATTGTGACCCAGTGGGGCCTCATGGAATCAAGGAGACCATGGTGACACAGGTGATGCACATGAAGCCAAGGAGCCATTGTGACACAGCGGGGCTTCTTCCCTTCAGCTCTGCAGCTGGCTGTCCCACACCGAGGCACCATGTGCCAAGTACTCTCCTCAGGGCTCTGCCTGCACACAGGCCCAGAGAAGTTTTCCTGTTTGTAAGGAAAGAATGGAAAAGCCTGAGCAGGTTCCCTAGACAACCAAACCCACATGCTCAGTCCAGGCTGCCTGCAATGATGTCCCCTTTCTACAAGGGATACTGTGAGCAGGAATGATCTCTGAGAGCAGAATTCTCACAGTCCTTCCACGGAATGCTCTGTCCCTGTCCTTTCCCTGGCTCTCAGTGTCAGATGGAAGCTGCTGGTGCCATTCTCAGCTTGAAGCCCTCGTTTGATGCAAGCAGATGCTCCCAGGTGTGTTCAGCAGCTGTTGCTCAGTGTTGATGCAAAGCTTTTGTGTTCTTCATGGAATCAAGGAGACCATTGTGACACAGGTGATGCACATGAAGCCAAGGAGCCATTGTGACACAGCGGGGCCTCATGGAATCAAGGAGACCATGGTGACACAGGTGATGCACATGTACTCAAGGAGCCATTGTGACACAGTGGGGCCTCATGGAATCAAGGAGACCATGGTGACACAGGTGATGCACATGAAGCCAAGGAGCCATTGTGACCCAGTGGGGCCTCATGGAATCAAGGAGACCATGGTGACACAGGTGATGCACATGAAGCCAAGGAGCCATTGTGACCCAGTGGGGCCTCATGGAATCAAGGAGACCATGGTGACACAGGTGATGCACATGTAGTCAAGCAGCCATTGTGACACAGTGGGGCCTCATGGAATCAAGGAGACCATGGTGACACAGGTGATGCACATGAAGCCAAGGAGCCATTGTGACACAACAGGGCCTCATGGAATCAAGGAGACCATTGTCAGGCAGGTGATGCACATGAAGCCAAGGAGCCATTGTGACCCAGTGGGGCCTCATGGAATCAAGGAGACCATGGTGACACAGGTGATGCACATGAAGCCAAGGAGCCATTGTGACACAGCGGGGCTTCTTCCCTTCACCTCTGCAGCTGGCTGTCCCACACCGAGGCACCATGTGCCAAGTGCTCTCCTCAGGGCTCTGCCTGCACACAGGCCCAGAGAAGTTTTCCTGTTTGTAAGGAAAGAATGAAAAAGCCTGAGCAGGTTCCCTAGACAACCAAACCCACATGCTGAGTCCAGGCTGCCTGCAATGATGTCCCCTTTCTACAAGGGACACTGTCAGCAGGAATGATCTCTGGGAGCAGAATTCTCGCAGTCTTTCCACGGAATTCTCTGTCCCTGTCCTTTCCCTGGCTCTCTGTTGCAGATGGAAGCTGCTGCTGCCATTCTCTGCTTGAAGCCCTCTTTTGATGCAAGCAGATGCTCCCAGGTGTGTTCAGCAGCTGTTGCTCAGTGTTGATGCAAAGCTTTTGTGTTCCTCATGGAAGCAAGGAGCCATTGTGACACTGCAGGGGCTCATGGCATCAAGGAGACAATTGTGACACTACAGAACCTCCTAGAAACAAGACTCCATGATGACACCGTCGGGAATCATGGAACCACATGGAAATGTGTTCCTCATGAGATGCAGCAGGGCCTTGTTGGAACCAAAGACACCTCTGCAAAAAGCAGGGTAGCTCACAGAACCAAGGAGTCCATAGTTACATTAGAAAACCTATGGAAGCAAGGACACCGTTGTGACACAGTGGGGCCACATGGAAGCCAAGGAGCCATTGTGACCCAGTGGGGCCTCATGGAATCAAGGAGACCTTTGTCAGGCAGGTGATGCACATGAAGCCAAGGAGCCATTGTGACCCAGTGGGGCCTCATGGAATCAAGGAGACCATGGTGACACAGGTGATGCACATGAAGCCAAGGAGCCATTGTGACACAGCGGGACTTCTTCCCTTCAGCTCTGCAGCTGGCTGTCCCACACCGAGGCACCATGTGCCAACTGCTCTCCTCAGGGCTCTGCCTGCACACAGGCCCAGAGAAGTTTTCCTGTTTGTAAGGAAAGAATGAAAAAGCCTGAGCAGGTTCCCTTGACAACCAAACCCACATGCTGAGTCCAGGCTGCCTGCAATGATGTCCCCTTTCTACAAGGGACACTGTGAGCAGGAATGATGTCTGGGAGCAGAATTCTCGCAGTCTTTCCATGGAATTCTCTGTCCCTGTCCTTTGCCTGGCTCTCTGTTGCAGATGGAAGCTGCTGCTGCCATTCTCAGCTTGAAGCCCTCGTTTGATGCAAGCAGATGCTCCCAGGTGTGTTCAGCAGCTGTTGCTCAGTGTTGATGCAAAGCTTTTGTGTTCCTCATGGAAGCAAGGAGCCATTGTGACACTGCAGGGGCTCATGGCATCAAGGAGACAACTGTGACAGTACAGAACCTCCTAGAAACAAGACTCCATGATGACACAGTCGGGAATCATGGAACCACATGGAAATGTGTTCCTCATGAGACGCAGCAGGGCCTTGTTGGAACCAAAGACACCTCTGCAAAAAGCAGGGTAGCTCACAGAACCAAGGAGTCCATTGTTACAATAGAAAACCTGTGGAAGCAAGGAGACCATTGTGACCCAGTGGGGCCACATGGAAGCCACGGAGCCATTGTGACCCAGTGGGGCCTCATGGAATCAAGGAGACCATGGTGACACAGGTGATGCACATGAAGCCAAGGAGCCATTGTGACACAACAGGGCCTCATGGAATCAAGGAGACCATGGTGACACAGGTGATGCACATGAAGCCAAGGAGCCATTGTGACCCAGTGGGGCCTCATGGAATCAAGGAGACCATGGTGACACAGGTGATGCACATGAAGTCAAGGAGCCATTGTGACACAGTGGGGCCTCATGGAATCAAGGAGACCATGGTGACACAGGTGATGCACATGAAGCCAAGGAGCCATTGTGACACAGTGGGGCCTCATGGAATCAAGGAGACCATGGTGACACAGGTGATGCACATGAAGCCAAGGAGCCATTGTGACCCAGTGGGGCCTCATGGAATCAAGGAGACCATGGTGACACAGGTGATGCACATGAAGCCAAGGAGCCATTGTGACCCAGTGGGGCCTCATGGAATCAAGGAGACCATGGTGACACAGGTGATGCACATGAAGCCAAGGAGCCATTGTGACCCAGTGGGGCCTCATGGAATCAAGGAGACCATGGTGACACAGGTGATGCACATGAAGCCAAGGAGCCATTGTGACACAGCGGGGCTTCTTCCCTTCAGCTCTGCAGCTGGCTGTCCCAGCCCACAGCACCATGTGCCAAGTGCTCTCCTCAGGGCTCTGCCTGCACACAGGCCCAGAGAAGTTTTCCTGTTTGTAAGGAAAGAATGAAAAAGCCTGAGCAGGTTCCCTAGACAACCAAACCCACATGCTCAGTCCAGGCTGCCTGCAATGATGTCCCCTTTCTACAAGGGACACTGTGAGCAGGAATGATCTCTGGGAGCAGAATTCTCGCAGTCTTTCCACGGAATTCTCTGTCCCTGTCCTTTGCCTGGCTCTCAGTGTCAGTTGGAAGCTGCTGGTGCCATTCTCTGCTTGAAGCCCTCAATTGATGCAAGCAGATGCTCCCAGGTGTGTTCAGCAGCTGTTGCTCAGTGTTGATGCAAAGCTTTTGTGTTCCTCATGGAAGCAAGGAGCCATTGTGACACTGCAGGGGCTCATGGCATCAAGGAGACAATTGTGACACTACAGAACCTCCTAGAAACAAGGCTCCATGGTGACACCGTGGCGAATCATGGAACCGCATGGAAATGTGTTCCTCATGAGACGCAGCAGGGCCCTGTTGGAACCAAAGACACCTCTGCAAAAAGCAGGGTAGCTCACAGAACCAAGGAGTCCATTGTTACAATAGAAAACCTATGGAAGCAAGGAGACCATTGTGACACAGTGGGGCCACATGGAAGCCAAGGAGCCATTGTGACCCAGTGGGGCCTCATGGAATCAAGGAGACCATGGTGACACAGGTGATGCACATGAAGCCAAGGAGCCATTGTGACACAGTGGGGGCTCATGGAATCAAGGAGACCATGGTGACACAGGTGATGCACATGAAGCCAAGGAGCCATTGTGACCCAGTGGGGCCTCATGGAATCAAGGAGACCATGGTGACACAGGTGATGCACATGAAGCCAAGGAGCCATTGTGACACAGCGGGGCTTCTTCCCTTCAGCTCTGCAGCTGGCTGTCCCAGCCCACAGCACCATGTGCCAAGTGCTCTCCTCAGGGCTCTGCCTGCACACAGGCCCAGGAGAAGTTTTCCTGTTTGTAAGGAAAGAAAGGAAAAGCCTGAGCAGGTTCCCTAGACAACCAAACCCACATGCTCAGTCCAGGCTGCCTGCAATGATGTCCCCTTTCTACAAGGGATACTGTGAGCAGGAATGATCTCTGAGAGCAGAATTCTCACAGTCCTTCCACGGAATGCTCTGTCCCTGTCCTTTCCCTGGCTCTCAGTGTCAGATGGAAGCTGCTGGTGCCATTCTCAGCTTGAAGCCCTCGTTTGATGCAAGCAGATGCTCCCAGGTGTGTTCAGCAGCTGTTGCTCAGTGTTGATGCAAAGCTTTTGTGTTCCTCATGGAAGCAAGGAGCCATTGTGACACTGCAGGGGCTCATGGCATCAAGGAGACAATTGTGACACTACAGAACCTCCTAGAAACAAGACTCCATGGTGACACCGTGGCGAATCATGGAACCACATGGAAATGTGTTCCTCATGAGACACAACAGGGCCTTGTTGGAACCAAAGACACCTCTGCAAAAAGCAGGGTAGCTTACAGAACCAAGGAGTCCATTGTTACAATAGAAAACCTATGGAAGCAAGGGGCCATTGTGACACAGTGGGGCCACGTGGAAGCCAAGGAGCCATTGTGACACAGTGGGGCCTCATGGAATCAAGGAGACCATGGTGACACAGGTGATGCACATGAAGCCAAGGAGCCATTGTGACACAGTGGGGCCTCATGGAATCAAGGAGACCATGGTGACACAGGTGATGCACATGAAGCCAAGGAGCCATTGTGACACAGTGAGGCCTCATGGAATCAAGGAGACCATGGTGACACAGGTGATGCACATGAAGCCAAGGAGCCATTGTGACACAGCGGGGCTTCTTCCCTTCAGCTCTGCAGGTGGCTGTCCCAGCCCACAGCACCATGTGCCAAGTGCTCTCCTCAGGGCTCTGCCTGCACACAGGCCCAGAGAAGTTTTCCTGTTTGTAAGGAAAGAATGGAAAAGCCTGAGCAGGTTTCCTAAACAACAAACCCACATGCTGAGTCCAGGCTGCCTGCAATGATGTCCCCTTTCTACAAGGGACACTGTGAGCAGGAATGATCTCTGGGAGCAGAATTCTCGCAGTCTTTCCACTGAATTCTCTGTCCCTGTCCTTTCCCTGGCTCTCAGTGTCAGATGGAAGCTGCTGGTGCCTTTCTCAGCTTGAAGCCCTCGTTTGATGCAAGCAGATGCTCCCAGGTGTGTTCAGCAGCTGTTGCTCAGTGTTGATGCAAAGCTTTTGTGTTCCTCATGGAAGCAAGGAGCCATTGTGACACTGCAGGGGCTCATGGCATCAAGGAGACAACTGTGACAGTACAGAACCTCCTAGAAACAAGACTCCATGATGACACCGTCGGGAATCATGGAACCACATGGAAATGTGTTCCTCATGAGACGCAGCAGGGCCTTGTTGGAACCAAAGACACCTCTGCAAAAAGCAGGGTAGCTCACAGAACCAAGGAGTCCATTGTTACAATAGAAAACCTGTGGAAGCAAGGAGACCATTGTGACCCAGTGGGGCCACATGGAAGCCACGGAGCCATTGTGACCCAGTGGGGCCTCATGGAATCAAGGAGACCATGGTGACACAGGTGATGCACATGAAGCCAAGGAGCCATTGTGACACAACAGGGCCTCATGGAATCAAGGAGACCATGGTGACACAGGTGATGCACATGAAGCCAAGGAGCCATTGTGACCCAGTGGGGCCTCATGGAATCAAGGAGACCATGGTGACACAGGTTATGCACATGAAGTCAAGGAGCCATTGTGACACAGTGGGGCCTCATGGAATCAAGGAGACCATGGTGACACAGGTGATGCACATGAAGCCAAGGAGCCATTGTGACACAGTGGGGCCTCATGGAATCAAGGAGACCATGGTGACACAGGTGATGCACATGAAGCCAAGGAGCCATTGTGACCCAGTGGGGCCTCATGGAATCAAGGAGACCATGGTGACACAGGTGATGCACATGAAGCCAAGGACCCATTGTGACCCAGTGGGGCCTCATGGAATCAAGGAGACCATGGTGACACAGGTGATGCACATGAAGCCAAGGCGCCATTGTGACCCAGTGGGGCCTCATGGAATCAAGGAGACCATGGTGACACAGGTGATGCACATGAAGCCAAGGAGCCATTGTGACACAGCGGGGCTTCTTCCCTTCAGCTCTGCAGCTGGCTGTCCCACACCGAGGCACCATGTGCCAAGTACTCTCCTCAGGGCTCTGCCTGCACACAGGCCCAGAGAAGTTTTCCTGTTTGTAAGGAAAGAATGGAAAAGCCTGAGCAGGTTCCCTAGACAACCAAACCCACATGCTCAGTCCAGGCTGCCTGCAATGATGTCCCCTTTCTACAAGGGATACTGTGAGCAGGAATGATCTCTGAGAGCAGAATTCTCACAGTCCTTCCACGGAATGCTCTGTCCCTGTCCTTTCCCTGGCTCTCTGTTGCAGATGGAAGCTGCTGGTGCCATTCTCAGCTTGAAGCCCTCGTTTGATGCAAGCAGATGCTCCCAGGTGTGTTCAGCAGCTGTTGCTCAGTGTTGATGCAAAGCTTTTGTGTTCCTCATGGAAGCAAGGAGCCATTGTGACACTGCAGGGGCTCATGGCATCAAGGAGACAATTGTGACACTACAGAACCTCCTAGAAACAAGGCTCCATGGTGACACCGTGGCGAATCATGGAACCACATGGAAATGTGTTCCTCATGAGACACAGCAGGGCCTTGTTGGAACCAAAGACACCTCTGCAAAAAGCAGGGTAGCTCACAGAACCAAGGAGTCCATTGTTACAATAGAAAACCTATGAAAGCAAAGAGACCATTGTGACACAGTGGGGCCACATGGAAGCCACGGAGCCATTGTGACCCAGTGGGGCCTCATGGAATCAAGGAGACCATGGTGACACAGGTGATGCACATGAAGCCAAGGAGCCATTGTGACCCAGTGGGGCCTCATGGAATCAAGGAGACCATGGTGACACAGGTGATGCACATGAAGCCAAGGAGCCATTGTGACACAGCGGGGCCTCATGGAATCAAGGAGACCATGGTGACACAGGTGATGCACATGAAGCCAAGGAGCCATTGTGACCCAGTGGGGCCTCATGGAATCAAGGAGACCATGGTGACACAGGTGATGCACATGAAGCCAAGGAGCCATTGTGACCCAGTGGGGCCTCATGGAATCAAGGAGACCATGGTGACACAGGTGATGCACATGAAGCCAAGGAGCCATTGTGACCCAGTGGGGCCTCATGGAATCAAGGAGACCATGGTGACACAGGTGATGCACATGAAGTCAAGGAGCCATTGTGACCCAGTGGGGCCTCATGGAATCAAGGAGACCATGGTGACACAGGTGATGCACATGAAGCCAAGGAGCCATTGTGACACAGCGGGGCTTCTTCCCTTCAGCTCTGCAGCTGGCTGTCCCAGCCCACAGCACCATGTGCCAAGTGCTCTCCTCAGGGCTCTGCCTGCACACAGGCCCAGGAGAAGTTTTCTTGTTTGTAAGGAAAGAATGGAAAAGCCTGAGCAGGTTCCCTAGACAACCAAACCCACATGCTCAGTCCAGGCTGCCTGCAATGATGTCCCCTTTCTACAAGGGATACTGTGAGCAGGAATGATCTCTGGGAGCAGAATTCTCACAGTCCTTCCACGGAATGCTCTGTCCCTGTCCTTTCCCTGGCTCTCAGTGTCAGATGGAAGCTGCTGGTGCCATTCTCAGCTTGAAGCCCTCGTTTGATGCAAGCAGATGCTCCCAGGTGTGTTCCGCAGCTGTTGCTCAGTGTTGATGCAAAGCTTTTGTGTTCCTCATGGAAGCAAGGAGCCATTGTGACACTGCAGGGGCTCATGGCATCAAGGAGACAATTGTGACACTACAGAACCTCCTAGAAACAAGGCTCCATGCTGACACCGTGGGGAATCATGGAACCACATGGAAATGTGTTCCTCATGAGACGCAGCAGGGCCTTGTTGGAACCAAAGACACCTCTGCAAAAAGCAGGGTAGCTCAAAGAACCAAGGAGTCCATTGTTACAATAGAAAACCTATGAAAGCAAAGAGACCATTGTGACCCAGTGGGGCCACATGGAAGCCACGGAGCCATTGTGACCCAGTGGGGCCTCATGGAATCAAGGAGACCATGGTGACACAGGTGATGCACATGAAGCCAAGGAGCCATTGTGACCCAGTGGGGCCTCATGGAATCAAGGAGACCATGGTGACACAGGTGATGCACATGAAGCCAAGGATCCATTGTGACACAGTGGGGCCTCATGGAATCAGGGAGACCATGGTGACACAGGTGATGCACATGAAGCCAAGGAGCCAATGTGACCCAGTGGGGCCTCATGGAATCAAGGAGACCATGGTGACACAGGTGATGCACATGAAGCCAAGGAGCCATTGTGACCCAGTGGGGCCTCATGGAATCAAGGAGACCATGGTGACACAGGTGATTCACATGAAGCCAAGGAGCCATTGTGACACAGCGGGGCCTCATGGAATCAAGGAGACCATTGTGACACAGGTGATGCACATGAAGCCAAGGAGCCATTGTGACACAGTGGGGCCTCATGGAATCAAGGAGACCATGGTGACACAGGTGATGCACATGAAGTCAAGGAGCCATTGTGACACAGTGGGGCCTCATGGAATCAAGGAGACCATGGTGACACAGGTGATGCACATGAAGCCAAGGAGCCATTGTGACCCAGTGGGGCCTCATGGAATCAAGGAGACCATGGTGACACAGGTGATGCACATGAAGCCAAGGAGCCATTGTGACACAGTGGGGCCTCATGGAATCAAGGAGACCATGGTGACACCGGTGATGCACATGAAGCCAAGGAGCCATTGTGACACAGTGGGGCCTCATGGAATCAAGGAGACCATGGTGACACAGGTGATGCACATGAAGCCAAGGAGCCATTGTGACCCAGTGGGGCCTCATGGAATCAAGGAGACCATGGTGACACAGGTGATGCACATGAAGCCAAGGAGCCATTGTGACACAGTGGGGGCTCATGGAATCAAGGAGACCATGGTGACACAGGTGATGCACATGAAGCCAAGGAGCCATTGTGACCCAGTGGGGCCTCATGGAATCAAGGAGACCATTGTGAGGCAGGTGATGCACATGAAGCCAAGGAGCCATTGTGACACAGTGGGGCCTCATGGAATCAAGGAGACCATGGTGACACAGGTGATGCACATGAAGCCAAGGAGCCATTGTGACACAGCGGGGCTTCTTCCCTTCACCTCTGCAGCTGGCTGTCCCAGACCGAGGCACCATGTGCCAAGTGCTTTCCTCAGGGCTCTGCCTGCACACAGGCCCAGAGAAGTTTTCCTCTTTGTAAGGAAAGAATGGAAAAGCCTGAGCAGGTTCCCTAGACAACAAACCCCACATGCTGAGTCCAGGCTGCCTGCAATCATGTCCCCTTTCTACAAGGGACACTGTGAGCAGGAATGATCTCTGGGAGCAGAATTCTCACAGTCTTTCCACTGAATTCTCTGTCCCTGTCCTTTGCCTGGCTCTCTGTTGCAGATGGAAGCTGCTGGTGCCTTTCTCAGCTTGAAGCCCTCGTTTGATGCAAGCAGATGCTCCCAGGTGTGTTCAGCAGCTGTTGCTCAGTGTTGATGCAAAGCTTTTGTGTTCCTCATGGAAGCAAGGAGCCATTGTGACACTGCAGGGGCTCATGGCATCAAGGAGACAATTGTGACACTACAGAACCTCCTAGAAACAAGACTCCATGGTGACACCGTGGAGAATCATGGAACCACATGGAAATGTGTTCCTCATGAGACACAGCAGGGCCTTGTTGGAACCAAAGACACCTCTGCAAAAAGCAGGGTAGCTCACAGAACCAAGGAGTCCATTGTTACAATAGAAAACCTATGGAAGCAAGGACACCATTGTGACACAGTGGGGCCACATGGAAGCCACGGAGCCATTGTGACCCAGTGGGGCCTCATGGAATCAAGGAGACCATGGTGACACAGGTGATGCACATGAAGCCAAGGAGCCATTGTGACACAGTGGGGCCTCATGGAATCAAGGAGACCATGGTGACACAGGTGATGCACATGAAGCCAAGGAGCCATTGTGACCCAGTGGGGCCTCATGGAATCAAGGAGACCATGGTGACACAGGTGATGCACATGAAGCCAAGGAGCCATTGTGACCCAGTGGGGCCTCATGGAATCAAGGAGACCATGGTGACACAGGTGATGCACATGAAGCCAAGGACCCATTGAGACACAGTGGGGCCTCATGGAATCAAGGAGACCATGGTGACACAGGTGATGCACATGAAGCCAAGGAGCCATTGTGACCCAGTGGGGCCTCATGGAATCAAGGAGACCTTTGTCAGGCAGGTGATGCACATGAAGCCAAGGAGCCATTGTGACCCAGTGGGGCCTCATGGAATCAAGGAGACCATGGTGACACAGGTGATGCACATGAAGCCAAGGAGCCATTGTGACACAGCGGGGCTTCTTCCCTTCAGCTCTGCAGCTGGCTGTCCCACACCGAGGCACCATGTGCCAACTGCTCTCCTCAGGGCTCTGCCTGCACACAGGCCCAGAGAAGTTTTCCTGTTTGTAAGGAAAGAATGAAAAAGCCTGAGCAGGTTCCCTTGACAACCAAACCCACATGCTCAGTCCAGGCTGCCTGCAATGATGTCCCCTTTCTACAAGGGACACTGTGAGCAGGAATGATGTCTGGGAGCAGAATTCTCGCAGTCTTTTAATGGAATTCTCTGTCCCTGTCCTTTGCCTGGCTCTCTGTTGCAGATGGAAGCTGCTGCTGCCATTCTCAGCTTGAAGCCCTCAATTGATGCAAGCAGATGCTCCCAGGTGTGTTCAGCAGCTGTTGCTCAGTGTTGATGCAAAGCTTTTGTGTTCCTCATGGAAGCAAGGAGCCATTGTGACACTGCAGGGGCTCATGGCATCAAGGAGACAATTGTGACAGTACAGAACCTCCTAGAAACAAGGCTCCATGGTGACACCGTGGGGAATCATGGAACCACATGGAAATGTGTTCCTCATGAGACGCAGCAGGGCCTTGTTGGAACCAAAGACACCAGTGCAAAAAGCAGGGTAGCTCACAGAACCAAGGAGTCCATTGTTACAATAGAAAACCTATGGAAGCAAGGGGCCATTGTGACACAGTGGGGCCACATGGAAGCCACGGAGCCATTGTGACCCAGTGGGGCCTCATGGAATCAAGGAGACCATGGTGACACAGGTGATGCACATGAAGCCACGGAGCCATTGTGACACAGTGGGGGCTCATGGAATCAAGGAGACCATGGTGACACAGGTGATGCACATGAAGCCAAGGAGCCATTGTGACCCAGTGGGGCCTCATGGAATCAAGGAGACCATGGTGACACAGGTGATGCACATGAAGCCAAGGAGCCATTGTGACACAGCGGGGCTTCTTCCCTTCAGCTCTGCATCTGGCTGTCCCAGCCCACAGCACCATGTGCCAAGTGCTCTCCTCAGGGCTCTGCCTGCACACAGGCCCAGGAGAAGTTTTCCTGTTTGTAAGGAAAGAATGGAAAAGCCTGAGCAGGTTCCCTAGACAACCAAACCCACATGCTCAGTCCAGGCTGCCTGCAATGATGTCCCCTTTCTACAAGGGATACTGTGAGCAGGAATGATCTCTGAGAGCAGAATTCTCACAGTCCTTCCACGGAATGCTCTGTCCCTGTTCTTTCCCTGGCTCTCAGTGTCAGATGGAAGCTGCTGCTGCCATTCTCTGCTTGAAGCCCTCGTTTGATGCAAGCAGATGCTCCCAGGTGTGTTCAGCAGCTGTTGCTCAGTGTTGATGCAAAGCTTTTGTGTTCCTCATGGAAGCAAGGAGCCATTGTGACACTGCAGGGGCTCATGGCATCAAGGAGACAATTGTGACACTACAGAACCTCCTAGAAACAAGACTCCATGGTGACACCGTGGCGAATCATGGAACCACATGGAAATGTGTTCCTCATGAGACACAGCAGGGCCTTGTTGGAACCAAAGACACCACTGCAAAAAGCAGGGTAGCTCACAGAACCAAGGAGTCCATTGTTACAATAGAAAACCTATGGAAGCAAGGAGACCATTGTGACACAGTGGGGGCTCATGGAATCAAGGAGACCATGGTGACACAGGTGATGCACATGAAGTCAAGGAGCCATTGTGACCCAGTGGGGCCTCATGGAATCAAGGAGACCATGGTGACACAGGTGATGCACATGAAGCCAAGGAGCCATTGTGACCCAGTGGGGCCTCATGGAATCAAGGAGACCATGGTGACACAGGTGATGCACATGAAGCCAAGGAGCCATTGTGACCCAGTGGGGCCTCATGGAATCAAGGAGACCATGGTGACACAGGTGATGCACATGAAGCCAAGGAGCCATTGTGACCCAGTGGGGCCACATGGAATCAAGGAGACCATGGTGACACAGGTGATGCACATGAAGCCAAGGAGCCATTGTGACACAGCGGGGCTTCTTCCCTTCAGCTCTGCAGCTGGCTGTCCCACACCCACAGCACCATGTGCCAAGTGCTGTCCTCCGGGCTCTGCCTGCATACAGGCCCAGAGAAGTTTTCCTGTTTGTAAGGAAAGAATGGAAAAGCCTGAGCAGGTTCCCTAGACAACCAAACCCACATGCTCAGTCCAGGCTGCCTGCAATGATGTCCCCTTTCTACAAGGGACACTGTGAGCAGCAATGATGTCTGGGAGCAGAATTCTCGCAGTCTTTCCACGGAATTCTCTGTCCCTGTCCTTTGCCTGGCTCTCTGTTGCAGATGGAAGCTGCTGCTGCCTTTCTCTGCTTGAAGCCCTCATTTGATGCAAGCAGATGCTCCCAGGTGTGTTCAGCAGCTGTTGCTCAGTGTTGATGCAAAGCTTTTGTGTTCCTCATGGAAGCAAGGAGCCATTGTGACACTGCAGGGGCTCATGGCATCAAGGAGACAATTGTGACACTACAGAACCTCCTAGAAACAAGGCTCCATGGTGACACCGTGGGGAATCATGGAACCACATGGAAATGTGTTCCTCATGAGACACAGCAGGGCCTTGTTGGAACCAAAGACACCTCTGCAAAAAGCAGGGTAGCTCACAGAACCAAGGAGTCCATTGTTACAATAGAAAACCTATGAAAGCAAAGAGACCATTGTGACCCAGTGGGGCCACATGGAAGCCACGGAGCCATTGTGACCCAGTGGGGCCTCATGGAATCAAGGAGACCATGGTGACACAGGTGATGCACATGAAGCCAAGGAGCCATTGTGACCCAGTGGGGCCTCATGGAATCAAGGAGACCATGGTGACACAGGTGATGCACATGAAGCCAAGGAGCCATTGTGACACAGCGGGGCCTCATGGAATCAAGGAGACCATGGTGACACAGGTGATGCACATGAAGCCAAGGAGCCATTGTGACACAGCGGGGCTTCTTCCCTTCAGCTCTGCAGCTGGATGTCCCAGCCCACAGCACCATGTGCCAACTGCTCTCCTCAGGGCTCTGCCTGCACACAGGCCCAGAGAAGTTTTCCTGTTTGTAAGGAAAGAATGAAAAAGCCTGAGCAGGTTCCCTAGACAACCAAACCCACATGCTCAGTCCAGGCTGCCTGCAATGATGTCCCCTTTCTACAAGGGACACTGTGAGCAGGAATGATCTCTGGGAGCAGAATTCTCACAGTCTTTCCACGGAATTCTCTGTCCCTGTCCTTTCCCTGGCTCTCTGTTGCAGATGGAAGCTGCTGTTGCCATTCTCAGCTTGAAGCCCTCTTTTGATGCAAGCAGATGCTCCCAGGTGCGTTCAGCAGCTGTTGCTCAGTGTTGATGCAAAGCTTTTGTGTTCCTCATGGAAGCAAGGAGCCATTGTGACACTGCAGGGGCTCATGGCATCATGGAGACAATTGTGACAGTACAGGACCTCCTAGAAACAAGGCTCCATGGTGACACCGTGGGGAATCATGGAACCACATGGAAATGTGTTCCTCATGAGACGCAGCAGGGCCTTGTTGGAACCAAAGACACCTCTGCAAAAAGCAGGGTAGCTCACAGAACCAAGGAGTCCATTGTTACAATAGAAAACCTATGGAAGCAAGGAGACCATTGTGACCCAGTGGGGCCACATGGAAGCCACGGAGCCATTGTGACCCAGTGGGGCCTCATGGAATCAAGGAGACCATGGTGACACAGGTGATGCACATGAAGCCAAGGAGCCATTGTGACCCAGTGGGGCCTCATGGAATCAAGGAGACCATGGTGACACAGGTGATGCACATGAAGCCAAGGAGCCATTGTGACACAGCGGGGCTTCTTCCCTTCAGCTCTGCAGCTGGCTGTCCCAGCCCACAGCACCATGTGCCAAGTGCTCTCCTCAGGGCTCTGCCTGCACACAGGCCCAGAGAAGTTTTCCTGTTTGTAAGGAAAGAATGAAAAAGCCTGAGCAGGTTCCCTAGACAACCAAACCCACATGCTCAGTCCAGGCTGCCTGCAATGATGTCCCCTTTCTACAAGGGACACTGTGAGCAGGAATGATCTCTGGGAGCAGAATTCTCGCAGTCTTTCCACTGAATTCTCTGTCCCTGTCCTTTCCCTGGCTCTCTGTTGCAGATGGAAGCTGCTGGTGCCATTCTCAGCTTGAAGCCCTCTTTTGATGCAAGCAGATGCTCCCAGGTGCGTTCAGCAGCTGTTGCTCAGTGTTGATGCAAAGCTTTTGTGTTCCTCATGGAAGCAAGGAGCCATTGTGACACTGCAGGGGCTCATGGCATCATGGAGACAATTGTGACAGTACAGGACCTCCTAGAAACAAGGCTCCATGGTGACACCGTGGGGAATCATGGAACCACATGGAAATGTGTTCCTCATGAGACGCAGCAGGGCCTTGTTGGAACCAAAGACACCTCTGCAAAAAGCAGGGTAGCTCACAGAACCAAGGAGTCCATTGTTACAATAGAAAACCTATGGAAGCAAGGAGACCATTGTGACCCAGTGGGGCCACATGGAAGCCACGGAGCCATTGTGACCCAGTGGGGCCTCATGGAATCAAGGAGACCATGGTGACACAGGTGATGCACATGAAGCCAAGGAGCCATTGTGACACAGTGGGGCCTCATGGAATCAAGGAGACCATGGCGACACAGGTGATGCACATGAAGCCAAGGAGCCATTGTGACCCAGTGGGGCCTCATGGAATCAAGGAGACCATGGTGACACAGGTGATGCACATGAAGCCAAGGAGCCATTGTGACACAGCGGGGCTTCTTCCCTTCAGCTCTGCAGCTGGCTGTCCCAGACCACAGCACCATGTGCCAAGTGCTCTCCTCAGGGCTCTGCCTGCACACAGGCCCAGGAGAAGTTTTCCTGTTTGTAAGGAAAGAAAGGAAAAGCCTGAGCAGGTTCCCTAGACAACCAAACCCACATGCTCAGTCCAGGCTGCCTGCAATGATGTCCCCTTTCTACAAGGGATGCTGTGAGCAGCAATGATCTCTGAGAGCAGAATTCTCACAGTCCTTCCACGGAATGCTCTGTCCCTGTCCTTTCCCTGGCTCTCAGTGTCAGATGGAAGCTGCTGGTGCCATTCTCTGCTTGAAGCCCTCGTTTGATGCAAGCAGATGCTCCCAGGTGCGTTCAGCAGCTGTTGCTCAGTGTTGATGCAAAGCTTTTGTGTTCCTCATGGAAGCAAGGAGCCATTGTGACACTGCAGGGGCTCATGGGGTCAACGAGACAATTGTGACAGTACAGAACCTCCTAGAAACAAGGCTCCATGGTGACACCGTGGAGAATCATGAACCACATGGAAATGTGTTCCTGATGAGACACAGCAGGGCCTTGTTGGAACCAAAGACACCTCTGCAAAAAGCAGGGTAGCTCACAGAACCAAGGAGTCCATTGTTACAATAGAAAACCTATGGAAGCAAGGAGACCATTGTGACCCAGTGGGGCCACATGGAAGCCAAGGAGCCATTGTGACCCAGTGGGGCCTCATGGAATCAAGGAGACCATGGTGACACAGGTGATGCACATGAAGCCAAGGAGCCATTGTGACCCAGTGGGGCCTCATGGAATCAAGGAGACCATGGTGACACAGGTGATGCACATGAAGCCAAGGAGCCATTGTGACCCAGTGGGGCCTCATGGAATCAAGGAGACCATGGTGACACAGGTGATGCACATGAAGCCAAGGAGCCATTGTGACCCAGTGGGGCCTCATGGAATCAAGGAGACCATTGTCAGGCAGGTGATGCACATGAAGCCAAGGAGCCATTGTGACACAGCGGGGCCTCATGGAATCAAGGAGACCATGGTGACACAGGTGATGCACATGAAGCCAAGGAGCCATTGTGACACAGCGGGGCTTCTTCCCTTCACCTCTGCAGCTGGCTGTCCCAGCCCACAGCACCATGTGCCAAGTGCTCTCCTCCAGGCTCTGCCTGCACACAGGCCCAGGAGAAGTTTTCCTGTTTGTAAGGAAAGAAAGGAAAAGCCTGAGCAGGTTCCCTAGACAACCAAACCCACATGCTCAGTCCAGGCTGCCTGCAATGATGTCCCCTTTCTACAAGGGATACTGTGAGCAGCAATGATCTCTGAGAGCAGAATTCTCACAGTCCTTCCACGGAATGCTCTGTCCCTGTCCTTTCCCTGGCTCTCAGTGTCAGATGGAAGCTGCTGCTGCCATTCTCTGCTTGAAGCCCTCGTTTGATGCAAGCAGATGCTCCCAGGTGCGTTCAGCAGCTGTTGCTCAGTGTTGATGCAAAGCTTTTGTGTTCCTCATGGAAGCAAGGAGCCATTGTGACACTGCAGGGGCTCATGGCATCAAGGAGACAATTGTGACACTACAGAACCTCCTAGAAACAAGGCTCCATGGTGACACCGTGGGGAATCATGGAACCACATGGAAATGTGTTCCTCATGAGACGCAGCAGGGCCTTGTTGGAACCAAAGACACCTCTGCAAAAAGCAGGGTAGCTCACAGAACCAAGGAGTCCATTGTTACAATAGAAAACCTATGGAAGCAAGGAGACCATTGTGACACAGTGGGGCCACATGGAAGCCACGGAGCCATTGTGACCCAGTGGGGCCTCATGGAATCAAGGAGACCATGGTGACACAGGTGATGCACATGAAGCCAAGGAGCCATTGTGACACAGTGGGGCCTCATGGAATCAAGGAGACCATGGTGACACAGGTGATGCACATGAAGCCAAGGAGCCATTGTGACACAGTGGGGGCTCATGGAATCAAGGAGACCATTGTGACACAGGTGATGCACATGAAGCCAAGGAGCCATTGTGACACAGCAGGGCCTCATTTAATCAAGGAGACCATGCTGACACAGGTGATGCACATGAAGCCAAGGAGCCATTGTGACACAGTGGGGCCTCATGGAATCAAGGAGACCATGGTGACACAGGTGATGCACATGAAGCCAAGGAGCCATTGTGACCCAGTGGGGCCTCATGGAATCAAGGAGACCATTGTGACACAGGTGATGCACATGAAGCCAAGGAGCCATTGTGACACAGTGGGGCCTCATGGAATCAAGGAGACCATGGTGACACAGGTGATGCACATGAAGCCAAGGAGCCATTGTGACACAGCGGGGCTTCTTCCCTTCAGCTCTGCAGCTGGCTGTCCCAGCCCACAGCACCATGTGCCAAGTGCTTTCCTCAGGGCTCTGCCTGCACACAGGCCCAGAGAAGTTTTCCTGTTTGTAAGGAAAGAATGAAAAAGCCTGAGCAGGTTCCCTAGACAACAAACCCACATGCTCAGTCCAGGCTGCCTGCAATGATGTCCCCTTTCTACAAGGGACACTGTGAGCAGGAATGATCTCTGGGAGCAGAATTCTCGCAGTCTTTCCACGGAATTCTCTGTCCCTGTCCTTTCCCTGGCTCTCTGTTGCAGATGGAAGCTGCTGTTGCCTTTCTCTGCTTGAAGCCCTCGTTTGATGCAAGCAGATGCTCCCAGGTGTGTTCAGCAGCTGTTGCTCAGTGTTGATGCAAAGCTTTTGTGTTCCTCATGGAAGCAAGGAGCCATTGTGACACTGCAGGGGCTCATGGCATCATGGAGACAATTGTGACAGTACAGAACCTCCTAGAAACAAGGCTCCATGATGACACCGTGGGGAATCATGGAACCACATGGAAATGTGTTCCTCATGAGACGCAGCAGGGCCTTGTTGGAACCAAAGACACCTCTGCAAAAAGCAGGGTAGCTCACAGAACCAAGGAGTCCATTGTTACAATAGAAAACCTATGGAAGCAAGGAGACCATTGTGACCCAGTGGGGCCACATGGAAGCCAAGGAGCCATTGTGACCCAGTGGGGCCTCATGGAATCAAGGAGACCATGGTGACACAGGTGATGCACATGAAGCCAAGGAGCCATTGTGACACAGTGGGGCCTCATGGAATCAAGGAGACCATGGTGACACAGGTGATGCACATGAAGCCAAGGAGCCATTGTGACCCAGTGGGGCCTCATGGAATCAAGGAGACCATGGTGACACAGGTGATGCACATGAAGCCAAGGACCCATTGTGACACAGTGGGGTCTCATGGAATCAAGGAGACCATGGTGACACAGGTGATGCACATGAAGCCAAGGAGCCATTGTGACCCAGTGGGGCCTCATGGAATCAAGGAGACCATGGTGACACAGGTGATGCACATGAAGCCAAGGAGCCATTGTGACCCAGTGGGGCCTCATGGAATCAAGGAGACCATGGTGACACAGGTGATGCACATGAAGTCAAGGAGCCATTGTGACCCAGTGGGGCCTCATGGAATCAAGGAGACCATGGTGACACAGGTGATGCACATGAAGCCAAGGAGCCATTGTGACACAGTGGGGCCTCATGGAATCAAGGAGACCATGGTGACACAGGTGATGCACATGAAGCCAAGGAGCCATTGTGACACAGCGGGGCTTCTTCCCTTCAGCTCTGCAGCTGGCTGTCCCACACCGAGGCACCATGTGCCAAGTACTCTCCTCAGGGCTCTGCCTGCACACAGGCCCAGGAGAAGTTTTCCTGTTTGTAAGGAAAGAATGGAAAAGCCTGAGCAGGTTCCCTAGACAACCAAACCCACATGCTCAGTCCAGGCTGCCTGCAATGATGTCCCCTTTCTACAAGGGATACTGTGAGCAGCAATGATCTCTGAGAGCAGAATTCTCACAGTCCTTCCACGGAATGCTCTGTCCCTGTCCTTTCCCTGGCTCTCAGTGTCAGATGGAAGCTGCTGCTGCCATTCTCAGCTTGAAGCCCTCGTTTGATGCAAGCAGATGCTCCCAGGTGTGTTCAGCAGCTGTTGCTCAGTGTTGATGCAAAGCTTTTGTGTTCTTCATGGAATCAAGGAGACCATTGTGACACAGGTGATGCACATGAAGCCAAGGAGCCATTGTGACACAGCGGGGCCTCATGGAATCAAGGAGACCATGGTGACACAGGTGATGCACATGTAGTCAAGGAGCCATTGTGACCCAGTGGGGCCTCATGGAATCAAGGAGACCATGGTGACACAGGTGATGCACATGAAGCCAAGGAGCCATTGTGACCCAGTGGGGCCTCATGGAATCAAGGAGACCATGGTGACACAGGTGATGCACATGAAGCCAAGGAGCCATTGTGACCCAGTGGGGCCTCATGGAATCAAGGAGACCATGGTGACACAGGTGATGCACATGTAGTCAAGCAGCCATTGTGACACAGTGGGGCCTCATGGAATCAAGGAGACCATGGTGACACAGGTGATGCACATGAAGCCAAGGAGCCATTGTGACCCAGTGGGGCCTCATGGAATCAAGGAGACCATTGTCAGGCAGGTGAGGCACATGAAGCCAAGGAGCCATTGTGACACAGCGGGGCCTCATGGAATCAAGGAGACCATGGTGACACAGGTGATGCACATGAAGCCAAGGAGCCATTGTGACACAGCGGGGCTTCTTCCCTTCAGCTCTGCAGCTGGCTGTCCCACACCGAGGCACCATGTGCCAACTGCTCTCCTCAGGGCTCTGCCTGCACACAGGCCCAGAGAAGTTTTCCTGTTTGTAAGGAAAGAATGGAAAAGCCTGAGCAGGTTCCCTAGACAACCAAACCCACATGCTCAGTCCAGCCTGCCTGCAATGATGTCCCCTTTCTACAAGGGACACTGTGAGCAGGAATGATCTCTGGGAGCAGAATTCTCGCAGTCTTTCCACGGAATTCTCTGTCCCTGTCCTTTCCCTGGCTCTCTGTTGCAGATGGAAGCTGCTGCTGCCATTCTCTGCTTGAAGCCCTCTTTTGATGCAAGCAGATGCTCCCAGGTGTGTTCAGCAGCTGTTGCTCAGTGTTGATGCAAAGCTTTTGTGTTCCTCATGGAAGCAAGGAGCCATTGTGACACTGCAGGGGCTCATGGCATCAAGGAGACAATTGTGACACTACAGAACCTCCTAGAAACAAGACTCCATGATGACACCGTCGGGAATCATGGAACCACATGGAAATGTGTTCCTCATGAGACGCAGCAGGGCCTTGTTGGAACCAAAGACACCTCTGCAAAAAGCAGGGTAGCTCACAGAACCAAGGAGTCCATTGTTACATTAGAAAACCTATGGAAGCAAGGACACCGTTGTGACACAGTGGGGCCACATGGAAGCCAAGGAGCCATTGTGACCCAGTGGGGCCTCATGGAATCAAGGAGACCATGGTGACACAGGTGATGCACATGAAGCCAAGGAGCCATTGTGACCCAGTGGGGCCTCATGGAATCAAGGAGACCATGGTGACACAGGTGATGCACATGAAGCCAAGGAGCCATTGTGACACAGCGGGGCTTCTTCCCTTCACCTCTGCAGCTGGCTGTCCCAGCCCACAGCACCATGTGCCAAGTGCTTTCCTCAGGGCTCTGCCTGCACACAGGCCCAGAGAAGTTTTCCTGTTTTTAAGGAAAGAATGAAAAAGCCTGAGTAGGTTCCCTAGACAACAAACCCACATGCTCAGTCCAGGCTGCCTGCAATGATGTCCCCTTTCTACAAGGGACACTGTGAGCAGGAATGATGTCTGGGAGCAGAATTCTCGCAGTCTTTCCATGGAATTCTCTGTCCCTGTCCTTTCCCTGGCTCTCTGTTGCAGATGGAAGCTGCTGCTGCCTTTCTCTGCTTGAAGCCCTCGTTTGATGCAAGCAGATGCTCCCAGGTGTGTTCAGCAGCTGTTGCTCAGTGTTGATGCAAAGCTTTTGTGTTCCTCATGGAAGCAAGGAGCCATTGTGACACTGCAGGGGCTCATGGCATCATGGAGACAATTGTGACACTACAGAACCTCCTAGAAACAAGGCTCCATGATGACACCGTGGCGAATCATGGAACCACATGGAAATGTGTTCCTCATGAGACGCAGCAGGGCCTTGTTGGAACCAAAGACACCTCTGCAAAAAGCAGGGTAGCTCACAGAACCAAGGAGTCCATTGTTACAATAGAAAACCTATGGAAGCAAGGAGACCATTGTGACACAGTGGGGCCACATGGAAGCCACGGAGCCATTGTGACCCAGTGGGGCCTCATGGAATCAAGGAGACCATGGTGACACAGGTGATGCACATGAAGCCAAGGAGCCATTGTGACACAGTGGGGCCTCATGGAATCAAGGAGACCATGGTGACACAGGTGATGCACATGAAGCCAAGGAGCCATTGTGACACAGTGGGGCCTCATAGAATCAAGGAGACCATGGTGACACAGGTGATGCACATGAAGCCAAGGACCCATTGAGACACAGTGGGGCCTCATGGAATCAAGGAGACCTTTGTCAGGCAGGTGATGCACATGAAGCCAAGGAGCCATTGTGACACAGTGGGGCCTCATGGAATCAAGGAGACCATGGTGACACAGGTGATGCACATGAAGCCAAGGAGCCATTGTGACACAGCGGGGCTTCTTCCCTTCACCTCTGCAGCTGGCTGTCCCAGCCCACAGCACCATGTGCCAAGTGCTCTCCTCAGGGCTCTGCCTGCACACAGGCCCAGGAGAAGTTTTCCTCTTTGTAAGGAAAGAATGGAAAAGCCTGAGCAGGTTCCCTAGACAACCAAACCCACATGCTCAGTCCAGGCTGCCTGCAATGATGTCCCCTTTCTACAAGGGATACTGTGAGCAGGAATGATCTCTGAGAGCAGAATTCTCACAGTCCTTCCACGGAATGCTCTGTCCCTGTTCTTTCCCTGGCTCTCAGTGTCAGATGGAAGCTGCTGCTGCCATTCTCTGCTTGAAGCCCTCGTTTGATGCAAGCAGATGCTCCCAGGTGTGTTCAGCAGCTGTTGCTCAGTGTTGATGCAAAGCTTTTGTGTTCCTCATGGAAGCAAGGAGCCATTGTGACACTGCAGGGGCTCATGGCATCAAGGAGACAATTGTGACAGTACAGAACCTCCTAGAAACAAGGCTCCATGGTGACACCGTGTGGAATCATGGAACCACATGGAAATGTGTTCCTCATGAGACACAGCAGGGCCTTGTTGGAACCAAAGACACCACTGCAAAAAGCAGGGTAGCTCACAGAACCAAGGAGTCCATTGTTACAATAGAAAACCTATGGAAGCAAGGAGACCATTGTGACACAGTGGGGGCTCATGGAATCAAGGAGACCATGGTGACACTGGTGATGCACATGAAGTCAAGGAGCCATTGTGACCCAGTGGGGCCTCATGGAATCAAGGAGACCATGGTGACACAGGTGATGCACATGAAGCCAAGGAGCCATTGTGACACAGTGGGGCCTCATGGAATCAAGGAGACCATGGTGACACAGGTGATGCACATGAAGCCAAGGAGCCATTGTGACCCAGTGGGGCCTCATGGAATCAAGGAGACCATGGTGACACAGGTGATGCACATGAAGCCAAGGAGCCATTGTGACCCAGTGGGGCCACATGGAATCAAGGAGACCATGGTGACACAGGTGATGCACATGAAGCCAAGGAGCCATTGTGACCCAGTGGGGCCTCATGGAATCAAGGAGACCATGGTGACACAGGTGATGCACATGAAGCCAAGGAGCCATGGTGACACAGGGGGGCCTCATGGAATCAAGGAGACCATTGTGACACAGGTGATGCACATGAAGCCAAGGAGCCATTGTGACACAGCGGGGCTTCTTCCCTTCAGCTCTGCAGCTGGCTGTCCCACTCCCACAGCACCATGTGCCAAGTGCTGTCCTCCGGGCTCTGCCTGCATACAGGCCCAGAGAAGTTTTCCTGTTTGTAAGGAAAGAATGAAAAAGCCTGAGCAGGTTCCCTAGACAACCAAACCCACATGCTCAGTCCAGGCTGCCTGCAATGATGTCCCCTTTCTACAAGGGACACTGTGAGCAGCAATGATGTCTGGGAGCAGAATTCTCGCAGTCTTTCCACGGAATTCTCTGTCCCTGTCCTTTGCCTGGCTCTCTGTTGCAGATGGAAGCTGCTGCTGCCTTTCTCAGCTTGAAGCCCTCATTTGATGCAAGCAGATGCTCCCAGGTGTGTTCAGCAGCTGTTGCTCAGTGTTGATGCAAAGCTTTTGTGTTCCTCATGGAAGCAAGGAGCCATTGTGACACTGCAGGGGCTCATGGCATCAAGGAGACAATTGTGACACTACAGAACCTCCTAGAAACAAGGCTCCATGGTGACACCGTGGTGAATCATGGAACCACATGGAAATGTGTTCCTGATGAGACACAGCAGGGCCTTGTTGGAACCAAAGACACCAGTGCAAAAAGCAGGGTAGCTCACAGAACCAAGGAGTCCATTGTTACAATAGAAAACCTATGAAAGCAAAGAGACCATTGTGACACAGTGGGGCCACATGGAAGCCACGGAGCCATTGTGACCCAGTGGGGCCTCATGGAATCAAGGAGACCATGGTGACACAGGTGATGCACATGAAGCCAAGGAGCCATTGTGACCCAGTGGGGCCTCATGGAATCAAGGAGACCATGGTGACACAGGTGATGCACATGAAGCCAAGGAGCCATTGTGACACAGCGGGGCCTCATGGAATCAAGGAGACCATGGTGACACAGGTGATGCACATGAAGCCAAGGAGCCATTGTGACCCAGTGGGGCCTCATGGAATCAAGGAGACCATGGTGACACAGGTGATGCACATGAAGCCAAGGAGCCATTGTGACCCAGTGGGGCCTCATGGAATCAAGGAGACCATGGTGACACAGGTGATGCACATGAAGCCAAGGAGCCATTGTGACACAGTGGGGCCTCATGGAATCAAGGAGACCATGGTGACACAGGTGATGCCCATGAAGTCAAGGAGCCATTGTGACCCAGTGGGGCCTCATGGAATCAAGGAGACCATGGTGACACAGGTGATGCACATGAAGCCAAGGAGCCATTGTGACACAGCGGGGCTTCTTCCCTTCAGCTCTGCATCTGGCTGTCCCAGCCCACAGCACCATGTGCCAAGTGCTCTCCTCAGGGCTCTGCCTGCACACAGGCCCAGGAGAAGTTTTCCTGTTTGTAAGGAAAGAATGGAAAAGCCTGAGCAGGTTCCCTAGACAACCAAACCCACATGCTCAGTCCAGGCTGCCTGCAATGATGTCCCCTTTCTACAAGGGATACTGTGAGCAGGAATGATCTCTGGGAGCAGAATTCTCACAGTCCTTCCACCGAATGCTCTGTCCCTGTCCTTTCCCTGGCTCTCAGTGTCAGATGGAAGCTGCTGGTGCCATTCTCAGCTTGAAGCCCTCGTTTGATGCAAGCAGATGCTCCCAGGTGTGTTCAGCAGCTGTTGCTCAGTGTTGATGCAAAGCTTTTGTGTTCCTCATGGAAGCAAGGAGCCATTGTGACACTGCAGGGGCTCATGGCATCAAGGAGACAATTGTGACACTACAGAACCTCCTAGAAACAAGGCTCCATGCTGACACCGTGGCGAATCATGGAACCACATGGAAATGTGTTCCTCATGAGACGCAGCAGGGCCTTGTTGGAACCAAAGACACCTCTGCAAAAAGCAGGGTAGCTCAAAGAACCAAGGAGTCCATTGTTACAATAGAAAACCTATGAAAGCAAAGAGACCATTGTGACCCAGTGGGGCCACATGGAAGCCACGGAGCCATTGTGACCCAGTGGGGCCTCATGGAATCAAGGAGACCATGGTGACACAGGTGATGCACATGAAGCCAAGGAGCCATTGTGACCCAGTGGGGCTTCATGGAATCAAGGAGACCATGGTGACACAGGTGATGCACATGAAGCCAAGGAGCCATTGTGACACAGTGGGGGCTCATGGAATCAAGGAGACCATTGTGACACAGGTGATGCACATGAAGCCAAGGAGCCACTGTGACACAGTGAGGCCTCATGGAATCAAGGAGACCATGGTGACACAGGTGATGCACATGAAGTCAAGGAGCCATTGTGACACACTGGGGGCTCATGGAATCAAGGAGACCATGGTGACACAGGTGATGCACATGAAGCCAAGGAGCCATTGTGACCCAGTGGGGCCTCATGGAATCAAGGAGACCATGGTGACACAGGTGATGCACATGAAGCCAAGGAGCCATTGTGACACAGTGGGGCCTCATGGAATCAAGGAGACCATGGTGACACCGGTGATGCACATGAAGCCAAGGAGCCATTGTGACCCAGTGGGGCCTCATGGAATCAAGGAGACCATGGTGACACAGGTGATGCACATGAAGCCAAGGAGCCATTGTGACCCAGTGGGGCCTCATGGAATCAAGGAGACCATGGTGACACAGGTGATGCACATGAAGCCAAGGTGCCATTGTGACACAGCGGGGCTTCTTCCCTTCACCTCTGCAGCTGGCTGTCCCAGACCGAGGCACCATGTGCCAAGTGCTTTCCTCAGGGCTCTGCCTGCACACAGGCCCAGAGAAGTTTTCCTGTTTGTAAGGAAAGAATGGAAAAGCCTGAGCAGGTTCCCTAGACAACAAACCCCACATGCTGAGTCCAGGCTGCCTGCAATCATGTCCCCTTTCTACAAGGGACACTGTGAGCAGGAATGATCTCTGGGAGCAGAATTCTCACAGTCTTTCCACTGAATTCTCTGTCCCTGTCCTTTGCCTGGCTCTCTGTTGCAGATGGAAGCTGCTGGTGCCTTTCTCAGCTTGAAGCCCTCGTTTGATGCAAGCAGATGCTCCCAGGTGTGTTCAGCAGCTGTTGCTCAGTGTTGATGCAAAGCTTTTGTGTTCCTCATGGAAGCAAGGAGCCATTGTGACACTGCAGGGGCTCATGGCATCAAGGAGACAATTGTGACACTACAGAACCTCCTAGAAACAAGACTCCATGGTGACACCGTGGCGAATCATGGAACCACATGGAAATGTGTTCCTCATGAGACACAGCAGGGCCTTGTTGGAACCAAAGACACCTCTGCAAAAAGCAGGGTAGCTCACAGAACCAAGGAGTCCATTGTTACAATAGAAAACCTATGGAAGCAAGGAGACCATTGTGACACAGTGGGGCCACATGGAAGCCACGGAGCCATTGTGACCCAGTGGGGCCTCATGGAATCAAGGAGACCATGGTGACACAGGTGATGCACATGAAGCCAAGGAGCCATTGTGACACAGTGGGGCCTGATGGAATCAAGGAGACCATGGTGACACAGGTGATGCACATGAAGCCAAGGAGCCATTGTGACACAGTGGGGCCTCATGGAATCAAGGAGACCATGGTGACACAGGTGATGCACATGAAGCCAAGGAGCCATTGTGACCCAGTGGGGCCTCATGGAATCAAGGAGACCATGGTGACACAGGTGATGCACATGAAGCCAAGGACCCATTGAGACACAGTGGGGCCTCATGGAATCAAGGAGACCATGGTGACACAGGTGATGCACATGAAGCCAAGGCGCCATTGTGACCCAGTGGGGCCTCATGGAATCAAGGAGACCTTTGTCAGGCAGGTGATGCACATGAAGCCAAGGAGCCATTGTGACACAGTGGGGCCTCATGGAATCAAGGAGACCATGGTGACACAGGTGATGCACATGAAGCCAAGGAGCCATTGTGACCCAGTGGGGCCTCATGGAATCAAGGAGACCATGGTGACACAGGTGATGCACATGAAGCCAAGGACCCATTGAGACACAGTGGGGCCTCATGGAATCAAGGAGACCATGGTGACACAGGTGATGCACATGAAGCCAAGGCGCCATTGTGACCCAGTGGGGCCTCATGGAATCAAGGAGACCTTTGTCAGGCAGGTGATGCACATGAAGCCAAGGAGCCATTGTGACACAGTGGGGCCTCATGGAATCAAGGAGACCATGGTGACACAGGTGATGCACATGAAGCCAAGGAGCCATTGTGACACAGCGGGGCTTCTTCCCTTCAGCTCTGCAGCTGGCTGTCCCAGACCGAGGCACCATGTGCCAACTGCTCTCCTCAGGGCTCTGCCTGCACACAGGCCCAGAGAAGTTTTCCTGTTTGTAAGGAAAGAATGAAAAAGCCTGAGCAGGTTCCCTTGACAACCAAACCCACATGCTCAGTCCAGGCTGCCTGCAATGATGTCCCCTTTCTACAAGGGACACTGTGAGCAGGAATGATGTCTGGGAGCAGAATTCTCGCAGTCTTTCCATGGAATTCTCTGTCCCTGTCCTTTGCCTGGCTCTCTGTTGCAGATGGAAGCTGCTGCTGCCATTCTCAGCTTGAAGCCCTCTTTTGATGCAAGCAGATGCTCCCAGGTGTGTTCAGCAGCTGTTGCTCAGTGTTGATGCAAAGCTTTTGTGTTCCTCATGGAAGCAAGGAGCCATTGTGACACTGCAGGGGCTCATGGCATCATGGAGACAATTGTGACAGTACAGGACCTCCTAGAAACAAGGCTCCATGGTGACACCGTGGGGAATCATGGAACCACATGGAAATGTGTTCCTCATGAGACGCAGCAGGGCCTTGTTTGAACCAAAGACACCAGTGCAAAAAGCAGGGTAGCTCACAGAACCAAGGAGTCCATTGTTACAATAGAAAACCTGTGGAAGCAAGGAGCCATTGTGACCCAGTGGGGCCACATGGAAGCCAAGGAGCCATTGTGACCCAGTGGGGCCTCATGGAATCAAGGAGACCATGGTGACACAGGTGATGCACATGAAGCCAAGGAGCCATTGTGACACAGTGGGGGCTCATGGAATCAAGGAGACCATGGTGACACAGGTGATGCACATGAAGCCAAGGAGCCATTGTGACCCAGTGGGGCCTCATGGAATCAAGGAGACCATGGTGACACAGGTGATGCACATGAAGCCAAGGAGCCATTGTGACACAGCGGGGCTGCTTCCCTTCAGCTCTGCATCTGGCTGTCCCAGCCCACAGCACCATGTGCCAAGTGCTCTCCTCAGGGCTCTGCCTGCACACAGGCCCAGGAGAAGTTTTCCTGTTTGTAAGGAAAGAATGGAAAAGCCTGAGCAGGTTCCCTAGACAACCAAACCCACATGCTCAGTCCAGGCTGCCTGCAATGATGTCCCCTTTCTACAAGGGATACTGTGAGCAGGAATGATCTCTGAGAGCAGAATTCTCACAGTCCTTCCACGGAATGCTCTGTCCCTGTTCTTTCCCTGGCTCTCAGTGTCAGATGGAAGCTGCTGCTGCCATTCTCTGCTTGAAGCCCTCGTTTGATGCAAGCAGATGCTCCCAGGTGTGTTCAGCAGCTGTTGCTCAGTGTTGATGCAAAGCTTTTGTGTTCCTCATGGAAGCAAGGAGCCATTGTGACACTGCAGGGGCTCATGGCATCAAGGAGACAATTGTGACACTACAGAACCTCCTAGAAACAAGGCTCCATGGTGACACCGTGTGGAATCATGGAACCACATGGAAATGTGTTCCTCATGAGACACAGTAGGGCCTTGTTGGAACCAAAGACACCACTGCAAAAAGCAGGGTAGCTCACAGAACCAAGGAGTCCATTGTTACAATAGAAAACCTATGGAAGCAAAGAGACCATTGTGACACAGTGGGGGCTCATGGAATCAAGGAGACCATGGTGACACAGGTGATGCACATGAAGTCAAGGAGCCATTGTGACCCAGTGGGGCCTCATGGAATCAAGGAGACCATGGTGACACAGGTGATGCACATGAAGCCAAGGAGCCATTGTGACCCAGTGGGGCCTCATGGAATCAAGGAGACCATGGTGACACAGGTGATGCACATGAAGCCAAGGAGCCATTGTGACACAGTGGGGCCTCATGGAATCAAGGAGACCATGGTGACACAGGTGATGCACATGAAGCCAAGGAGCCATTGTGACCCAGTGGGGCCTCATGGAATCAAGGAGACCATGGTGACACAGGTGATGCACATGAAGCCAAGGAGCCATTGTGACACAGTGGGGCCTCATGGAATCAAGGAGACCATGGTGACACAGGTGATGCACATGAAGCCAAGGAGCCATTGTGACACAGCGGGGCTTCTTCCCTTCAGCTCTGCAGCTGGCTGTCCCACACCCACAGCACCATGTGCCAAGTGCTGTCCTCCGGGCTCTGCCTGCATACAGGCCCAGAGAAGTTTTCCTGTTTGTAAGGAAAGAATGAAAAAGCCTGAGCAGGTTCCCTAGACAACCAAACCCACATGCTCAGTCCAGGCTGCCTGCAATGATGTCCCCTTTCTACAAGGGACACTGTGAGCAGGAATGATCTCTGGGAGCAGAATTCTCGCAGTCTTTCCACGGAATTCTCTGTCCCTGTCCTTTGCCTGGCTCTCTGTTGCAGATGGAAGCTGCTGCTGCCATTCTCTGCTTGAAGCCCTCATTTGATGCAAGCAGATGCTCCCAGGTGTGTTCAGCAGCTGTTGCTCAGTGTTGATGCAAAGCTTTTGTGTTCCTCATGGAAGCAAGGAGCCATTGTGACACTGCAGGGGCTCATGGCATCAAGGAGACAATTGTGACACTACAGAACCTCCTAGAAACAAGGCTCCATGGTGACACCGTGGCGAATCATGGAACCACATGGAAATGTGTTCCTCATGAGACACAGCAGGGCCTTGTTGGAACCAAAGACACCTCTGCAAAAAGCAGGGTAGCTCACAGAACCAAGGAGTCCATTGTTACAATAGAAAACCTATGAAAGCAAAGAGACCATTGTGACACAGTGGGGCCACATGGAAGCCACGGAGCCATTGTGACACAGTGGGGCCTCATGGAATCAAGGAGACCATGGTGACACAGGTGATGCACATGAAGCCAAGGAGCCATTGTGACCCAGTGGGGCCTCATGGAATCAAGGAGACCATGGTGACACAGGTGATGCACATGAAGCCAAGGAGCCATTGTGACACAGCGGGGCCTCATGGAATCAAGGAGACCATGGTGACACAGGTGATGCACATGAAGCCAAGGAGCCATTGTGACACAGTGGGGCCTCATGGAATCAAGGAGACCATGGTGACACAGGTGATGCACATGATGCCAAGGAGCCATTGTGACCCAGTGGGGCCTCATGGAATCAAGGAGACCATGGTGACACAGGTGATGCACATGAAGCCAAGGAGCCATTGTGACACAGTGGGGCCTGATGGAATCAAGGAGACCATGGTGACACAGGTGATGCACATGAAGCCAAGGAGCCATTGTGACACAGCGGGGCTTCTTCCCTTCACCTCTGCAGCTGGCTGTCCCAGACCGAGGCACCATGTGCCAAGTGCTTTCCTCAGGGCTCTGCCTGCACACAGGCCCAGAGAAGTTTTCCTGTTTGTAAGGAAAGAATGGAAAAGCCTGAGCAGGTTCCCTAGACAACCAAACCCACATGCTCAGTCCAGGCTGCCTGCAATCATGTCCCCTTTCTACAAGGGACACTGTGAGCAGGAATGATCTCTGGGAGCAGAATTCTCACAGTCTTTCCACTGAATTCTCTGTCCCTGTCCTTTGCCTGGCTCTCAGTGTCAGATGGAAGCTGCTGGTGCCTTTCTCAGCTTGAAGCCCTCGTTTGATGCAAGCAGATGCTCCCAGGTGTGTTCAGCAGCTGTTGCTCAGTGTTGATGCAAAGCTTTTGTGTTCCTCATGGAAGCAAGGAGCCATTGTGACACTGCAGGGGCTCATGGCATCAAGGAGACAATTGTGACACTACAGAACCTCCTAGAAACAAGACTCCATGGTGACACCGTGGCGAATCATGGAACCACATGGAAATGTGTTCCTCATGAGACACAGCAGGGCCTTGTTGGAACCAAAGACACCTCTGCAAAAAGCAGGGTAGCTCACAGAACCAAGGAGTCCATTGTTACAATAGAAAACCTATGGAAGCAAGGAGACCATTGTGACACAGTGGGGCCACATGGAAGCCACGGAGCCATTGTGACCCAGTGGGGCCTCATGGAATCAAGGAGACCATGGTGACACAGGTGATGCACATGAAGCCAAGGAGCCATTGTGACACAGTGGGGCCTCATGGAATCAAGGAGACCATGGTGACACAGGTGATGCACATGAAGCCAAGGAGCCATTGTGACCCAGTGGGGCCTCATGGAATCAAGGAGACCATGGTGACACAGGTGATGCACATGAAGCCAAGGAGCCATTGTGACACAGTGGGGCCTCATGGAATCAAGGAGACCATGGTGACACAGGTGATGCACATGAAGTCAAGGAGCCATTGTGACACAGTGGGGCCTCATGGAATCAAGGAGACCATTGTGAGGCAGGTGATGCACATGAAGCCAAGGAGCCATTGTGACACAGTGGGGCCTCATGGAATCAAGGAGACCATGGTGACACAGGTGATGCACATGAAGCCAAGGAGCCATTGTGACACAGTGGGGCCTCATGGAATCAAGGAGACCATGGTGACACAGGTGATGCACATGAATCCAAGGAGCCATTGTGACACAGTGGGGCCTCATGGAATCAAGGAGACCATGGTGACACAGGTGATGCACATGAAGCCAAGGACCCATTGTGACACAGTGGGGGCTCATGGAATCAAGGAGACCATGGTGACACAGGTGATGCACATGAAGCCAAGGAGCCATTGTGACACAGTGGGGGCTCATGGAATCAAGGAGACCATGGTGACACAGGTGATGCACATGAAGCCAAGGAGCCATTGTGACACAGCGGGGCTTCTTCCCTTCAGCTCTGCAGCTGGCTGTCCCAGCCCACAGCACCATGTGCCAACTGCTCTCCTCAGGGCTCTGCCTGCACACAGGCCCAGAGAAGTTTTCCTGTTTGTAAGGAAAGAATGGAAAAGCCTGAGCAGGTTTCCTAAACAACAAACCCACATGCTGAGTCCAGGCTGCCTGCAATCATGTCCCCTTTCTACAAGGGACACTGTGAGCAGGAATGATGTCTGGGAGCAGAATTCTCGCAGTCTTTCCACGGAATTCTCTGTCCCTGTCCTTTCCCTGGCTCTCTGTTGCAGATGGAAGCTGCTGCTGCCATTCTCTGCTTGAAGCCCTCTTTTGATGCAAGCAGATGCTCCCAGGTGTGTTCAGCAGCTGTTGCTCAGTGTTGATGCAAAGCTTTTGTGTTCCTCATGGAAGCAAGGAGCCATTGTGACACTGCAGGGGCTCATGGCATCAAGGAGACAATTGTGACACTACAGAACCTCCTAGAAACAAGACTCCATGATGACACCGTGGGGAATCATGGAACCACATGGAAATGTGTTCCTCATGAGACGCAGCAGGGCCTTGTTGGAACCAAAGACACCTCTGCAAAAAGCAGGGTAGCTCACAGAACCAAGGAGTCCATTGTTACAATAGAAAACCTATGGAAGCAAGGAGACCATTGTGACACAGTGGGGCCACATGGAAGCCACGGAGCCATTGTGACCCAGTGGGGCCTCATGGAATCAAGGAGACCATGGTGACACAGGTGATGCACATGAAGCCAAGGAGCCATTGTGACACAGTGGGGCCTCATGGAATCAAGGAGACCATGGTGACACAGGTGATGCACATGAAGCCAAGGAGCCATTGTGACCCAGTGGGGCCTCATGGAATCAAGGAGACCATGGTGACACAGGTGATGCACATGAAGCCAAGGACCCATTGTGACACAGTGGGGGCTCATGGAATCAAGGAGACCATGGTGACACAGGTGATGCACATGAAGCCAAGGAGCCATTGTGACACAGTGGGGCCTCATGGAATCAAGGAGACCATGGTGACACAGGTGATGCACATGAAGCCAAGGAGCCATTGTGACACAGCGGGGCTTCTTCCCTTCAGCTCTGCAGCTGGCTGTCCCAGCCCACAGCACCATGTGTCAAGTGCTTTCCTCAGGGCTCTGCCTGCACACAGGCCCAGAGAAGTTTTCCTGTTTGTAAGGAAAGAATGAAAAAGCCTGAGCAGGTTCCCTAGACAACCAAACCCACATGCTTAGTCCAGGCTGCCTGCAATGATGTCCCCTTTCTACAAGGGACACTGTGAGCAGGAATGATCTCTGGGAGCAGAATTCTAGCAGTCTTTCCACGGAATTCTCTGTCCCTGTCCTTTGCCTGGCTCTCTGTTGCAGATGGAAGCTGCTGCTGCCATTCTCTGCTTGAAGCCCTCGTTTGATGCAAGCAGATGCTCCCAGGTGTGTTCAGCAGCTGTTGCTCAGTGTTGATGCAAAGCTTTTGTGTTCCTCATGGAAGCAAGGAGCCATTGTGACACTGCAGGGGCTCATGGCATCAAGGAGACAATTGTGACAGTACAGAACCTCCTAGAAACAAGGCTCCATGGTGACACCGTGGGGAATCATGGAACCACATGGAAATGTGTTCCTCATGAGACGCAGCAGGGCCTTGTTGGAACCAAAGACACCTCTGCAAAAAGCAGGGTAGCTCACAGAACCAAGGAGTCCATTGTTACAATAGAAAACCTATGGAAGCAAGGGGCCATTGTGACACAGTGGGGCCACATGGAAGCCAAGGAGCCATTGTGACCCAGTGGGGCCTCATGGAATCAAGGAGACCATGGTGACACAGGTGATGCACATGAAGCCAAGGAGCCATTGTGACACAGTGGGGGCTCATGGAATCAAGGAGACCATGGTGACACAGGTGATGCACATGAAGCCAAGGAGCCATTGTGACCCAGTGGGGCCTCATGGAATCAAGGAGACCATGGTGACACAGGTGATGCACATGAAGCCAAGGAGCCATTGTGACCCAGTGGGGCTTCATGGAATCAAGGAGACCATGGTGACACAGGTGATGCACATGAAGCCAAGGAGCCATTGTGACACAGTGGGGGCTCATGGAATCAAGGAGACCATTGTGACACAGGTGATGCACATGAAGCCAAGGAGCCACTGTGACACAGTGAGGCCTCATGGAATCAAGGAGACCATGGTGACACAGGTGATGCACATGAAGTCAAGGAGCCATTGTGACACACTGGGGGCTCATGGAATCAAGGAGACCATGGTGACACAGGTGATGCACATGAAGCCAAGGAGCCATTGTGACCCAGTGGGGCCTCATGGAATCAAGGAGACCATGGTGACACAGGTGATGCACATGAAGCCAAGGAGCCATTGTGACACAGTGGGGCCTCATGGAATCAAGGAGACCATGGTGACACCGGTGATGCACATGAAGCCAAGGAGCCATTGTGACCCAGTGGGGCCTCATGGAATCAAGGAGACCATGGTGACACAGGTGATGCACATGAAGCCAAGGAGCCATTGTGACCCAGTGGGGCCTCATGGAATCAAGGAGACCATGGTGACACAGGTGATGCACATGAAGCCAAGGTGCCATTGTGACACAGCGGGGCTTCTTCCCTTCACCTCTGCAGCTGGCTGTCCCAGACCGAGGCACCATGTGCCAAGTGCTTTCCTCAGGGCTCTGCCTGCACACAGGCCCAGAGAAGTTTTCCTGTTTGTAAGGAAAGAATGGAAAAGCCTGAGCAGGTTCCCTAGACAACAAACCCCACATGCTGAGTCCAGGCTGCCTGCAATCATGTCCCCTTTCTACAAGGGACACTGTGAGCAGGAATGATCTCTGGGAGCAGAATTCTCACAGTCTTTCCACTGAATTCTCTGTCCCTGTCCTTTGCCTGGCTCTCTGTTGCAGATGGAAGCTGCTGGTGCCTTTCTCAGCTTGAAGCCCTCGTTTGATGCAAGCAGATGCTCCCAGGTGTGTTCAGCAGCTGTTGCTCAGTGTTGATGCAAAGCTTTTGTGTTCCTCATGGAAGCAAGGAGCCATTGTGACACTGCAGGGGCTCATGGCATCAAGGAGACAATTGTGACACTACAGAACCTCCTAGAAACAAGACTCCATGGTGACACCGTGGCGAATCATGGAACCACATGGAAATGTGTTCCTCATGAGACACAGCAGGGCCTTGTTGGAACCAAAGACACCTCTGCAAAAAGCAGGGTAGCTCACAGAACCAAGGAGTCCATTGTTACAATAGAAAACCTATGGAAGCAAGGAGACCATTGTGACACAGTGGGGCCACATGGAAGCCACGGAGCCATTGTGACCCAGTGGGGCCTCATGGAATCAAGGAGACCATGGTGACACAGGTGATGCACATGAAGCCAAGGAGCCATTGTGACACAGTGGGGCCTGATGGAATCAAGGAGACCATGGTGACACAGGTGATGCACATGAAGCCAAGGAGCCATTGTGACACAGTGGGGCCTCATGGAATCAAGGAGACCATGGTGACACAGGTGATGCACATGAAGCCAAGGAGCCATTGTGACCCAGTGGGGCCTCATGGAATCAAGGAGACCATGGTGACACAGGTGATGCACATGAAGCCAAGGACCCATTGAGACACAGTGGGGCCTCATGGAATCAAGGAGACCATGGTGACACAGGTGATGCACATGAAGCCAAGGCGCCATTGTGACCCAGTGGGGCCTCATGGAATCAAGGAGACCTTTGTCAGGCAGGTGATGCACATGAAGCCAAGGAGCCATTGTGACACAGTGGGGCCTCATGGAATCAAGGAGACCATGGTGACACAGGTGATGCACATGAAGCCAAGGAGCCATTGTGACCCAGTGGGGCCTCATGGAATCAAGGAGACCATGGTGACACAGGTGATGCACATGAAGCCAAGGACCCATTGAGACACAGTGGGGCCTCATGGAATCAAGGAGACCATGGTGACACAGGTGATGCACATGAAGCCAAGGCGCCATTGTGACCCAGTGGGGCCTCATGGAATCAAGGAGACCTTTGTCAGGCAGGTGATGCACATGAAGCCAAGGAGCCATTGTGACACAGTGGGGCCTCATGGAATCAAGGAGACCATGGTGACACAGGTGATGCACATGAAGCCAAGGAGCCATTGTGACACAGCGGGGCTTCTTCCCTTCAGCTCTGCAGCTGGCTGTCCCAGACCGAGGCACCATGTGCCAACTGCTCTCCTCAGGGCTCTGCCTGCACACAGGCCCAGAGAAGTTTTCCTGTTTGTAAGGAAAGAATGAAAAAGCCTGAGCAGGTTCCCTTGACAACCAAACCCACATGCTCAGTCCAGGCTGCCTGCAATGATGTCCCCTTTCTACAAGGGACACTGTGAGCAGGAATGATGTCTGGGAGCAGAATTCTCGCAGTCTTTCCATGGAATTCTCTGTCCCTGTCCTTTGCCTGGCTCTCTGTTGCAGATGGAAGCTGCTGCTGCCATTCTCAGCTTGAAGCCCTCTTTTGATGCAAGCAGATGCTCCCAGGTGTGTTCAGCAGCTGTTGCTCAGTGTTGATGCAAAGCTTTTGTGTTCCTCATGGAAGCAAGGAGCCATTGTGACACTGCAGGGGCTCATGGCATCATGGAGACAATTGTGACAGTACAGGACCTCCTAGAAACAAGGCTCCATGGTGACACCGTGGGGAATCATGGAACCACATGGAAATGTGTTCCTCATGAGACGCAGCAGGGCCTTGTTTGAACCAAAGACACCAGTGCAAAAAGCAGGGTAGCTCACAGAACCAAGGAGTCCATTGTTACAATAGAAAACCTGTGGAAGCAAGGAGCCATTGTGACCCAGTGGGGCCACATGGAAGCCAAGGAGCCATTGTGACCCAGTGGGGCCTCATGGAATCAAGGAGACCATGGTGACACAGGTGATGCACATGAAGCCAAGGAGCCATTGTGACACAGTGGGGGCTCATGGAATCAAGGAGACCATGGTGACACAGGTGATGCACATGAAGCCAAGGAGCCATTGTGACCCAGTGGGGCCTCATGGAATCAAGGAGACCATGGTGACACAGGTGATGCACATGAAGCCAAGGAGCCATTGTGACACAGCGGGGCTTCTTCCCTTCAGCTCTGCATCTGGCTGTCCCAGCCCACAGCACCATGTGCCAAGTGCTCTCCTCAGGGCTCTGCCTGCACACAGGCCCAGGAGAAGTTTTCCTGTTTTTAAGGAAAGAATGGAAAAGCCTGAGCAGGTTCCCTAGACAACCAAACCCACATGCTCAGTCCAGGCTGCCTGCAATGATGTCCCCTTTCTACAAGGGATACTGTGAGCAGGAATGATCTCTGAGAGCAGAATTCTCACAGTCCTTCCACGGAATGCTCTGTCCCTGTTCTTTCCCTGGCTCTCAGTGTCAGATGGAAGCTGCTGCTGCCATTCTCTGCTTGAAGCCCTCGTTTGATGCAAGCAGATGCTCCCAGGTGTGTTCAGCAGCTGTTGCTCAGTGTTGATGCAAAGCTTTTGTGTTCCTCATGGAAGCAAGGAGCCATTGTGACACTGCAGGGGCTCATGGCATCAAGGAGACAATTGTGACACTACAGAACCTCCTAGAAACAAGGCTCCATGGTGACACCGTGTGGAATCATGGAACCACATGGAAATGTGTTCCTCATGAGACACAGTAGGGCCTTGTTGGAACCAAAGACACCACTGCAAAAAGCAGGGTAGCTCACAGAACCAAGGAGTCCATTGTTACAATAGAAAACCTATGGAAGCAAAGAGACCATTGTGACACAGTGGGGGCTCATGGAATCAAGGAGACCATGGTGACACAGGTGATGCACATGAAGTCAAGGAGCCATTGTGACCCAGTGGGGCCTCATGGAATCAAGGAGACCATGGTGACACAGGTGATGCACATGAAGCCAAGGAGCCATTGTGACCCAGTGGGGCCTCATGGAATCAAGGAGACCATGGTGACACAGGTGATGCACATGAAGCCAAGGAGCCATTGTGACACAGTGGGGCCTCATGGAATCAAGGAGACCATGGTGACACAGGTGATGCACATGAAGCCAAGGAGCCATTGTGACCCAGTGGGGCCTCATGGAATCAAGGAGACCATGGTGACACAGGTGATGCACATGAAGCCAAGGAGCCATTGTGACACAGTGGGGCCTCATGGAATCAAGGAGACCATGGTGACACAGGTGATGCACATGAAGCCAAGGAGCCATTGTGACACAGCGGGGCTTCTTCCCTTCAGCTCTGCAGCTGGCTGTCCCACACCCACAGCACCATGTGCCAAGTGCTGTCCTCCGGGCTCTGCCTGCATACAGGCCCAGAGAAGTTTTCCTGTTTGTAAGGAAAGAATGAAAAAGCCTGAGCAGGTTCCCTAGACAACCAAACCCACATGCTCAGTCCAGGCTGCCTGCAATGATGTCCCCTTTCTACAAGGGACACTGTGAGCAGGAATGATCTCTGGGAGCAGAATTCTCGCAGTCTTTCCACGGAATTCTCTGTCCCTGTCCTTTGCCTGGCTCTCTGTTGCAGATGGAAGCTGCTGCTGCCATTCTCTGCTTGAAGCCCTCATTTGATGCAAGCAGATGCTCCCAGGTGTGTTCAGCAGCTGTTGCTCAGTGTTGATGCAAAGCTTTTGTGTTCCTCATGGAAGCAAGGAGCCATTGTGACACTGCAGGGGCTCATGGCATCAAGGAGACAATTGTGACACTACAGAACCTCCTAGAAACAAGGCTCCATGGTGACACCGTGGCGAATCATGGAACCACATGGAAATGTGTTCCTCATGAGACACAGCAGGGCCTTGTTGGAACCAAAGACACCTCTGCAAAAAGCAGGGTAGCTCACAGAACCAAGGAGTCCATTGTTACAATAGAAAACCTATGAAAGCAAAGAGACCATTGTGACACAGTGGGGCCACATGGAAGCCACGGAGCCATTGTGACACAGTGGGGCCTCATGGAATCAAGGAGACCATGGTGACACAGGTGATGCACATGAAGCCAAGGAGCCATTGTGACCCAGTGGGGCCTCATGGAATCAAGGAGACCATGGTGACACAGGTGATGCACATGAAGCCAAGGAGCCATTGTGACACAGCGGGGCCTCATGGAATCAAGGAGACCATGGTGACACAGGTGATGCACATGAAGCCAAGGAGCCATTGTGACACAGTGGGGCCTCATGGAATCAAGGAGACCATGGTGACACAGGTGATGCACATGATGCCAAGGAGCCATTGTGACCCAGTGGGGCCTCATGGAATCAAGGAGACCATGGTGACACAGGTGATGCACATGAAGCCAAGGAGCCATTGTGACACAGTGGGGCCTGATGGAATCAAGGAGACCATGGTGACACAGGTGATGCACATGAAGCCAAGGAGCCATTGTGACACAGCGGGGCTTCTTCCCTTCACCTCTGCAGCTGGCTGTCCCAGACCGAGGCACCATGTGCCAAGTGCTTTCCTCAGGGCTCTGCCTGCACACAGGCCCAGAGAAGTTTTCCTGTTTGTAAGGAAAGAATGGAAAAGCCTGAGCAGGTTCCCTAGACAACCAAACCCACATGCTCAGTCCAGGCTGCCTGCAATCATGTCCCCTTTCTACAAGGGACACTGTGAGCAGGAATGATCTCTGGGAGCAGAATTCTCACAGTCTTTCCACTGAATTCTCTGTCCCTGTCCTTTGCCTGGCTCTCAGTGTCAGATGGAAGCTGCTGGTGCCTTTCTCAGCTTGAAGCCCTCGTTTGATGCAAGCAGATGCTCCCAGGTGTGTTCAGCAGCTGTTGCTCAGTGTTGATGCAAAGCTTTTGTGTTCCTCATGGAAGCAAGGAGCCATTGTGACACTGCAGGGGCTCATGGCATCAAGGAGACAATTGTGACACTACAGAACCTCCTAGAAACAAGACTCCATGGTGACACCGTGGCGAATCATGGAACCACATGGAAATGTGTTCCTCATGAGACACAGCAGGGCCTTGTTGGAACCAAAGACACCTCTGCAAAAAGCAGGGTAGCTCACAGAACCAAGGAGTCCATTGTTACAATAGAAAACCTATGGAAGCAAGGAGACCATTGTGACACAGTGGGGCCACATGGAAGCCACGGAGCCATTGTGACCCAGTGGGGCCTCATGGAATCAAGGAGACCATGGTGACACAGGTGATGCACATGAAGCCAAGGAGCCATTGTGACACAGTGGGGCCTCATGGAATCAAGGAGACCATGGTGACACAGGTGATGCACATGAAGCCAAGGAGCCATTGTGACCCAGTGGGGCCTCATGGAATCAAGGAGACCATGGTGACACAGGTGATGCACATGAAGCCAAGGAGCCATTGTGACACAGTGGGGCCTCATGGAATCAAGGAGACCATGGTGACACAGGTGATGCACATGAAGTCAAGGAGCCATTGTGACACAGTGGGGCCTCATGGAATCAAGGAGACCATTGTGAGGCAGGTGATGCACATGAAGCCAAGGAGCCATTGTGACACAGTGGGGCCTCATGGAATCAAGGAGACCATGGTGACACAGGTGATGCACATGAAGCCAAGGAGCCATTGTGACACAGTGGGGCCTCATGGAATCAAGGAGACCATGGTGACACAGGTGATGCACATGAATCCAAGGAGCCATTGTGACACAGTGGGGCCTCATGGAATCAAGGAGACCATGGTGACACAGGTGATGCACATGAAGCCAAGGACCCATTGTGACACAGTGGGGGCTCATGGAATCAAGGAGACCATGGTGACACAGGTGATGCACATGAAGCCAAGGAGCCATTGTGACACAGTGGGGGCTCATGGAATCAAGGAGACCATGGTGACACAGGTGATGCACATGAAGCCAAGGAGCCATTGTGACACAGCGGGGCTTCTTCCCTTCAGCTCTGCAGCTGGCTGTCCCAGCCCACAGCACCATGTGCCAACTGCTCTCCTCAGGGCTCTGCCTGCACACAGGCCCAGAGAAGTTTTCCTGTTTGTAAGGAAAGAATGGAAAAGCCTGAGCAGGTTTCCTAAACAACAAACCCACATGCTGAGTCCAGGCTGCCTGCAATCATGTCCCCTTTCTACAAGGGACACTGTGAGCAGGAATGATGTCTGGGAGCAGAATTCTCGCAGTCTTTCCACGGAATTCTCTGTCCCTGTCCTTTCCCTGGCTCTCTGTTGCAGATGGAAGCTGCTGCTGCCATTCTCTGCTTGAAGCCCTCTTTTGATGCAAGCAGATGCTCCCAGGTGTGTTCAGCAGCTGTTGCTCAGTGTTGATGCAAAGCTTTTGTGTTCCTCATGGAAGCAAGGAGCCATTGTGACACTGCAGGGGCTCATGGCATCAAGGAGACAATTGTGACACTACAGAACCTCCTAGAAACAAGACTCCATGATGACACCGTGGGGAATCATGGAACCACATGGAAATGTGTTCCTCATGAGACGCAGCAGGGCCTTGTTGGAACCAAAGACACCTCTGCAAAAAGCAGGGTAGCTCACAGAACCAAGGAGTCCATTGTTACAATAGAAAACCTATGGAAGCAAGGAGACCATTGTGACACAGTGGGGCCACATGGAAGCCACGGAGCCATTGTGACCCAGTGGGGCCTCATGGAATCAAGGAGACCATGGTGACACAGGTGATGCACATGAAGCCAAGGAGCCATTGTGACACAGTGGGGCCTCATGGAATCAAGGAGACCATGGTGACACAGGTGATGCACATGAAGCCAAGGAGCCATTGTGACCCAGTGGGGCCTCATGGAATCAAGGAGACCATGGTGACACAGGTGATGCACATGAAGCCAAGGACCCATTGTGACACAGTGGGGGCTCATGGAATCAAGGAGACCATGGTGACACAGGTGATGCACATGAAGCCAAGGAGCCATTGTGACACAGTGGGGCCTCATGGAATCAAGGAGACCATGGTGACACAGGTGATGCACATGAAGCCAAGGAGCCATTGTGACACAGCGGGGCTTCTTCCCTTCAGCTCTGCAGCTGGCTGTCCCAGCCCACAGCACCATGTGTCAAGTGCTTTCCTCAGGGCTCTGCCTGCACACAGGCCCAGAGAAGTTTTCCTGTTTGTAAGGAAAGAATGAAAAAGCCTGAGCAGGTTCCCTAGACAACCAAACCCACATGCTTAGTCCAGGCTGCCTGCAATGATGTCCCCTTTCTACAAGGGACACTGTGAGCAGGAATGATCTCTGGGAGCAGAATTCTAGCAGTCTTTCCACGGAATTCTCTGTCCCTGTCCTTTGCCTGGCTCTCTGTTGCAGATGGAAGCTGCTGCTGCCATTCTCTGCTTGAAGCCCTCGTTTGATGCAAGCAGATGCTCCCAGGTGTGTTCAGCAGCTGTTGCTCAGTGTTGATGCAAAGCTTTTGTGTTCCTCATGGAAGCAAGGAGCCATTGTGACACTGCAGGGGCTCATGGCATCAAGGAGACAATTGTGACAGTACAGAACCTCCTAGAAACAAGGCTCCATGGTGACACCGTGGGGAATCATGGAACCACATGGAAATGTGTTCCTCATGAGACGCAGCAGGGCCTTGTTGGAACCAAAGACACCTCTGCAAAAAGCAGGGTAGCTCACAGAACCAAGGAGTCCATTGTTACAATAGAAAACCTATGGAAGCAAGGGGCCATTGTGACACAGTGGGGCCACATGGAAGCCAAGGAGCCATTGTGACCCAGTGGGGCCTCATGGAATCAAGGAGACCATGGTGACACAGGTGATGCACATGAAGCCAAGGAGCCATTGTGACACAGTGGGGGCTCATGGAATCAAGGAGACCATGGTGACACAGGTGATGCACATGAAGCCAAGGAGCCATTGTGACCCAGTGGGGCCTCATGGAATCAAGGAGACCATGGTGACACAGGTGATGCACATGAAGCCAAGGAGCCATTGTGACACAGCGGGGCTTCTTCCCTTCAGCTCTGCAGCTGGCTGTCCCAGCCCACAGCACCATGTGCCAAGTGCTCTCCTCAGGGCTCTGCCTGCACACAGGCCCAGAGAAGTTTTCCTGTTTGTAAGGAAAGAATGGAAAAGCCTGAGCAGGTTTCCTAAACAACAAACCCCACATGCTCAGTCCAGGCTGCCTGCAATCATGTCCCCTTTCTACAAGGGACACTGTGAGCAGGAATGATCTCTGGGAGCAGAATTCTCGCAGTCTTTCCACTGAATTCTCTGTCCCTGTCCTTTCCCTGGCTCTCAGTGTCAGATGGAAGCTGCTGCTGCCATTCTCTGCTTGAAGCCCTCGTTTGATGCAAGCAGATGCTCCCAGGTGTGTTCAGCAGCTGTTGCTCAGTGTTGATGCAAAGCTTTTGTGTTCCTCATGGAAGCAAGGAGCCATTGTGACACTGCAGGGGCTCATGGGATCAAGGAGACAATTGTGACACTACAGAACCTCCTAGAAACAAGACTCCATGATGACACCGTCGGGAATCATGGAACCACATGGAAATGTGTTCCTCATGAGACACAGCAGGGCCTTGTTGGAACCAAAGACACCTCTGCAAAAAGCAGGGTAGCTCACAGAACCAAGGAGTCCATTGTTACAATAGAAAACCTATGGAAGCAAGGAGACCATTGTGACCCAGTGGGGCCACATGGAAGCCACGGAGCCATTGTGACCCAGTGGGGCCTCATGGAATCAAGGAGACCATGGTGACACAGGTGATGCACATGAAGCCAAGGAGCCATTGTGACACAGTGGGGCCTCATGGAATCAAGGAGACCATGGTGACACAGGTGATGCACATGAAGTCAAGGAGCCATTGTGACACAGTGGGGCCTCATGGAATCAAGGAGACCATGGTGACACAGGTGATGCACATGAAGCCAAGGACCCATTGTGACACAGTGGGGCCTCATGGAATCAAGGAGACCATGGTGACACAGGTGATGCACATGAAGCCAAGGAGCCATTGTGACACAGTGGGGGCTCATGGAATCAAGAGACCATTGTGAGGCAGGTGATGCACATGAAGCCAAGGAGCCATTGTGACACAGTGGGGGCTCATGGAATCAAGGAGACCATGGTGACACAGGTGATGCACATGAAGTCAAGGAGCCATTGTGACACAGTGGGGGCTCATGGAATCAAGGAGACCATGGTGACACAGGTGATGCACATGAAGCCAAGGAGCCATTGTGACACAGTGGGGCCTCATGGAATCAAGGAGACCATGGTGACACAGGTGATGCACATGAAGTCAACGAGGCATTGTGACACAGTGGGGCCTCATGGAATCAAGGAGACCATGGTGACACCGGTGATGCACATGAAGCCAAGGAGCCATTGTGACCCAGTGGGGCCTCATGGAATCAAGGAGACCATGGTGACACAGGTGATGCACATGAAGCCAAGGAGCCATTGTGACCCAGTGGGGCCTCATGGAATCAAGGAGACCATGGTGACACAGGTGATGCACATGAAGCCAAGGAGCCATTGTGACCCAGTGGGGCCTCATGGAATCAAGGAGACCATGGTGACACAGGTGATGCACATGAAGCCAAGGAGCCATTGTGACACAGTGGGGCCTCATGGAATCAAGGAGACCATGGTGACACAGGTGATGCACATGAAGCCAAGGAGCCATTGTGACACAGTGGGGCCTCATGGAATCAAGGAGACCATGGTGACACAGGTGATGCACATGAAGCCAAGGAGCCATTGTGACACAGCGGGGCTTCTTCCCTTCACCTCTGCAGCTGGCTGTCCCAGCCCACAGCACCATGTGCCAAGTGCTTTCCTCAGGGCTCTGCCTGCACACAGGCCCAGAGAAGTTTTCCTGTTTGTAAGGAAAGAATGAAAAAGCCGGAGCAGGTTCCCTAGACAACCAAACCCACATGCTGAGTCCAGGCTGCCTGCAATCATGTCCCCTTTCTACAAGGGACACTGTGAGCAGGAATGATCTCTGAGAGCAGAATTCTCACAGTCTTTCCACTGAATTCTCTGTCCCTGTCCTTTGCCTGGCTCTCTGTTGCAGATGGAAGCTGCTGGTGCCTTTCTCAGCTTGAAGCCCTCGTTTGATGCAAGCAGATGCTCCCAGGTGTGTTCAGCAGCTGTTGCTCAGTGTTGATGCAAAGCTTTTGTGTTCCTCATGGAAGCAAGGAGCCATTGTGACACTGCAGGGGCTCATGGCATCAAGGAGACAATTGTGACAGTACAGAACCTCCTAGAAACAAGGCTCCATGGTGACACCGTGGGGAATCATGGAACCACATGGAAATGTGTTCCTCATGAGACGCAGCAGGGCCTTGTTGGAACCAAAGACACCTCTGCAAAAAGCAGGGTAGCTCACAGAACCAAGGAGTCCATTGTTACAATAGAAAACCTATGGAAGCAAGGGGCCATTGTGACACAGTGGGGCCACATGGAAGCCAAGGAGCCATTGTGACCCAGTGGGGCCTCATGGAATCAAGGAGACCATGGTGACACAGGTGATGCACATGAAGCCAAGGAGCCATTGTGACCCAGTGGGGCCTCATGGAATCAAGGAGACCATGGTGACACAGGTGATGCACATGAAGCCAAGGAGCCATTGTGACCCAGTGGGGCCTCATGGAATCAAGGAGACCATGGTGACACAGGTGATGCACATGAAGCCAAGGAGCCATTGTGACCCAGTGGGGCCTCATGGAATCAAGGAGACCATGGTGACACAGGTGATGCACATGAAGCCAAGGAGCCATTGTGACACAGTGGGGCCTCATGGAATCAAGGAGACCATGGTGACACAGGTGATGCACATGAAGCCAAGGAGCCATTGTGACACAGCGGGGCTTCTTCCCTTCAGCTCTGCAGCTGGCTGTCCCACACCCACAGCACCATGTGCCAAGTGCTGTCCTCCGGGCTCTGCCTGCATACAGGCCCAGAGAAGTTTTCCTGTTTGTAAGGAAAGAATGAAAAAGCCTGAGCAGGTTCCCTAGACAACCAAACCCACATGCTCAGTCCAGGCTGCCTGCAATGATGTCCCCTTTCTACAAGGGACACTGTGAGCAGGAATGATCTCTGGGAGCAGAATTCTCGCAGTCTTTCCACGGAATTCTCTGTCCCTGTCCTTTGCCTGGCTCTCTGTTGCAGATGGAAGCTGCTGCTGCCATTCTCTGCTTGAAGCCCTCATTTGATGCAAGCAGATGCTCCCAGGTGTGTTCAGCAGCTGTTGCTCAGTGTTGATGCAAAGCTTTTGTGTTCCTCATGGAAGCAAGGAGCCATTGTGACACTGCAGGGGCTCATGGCATCAAGGAGACAATTGTGACACTACAGAACCTCCTAGAAACAAGGCTCCATGGTGACACCGTGTGGAATCATGGAACCACATGGAAATGTGTTCCTCATGAGACACAGCAGGGCCTTGTTGGAACCAAAGACACCTCTGCAAAAAGCAGGGTAGCTCACAGAACCAAGGAGTCCATTGTTACAATAGAAAACCTATGAAAGCAAAGAGACCATTGTGACACAGTGGGGCCACATGGAAGCCACGGAGCCATTGTGACACAGTGGGGCCTCATGGAATCAAGGAGACCATGGTGACACAGGTGATGCACATGAAGCCAAGGAGCCATTGTGACCCAGTGGGGCCTCATGGAATCAAGGAGACCATGGTGACACAGGTGATGCACATGAAGCCAAGGAGCCATTGTGACACAGCGGGGCCTCATGGAATCAAGGAGACCATGGTGACACAGGTGATGCACATGAAGCCAAGGAGCCATTGTGACACAGTGGGGCCTCATGGAATCAAGGAGACCATGGTGACACAGGTGATGCACATGATGCCAAGGAGCCATTGTGACCCAGTGGGGCCTCATGGAATCAAGGAGACCATGGTGACACAGGTGATGCACATGAAGCCAAGGAGCCATTGTGACACAGTGGGGCCTGATGGAATCAAGGAGACCATGGTGACACAGGTGATGCACATGAAGCCAAGGAGCCATTGTGACACAGCGGGGCTTCTTCCCTTCACCTCTGCAGCTGGCTGTCCCAGACCGAGGCACCATGTGCCAAGTGCTTTCCTCAGGGCTCTGCCTGCACACAGGCCCAGAGAAGTTTTCCTGTTTGTAAGGAAAGAATGGAAAAGCCTGAGCAGGTTCCCTAGACAACCAAACCCACATGCTCAGTCCAGGCTGCCTGCAATCATGTCCCCTTTCTACAAGGGACACTGTGAGCAGGAATGATCTCTGGGAGCAGAATTCTCACAGTCTTTCCACTGAATTCTCTGTCCCTGTCCTTTGCCTGGCTCTCAGTGTCAGATGGAAGCTGCTGGTGCCTTTCTCAGCTTGAAGCCCTCGTTTGATGCAAGCAGATGCTCCCAGGTGTGTTCAGCAGCTGTTGCTCAGTGTTGATGCAAAGCTTTTGTGTTCCTCATGGAAGCAAGGAGCCATTGTGACACTGCAGGGGCTCATGGCATCAAGGAGACAATTGTGACACTACAGAACCTCCTAGAAACAAGACTCCATGGTGACACCGTGGCGAATCATGGAACCACATGGAAATGTGTTCCTCATGAGACACAGCAGGGCCTTGTTGGAACCAAAGACACCTCTGCAAAAAGCAGGGTAGCTCACAGAACCAAGGAGTCCATTGTTACAATAGAAAACCTATGGAAGCAAGGAGACCATTGTGACACAGTGGGGCCACATGGAAGCCACGGAGCCATTGTGACCCAGTGGGGCCTCATGGAATCAAGGAGACCATGGTGACACAGGTGATGCACATGAAGCCAAGGAGCCATTGTGACACAGTGGGGCCTCATGGAATCAAGGAGACCATGGTGACACAGGTGATGCACATGAAGCCAAGGAGCCATTGTGACCCAGTGGGGCCTCATGGAATCAAGGAGACCATGGTGACACAGGTGATGCACATGAAGCCAAGGAGCCATTGTGACACAGTGGGGCCTCATGGAATCAAGGAGACCATGGTGACACAGGTGATGCACATGAAGTCAAGGAGCCATTGTGACACAGTGGGGCCTCATGGAATCAAGGAGACCATTGTGAGGCAGGTGATGCACATGAAGCCAAGGAGCCATTGTGACACAGTGGGGCCTCATGGAATCAAGGAGACCATGGTGACACAGGTGATGCACATGAAGCCAAGGAGCCATTGTGACACAGTGGGGCCTCATGGAATCAAGGAGACCATGGTGACACAGGTGATGCACATGAATCCAAGGAGCCATTGTGACACAGTGGGGCCTCATGGAATCAAGGAGACCATGGTGACACAGGTGATGCACATGAAGCCAAGGACCCATTGTGACACAGTGGGGGCTCATGGAATCAAGGAGACCATGGTGACACAGGTGATGCACATGAAGCCAAGGAGCCATTGTGACACAGTGGGGGCTCATGGAATCAAGGAGACCATGGTGACACAGGTGATGCACATGAAGCCAAGGAGCCATTGTGACACAGCGGGGCTTCTTCCCTTCAGCTCTGCAGCTGGCTGTCCCAGCCCACAGCACCATGTGCCAACTGCTCTCCTCAGGGCTCTGCCTGCACACAGGCCCAGAGAAGTTTTCCTGTTTGTAAGGAAAGAATGGAAAAGCCTGAGCAGGTTTCCTAAACAACAAACCCACATGCTGAGTCCAGGCTGCCTGCAATCATGTCCCCTTTCTACAAGGGACACTGTGAGCAGGAATGATGTCTGGGAGCAGAATTCTCGCAGTCTTTCCACGGAATTCTCTGTCCCTGTCCTTTCCCTGGCTCTCTGTTGCAGATGGAAGCTGCTGCTGCCATTCTCTGCTTGAAGCCCTCTTTTGATGCAAGCAGATGCTCCCAGGTGTGTTCAGCAGCTGTTGCTCAGTGTTGATGCAAAGCTTTTGTGTTCCTCATGGAAGCAAGGAGCCATTGTGACACTGCAGGGGCTCATGGCATCAAGGAGACAATTGTGACACTACAGAACCTCCTAGAAACAAGACTCCATGATGACACCGTGGGGAATCATGGAACCACATGGAAATGTGTTCCTCATGAGACGCAGCAGGGCCTTGTTGGAACCAAAGACACCTCTGCAAAAAGCAGGGTAGCTCACAGAACCAAGGAGTCCATTGTTACAATAGAAAACCTATGGAAGCAAGGAGACCATTGTGACACAGTGGGGCCACATGGAAGCCACGGAGCCATTGTGACCCAGTGGGGCCTCATGGAATCAAGGAGACCATGGTGACACAGGTGATGCACATGAAGCCAAGGAGCCATTGTGACACAGTGGGGCCTCATGGAATCAAGGAGACCATGGTGACACAGGTGATGCACATGAAGCCAAGGAGCCATTGTGACCCAGTGGGGCCTCATGGAATCAAGGAGACCATGGTGACACAGGTGATGCACATGAAGCCAAGGACCCATTGTGACACAGTGGGGGCTCATGGAATCAAGGAGACCATGGTGACACAGGTGATGCACATGAAGCCAAGGAGCCATTGTGACACAGTGGGGCCTCATGGAATCAAGGAGACCATGGTGACACAGGTGATGCACATGAAGCCAAGGAGCCATTGTGACACAGCGGGGCTTCTTCCCTTCAGCTCTGCAGCTGGCTGTCCCAGCCCACAGCACCATGTGTCAAGTGCTTTCCTCAGGGCTCTGCCTGCACACAGGCCCAGAGAAGTTTTCCTGTTTGTAAGGAAAGAATGAAAAAGCCTGAGCAGGTTCCCTAGACAACCAAACCCACATGCTTAGTCCAGGCTGCCTGCAATGATGTCCCCTTTCTACAAGGGACACTGTGAGCAGGAATGATCTCTGGGAGCAGAATTCTAGCAGTCTTTCCACGGAATTCTCTGTCCCTGTCCTTTGCCTGGCTCTCTGTTGCAGATGGAAGCTGCTGCTGCCATTCTCTGCTTGAAGCCCTCGTTTGATGCAAGCAGATGCTCCCAGGTGTGTTCAGCAGCTGTTGCTCAGTGTTGATGCAAAGCTTTTGTGTTCCTCATGGAAGCAAGGAGCCATTGTGACACTGCAGGGGCTCATGGCATCAAGGAGACAATTGTGACAGTACAGAACCTCCTAGAAACAAGGCTCCATGGTGACACCGTGGGGAATCATGGAACCACATGGAAATGTGTTCCTCATGAGACGCAGCAGGGCCTTGTTGGAACCAAAGACACCTCTGCAAAAAGCAGGGTAGCTCACAGAACCAAGGAGTCCATTGTTACAATAGAAAACCTATGGAAGCAAGGGGCCATTGTGACACAGTGGGGCCACATGGAAGCCAAGGAGCCATTGTGACCCAGTGGGGCCTCATGGAATCAAGGAGACCATGGTGACACAGGTGATGCACATGAAGCCAAGGAGCCATTGTGACACAGTGGGGGCTCATGGAATCAAGGAGACCATGGTGACACAGGTGATGCACATGAAGCCAAGGAGCCATTGTGACCCAGTGGGGCCTCATGGAATCAAGGAGACCATGGTGACACAGGTGATGCACATGAAGCCAAGGAGCCATTGTGACACAGCGGGGCTTCTTCCCTTCAGCTCTGCAGCTGGCTGTCCCAGCCCACAGCACCATGTGCCAAGTGCTCTCCTCAGGGCTCTGCCTGCACACAGGCCCAGAGAAGTTTTCCTGTTTGTAAGGAAAGAATGGAAAAGCCTGAGCAGGTTTCCTAAACAACAAACCCCACATGCTCAGTCCAGGCTGCCTGCAATCATGTCCCCTTTCTACAAGGGACACTGTGAGCAGGAATGATCTCTGGGAGCAGAATTCTCGCAGTCTTTCCACTGAATTCTCTGTCCCTGTCCTTTCCCTGGCTCTCAGTGTCAGATGGAAGCTGCTGCTGCCATTCTCTGCTTGAAGCCCTCGTTTGATGCAAGCAGATGCTCCCAGGTGTGTTCAGCAGCTGTTGCTCAGTGTTGATGCAAAGCTTTTGTGTTCCTCATGGAAGCAAGGAGCCATTGTGACACTGCAGGGGCTCATGGGATCAAGGAGACAATTGTGACACTACAGAACCTCCTAGAAACAAGACTCCATGATGACACCGTCGGGAATCATGGAACCACATGGAAATGTGTTCCTCATGAGACACAGCAGGGCCTTGTTGGAACCAAAGACACCTCTGCAAAAAGCAGGGTAGCTCACAGAACCAAGGAGTCCATTGTTACAATAGAAAACCTATGGAAGCAAGGAGACCATTGTGACCCAGTGGGGCCACATGGAAGCCACGGAGCCATTGTGACCCAGTGGGGCCTCATGGAATCAAGGAGACCATGGTGACACAGGTGATGCACATGAAGCCAAGGAGCCATTGTGACACAGTGGGGCCTCATGGAATCAAGGAGACCATGGTGACACAGGTGATGCACATGAAGTCAAGGAGCCATTGTGACCCAGTGGGGCCTCATGGAATCAAGGAGACCATGGTGACACAGGTGATGCACATGAAGCCAAGGACCCATTGTGACACAGTGGGGCCTCATGGAATCAAGGAGACCATGGTGACACAGGTGATGCACATGAAGCCAAGGAGCCATTGTGACACAGTGGGGGCTCATGGAATCAAGAGACCATTGTGAGGCAGGTGATGCACATGAAGCCAAGGAGCCATTGTGACACAGTGGGGGCTCATGGAATCAAGGAGACCATGGTGACACAGGTGATGCACATGAAGTCAAGGAGCCATTGTGACCCAGTGGGGCCTCATGGAATCAAGGAGACCATGGTGACACAGGTGATGCACATGAAGCCAAGGAGCCATTGTGACACAGTGGGGCCTCATGGAATCAAGGAGACCATGGTGACACAGGTGATGCACATGAAGCCAAGGAGCCATTGTGACACAGTGGGGCCTCATGGAATCAAGGAGACCCTGGTGACACAGGTGATGCACATGAAGCCAAGGAGCCATTGTGACACAGCGGGGCTTCTTCCCTTCAGCTCTGCAGCTGGCTGTCCCAGCCCACAGCACCATGTGCCAAGTGCTTTCCTCAGGGCTCTGCCTGCACACAGGCCCAGAGAAGTTTTCCTGTTTGTAAGGAAAGAATGAAAAAGCCTGAGCAGGTTCCCTAGACAACCAAACCCACATGCTTAGTCCAGGCTGCCTGCAATGATGTCCCCTTTCTACAAGGGACACTGTGAGCAGGAATGATCTCTGGGAGCAGAATTCTAGCAGTCTTTCCACTGAATTCTCTGTCCCTGTCCTTTGCCTGGCTCTCTGTTGCAGATGGAAGCTGCTGCTGCCATTCTCTGCTTGAAGCAATCGTTTGATGCAAGCAGATGCTCCCAGGTGTGTTCAGCAGGTGTTGCTCAGTGTTGATGCAAAGCTTTTGTGTTCCTCATGGAAGCAAGGAGCCATTGTGACACTGCAGGGGCTCATGGCATCAAGGAGACAATTGTGACAGTACAGAACCTCCTAGAAACAAGGCTCCATGGTGACACCGTGGCGAATCATGGAACCGCATGGAAATGTGTTCCTCATGAGACGCAGCAGGGCCTTGTTGGAACCAAAGACACCTCTGCAAAAAGCAGGGTAGCTCACAGAACCAAGGAGTCCATTGTTACAATAGAAAACCTATGGAAGCAAGGGGCCATTGTGACACAGTGGGGCCACAGGGAAGCCAAGGAGCCATTGTGACCCAGTGGGGCCTCATGGAATCAAGGAGACCATTGTGAGGCAGGTGATGCACATGAAGCCAAGGAGCCATTGTGACACAGTGGGGCCTCATGGAATCAAGGAGACCATGGTGACACAGGTGATGCACATGAAGCCAAGGAGCCATTGTGACACAGTGGGGCCTCATGGAATCAAGGAGACCATGGTGACACAGGTGATGCACATGAAGCCAAGGAGCCATTGTGACACAGTGGGGCTTCTTCCCTTGAGCTCTGCAGCTGGCTGTCCCAGCCCACAGCACCATGTGCCAAGTGCTCTCCTCAGGGCTCTGCCTGCACACAGGCCCAGGAGAAGTTTTAGTGTTTGTAAGGAAAGAATGGAAAAGCCTGAGCAGGTTCCCTAGACAACCAAACCCACATGCTCAGTCCAGGCTGCCTGCAATGATGTCCCCTTTCTACAAGGGAAACTGTGAGCAGGAATGATCTCTGGGAGCAGAATTCTCGCAGTCTTTCCACTGAATTCTCTTCCCTGTCCTTTCCCTGGCTCTCAGTGTCAGATGGAAGCTGCTGGTGCCATTCTCAGCTTGAAGCCCTCGTTTGATGCAAGCAGATGCTCCCAGGTGTGTTCCGCAGCTGTTGCTCAGTGTTGATGCAAAGCTTTTGTGTTCCTCATGGAAGCAAGGAGCCATTGTGACACTGCAGGGGCTCATGGCATCAAGGAGACAATTGTGACAGTACAGAACCTCCTAGAAACAAGGCTCCATGCTGACACCGTGTGGAATCATGGAACCACATGGAAATGTGTTCCTCATGAGACGCAGCAGGGCCTTGTTGGAACCAAAGACACCTCTGCAAAAAGCAGGGTAGCTCACAGAACCAAGGAGTCCATTGTTACAATAGAAAACCTATGAAAGCAAAGAGACCATTGTGACACAGTGGGGCCACATGGAAGCCACGGAGCCATTGTGACCCAGTGGGGCCTCATAGAATCAAGGAGACCATGGTGACACAGGTGATGCACATGAAGCCAAGGAGCCATTGTGACCCAGTGGGGCCTCATGGAATCAAGGAGACCATGGTGACACAGGTGATGCACATGAAGTCAAGGATCCATTGTGACACAGTGGGGCCTCATGGAATCAAGGAGACCATGGTGACACAGGTGATGCACATGAAGCCAAGGAGCCAATGTGACCCAGTGGGGCCTCATGGAATCAAGGAGACCATGGTGACACAGGTGATGCACATGAAGCCAAGGAGCCATTGTGACCCAGTGGGGCCTCATGGAATCAAGGAGACCATGGTGACACAGGTGATTCACATGAAGCCAAGGAGCCATTGTGACACAGTGGGGGCTCATGGAATCAAGGAGACCATGGTGACACAGGTGATGCACATGAAGCCAAGGAGCCATTGTGACACAGTGGGGCCTCATGGAATCAAGGAGACCATGGTGACACCGGTGATGCACATGAAGCCAAGGAGCCATTGTGACACAGTGGGGCCTCATGGAATCAAGGAGACCATGGTGACACAGGTGATTCACATGAAGCCAAGGAGCCATTGTGACACAGTGGGGGCTCATGGAATCAAGGAGACCATGGTGACACAGGTGATGCACATGAAGCCAAGGAGCCATTGTGACACAGTGGGGCCTCATGGAATCAAGGAGACCATGGTGACACAGGTGATTCACATGAAGCAAAGGAGCCATTGTGACACAGTGGGGCCTCATGGAATCAAGGAGACCATGGTGACACAGGTGATGCACATGAAGTCAAGGAGCCATTGTGACACAGTGGGGCCTCATGGAATCAAGGAGACCATGGTGACACAGGTGATGCACATGAAGCCAAGGAGCCATTGTGACACAGTGGGGCCTCATGGAATCAAGGAGACCATGGTGACACAGGTGATGCACATGAAGCCAAGGAGCCATTGTGACACAGTGGGGCCTCATGGAATCAAGGAGACCATGGTGACACCGGTGATGCACATGAAGCCAAGGAGCCATTGTGACCCAGTGGGGCCTCATGGAATCAAGGAGACCATGGTGACACAGGTGATGCACATGAAGCCAAGGAGCCATTGTGACCCAGTGGGGCCTCATGGAATCAAGGAGACCATGGTGACACAGGTGATGCACATGAAGCCAAGGAGCCATTGTGACCCAGTGGGGCCTCATGGAATCAAGGAGACCATGGTGACACAGGTGATGCACATGAAGCCAAGGAGCCATTGTGACCCAGTGGGGCCTCATGGAATCAAGGAGACCATTGTCAGGCAGGTGATGCACATGAAGCCAAGGAGCCATTGTGACACAGCGGGGCCTCATGGAATCAAGGAGACCATGGTGACACAGGTAATGCACATGAAGCCAAGGAGCCATTGTGACACAGCGGGGCTTCTTCCCTTCAGCTCTGCAGCTGGCTGTCCCAGCCCACAGCACCATGTGCCAAGTGCTCTCCTCCAGGCTCTGCTTGCACACAGGCCCAGGAGAAGTTTTCCTGTTTGTAAGGAAAGAAAGGAAAAGCCTGAGCAGGTTCCCTAGACAACCAAACCCACATGCTCAGTCCAGGCTGCCTGCAATGATGTCCCCTTTCTACAAGGGATACTGTGAGCAGCAATGATCTCTGAGAGCAGAATTCTCACAGTCCTTCCACGGAATGCTCTGTCCCTGTCCTTTCCCTGGCTCTCAGTGTCAGATGGAAGCTGCTGCTGCCATTCTCTGCTTGAAGCCCTCGTTTGATGCAAGCAGATGCTCCCAGGTGCGTTCAGCAGCTGTTGCTCAGTGTTGATGCAAAGCTTTTGTGTTCCTCATGGAAGCAAGGAGCCATTGTGACACTGCAGGGGCTCATGGCATCAAGGAGACAATTGTGACACTACAGAACCTCCTAGAAACAAGGCTCCATGGTGACACCGTGGGGAATCATGGAACCACATGGAAATGTGTTCCTCATGAGACACAGCAGGGCCTTGTTGGAACCAAAGACACCTCTGCAAAAAGCAGGGTAGCTCACAGAACCAAGGAGTCCATTGTTACAATAGAAAACCTATGTAAGCAAGGAGACCATTGTGACACAGTGGGGCCACATGGAAGCCACGGAGCCATTGTGACCCAGTGGGGCCTCATGGAATCAAGGAGACCATGGTGACACAGGTGATGCACATGAAGCCAAGGAGCCATTGTGACACAGTGGGGCCTCATGGAATCAAGGAGACCATGGTGACACAGGTGATGCACATGAAGCCAAGGAGCCATTGTGACCCAGTGGGGCCTCATGGAATCAAGGAGACCATGGTGACAAAGGTGATGCACATGAAGCCAAGGAGCCATTGTGACCCAGTGGGGCCTCATGGAATCAAGGAGACCATGGTGACACAGGTGATGCACATGAAGGCAAGGAGCCATTGTGACACAGTGGGGGCTCATGGAATCAAGGAGACCATTGTGACACAGGTGATTCACATGAAGCCAAGGAGCCATTGTGACACAGCAGGGCCTCATTTAATCAAGGAGACCATGGTGACACAGGTGATGCACATGAAGCCAAGGAGCCATTGTGACCCAGTGGGGCCTCATGGAATCAAGGAGACCATGGTGACACAGGTGATGCACATGAAGCCAAGGAGCCATTGTGACCCAGTGGGGCCTCATGGAATCAAGGAGACCATTGTGACACAGGTGATGCACATGAAGCCAAGGAGCCATTGTGACCCAGTGGGGCCTCATGGAATCAAGGAGACCATGGTGACACAGGTGATGCACATGAAGCCAAGGAGCCATTGTGACACAGCGGGGCTTCTTCCCTTCAGCTCTGCAGCTGGCTGTCCCAGCCCACAGCACCATGTGCCAAGTGCTCTCCTCAGGGCTCTGCCTGCACACAGGCCCAGGAGAAGTTTTCCTGTTTGTAAGGAAAGAATGAAAAAGCCTGAGCAGGTTCCCTAGACAACCAAACCCACATGCTCAGTCCAGGCTGCCTGCAATGATGTCCCCTTTCTACAAGGGATACTGTGAGCAGGAATGATCTCTGAGAGCAGAATTCTCACAGTCCTTCCACGGAATGCTCTGTCCCTGTCCTTTGCCTGGCTCTCTGTTGCAGATGGAAGCTGCTGCTGCCATTCTCTGCTTGAAGCCCTCTTTTGATGCAAGCAGATGCTCCCAGGTGTGTTCAGCAGCTGTTGCTCAGTGTTGATGCAAAGCTTTTGTGTTCCTCATGGAAGCAAGGAGCCATTGTGACACTGCAGGGGCTCATGGCATCAAGGAGACAATTGTGACACTACAGAACCTCCTAGAAACAAGGCTCCATGGTGACACCGTGGCGAATCATGGAACCGCATGGAAATGTGTTCCTCATGAGAAGCAGCAGGGCCTTGTTGGAACCAAAGACACCTCTGCAAAAAGCAGGGTAGCTCACAGAACCAAGGAGTCCATTGTTACATTAGAAAACCTATGGAAGCAAGCGGCCATTGTGACAAAGTGGGGCCACATGGAAGCCACGGAGCCATTGTGACCCAGTGGGGCCTCATGGAATCAAGGAGACCATGGTGACACAGGTGATGCACATGCAGCCAAGGAGCCATTGTGACCCAGTGGGGCCTCATGGAATCAAGGAGACCATGGTGACACAGGTGATGCACATGCAGCCAAGGAGCCATTGTGACCCAGTGGGGCCTCATGGAATCAAGGAGACCATGGTGACACAGGTGATGCACATGAAGCCAAGGAGCCATTGTGACACAGTGGGGCCTCATGGAATCAAGGAGACCATGCTGACACAGGTGATGCACATGAAGCCAAGGAGCCATTGTGACACAGTGGGGCCTCATGGAATCAAGGAGACCATGGTGACACAGGTGATGCACATGAAGCCAAGGAGCCATTGTGACACAGCGGGGCTTCTTCCCTTCAGCTCTGCAGCTGGCTGTCCCAGCCCACAGCACCATGTGCCAACTGCTCTCCTCAGGGCTCTGCCTGCACACAGGCCCAGAGAAGTTTTCCTGTTTGTAAGGAAAGAATGAAAAAGCCTGAGCAGGTTCCCTAGACAACAAACCCACATGCTCAGTCCAGGCTGCCTGCAATGATGTCCCCTTTCTACAAGGGACACTGTGAGCAGGAATGATGTCTGGGAGCAGAATTCTCGCAGTCTTTCCACTGAATTCTCTGTCCCTGTCCTTTCCCTGGCTCTCTGTTGCAGATGGAAGCTGCTGTTGCCTTTCTCTGCTTGAAGCCCTCGTTTGATGCAAGCAGATGCTCCCAGGTGTGTTCAGCAGCTGTTGCTCAGTGTTGATGCAAAGCTTTTGTGTTCCTCATGGAAGCAAGGAGCCATTGTGACACTGCAGGGGCTCATGGCATCATGGAGACAATTGTGACACTACAGAACCTCCTAGAAACAAGGCTCCATGATGACACCGTGGGGAATCATGGAACCACATGGAAATGTGTTCCTCATGAGACGCAGCAGGGCCTTGTTGGAACCAAAGACACCTCTGCAAAAAGCAGGGTAGCTCACAGAACCAAGGAGTCCATTGTTACAATAGAAAACCTATGGAAGCAAGGATACCATTGTGACCCAGTGGGGCCACATGGAAGCCACGGAGCCATTGTGACCCAGTGGGGCCTCATGGAATCAAGGAGACCATGGTGACACAGGTGATGCACATGAAGTCAAGGAGCCATTGTGACACAGTGGGGCCTCATGGAATCAAGGAGACCATGGTGACACAGGTGATGCACATGAAGCCAAGGAGCCATTGTGACCCAGTGGGGCCTCATGGAATCAAGGAGACCATGGTGACACAGGTGATGCACATGAAGCCAAGGAGCCATTGTGACACAGCGGGGCTTCTTCCCTTCACCTCTGCAGCTGGCTGTCCCAGCCCACAGCACCATGTGCCAAGTGCTCTCCTCAGGGCTCTGCCTGCACACAGGCCCAGAGAAGTTTTCCTGTTTGTAAGGAAAGAATGAAAAAGCCTGAGCAGATTCCCTAGACAACCAAACCCACATGCTCAGTCCAGGCTGCCTGCAATCATGTCCCCTTTCTACAAGGGATACTGTGAGCAGGAATGATCTCTGAGAGCAGAATTCTCACAGTCCTTCCACGGAATGCTCTGTCCCTGTCCTTTGCCTGGCTCTCTGTTGCAGATGGAAGCTGCTGCTGCCATTCTCTGCTTGAAGCCCTCTTTTGATGCAAGCAGATGCTCCCAGGTGTGTTCAGCAGCTGTTGCTCAGTGTTGATGCAAAGCTTTTGTGTTCCTCATGGAAGCAAGGAGCCATTGTGACACTGCAGGGGCTCATGGCATCAAGGAGACAATTGTGACACTACAGAACCTCCTAGAAACAAGGCTCCATGGTGACACCGTGGCGAATCATGGAACCGCATGGAAATGTGTTCCTCATGAGACGCAGCAGGGCCTTGTTGGAACCAAAGACACCTCTGCAAAAAGCAGGGTAGCTCACAGAACCAAGGAGTCCATTGTTACATTAGAAAACCTATGGAAGCAAGGGGCCATTGTGACAAAGTGGGGCCACATGGAAGCCACGGAGCCATTGTGACCCAGTGGGGCCTCATGGAATCAAGGAGACCATGGTGACACAGGTGATGCACATGCAGCCAAGGAGCCATTGTGACCCAGTGGGGCCTCATGGAATCAAGGAGACCATGGTGACACAGGTGATGCACATGAAGCCAAGGAGCCATTGTGACACAGTGGGGCCTCATGGAATCAAGGAGACCATGGTGACACAGGTGATGCACATGAAGCCAAGGAGCCATTGTGACACAGTGGGGCCTCATGGAATCAAGGAGACCATGGTGACACAGGTGATGCACATGAAGCCAAGGAGCCATTGTGACACAGCGGGGCTTCTTCCCTTCAGCTCTGCAGCTGGCTGTCCCAGCCCACAGCACCATGTGCCAAGTGCTTTCCTCAGGGCTCTGCCTGCACACAGGCCCAGAGAAGTTTTCCTGTTTGTAAGGAAAGAATGAAAAAGCCTGAGCAGGTTCCCTAGACAACAAACCCACATGCTCAGTCCAGGCTGCCTGCAATGATGTCCCCTTTCTACAAGGGACACTGTGAGCAGGAATGATCTCTGGGAGCAGAATTCTCGCAGTCTTTCCACGGAATTCTCTGTCCCTGTCCTTTCCCTGGCTCTCTGTTGCAGATGGAAGCTGCTGTTGCCTTTCTCTGCTTGAAGCCCTCGTTTGATGCAAGCAGATGCTCCCAGGTGTGTTCAGCAGCTGTTGCTCAGTGTTGATGCAAAGCTTTTGTGTTCCTCATGGAAGCAAGGAGCCATTGTGACACTGCAGGGGCTCATGGCATCATGGAGACAATTGTGACACTACAGAACCTCCTAGAAACAAGGCTCCATGATGACACCGTGGGGAATCATGGAACCACATGGAAATGTGTTCCTCATGAGACGCAGCAGGGCCTTGTTGGAACCAAAGACACCTCTGCAAAAAGCAGGGTAGCTCACAGAACCAAGGAGTCCATTGTTACAATAGAAAACCTATGGAAGCAAGGAGACCATTGTGACCCAGTGGGGCCACATGGAAGCCACGGAGCCATTGTGACCCAGTGGGGCCTCATGGAATCAAGGCGACCATGGTGACACAGGTGATGCACATGAAGTCAAGGAGCCATTGTGACACAGTGGGGCCTCATGGAATCAAGGAGACCATGGTGACACAGGTGATGCACATGAAGCCAAGGAGCCATTGTGACCCAGTGGGGCCTCATGGAATCAAGGAGACCATGGTGACACAGGTGATGCACATGAAGCCAAGGACCCATTGTGACACAGTGGGGGCTCATGGAATCAAGGAGACCATGGTGACACAGGTGATGCACATGAAGCCAAGGAGCCATTGTGACCCAGTGGGGCCTCATGGAATCAAGGAGACCATGGTGACACAGGTGATGCACATGAAGCCAAGGAGCCATTGTGACACAGCGGGGCTTCTTCCCTTCAGCTCTGCAGCTGGCTGTCCCACACCGAGGCACCATGTGCCAAGTACTCTCCTCAGGGCTCTGCCTGCACACAGGCCCAGAGAAGTTTTCCTGTTTGTAAGGAAAGAATGGAAAAGCCTGAGCAGGTTCCCTAGACAACCAAACCCACATGCTCAGTCCAGGCTGCCTGCAATGATGTCCCCTTTCTACAAGGGATACTGTGAGCAGGAATGATCTCTGAGAGCAGAATTCTCACAGTCCTTCCACGGAATGCTCTGTCCCTGTCCTTTGCCTGGCTCTCAGTGTCAGATGGAAGCTGCTGGTGCCATTCTCAGCTTGAAGCCCTCGTTTGATGCAAGCAGATGCTCCCAGGTGTGTTCAGCAGCTGTTGCTCAGTGTTGATGCAAAGCTTTTGTGTTCTTCATGGAATCAAGGAGACCATTGTGACACAGGTGATGCACATGAAGCCAAGGAGCCATTGTGACACAGCGGGGCCTCATGGAATCAAGGAGACCATGGTGACACAGGTGATGCACATGTAGTCAAGGAGCCATTGTGACACAGTGGGGCCTCATGGAATCAAGGAGACCATGGTGACACAGGTGATGCACATGAAGCCAAGGAGCCATTGTGACCCAGTGGGGCCTCATGGAATCAAGGAGACCATGGTGACACAGGTGATGCACATGAAGCCAAGGAGCCATTGTGACACAGTGGGGCCTCATGGAATCAAGGAGACCATGGTGACACAGGTGATGCACATGTAGTCAAGCAGCCATTGTGACACAGTGGGGCCTCATGGAATCAAGGAGACCATGGTGACACAGGTGATGCACATGAAGCCAAGGAGCCATTGTGACCCAGTGGGGCCTCATGGAATCAAGGAGACCATTGTCAGGCAGGTGAGGCACATGAAGCCAAGGAGCCATTGTGACACAGCGGGGCCTCATGGAATCAAGGAGACCATGGTGACACAGGTGATGCACATGAAGCCAAGGAGCCATTGTGACACAGCGGGGCTTCTTCCCTTCAGCTCTGCAGCTGGCTGTCCCACACCGAGGCACCATGTGCCAAGTGCTCTCCTCAGGGCTCTGCCTGCACACAGGCCCAGAGAAGTTTTCCTGTTTGTAAGGAAAGAATGAAAAAGCCTGAGCAAGTTCCCTAGACAACCAAACCCACATGCTCAGTCCAGGCTGCCTGCAATGATGTCCCCTTTCTACAAGGGACACTGTGAGCAGGAATGATCTCTGGGAGCAGAATTCTCGCAGTCTTTCCACGGAATTCTCTGTCCCTGTCCTTTCCCTGGCTCTCTGTTGCAGATGGAAGCTGCTGCTGCCATTCTCTGCTTGAAGCCCTCTTTTGATGCAAGCAGATGCTCCCAGGTGTGTTCAGCAGCTGTTGCTCAGTGTTGATGCAAAGCTTTTGTGTTCCTCATGGAAGCAAGGAGCCATTGTGACACTGCAGGGGCTCATGGCATCAAGGAGACAATTGTGACACTACAGAACCTCCTAGAAACAAGACTCCATGATGACACCGTCGGGAATCATGGAACCACATGGAAATGTGTTCCTCATGAGACGCAGCAGGGCCTTGTTGGAACCAAAGACACCTCTGCAAAAAGCAGGGTAGCTCACAGAACCAAGGAGTCCATTGTTACATTAGAAAACCTATGGAAGCAAGGACACCGTTGTGACACAGTGGGGCCACATGGAAGCCAAGGAGCCATTGTGACCCAGTGGGGCCTCATGGAATCAAGGAGACCATGGTGACACAGGTGATGCACATGAAGCCAAGGAGCCATTGTGACCCAGTGGGGCCTCATGGAATCAAGGAGACCATGGTGACACAGGTGATGCACATGAAGCCAAGGAGCCATTGTGACACAGCGGGGCTTCTTCCCTTCACCTCTGCAGCTGGCTGTCCCAGCCCACAGCACCATGTGCCAAGTGCTTTCCTCAGGGCTCTGCCTGCACACAGGCCCAGAGAAGTTTTCCTGTTTTTAAGGAAAGAATGAAAAAGCCTGAGCAGGTTCCCTAGACAACAAACCCACATGCTCAGTCCAGGCTGCCTGCAATGATGTCCCCTTTCTACAAGGGACACTGTGAGCAGGAATGATCTCTGGGAGCAGAATTCTCGCAGTCTTTCCATGGAATTCTCTGTCCCTGTCCTTTCCCTGGCTCTCTGTTGCAGATGGAAGCTGCTGCTGCCTTTCTCTGCTTGAAGCCCTCGTTTGATGCAAGCAGATGCTCCCAGGTGTGTTCAGCAGCTGTTGCTCAGTGTTGATGCAAAGCTTTTGTGTTCCTCATGGAAGCAAGGAGCCATTGTGACACTGCAGGGGCTCATGGCATCATGGAGACAATTGTGACACTACAGAACCTCCTAGAAACAAGACTCCATGATGACACCGTGGGGAATCATGGAACCACATGGAAATGTGTTCCTCATGAGACGCAGCAGGGCCTTGTTGGAACCAAAGACACCTCTGCAAAAAGCAGGGTAGCTCACAGAACCAAGGAGTCCATTGTTACAATAGAAAACCTATGGAAGCAAGGAGACCATTGTGACACAGTGGGGCCACATGGAAGCCACGGAGCCATTGTGACCCAGTGGGGCCTCATAGAATCAAGGAGACCATGGTGACACAGGTGATGCACATGAAGCCAAGGAGCCATTGTGACCCAGTGGGGCCTCATGGAATCAAGGAGACCATGGTGACACAGGTGATGCACATGAAGCCAAGGAGCCATTGTGACACAGTGGGGCCTCATAGAATCAAGGAGACCATGGTGACACAGGTGATGCACATGAAGCCAAGGAGCCATTGTGACACAGTGGGGCCTCATGGAATCAAGGAGACCTTTGTCAGGCAGGTGATGCACATGAAGCCAAGGAGCCATTGTGACCCAGTGGGGCCTCATGGAATCAAGGAGACCATGGTGACACAGGTGATGCACATGAAGCCAAGGAGCCATTGTGACACAGCGGGGCTTCTTCCCTTCAGCTCTGCATCTGGCTGTCCCAGCCCACAGCACCATGTGCCAAGTGCTCTCCTCAGGGCTCTGCCTGCACACAGGCCCAGGAGAAGTTTTCCTGTTTGTAAGGAAAGAATGGAAAAGCCTGAGCAGGTTCCCTAGACAACCAAACCCACATGCTTAGTCCAGGCTGCCTGCAATGATGTCCCCTTTCTACAAGGGATACTGTGAGCAGGAATGATCTCTGAGAGCAGAATTCTCACAGTCCTTCCACGGAATGCTCTGTCCCTGTTCTTTCCCTGGCTCTCAGTGTCAGATGGAAGCTGCTGCTGCCATTCTCTGCTTGAAGCCCTCGTTTGATGCAAGCAGATGCTCCCAGGTGTGTTCAGCAGCTGTTGCTCAGTGTTGATGCAAAGCTTTTGTGTTCCTCATGGAAGCAAGGAGCCATTGTGACACTGCAGGGGCTCATGGCATCAAGGAGACAATTGTGACAGTACAGAACCTCCTAGAAACAAGGCTCCATGGTGACACCGTGTGGAATCATGGAACCACATGGAAATGTGTTCCTGATGAGACACAGCAGGGCCTTGTTGGAACCAAAGACACCACTGCAAAAAGCAGGATAGCTCACAGAACCAAGGAGTCCATTGTTACAATAGAAAACCTATGGAAGCAAGGAGACCATTGTGACACAGTGGGGGCTCATGGAATCAAGGAGACCATGGTGACACTGGTGATGCACATGAAGTCAAGGAGCCATTGTGACCCAGTGGGGCCTCATGGAATCAAGGAGACCATGGTGACACAGGTGATGCACATGAAGCCAAGGAGCCATTGTGACCCAGTGGGGCCTCATGGAATCAAGGAGACCATGGTGACACAGGTGATGCACATGAAGCCAAGGAGCCATTGTGACCCAGTGGGGCCTCATGGAATCAAGGAGACCATGGTGACACAGGTGATGCACATGAAGCCAAGGAGCCATTGTGACCCAGTGGGGCCACATGGAATCAAGGAGACCATGGTGACACAGGTGATGCACATGAAGCCAAGGAGCCATTGTGACCCAGTGGGGCCTCATGGAATCAAGGAGACCATGGTGACACAGGTGATGCACATGAAGCCAAGGAGCCATTGTGACACAGTGGGGCCTCATGGAATCAAGGAGACCATGGTGACACAGGTGATGCACATGAAGCCAAGGAGCCATTGTGACACAGCGGGGCTTCTTCCCTTCAGCTCTGCAGCTGGCTGTCCCACACCCACAGCACCATGTGCCAAGTGCTGTCCTCCGGGCTCTGCCTGCATACAGGCCCAGAGAAGTTTTCCTGTTTGTAAGGAAAGAATGAAAAAGCCTGAGCAGGTTCCCTAGACAACCAAACCCACATGCTCAGTCCAGGCTGCCTGCAATCATGTCCCCTTTCTACAAGGGACACTGTGAGCAGCAATGATGTCTGGGAGCAGAATTCTCGCAGTCTTTCCACGGAATTCTCTGTCCCTGTCCTTTGCCTGGCTCTCTGTTGCAGATGGAAGCTGCTGCTGCCTTTCTCTGCTTGAAGCCCTCATTTGATGCAAGCAGATGCTCCCAGGTGTGTTCAGCAGCTGTTGCTCAGTGTTGATGCAAAGCTTTTGTGTTCCTCATGGAAGCAAGGAGCCATTGTGACACTGCAGGGGCTCATGGCATCAAGGAGACAATTGTGACACTACAGAACCTCCTAGAAACAAGGCTCCATGGTGACACCGTGGCGAATCATGGAACCACATGGAAATGTGTTCCTGATGAGACACAGCAGGGCCTTGTTGGAACCAAAGACACCTCTGCAAAAAGCAGGGTAGCTCACAGAACCAAGGAGTCCATTGTTACAATAGAAAACCTATGGAAGCAAGGAGACCATTGTGACACAGTGGGGCCACATGGAAGCCACGGAGCCATTGTGACCCAGTGGGGCCTCATAGAATCAAGGAGACCATGGTGACACAGGTGATGCACATGAAGCCAAGGAGCCATTGTGACACAGTGGGGCCTCATGGAATCAAGGAGACCATGGTGACACAGGTGATGCACATGAAGCCAAGGAGCCATTGTGACACAGTGGGGCCTCATAGAATCAAGGAGACCATGGTGACACAGGTGATGCACATGAAGCCAAGGAGCCATTGTGACACAGTGGGGCCTCATGGAATCAAGGAGACCTTTGTCAGGCAGGTGATGCACATGAAGCCAAGGAGCCATTGTGACCCAGTGGGGCCTCATGGAATCAAGGAGACCATGGTGACACAGGTGATGCACATGAAGCCAAGGAGCCATTGTGACACAGCGGGGCTTCTTCCCTTCAGCTCTGCATCTGGCTGTCCCAGCCCACAGCACCATGTGCCAAGTGCTCTCCTCAGGGCTCTGCCTGCACACAGGCCCAGGAGAAGTTTTCCTGTTTGTAAGGAAAGAATGGAAAAGCCTGAGCAGGTTCCCTAGACAACCAAACCCACATGCTTAGTCCAGGCTGCCTGCAATGATGTCCCCTTTCTACAAGGGATACTGTGAGCAGGAATGATCTCTGAGAGCAGAATTCTCACAGTCCTTCCACGGAATGCTCTGTCCCTGTTCTTTCCCTGGCTCTCAGTGTCAGATGGAAGCTGCTGCTGCCATTCTCTGCTTGAAGCCCTCGTTTGATGCAAGCAGATGCTCCCAGGTGTGTTCAGCAGCTGTTGCTCAGTGTTGATGCAAAGCTTTTGTGTTCCTCATGGAAGCAAGGAGCCATTGTGACACTGCAGGGGCTCATGGCATCAAGGAGACAATTGTGACAGTACAGAACCTCCTAGAAACAAGGCTCCATGGTGACACCGTGTGGAATCATGGAACCACATGGAAATGTGTTCCTCATGAGACACAGCAGGGCCTTGTTGGAACCAAAGACACCACTGCAAAAAGCAGGATAGCTCACAGAACCAAGGAGTCCATTGTTACAATAGAAAACCTATGGAAGCAAGGAGACCATTGTGACACAGTGGGGGCTCATGGAATCAAGGAGACCATGGTGACACTGGTGATGCACATGAAGTCAAGGAGCCATTGTGACCCAGTGGGGCCTCATGGAATCAAGGAGACCATGGTGACACAGGTGATGCACATGAAGCCAAGGAGCCATTGTGACACAGTGGGGCCTCATGGAATCAAGGAGACCATGGTGACACAGGTGATGCACATGAAGCCAAGGAGCCATTGTGACCCAGTGGGGCCTCATGGAATCAAGGAGACCATGGTGACACAGGTGATGCACATGAAGCCAAGGAGCCATTGTGACCCAGTGGGGCCACATGGAATCAAGGAGACCATGGTGACACAGGTGATGCACATGAAGCCAAGGAGCCATTGTGACCCAGTGGGGCCTCATGGAATCAAGGAGACCATGGTGACACAGGTGATGCACATGAAGCCAAGGAGCCATTGTGACACAGTGGGGCCTCATGGAATCAAGGAGACCATGGTGACACAGGTGATGCACATGAAGCCAAGGAGCCATTGTGACACAGCGGGGCTTCTTCCCTTCAGCTCTGCAGCTGGCTGTCCCACACCCACAGCACCATGTGCCAAGTGCTGTCCTCCGGGCTCTGCCTGCATACAGGCCCAGAGAAGTTTTCCTGTTTGTAAGGAAAGAATGAAAAAGCCTGAGCAGGTTCCCTAGACAACCAAACCCACATGCTCAGTCCAGGCTGCCTGCAATCATGTCCCCTTTCTACAAGGGACACTGTGAGCAGCAATGATGTCTGGGAGCAGAATTCTCGCAGTCTTTCCACGGAATTCTCTGTCCCTGTCCTTTGCCTGGCTCTCTGTTGCAGATGGAAGCTGCTGCTGCCTTTCTCTGCTTGAAGCCCTCATTTGATGCAAGCAGATGCTCCCAGGTGTGTTCAGCAGCTGTTGCTCAGTGTTGATGCAAAGCTTTTGTGTTCCTCATGGAAGCAAGGAGCCATTGTGACACTGCAGGGGCTCATGGCATCAAGGAGACAATTGTGACACTACAGAACCTCCTAGAAACAAGGCTCCATGGTGACACCGTGGCGAATCATGGAACCACATGGAAATGTGTTCCTGATGAGACACAGCAGGGCCTTGTTGGAACCAAAGACACCTCTGCAAAAAGCAGGGTAGCTCACAGAACCAAGGAGTCCATTGTTACAATAGAAAACCTATGAAAGCAAAGAGACCATTGTGACACAGTGGGGCCACATGGAAGCCACGGAGCCATTGTGACCCAGTGGGGCCTCATGGAATCAAGGAGACCATGGTGACACAGGTGATGCACATGAAGCCAAAGAGCCATTGTGACCCAGTGGGGCCTCATGGAATCAAGGAGACCATGGTGACACAGGTGATGCACATGAAGCCAAGGAGCCATTGTGACACAGCGGGGCCTCATGGAATCAAGGAGACCATGGTGACACAGGTGATGCACATGAAGCCAAGGAGCCATTGTGACCCAGTGGGGCCTCATGGAATCAAGGAGACCATGGTGACACAGGTGATGCACATGAAGCCAAGGAGCCATTGTGACCCAGTGGGGCCTCATGGAATCAAGGAGACCATTGTCAGGCAGGTGAGGCACATGAAGCCAAGGAGCCATTGTGACACAGCGGGGCCTCATGGAATCAAGGAGACCATGGTGACACAGGTGATGCACATGAAGCCAAGGAGCCATTGTGACACAGCGGGGCTTCTTCCCTTCAGCTCTGCAGCTGGCTGTCCCACACCGAGGCACCATGTGCCAAGTGCTCTCCTCAGGGCTCTGCCTGCACACAGGCCCAGAGAAGTTTTCCTGTTTGTAAGGAAAGAATGAAAAAGCCTGAGCAGGTTCCCTAGACAACCAAACCCACATGCTCAGTCCAGGCTGCCTGCAATGATGTCCCCTTTCTACAAGGGACACTGTGAGCAGGAATGATCTCTGGGAGCAGAATTCTCGCAGTCTTTCCACGGAATTCTCTGTCCCTGTCCTTTCCCTGGCTCTCTGTTGCAGATGGAAGCTGCTGCTGCCATTCTCTGCTTGAAGCCCTCTTTTGATGCAAGCAGATGCTCCCAGGTGTGTTCAGCAGCTGTTGCTCAGTGTTGATGCAAAGCTTTTGTGTTCCTCATGGAAGCAAGGAGCCATTGTGACACTGCAGGGGCTCATGGCATCAAGGAGACAATTGTGACACTACAGAACCTCCTAGAAACAAGACTCCATGATGACACCGTCGGGAATCATGGAACCACATGGAAATGTGTTCCTCATGAGACGCAGCAGGGCCTTGTTGGAACCAAAGACACCTCTGCAAAAAGCAGGGTAGCTCACAGAACCAAGGAGTCCATTGTTACATTAGAAAACCTATGGAAGCAAGGACACCGTTGTGACACAGTGGGGCCACATGGAAGCCAAGGAGCCATTGTGACCCAGTGGGGCCTCATGGAATCAAGGAGACCATGGTGACACAGGTGATGCACATGAAGCCAAGGAGCCATTGTGACCCAGTGGGGCCTCATGGAATCAAGGAGACCATGGTGACACAGGTGATGCACATGAAGCCAAGGAGCCATTGTGACACAGCGGGGCTTCTTCCCTTCAGCTCTGCAGCTGGCTGTCCCAGCCCACAGCACCATGTGCCAAGTGCTTTCCTCAGGGCTCTGCCTGCACACAGGCCCAGAGAAGTTTTCCTGTTTTTAAGGAAAGAATGAAAAAGCCTGAGTAGGTTCCCTAGACAACAAACCCACATGCTCAGTCCAGGCTGCCTGCAATGATGTCCCCTTTCTACAAGGGACACTGTGAGCAGGAATGATCTCTGGGAGCAGAATTCTCGCAGTCTTTCCATGGAATTCTCTGTCCCTGTCCTTTCCCTGGCTCTCTGTTGCAGATGGAAGCTGCTGCTGCCTTTCTCTGCTTGAAGCCCTCGTTTGATGCAAGCAGATGCTCCCAGGTGTGTTCAGCAGCTGTTGCTCAGTGTTGATGCAAAGCTTTTGTGTTCCTCATGGAAGCAAGGAGCCATTGTGACACTGCAGGGGCTCATGGCATCATGGAGACAATTGTGACACTACAGAACCTCCTAGAAACAAGACTCCATGATGACACCGTGGCGAATCATGGAACCACATGGAAATGTGTTCCTCATGAGACGCAGCAGGGCCTTGTTGGAACCAAAGACACCTCTGCAAAAAGCAGGGTAGCTCACAGAACCAAGGAGTCCATTGTTACAATAGAAAACCTATGGAAGCAAGGAGACCATTGTGACCCAGTGGGGCCACATGGAAGCCACGGAGCCATTGTGACCCAGTGGGGCCTCATAGAATCAAGGAGACCATGGTGACACAGGTGATGCACATGAAGCCAAGGAGCCATTGTGACACAGTGGGGCCTCATGGAATCAAGGAGACCATGGTGACACAGGTGATGCACATGAAGCCAAGGAGCCATTGTGACACAGTGGGGCCTCATAGAATCAAGGAGACCATGGTGACACAGGTGATGCACATGAAGCCAAGGAGCCATTGTGACCCAGTGGGGCCTCATGGAATCAAGGAGACCTTTGTCAGGCAGGTGATGCACATGAAGCCAAGGAGCCATTGTGACCCAGTGGGGCCTCATGGAATCAAGGAGACCATGGTGACACAGGTGATGCACATGAAGCCAAGGAGCCATTGTGACACAGCGGGGCTTCTTCCCTTCAGCTCTGCATCTGGCTGTCCCAGCCCACAGCACCATGTGCCAAGTGCTCTCCTCAGGGCTCTGCCTGCACACAGGCCCAGGAGAAGTTTTCCTGTTTGTAAGGAAAGAATGGAAAAGCCTGAGCAGGTTCCCTAGACAACCAAACCCACATGCTTAATCCAGGCTGCCTGCAATGATGTCCCCTTTCTACAAGGGATACTGTGAGCAGGAATGATCTCTGAGAGCAGAATTCTCACAGTCCTTCCACGGAATGCTCTGTCCCGGTTCTTTCCCTGGCTCTCAGTGTCAGATGGAAGCTGCTGCTGCCATTCTCTGCTTGAAGCCCTCGTTTGATGCAAGCAGATGCTCCCAGGTGTGTTCAGCAGCTGTTGCTCAGTGTTGATGCAAAGCTTTTGTGTTCCTCATGGAAGCAAGGAGCCATTGTGACACTGCAGGGGCTCATGGCATCAAGGAGACAATTGTGACACTACAGAACCTCCTAGAAACAAGGCTCCATGGTGACACCGTGTGGAATCATGGAACCACATGGAAATGTGTTCCTCATGAGACACAGCAGGGCCTTGTTGGAACCAAAGACACCACTGCAAAAAGCAGGGTAGCTCACAGAACCAAGGAGTCCATTGTTACAATAGAAAACCTATGGAAGCAAGGAGACCATTGTGACACAGTGGGGGCTCATAGAATCAAGGAGACCATGGTGACACTGGTGATGCACATGAAGTCAAGGAGCCATTGTGACCCAGTGGGGCCTCATGGAATCAAGGAGACCATGGTGACACAGGTGATGCACATGAAGCCAAGGAGCCATTGTGACCCAGTGGGGCCTCATGGAATCAAGGAGACCATGGTGACACAGGTGATGCACATGAAGCCAAGGAGCCATTGTGACCCAGTGGGGCCTCATGGAATCAAGGAGACCATGGTGACACAGGTGATGCACATGAAGCCAAGGAGCCATTGTGACCCAGTGGGGCCTCATGGAATCAAGGAGACCATGGTGACACAGGTGATGCACATGAAGCCAAGGAGCCATTGTGACCCAGTGGGGCCTCATGGAATCAAGGAGACCATGGTGACACAGGTGATGCACATGAAGCCAAGGAGCCATTGTGACACAGCGGGGCTTCTTCTCTTCAGCTCTGCAGCTGGCTGTCCCACACCCACAGCACCATGTGCCAAGTGCTGTCCTCCGGGCTCTGCCTGCATACAGGCCCAGAGGAGTTTTCCTGTTTGTAAGGAAAGAATGAAAAAGCCTGAGCAGGTTCCCTAGACAACCAAACCCACATGCTCAGTCCAGGCTGCCTGCAATCATGTCCCCTTTCTACAAGGGACACTGTGAGCAGCAATGATGTCTGGGAGCAGAATTCTCGCAGTCTTTCCACGGAATTCTCTGTCCCTGTCCTTTGCCTGGCTCTCTGTTGCAGATGGAAGCTGCTGCTGCCTTTCTCAGCTTGAAGCCCTCATTTGATGCAAGCAGATGCTCCCAGGTGTGTTCAGCAGCTGTTGCTCAGTGTTGATGCAAAGCTTTTGTGTTCCTCATGGAAGCAAGGAGCCATTGTGACACTGCAGGGGCTCATGGCATCAAGGAGACAATTGTGACACTACAGAACCTCCTAGAAACAAGGCTCCATGGTGACACCGTGGCGAATCATGGAACCACATGGAAATGTGTTCCTGATGAGACACAGCAGGGCCTTGTTGGAACCAAAGACACCTCTGCAAAAAGCAGGGTAGCTCACAGAACCAAGGAGTCCATTGTTACAATAGAAAACCTATGAAAGCAAAGAGACCATTGTGACACAGTGGGGCCACATGGAAGCCACGGAGCCATTGTGACCCAGTGGGGCCTCATGGAATCAAGGAGACCATGGTGACACAGGTGATGCACATGAAGCCAAAGAGCCATTGTGACCCAGTGGGGCCTCATGGAATCAAGGAGACCATGGTGACACAGGTGATGCACATGAAGCCAAGGAGCCATTGTGACACAGCGGGGCCTCATGGAATCAAGGAGACCATGGTGACACAGGTGATGCACATGAAGCCAAGGAGCCATTGTGACCCAGTGGGGCCTCATGGAATCAAGGAGACCATGGTGACACAGGTGATGCACATGAAGCCAAGGAGCCATTGTGACCCAGTGGGGCCTCATGGAATCAAGGAGACCATGGTGACACAGGTGATGCACATGAAGCCAAGGAGCCATTGTGACACAGTGGGGCCTCATGGAATCAAGGAGACCATGGTGACACAGGTGATGCACATGAAGTCAAGGAGCCATTGTGACCCAGTGGGGCCTCATGGAATCAAGGAGACCATGGTGACACAGGTGATGCACATGAAGCCAAGGAGCCATTGTGACACAGCGGGGCTTCTTCCCTTCACCTCTGCAGCTGGCTGTCCCAGCCCACAGCACCATGTGCCAAGTGCTCTCCTCAGGGCTCTGCCTGCACACAGGCCCAGGAGAAGTTTTCCTGTTTGTAAGGAAAGAATGGAAAAGCCTGAGCAGGTTCCCTAGACAACCAAACCCACATGCTCAGTCCAGGCTGCCTGCAATGATGTCCCCTTTCTACAAGGGATACTGTGAGCAGGAATGATCTCTGGGAGCAGAATTCTCACAGTCCTTCCACGGAATGCTCTGTCCCTGTCCTTTGCCTGGCTCTCAGTGTCAGATGGAAGCTGCTGGTGCCATTCTCAGCTTGAAGCCCTCGTTTGATGCAAGCAGATGCTCCCAGGTGTGTTCAGCAGCTGTTGCTCAGTGTTGATGCAAAGCTTTTGTGTTCCTCATGGAAGCAAGGAGCCATTGTGACACTGCAGGGGCTCATGGCATCAAGGAGACAATTGTGACAGTACAGAACCTCCTAGAAACAAGGCTCCATGCTGACACCGTGGAGAATCATGGAACCACATGGAAATGTGTTCCTCATGAGACGCAGCAGGGCCTTGTTGGAACCAAAGACACCTCTGCAAAAAGCAGGGTAGCTCAAAGAACCAAGGAGTCCATTGTTACAATAGAAAACCTATGAAAGCAAAGAGACCATTGTGACCCAGTGGGGCCACATGGAAGCCACGGAGCCATTGTGACCCAGTGGGGCCTCATGGAATCAAGGAGACCATGGTGACACAGGTGATGCACATGAAGCCAAGGAGCCATTGTGACCCAGTGGGGCCTCATGGAATCAAGGAGACCATGGTGACACAGGTGATGCACATGAAGCCAAGGATCCATTGTGACACAGTGGGGCCTCATGGAATCAGGGAGACCATGGTGACACAGGTGATGCACATGAAGCCAAGGAGCCAATATGACCCAGTGGGGCCTCATGGAATCAAGGAGACCATGGTGACACAGGTGATGCACATGAAGCCAAGGAGCCATTGTGACCCAGTGGGGCCTCATGGAATCAAGGAGACCATGGTGACACAGGTGATTCACATGAAGCCAAGGAGCCATTGTGACACAGTGGGGCCTCATGGAATCAAGGAGACCATGGTGACACAGGTGATGCACATGAAGTCAAGGAGCCATTGTGACACACTGGGGGCTCATGGAATCAAGGAGACCATGGTGACACAGGTGATGCACATGAATCCAAGGAGCCATTGTGACCCAGTGGGGCCTCATGGAATCAAGGAGACCATGGTGACACAGGTGATGCACATGAAGCCAAGGAGCCATTGTGACACAGTGGGGGCTCATGGAATCAAGGAGACCATGGTGACACAGGTGATGCACATGAAGCCAAGGAGCCATTGTGACACAGTGGGGCCTCATGGAATCAAGGAGACCATGGTGACACAGGTGATGCACATGAAGCCAAGGAGCCATTGTGACCCAGTGGGGCCTCATGGAATCAAGGAGACCATGGTGACACAGGTGATGCACATGAAGCCAAGGAGCCATTGTGACACAGCGGGGCTTCTTCCCTTCACCTCTGCAGCTGGCTGTCCCAGCCCACAGCACCATGTGCCAAGTGCTTTCCTCAGGGCTCTGCCTGCACACAGGCCCAGAGAAGTTTTCCTGTTTTTAAGGAAAGAATGAAAAAGCCTGAGCAGGTTCCCTAGACAACAAACCCACATGCTCAGTCCAGGCTGCCTGCAATGATGTCCCCTTTCTACAAGGGACACTGTGAGCAGGAATGATCTCTGGGAGCAGAATTCTCGCAGTCTTTCCATGGAATTCTCTGTCCCTGTCCTTTCCCTGGCTCTCTGTTGCAGATGGAAGCTGCTGCTGCCTTTCTCTGCTTGAAGCCCTCGTTTGATGCAAGCAGATGCTCCCAGGTGTGTTCAGCAGCTGTTGCTCAGTGTTGATGCAAAGCTTTTGTGTTCCTCATGGAAGCAAGGAGCCATTGTGACACTGCAGGGGCTCATGGCATCATGGAGACAATTGTGACACTACAGAACCTCCTAGAAACAAGACTCCATGATGACACCGTGGCGAATCATGGAACCACATGGAAATGTGTTCCTCATGAGACACAGCAGGGCCTTGTTGGAACCAAAGACACCTCTGCAAAAAGCAGGGTAGCTCACAGAACCAAGGAGTCCATTGTTACAATAGAAAACCTATGGAAGCAAGGAGACCATTGTGACACAGTGGGGCCACATGGAAGCCACGGAGCCATTGTGACCCAGTGGGGCCTCATAGAATCAAGGAGACCATGGTGACACAGGTGATGCACATGAAGCCAAGGAGCCATTGTGACACAGTGGGGCCTCATGGAATCAAGGAGACCATGGTGACACAGGTGATGCACATGAAGCCAAGGAGCCATTGTGACACAGTGGGGCCTCATAGAATCAAGGAGACCATGGTGACACAGGTGATGCACATGAAGCCAAGGAGCCATTGTGACACAGTGGGGCCTCATGGAATCAAGGAGACCTTTGTCAGGCAGGTGATGCACATGAAGCCAAGGAGCCATTGTGACCCAGTGGGGCCTCATGGAATCAAGGAGACCATGGTGACACAGGTGATGCACATGAAGCCAAGGAGCCATTGTGACACAGCGGGGCTTCTTCCCTTCAGCTCTGCATCTGGCTGTCCCAGCCCACAGCACCATGTGCCAAGTGCTCTCCTCAGGGCTCTGCCTGCACACAGGCCCAGGAGAAGTTTTCCTGTTTGTAAGGAAAGAATGGAAAAGCCTGAGCAGGTTCCCTAGACAACCAAACCCACATGCTTAGTCCAGGCTGCCTGCAATGATGTCCCCTTTCTACAAGGGATACTGTGAGCAGGAATGATCTCTGAGAGCAGAATTCTCACAGTCCTTCCACGGAATGCTCTGTCCCTGTTCTTTCCCTGGCTCTCAGTGTCAGATGGAAGCTGCTGCTGCCATTCTCTGCTTGAAGCCCTCGTTTGATGCAAGCAGATGCTCCCAGGTGTGTTCAGCAGCTGTTGCTCAGTGTTGATGCAAAGCTTTTGTGTTCCTCATGGAAGCAAGGAGCCATTGTGACACTGCAGGGGCTCATGGCATCAAGGAGACAATTGTGACAGTACAGAACCTCCTAGAAACAAGGCTCCATGGTGACACCGTGTGGAATCATGGAACCACATGGAAATGTGTTCCTGATGAGACACAGCAGGGCCTTGTTGGAACCAAAGACACCACTGCAAAAAGCAGGATAGCTCACAGAACCAAGGAGTCCATTGTTACAATAGAAAACCTATGGAAGCAAGGAGACCATTGTGACACAGTGGGGGCTCATGGAATCAAGGAGACCATGGTGACACTGGTGATGCACATGAAGTCAAGGAGCCATTGTGACCCAGTGGGGCCTCATGGAATCAAGGAGACCATGGTGACACAGGTGATGCACATGAAGCCAAGGAGCCATTGTGACCCAGTGGGGCCTCATGGAATCAAGGAGACCATGGTGACACAGGTGATGCACATGAAGCCAAGGAGCCATTGTGACCCAGTGGGGCCTCATGGAATCAAGGAGACCATGGTGACACAGGTGATGCACATGAAGCCAAGGAGCCATTGTGACCCAGTGGGGCCACATGGAATCAAGGAGACCATGGTGACACAGGTGATGCACATGAAGCCAAGGAGCCATTGTGACCCAGTGGGGCCTCATGGAATCAAGGAGACCATGGTGACACAGGTGATGCACATGAAGCCAAGGAGCCATTGTGACACAGTGGGGCCTCATGGAATCAAGGAGACCATGGTGACACAGGTGATGCACATGAAGCCAAGGAGCCATTGTGACACAGCGGGGCTTCTTCCCTTCAGCTCTGCAGCTGGCTGTCCCACACCCACAGCACCATGTGCCAAGTGCTGTCCTCCGGGCTCTGCCTGCATACAGGCCCAGAGAAGTTTTCCTGTTTGTAAGGAAAGAATGAAAAAGCCTGAGCAGGTTCCCTAGACAACCAAACCCACATGCTCAGTCCAGGCTGCCTGCAATCATGTCCCCTTTCTACAAGGGACACTGTGAGCAGCAATGATGTCTGGGAGCAGAATTCTCGCAGTCTTTCCACGGAATTCTCTGTCCCTGTCCTTTGCCTGGCTCTCTGTTGCAGATGGAAGCTGCTGCTGCCTTTCTCTGCTTGAAGCCCTCATTTGATGCAAGCAGATGCTCCCAGGTGTGTTCAGCAGCTGTTGCTCAGTGTTGATGCAAAGCTTTTGTGTTCCTCATGGAAGCAAGGAGCCATTGTGACACTGCAGGGGCTCATGGCATCAAGGAGACAATTGTGACACTACAGAACCTCCTAGAAACAAGGCTCCATGGTGACACCGTGGCGAATCATGGAACCACATGGAAATGTGTTCCTGATGAGACACAGCAGGGCCTTGTTGGAACCAAAGACACCTCTGCAAAAAGCAGGGTAGCTCACAGAACCAAGGAGTCCATTGTTACAATAGAAAACCTATGGAAGCAAGGAGACCATTGTGACACAGTGGGGCCACATGGAAGCCACGGAGCCATTGTGACCCAGTGGGGCCTCATAGAATCAAGGAGACCATGGTGACACAGGTGATGCACATGAAGCCAAGGAGCCATTGTGACACAGTGGGGCCTCATGGAATCAAGGAGACCATGGTGACACAGGTGATGCACATGAAGCCAAGGAGCCATTGTGACACAGTGGGGCCTCATAGAATCAAGGAGACCATGGTGACACAGGTGATGCACATGAAGCCAAGGAGCCATTGTGACACAGTGGGGCCTCATGGAATCAAGGAGACCTTTGTCAGGCAGGTGATGCACATGAAGCCAAGGAGCCATTGTGACCCAGTGGGGCCTCATGGAATCAAGGAGACCATGGTGACACAGGTGATGCACATGAAGCCAAGGAGCCATTGTGACACAGCGGGGCTTCTTCCCTTCAGCTCTGCATCTGGCTGTCCCAGCCCACAGCACCATGTGCCAAGTGCTCTCCTCAGGGCTCTGCCTGCACACAGGCCCAGGAGAAGTTTTCCTGTTTGTAAGGAAAGAATGGAAAAGCCTGAGCAGGTTCCCTAGACAACCAAACCCACATGCTTAGTCCAGGCTGCCTGCAATGATGTCCCCTTTCTACAAGGGATACTGTGAGCAGGAATGATCTCTGAGAGCAGAATTCTCACAGTCCTTCCACGGAATGCTCTGTCCCTGTTCTTTCCCTGGCTCTCAGTGTCAGATGGAAGCTGCTGCTGCCATTCTCTGCTTGAAGCCCTCGTTTGATGCAAGCAGATGCTCCCAGGTGTGTTCAGCAGCTGTTGCTCAGTGTTGATGCAAAGCTTTTGTGTTCCTCATGGAAGCAAGGAGCCATTGTGACACTGCAGGGGCTCATGGCATCAAGGAGACAATTGTGACACTACAGAACCTCCTAGAAACAAGGCTCCATGGTGACACCGTGTGGAATCATGGAACCACATGGAAATGTGTTCCTCATGAGACACAGCAGGGCCTTGTTGGAACCAAAGACACCACTGCAAAAAGCAGGATAGCTCACAGAACCAAGGAGTCCATTGTTACAATAGAAAACCTATGGAAGCAAGGAGACCATTGTGACACAGTGGGGGCTCATGGAATCAAGGAGACCATGGTGACACTGGTGATGCACATGAAGTCAAGGAGCCATTGTGACCCAGTGGGGCCTCATGGAATCAAGGAGACCATGGTGACACAGGTGATGCACATGAAGCCAAGGAGCCATTGTGACACAGTGGGGCCTCATGGAATCAAGGAGACCATGGTGACACAGGTGATGCACATGAAGCCAAGGAGCCATTGTGACCCAGTGGGGCCTCATGGAATCAAGGAGACCATGGTGACACAGGTGATGCACATGAAGCCAAGGAGCCATTGTGACCCAGTGGGGCCACATGGAATCAAGGAGACCATGGTGACACAGGTGATGCACATGAAGCCAAGGAGCCATTGTGACCCAGTGGGGCCTCATGGAATCAAGGAGACCATGGTGACACAGGTGATGCACATGAAGCCAAGGAGCCATTGTGACACAGTGGGGCCTCATGGAATCAAGGAGACCATGGTGACACAGGTGATGCACATGAAGCCAAGGAGCCATTGTGACACAGCGGGGCTTCTTCCCTTCAGCTCTGCAGCTGGCTGTCCCACACCCACAGCACCATGTGCCAAGTGCTGTCCTCCGGGCTCTGCCTGCATACAGGCCCAGAGAAGTTTTCCTGTTTGTAAGGAAAGAATGAAAAAGCCTGAGCAGGTTCCCTAGACAACCAAACCCACATGCTCAGTCCAGGCTGCCTGCAATCATGTCCCCTTTCTACAAGGGACACTGTGAGCAGCAATGATGTCTGGGAGCAGAATTCTCGCAGTCTTTCCACGGAATTCTCTGTCCCTGTCCTTTGCCTGGCTCTCTGTTGCAGATGGAAGCTGCTGCTGCCTTTCTCTGCTTGAAGCCCTCATTTGATGCAAGCAGATGCTCCCAGGTGTGTTCAGCAGCTGTTGCTCAGTGTTGATGCAAAGCTTTTGTGTTCCTCATGGAAGCAAGGAGCCATTGTGACACTGCAGGGGCTCATGGCATCAAGGAGACAATTGTGACACTACAGAACCTCCTAGAAACAAGGCTCCATGGTGACACCGTGGCGAATCATGGAACCACATGGAAATGTGTTCCTGATGAGACACAGCAGGGCCTTGTTGGAACCAAAGACACCTCTGCAAAAAGCAGGGTAGCTCACAGAACCAAGGAGTCCATTGTTACAATAGAAAACCTATGAAAGCAAAGAGACCATTGTGACACAGTGGGGCCACATGGAAGCCACGGAGCCATTGTGACCCAGTGGGGCCTCATGGAATCAAGGAGACCATGGTGACACAGGTGATGCACATGAAGCCAAAGAGCCATTGTGACCCAGTGGGGCCTCATGGAATCAAGGAGACCATGGTGACACAGGTGATGCACATGAAGCCAAGGAGCCATTGTGACACAGCGGGGCCTCATGGAATCAAGGAGACCATGGTGACACAGGTGATGCACATGAAGCCAAGGAGCCATTGTGACCCAGTGGGGCCTCATGGAATCAAGGAGACCATGGTGACACAGGTGATGCACATGAAGCCAAGGAGCCATTGTGACCCAGTGGGGCCTCATGGAATCAAGGAGACCATTGTCAGGCAGGTGAGGCACATGAAGCCAAGGAGCCATTGTGACACAGCGGGGCCTCATGGAATCAAGGAGACCATGGTGACACAGGTGATGCACATGAAGCCAAGGAGCCATTGTGACACAGCGGGGCTTCTTCCCTTCAGCTCTGCAGCTGGCTGTCCCACACCGAGGCACCATGTGCCAAGTGCTCTTCTCAGGGCTCTGCCTGCACACAGGCCCAGAGAAGTTTTCCTGTTTGTAAGGAAAGAATGAAAAAGCCTGAGCAGGTTCCCTAGACAACCAAACCCACATGCTCAGTCCAGGCTGCCTGCAATGATGTCCCCTTTCTACAAGGGACACTGTGAGCAGGAATGATCTCTGGGAGCAGAATTCTCGCAGTCTTTCCACGGAATTCTCTGTCCCTGTCCTTTCCCTGGCTCTCTGTTGCAGATGGAAGCTGCTGCTGCCATTCTCTGCTTGAAGCCCTCTTTTGATGCAAGCAGATGCTCCCAGGTGTGTTCAGCAGCTGTTGCTCAGTGTTGATGCAAAGCTTTTGTGTTCCTCATGGAAGCAAGGAGCCATTGTGACACTGCAGGGGCTCATGGCATCAAGGAGACAATTGTGACACTACAGAACCTCCTAGAAACAAGACTCCATGATGACACCGTCGGGAATCATGGAACCACATGGAAATGTGTTCCTCATGAGACGCAGCAGGGCCTTGTTGGAACCAAAGACACCTCTGCAAAAAGCAGGGTAGCTCACAGAACCAAGGAGTCCATTGTTACATTAGAAAACCTATGGAAGCAAGGACACCGTTGTGACACAGTGGGGCCACATGGAAGCCAAGGAGCCATTGTGACCCAGTGGGGCCTCATGGAATCAAGGAGACCATGGTGACACAGGTGATGCACATGAAGCCAAGGAGCCATTGTGACCCAGTGGGGCCTCATGGAATCAAGGAGACCATGGTGACACAGGTGATGCACATGAAGCCAAGGAGCCATTGTGACACAGCGGGGCTTCTTCCCTTCACCTCTGCAGCTGGCTGTCCCAGCCCACAGCACCATGTGCCAAGTGCTTTCCTCAGGGCTCTGCCTGCACACAGGCCCAGAGAAGTTTTCCTGTTTTTAAGGAAAGAATGCAAAAGCCTGAGTAGGTTCCCTAGACAACAAACCCACATGCTCAGTCCAGGCTGCCTGCAATGATGTCCCCTTTCTACAAGGGACACTGTGAGCAGGAATGATCTCTGGGAGCAGAATTCTCGCAGTCTTTCCATGGAATTCTCTGTCCCTGTCCTTTCCCTGGCTCTCTGTTGCAGATGGAAGCTGCTGCTGCCTTTCTCTGCTTGAAGCCCTCGTTTGATGCAAGCAGATGCTCCCAGGTGTGTTCAGCAGCTGTTGCTCAGTGTTGATGCAAAGCTTTTGTGTTCCTCATGGAAGCAAGGAGCCATTGTGACACTGCAGGGGCTCATGGCATCATGGAGACAATTGTGACACTACAGAACCTCCTAGAAACAAGACTCCATGATGACACCGTGGCGAATCATGGAACCACATGGAAATGTGTTCCTCATGAGACGCAGCAGGGCCTTGTTGGAACCAAAGACACCTCTGCAAAAAGCAGGGTAGCTCACAGAACCAAGGAGTCCATTGTTACAATAGAAAACCTATGGAAGCAAGGAGACCATTGTGACCCAGTGGGGCCACATGGAAGCCACGGAGCCATTGTGACCCAGTGGGGCCTCATAGAATCAAGGAGACCATGGTGACACAGGTGATGCACATGAAGCCAAGGAGCCATTGTGACACAGTGGGGCCTCATGGAATCAAGGAGACCATGGTGACACAGGTGATGCACATGAAGCCAAGGAGCCATTGTGACACAGTGGGGCCTCATAGAATCAAGGAGACCATGGTGACACAGGTGATGCACATGAAGCCAAGGAGCCATTGTGACCCAGTGGGGCCTCATGGAATCAAGGAGACCTTTGTCAGGCAGGTGATGCACATGAAGCCAAGGAGCCATTGTGACCCAGTGGGGCCTCATGGAATCAAGGAGACCATGGTGACACAGGTGATGCACATGAAGCCAAGGAGCCATTGTGACACAGCGGGGCTTCTTCCCTTCAGCTCTGCATCTGGCTGTCCCAGCCCACAGCACCATGTGCCAAGTGCTCTCCTCAGGGCTCTGCCTGCACACAGGCCCAGGAGAAGTTTTCCTGTTTGTAAGGAAAGAATGGAAAAGCCTGAGCAGGTTCCCTAGACAACCAAACCCACATGCTTAATCCAGGCTGCCTGCAATGATGTCCCCTTTCTACAAGGGATACTGTGAGCAGGAATGATCTCTGAGAGCAGAATTCTCACAGTCCTTCCACGGAATGCTCTGTCCCGGTTCTTTCCCTGGCTCTCAGTGTCAGATGGAAGCTGCTGCTGCCATTCTCTGCTTGAAGCCCTCGTTTGATGCAAGCAGATGCTCCCAGGTGTGTTCAGCAGCTGTTGCTCAGTGTTGATGCAAAGCTTTTGTGTTCCTCATGGAAGCAAGGAGCCATTGTGACACTGCAGGGGCTCATGGCATCAAGGAGACAATTGTGACACTACAGAACCTCCTAGAAACAAGGCTCCATGGTGACACCGTGTGGAATCATGGAACCACATGGAAATGTGTTCCTCATGAGACACAGCAGGGCCTTGTTGGAACCAAAGACACCACTGCAAAAAGCAGGGTAGCTCACAGAACCAAGGAGTCCATTGTTACAATAGAAAACCTATGGAAGCAAGGAGACCATTGTGACACAGTGGGGGCTCATAGAATCAAGGAGACCATGGTGACACTGGTGATGCACATGAAGTCAAGGAGCCATTGTGACCCAGTGGGGCCTCATGGAATCAAGGAGACCATGGTGACACAGGTGATGCACATGAAGCCAAGGAGCCATTGTGACCCAGTGGGGCCTCATGGAATCAAGGAGACCATGGTGACACAGGTGATGCACATGAAGCCAAGGAGCCATTGTGACCCAGTGGGGCCTCATGGAATCAAGGAGACCATGGTGACACAGGTGATGCACATGAAGCCAAGGAGCCATTGTGACCCAGTGGGGCCTCATGGAATCAAGGAGACCATGGTGACACAGGTGATGCACATGAAGCCAAGGAGCCATTGTGACCCAGTGGGGCCTCATGGAATCAAGGAGACCATGGTGACACAGGTGATGCACATGAAGCCAAGGAGCCATTGTGACACAGCGGGGCTTCTTCTCTTCAGCTCTGCAGCTGGCTGTCCCACACCCACAGCACCATGTGCCAAGTGCTGTCCTCCGGGCTCTGCCTGCATACAGGCCCAGAGAAGTTTTCCTGTTTGTAAGGAAAGAATGAAAAAGCCTGAGCAGGTTCCCTAGACAACCAAACCCACATGCTCAGTCCAGGCTGCCTGCAATCATGTCCCCTTTCTACAAGGGACACTGTGAGCAGCAATGATGTCTGGGAGCAGAATTCTCGCAGTCTTTCCACGGAATTCTCTGTCCCTGTCCTTTGCCTGGCTCTCTGTTGCAGATGGAAGCTGCTGCTGCCTTTCTCAGCTTGAAGCCCTCATTTGATGCAAGCAGATGCTCCCAGGTGTGTTCAGCAGCTGTTGCTCAGTGTTGATGCAAAGCTTTTGTGTTCCTCATGGAAGCAAGGAGCCATTGTGACACTGCAGGGGCTCATGGCATCAAGGAGACAATTGTGACACTACAGAACCTCCTAGAAACAAGGCTCCATGGTGACACCGTGGCGAATCATGGAACCACATGGAAATGTGTTCCTGATGAGACACAGCAGGGCCTTGTTGGAACCAAAGACACCTCTGCAAAAAGCAGGGTAGCTCACAGAACCAAGGAGTCCATTGTTACAATAGAAAACCTATGAAAGCAAAGAGACCATTGTGACACAGTGGGGCCACATGGAAGCCACGGAGCCATTGTGACCCAGTGGGGCCTCATGGAATCAAGGAGACCATGGTGACACAGGTGATGCACATGAAGCCAAAGAGCCATTGTGACCCAGTGGGGCCTCATGGAATCAAGGAGACCATGGTGACACAGGTGATGCACATGAAGCCAAGGAGCCATTGTGACACAGCGGGGCCTCATGGAATCAAGGAGACCATGGTGACACAGGTGATGCACATGAAGCCAAGGAGCCATTGTGACCCAGTGGGGCCTCATGGAATCAAGGAGACCATGGTGACACAGGTGATGCACATGAAGCCAAGGAGCCATTGTGACCCAGTGGGGCCTCATGGAATCAAGGAGACCATGGTGACACAGGTGATGCACATGAAGCCAAGGAGCCATTGTGACACAGTGGGGCCTCATGGAATCAAGGAGACCATGGTGACACAGGTGATGCACATGAAGTCAAGGAGCCATTGTGACCCAGTGGGGCCTCATGGAATCAAGGAGACCATGGTGACACAGGTGATGCACATGAAGCCAAGGAGCCATTGTGACACAGCGGGGCTTCTTCCCTTCAGCTCTGCAGCTGGCTGTCCCAGCCCACAGCACCATGTGCCAAGTGCTCTCCTCAGGGCTCTGCCTGCACACAGGCCCAGGAGAAGTTTTCCTGTTTGTAAGGAAAGAATGGAAAAGCCTGAGCAGGTTCCCTAGACAACCAAACCCACATGCTCAGTCCAGGCTGCCTGCAATGATGTCCCCTTTCTACAAGGGATACTGTGAGCAGGAATGATCTCTGGGAGCAGAATTCTCACAGTCCTTCCACGGAATGCTCTGTCCCTGTCCTTTGCCTGGCTCTCAGTGTCAGATGGAAGCTGCTGGTGCCATTCTCAGCTTGAAGCCCTCGTTTGATGCAAGCAGATGCTCCCAGGTGTGTTCAGCAGCTGTTGCTCAGTGTTGATGCAAAGCTTTTGTGTTCCTCATGGAAGCAAGGAGCCATTGTGACACTGCAGGGGCTCATGGCATCAAGGAGACAATTGTGACAGTACAGAACCTCCTAGAAACAAGGCTCCATGCTGACACCGTGGAGAATCATGGAACCACATGGAAATGTGTTCCTCATGAGACGCAGCAGGGCCTTGTTGGAACCAAAGACACCTCTGCAAAAAGCAGGGTAGCTCAAAGAACCAAGGAGTCCATTGTTACAATAGAAAACCTATGAAAGCAAAGAGACCATTGTGACCCAGTGGGGCCACATGGAAGCCACGGAGCCATTGTGACCCAGTGGGGCCTCATGGAATCAAGGAGACCATGGTGACACAGGTGATGCACATGAAGCCAAGGAGCCATTGTGACCCAGTGGGGCCTCATGGAATCAAGGAGACCATGGTGACACAGGTGATGCACATGAAGCCAAGGATCCATTGTGACACAGTGGGGCCTCATGGAATCAGGGAGACCATGGTGACACAGGTGATGCACATGAAGCCAAGGAGCCAATATGACCCAGTGGGGCCTCATGGAATCAAGGAGACCATGGTGACACAGGTGATGCACATGAAGCCAAGGAGCCATTGTGACCCAGTGGGGCCTCATGGAATCAAGGAGACCATGGTGACACAGGTGATTCACATGAAGCCAAGGAGCCATTGTGACACAGTGGGGCCTCATGGAATCAAGGAGACCATGGTGACACAGGTGATGCACATGAAGTCAAGGAGCCATTGTGACACACTGGGGGCTCATGGAATCAAGGAGACCATGGTGACACAGGTGATGCACATGAATCCAAGGAGCCATTGTGACCCAGTGGGGCCTCATGGAATCAAGGAGACCATGGTGACACAGGTGATGCACATGAAGCCAAGGAGCCATTGTGACACAGTGGGGCCTCATGGAATCAAGGAGACCATGGTGACACAGGTGATGCACATGAAGCCAAGGAGCCATTGTGACCCAGTGGGGCCTCATGGAATCAAGGAGACCATGGTGACACAGGTGATGCACATGAAGCCAAGGAGCCATTGTGACCCAGTGGGGCCTCATGGAATCAAGGAGACCATGGTGACACAGGTGATGCACATGAAGCCAAGGAGCCATTGTGACACAGTGGGGGCTCATGGAATCAAGGAGACCATGGTGACACAGGTGATGCACATGAAGCCAAGGAGCCATTGTGACACAGTGGGGCCTCATGGAATCAAGGAGACCATGGTGACACAGGTGATGCACATGAAGCCAAGGAGCCATTGTGACACAGTGGGGCCTCATGGAATCAAGGAGACCATGGTGACACAGGTGATGCACATGAAGCCAAGGAGCCATTGTGACACAGCGGGGCTTCTTCCCTTCACCTCTGCAGCTGGCTGTCCCAGACCGAGGCACCATGTGCCAAGTGCTTTCCTCAGTGCTCTGCCTGCACACAGGCCCAGAGAAGTTTTCCTGTTTGTAAGGAAAGAATGGAAAAGCCTGAGCAGGTTCCCTAGACAACAAACCCCACATGCTGAGTCCAGGCTGCCTGCAATGATGTCCCCTTTCTACAAGGGACACTGTGAGCAGGAATGATCTCTGGGAGCAGAATTCTCACAGTCTTTCCACTGAATTCTCTGTCCCTGTCCTTTGCCTGGCTCTCTGTTGCAGATGGAAGCTGCTGGTGCCTTTCTCAGCTTGAAGCCCTCGTTTGATGCAAGCAGATGCTCCCAGGTGTGTTCAGCAGCTGTTGCTCAGTGTTGATGCAAAGCTTTTGTGTTCCTCATGGAAGCAAGGAGCCATTGTGACACTGCAGGGGCTCATGGCATCAAGGAGACAATTGTGACAGTACAGAACCTCCTAGAAACAAGACTCCATGGTGACACCGTGGCGAATCATGGAACCACATGGAAATGTGTTCCTCATGAGACACAGCAGGGCCTTGTTGGAACCAAAGACACCTCTGCAAAAAGCAGGGTAGCTCACAGAACCAAGGAGTCCATTGTTACAATAGAAAACCTATGGAAGCAAGGAGACCATTGTGACCCAGTGGGGCCACATGGAAGCCACGGAGCCATTGTGACCCAGTGGGGCCTCATGGAATCAAGGAGACCATGGTGACACAGGTGATGCACATGAAGCCAAGGAGCCATTGTGACCCAGTGGGGCCTCATGGAATCAAGGAGACCATGGTGACACAGGTGATGCACATGAAGCCAAGGAGCCATTGTGACACAGTGGGGCCTCATGGAATCAAGGAGACCATGGTGACACAGGTGATGCACATGAAGCCAAGGAACCATTGTGACCCAGTGGGGCCTCATGGAATCAAGGAGACCATGGTGACACAGGTGATGCACATGAAGCCAAGGACCCATTGAGACACAGTGGGGCCTCATGGAATCAAGGAGACCATGGTGACACAGGTGATGCACATGAAGCCAAGGCGCCATTGTGACCCAGTGGGGCCTCATGGAATCAAGGAGACCTTTGTCAGGCAGGTGATGCACATGAAGCCAAGGAGCCATTGTGACCCAGTGGGGCCTCATGGAATCAAGGAGACCATGGTGACACAGGTGATGCACATGAAGCCAAGGAGCCATTGTGACACAGCGGGGCTTCTTCCCTTCAGCTCTGCAGCTGGCTGTCCCAGACCGAGGCACCATGTGCCAACTGCTCTCCTCAGGGCTCTGCCTGCACACAGGCCCAGAGAAGTTTTCCTGTTTGTAAGGAAAGAATGAAAAAGCCTGAGCAGGTTCCCTTGACAACCAAACCCACATGCTCAGTCCAGGCTGCCTGCAATTATGTCCCCTTTCTACAAGGGACACTGTGAGCAGGAATGATGTCTGGGAGCAGAATTCTCGCAGTCTTTCCATGGAATTCTCTGTCCCTGTCCTTTGCCTGGCTCTCTGTTGCAGATGGAAGCTGCTGCTGCCATTCTCAGCTTGAAGCCCTCAATTGATGCAAGCAGATGCTCCCAGGTGTGTTCAGCAGCTGTTGCTCAGTGTTGATGCAAAGCTTTTGTGTTCCTCATGGAAGCAAGGAGCCATTGTGACACTGCAGGGGCTCATGGCATCATGGAGACAATTGTGACAGTACAGGACCTCCTAGAAACAAGGCTCCATGGTGACACCGTGGGGAATCATGGAACCACATGGAAATGTGTTCCTCATGAGACGCAGCAGGGCCTTGTTGGAACCAAAGATACCAGTGCAAAAAGCAGGGTAGCTCACAGAACCAAGGAGTCCATTGTTACAATAGAAAACCTGTGGAAGCAAGGAGCCATTGTGACCCAGTGGGGCCACATGGAAGCCAAGGAGCCATTGTGACCCAGTGGGGCCTCATGGAATCAAGGAGACCATGGTGACACAGGTGATGCACATGAAGCCAAGGAGCCATTGTGACCCAGTGGGGGCTCATGGAATCAAGGAGACCATGGTGACACAGGTGATGCACATGAAGCCAAGGAGCCATTGTGACACAGTGGGGCCTCATGGAATCAAGGAGACCATGGTGACACAGGTGATGCACATGAAGCCAAGGAGCCATTGTGACACAGCGGGGCTTCTTCCCTTCAGCTCTGCATCTGGCTGTCCCAGCCCACAGCACCATGTGCCAAGTGCTCTCCTCAGGGCTCTGCCTGCACACAGGCCCAGGAGAAGTTTTCCTGTTTGTAAGGAAAGAATGGAAAAGCCTGAGCAGGTTCCCTAGACAACCAAACCCACATGCTCAGTCCAGGCTGCCTGCAATGATGTCCCCTTTCTACAAGGGATACTGTGAGCAGGAATGATCTCTGAGAGCAGAATTCTCACAGTCCTTCCACGGAATGCTCTGTCCCTGTTCTTTCCCTGGCTCTCAGTGTCAGATGGAAGCTGCTGCTGCCATTCTCTGCTTGAAGCCCTCGTTTGATGCAAGCAGATGCTCCCAGGTGTGTTCAGCAGCTGTTGCTCAGTGTTGATGCAAAGCTTTTGTGTTCCTCATGGAAGCAAGGAGCCATTGTGACACTGCAGGGGCTCATGGCATCAAGGAGACAATTGTGACACTACAGAACCTCCTAGAAACAAGGCTCCATGGTGACACCGTGTGGAATCATGGAACCACATGGAAATGTGTTCCTCATGAGACGCAGCAGGGCCTTGTTGGAACCAAAGACACCACTGCAAAAAGCAGGGTAGCTCACAGAACCAAGGAGTCCATTGTTACAATAGAAAACCTATGGAAGCAAGGAGACCATTGTGACACAGTGGGGGCTCATGGAATCAAGGAGACCATGGTGACACAGGTGATGCACATGAAGTCAAGGAGCCATTGTGACCCAGTGGGGCCTCATGGAATCAAGGAGACCATGGTGACACAGGTGATGCACATGAAGCCAAGGAGCCATTGTGACCCAGTGGGGCCTCATGGAATCAAGGAGACCATGGTGACACAGGTGATGCACATGAAGCCAAGGAGCCATTGTGACACAGTGGGGCCTCATGGAATCAAGGAGACCATGGTGACACAGGTGATGCACATGAAGCCAAGGAGCCATTGTGATCCAGTGGGGCCACATGGAATCAAGGAGACCATGGTGACACAGGTGATGCACATGAAGCCAAGGAGCCATTGTGACCCAGTGGGGCCTCATGGAATCAAGGAGACCATGGTGACACAGGTGATGCACATGAAGCCAAGGAGCCATTGTGACACAGTGGGGCCTCATGGAATCAAGGAGACCATGGTGACACAGGTGATGCACATGAAGCCAAGGAGCCATTGTGACACAGCGGGGCTTCTTCCCTTCAGCTCTGCAGCTGGCTGTCCCACACCCACAGCACCATGTGCCAAGTGCTGTCCTCCGGGCTCTGCCTGCATACAGGCCCAGAGAAGTTTTCCTGTTTGTAAGGAAAGAATGAAAAAGCCTGAGCAGGTTCCCTAGACAACCAAACCCACATGCTCAGTCCAGGCTGCCTGCAATGATGTCCCCTTTCTACAAGGGACACTGTGAGCAGGAATGATCTCTGGGAGCAGAATTCTCGCAGTCTTTCCACGGAATTCTCTGTCCCTGTCCTTTGCCTGGCTCTCTGTTGCAGATGGAAGCTGCTGCTGCCATTCTCTGCTTGAAGCCCTCATTTGATGCAAGCAGATGCTCCCAGGTGTGTTCCGCAGCTGTTGCTCAGTGTTGATGCAAAGCTTTTGTGTTCCTCATGGAAGCAAGGAGCCATTGTGACACTGCAGGGGCTCATGGCATCAAGGAGACAATTGTGACACTACAGAACCTCCTAGAAACAAGGCTCCATGCTGACACCGTGGCGAATCATGGAACCACATGGAAATGTGTTCCTCATGAGACGCAGCAGGGCCTTGTTGGAACCAAAGACACCTCTGCAAAAAGCAGGGTAGCTCAAAGAACCAAGGAGTCCATTGTTACAATAGAAAACCTATGAAAGCAAAGAGACCATTGTGACACAGTGGGGCCACATGGAAGCCACGGAGCCATTGTGACCCAGTGCGGCCTCATGGAATCAAGGAGACCATGGTGACACAGGTGATGCACATGAAGCCAAGGAGCCATTGTGACCCAGTGGGGCCTCATGGAATCAAGGAGACCATGGTGACACAGGTGATGCACATGAAGCCAAGGATCCATTGTGACACAGTGGGGCCTCATGGAATCAGGGAGACCATGGTGACACAGGTGATGCACATGAAGCCAAGGAGCCAATGTGACCCAGTGGGGCCTCATGGAATCAAGGAGACCATGGTGACACAGGTGATGCACATGAAGCCAAGGAGCCATTGTGACCCAGTGGGGCCTCATGGAATCAAGGAGACCATGGTGACACAGGTGATTCACATGAAGCCAAGGAGCCATTGTGACACAGTGGGGGCTCATGGAATCAAGGAGACCATTGTGACACAGGTGATGCACATGAAGCCAAGGAGCCATTGTGACACAGTGGGGCCTCATGGAATCAAGGAGACCATGGTGACACAGGTGATGCACATGAAGTCAAGGAGCCATTGTGACACACTGGGGGCTCATGGAATCAAGGAGACCATGGTGACACAGGTGATGCACATGAAGCCAAGGAGCCATTGTGACACAGTGGCGCCTCATGGAATCAAGGAGACCATGGTGACACAGGTGATGCACATGAAGCCAAGGAGCCATTGTGACACAGTGGGGCCTCATGGAATCAAGGAGACCATGGTGACACAGGTGATTCACATGAAGCCAAGGAGCCATTGTGACACAGTGGGGCCTCATGGAATCAAGGAGACCATGGTGACACAGGTGATGCACATGAAGCCAAGGAGCCATTGTGACACAGTGGGGCCTCATGGAATCAAGGAGACCATGGTGACACAGGTGATGCACATGAAGCCAAGGAGCCATTGTGACACAGTGGGGCCTGATGGAATCAAGGAGACCATGGTGACACAGGTGATGCACATGAAGCCAAGGAGCCATTGTGACACAGCGGGGCTTCTTCCCTTCAGCTCTGCAGCTGGCTGTCCCACACCGAGGCACCATGTGCCAAGTGCTTTCCTCAGGGCTCTGCCTGCACACAGGCCCAGAGAAGTTTTCCTGTTTGTAAGGAAAGAATGGAAAAGCCTGAGCAGGTTCCCTAGACAACAAACCCCACATGCTGAGTCCAGGCTGCCTGCAATGATGTCCCCTTTCTACAAGGGACACTGTGAGCAGGAATGATCTCTGGGAGCAGAATTCTCACAGTCTTTCCACTGAATTCTCTGTCCCTGTCCTTTGCCTGGCTCTCAGTGTCAGATGGAAGCTGCTGGTGCCTTTCTCTGCTTGAAGCCCTCGTTTGATGCAAGCAGATGCTCCCAGGTGTGTTCAGCAGCTGTTGCTCAGTGTTGATGCAAAGCTTTTGTGTTCCTCATGGAAGCAAGGAGCCATTGTGACACTGCAGGGGCTCATGGCATCAAGGAGACAATTGTGACACTACAGAACCTCCTAGAAACAAGACTCCATGGTGACACCGTGGGGAATCATGGAACCACATGGAAATGTGTTCCTCATGAGACACAGCAGGGCCTTGTTGGAACCAAAGACACCTCTGCAAAAAGCAGGGTAGCTCACAGAACCAAGGAGTCCATTGTTACAATAGAAAACCTATGGAAGCAAGGAGACCATTGTGACCCAGTGGGGCCACATGGAAGCCACGGAGCCATTGTGACCCAGTGGGGCCTCATGGAATCAAGGAGACCATGGTGACACAGGTGGTGCACATGAAGCCAAGGAGCCATTGTGACCCAGTGGGGCCTCATGGAATCAAGGAGACCATGGTGACACAGGTGATGCACATGAAGCCAAGGAGCCATTGTGACACAGTGGGGCCTCATGGAATCAAGGAGACCATGGTGACACAGGTGATGCACATGAAGCCAAGGAGCCATTGTGACACAGTGGGGCCTCATGGAATCAAGGAGACCATGGTGACACAGGTGATGCACATGAAGCCAAGGAGCCATTGTGACCCAGTGGGGCCTCATGGAATCAAGGAGACCATGGTGACACAGGTGATGCACATGAATCCAAGGAGCCATTGTGACACAGTGGGGCCTCATGGAATCAAGGAGACCATGGTGACACAGGTGATGCACATGAAGCCAAGGACCCATTGTGACACAGTGGGGGCTCATGGAATCAAGGAGACCATGGTGACACAGGTGATGCACATGAAGCCAAGGAGCCATTGTGACACAGCGGGGCTTCTTCCCTTCAGCTCTGCAGCTGGCTGTCCCAGCCCACAGCACCATGTGCCAACTGCTCTCCTCAGGGCTCTGCCTGCACACAGGCCCAGAGAAGTCTTCCTGTTTGTAAGGAAAGAATGGAAAAGCCTGAGCAGGTTTCCTAAACAACAAACCCCACATGCTGAGTCCAGGCTGCCTGCAATCATGTCCCCTTTCTACAAGGGACACTGTGAGCAGGAATGATGTCTGGGAGCAGAATTCTCGCAGTCTTTCCACGGAATTCTCTGTCCCTGTCCTTTGCCTGGCTCTCTGTTGCAGATGGAAGCTGCTGCTGCCATTCTCTGCTTGAAGCCCTCTTTTGATGCAAGCAGATGCTCCCAGGTGTGTTCAGCAGCTGTTGCTCAGTGTTGATGCAAAGCTTTTGTGTTCCTCATGGAAGCAAGGAGCCATTGTGACACTGCAGGGGCTCATGGGATCAAGGAGACAATTGTGACACTACAGAACCTCCTAGAAACAAGACTCCATGATGACACCGTCGGGAATCATGGAACCACATGGAAATGTGTTCCTCATGAGACGCAGCAGGGCCTTGTTGGAACCAAAGACACCTCTGCAAAAAGCAGGGTAGCTCACAGAACCAAGGAGTCCATTGTTACAATAGAAAACCTATGGAAGCAAGGAGACCATTGTGACCCAGTGGGGCCACATGGAAGCCACGGAGCCATTGTGACCCAGTGGGGCCTCATGGAATCAAGGAGACCATGGTGACACAGGTGATGCACATGAAGCCAAGGAGCCATTGTGACACAGTGGGGCCTCATGGAATCAAGGAGACCATGGTGACACAGGTGATGCACATGAAGCCAAGGAGCCATTGTGACACAGTGGGGCCTCATGGAATCAAGGAGACCATGGTGACACAGGTGATTCACATGAAGCCAAGGAGCCATTGTGACACAGTGGGGCCTCATGGAATCAAGGAGACCATGGTGACACAGGTGATGCACATGAAGCCAAGGAGCCATTGTGACACAGTGGGGGCTCATGGAATCAAGGAGACCATGGTGACACAGGTGATGCACATGAAGCCAAGGAGCCATTGTGACACAGCGGGGCTTCTTCCCTTCACCTCTGCAGCTGGCTGTCCCAGCCCACAGCACCATGTGCCAAGTGCTTTCCTCAGGGCTCTGCCTGCACACAGGCCCAGAGAAGTTTTCCTGTTTGTAAGGAAAGAATGAAAAAGCCTGAGCAGGTTCCCTAGACAACCAAACCCACATGCTTAGTCCAGGCTGCCTGCAATGATGTCCCCTTCCTACAAGGGACACTGTGAGCAGGAATGATCTCTGGGAGCAGAATTCTAGCAGTCTTTCCACGGAATTCTCTGTCCCTGTCCTTTGCCTGGCTCTCTGTTGCAGATGGAAGCTGCTGCTGCCATTCTCTGCTTGAAGCCCTCGTTTGATGCAAGCAGATGCTCCCAGGTGTGTTCAGCAGCTGTTGCTCAGTGTTGATGCAAAGCTTTTGTGTTCCTCATGGAAGCAAGGAGCCATTGTGACACTGTAGGGGCTCATGGCATCAAGGAGACAATTGTGACACTACAGAACCTCCTAGAAACAAGGCTCCATGGTGACACCGTGGCGAATCATGGAACCACATGGAAATGTGTTCCTCATGAGACACAGCAGGGCCTTGTTGGAACCAAAGACACCTCTGCAAAAAGCAGGGTAGCTCACAGAACCAAGGAGTCCATTGTTACAATAGAAAACCTATGGAAGCAAGGGGCCATTGTGACCCAGTGGGGCCACATGGAAGCCACGGAGCCATTGTGACCCAGTGGGGCCTCATGGAATCAAGGAGACCATGGTGACACAGGTGATGCACATGAAGCCAAGGAGCCATTGTGACACAGTGGGGGCTCATGGAATCAAGGAGACCATGGTGACACAGGTGATGCACATGAAGCCAAGGAGCCATTGTGACACAGTGGGGCCTCATGGAATCAAGGAGACCATGGTGACACAGGTGATGCACATGAAGCCAAGGAGCCATTGTGACACAGTGGGGCTTCTTCCCTTCAGCTCTGCAGCTGGCTGTCCCAGCCCACAGCACCATGTGCCAAGTGCTCTCCTCAGGGCTCTGCCTGCACACAGGCCCAGAGAAGTTTTCCTGTTTGTAAGGAAAGAATGGAAAAGCCTGAGCAGGTTTCCTAAACAACAAACCCCACATGCTCAGTCCAGGCTGCCTGCAATGATGTCCCCTTTCTACAAGGGACACTGTGAGCAGGAATGATCTCTGGGAGCAGAATTCTCGCAGTCTTTCCACTGAATTCTCTGTCCCTGTCCTTTCCCTGGCTCTCAGTGTCAGATGGAAGCTGCTGCTGCCATTCTCAGCTTGAAGCCCTCAATTGATGCAAGCAGATGCTCCCAGGTGTGTTCAGCAGCTGTTGCTCAGTGTTGATGCAAAGCTTTTGTGTTCCTCATGGAAGCAACGAGCCATTGTGACACTGCAGGGGCTCATGGGATCAAGGAGACAATTGTGACACTACAGAACCTCCTAGAAACAAGACTCCATGATGACACCGTCGGGAATCATGGAACCACATGGAAATGTGTTCCTCATGAGACACAGCAGGGCCTTGTTGGAACCAAAGACACCTCTGCAAAAAGCAGGGTAGCTCACAGAACCAAGGAGTCCATTGTTACAATAGAAAACCTATGGAAGCAAGGAGACCATTGTGACCCAGTGGGGCCACATGGAAGCCACGGAGCCATTGTGACCCAGTGGGGCCTCATGGAATCAAGGAGACCATGGTGACACAGGTGATGCACATGAAGCCAAGGAGCCATTGTGACCCAGTGGGGCCTCATGGAATCAAGGAGACCATGGTGACACAGGTGATGCACATGAAGTCAAGGAGCCATTGTGACACAGTGGGGCCTCATGGAATCAAGGAGACCATGGTGACACAGGTGATGCACATGAAGCCAAGGAGCCATTGTGACCCAGTGGGGCCTCATGGAATCAAGGAGACCATGGTGACACAGGTGATGCACATGAAGCCAAGGAGCCATTGTGACACAGTGGGGCCTCATGGAATCAAGGAGACCATGGTGACACAGGTGATGCACATGAAGCCAAGGAGCCATTGTGACACAGCGGGGCTTCTTCCCTTCAGCTCTGCAGCTGGCTGTCCCACACCGAGGCACCATGTGCCAAGTGCTTTCCTCAGGGCTCTGCCTGCACACAGGCCCAGAGAAGTTTTCCTGTTTGTAAGGAAAGAATGGAAAAGCCTGAGCAGGTTCCCTAGACAACCAAACCCACATGCTGAGTCCAGGCTGCCTGCAATCATGTCCCCTTTCTACAAGGGACACTGTGAGCAGGAATGATCTCTGAGAGCAGAATTCTCACAGTCTTTCCACTGAATTCTCTGTCCCTGTCCTTTGCCTGGCTCTCTGTTGCAGATGGAAGCTGCTGGTGCCTTTCTCAGCTTGAAGCCCTCGTTTGATGCAAGCAGATGATCCCAGGTGTGTTCAGCAGCTGTTGCTCAGTGTTGATGCAAAGCTTTTGTGTTCCTCATGGAAGCAAGGAGCCATTGTGACACTGCAGGGGCTCATGGCATCAAGGAGACAATTGTGACACTACAGAACCTCCTAGAAACAAGACTCCATGATGACACCGTGGGGAATCATGGAACCACATGGAAATGTGTTCCTCATGAGATGCAGCAGGGCCTTGTTGGAACCAAAGACACCTCTGCAAAAAGCAGGGTAGCTCACAGAACCAAGGAGTCCATTGTTACAATAGAAAACCTATGGAAGCAAGGACACCATTGTGACCCAGTGGGGCCACATGGAAGCCACGGAGCCATTGTGACACAGTGGGGCCTCATGGAATCAAGGAGACCATGGTGACACAGGTGATGCACATGAAGCCAAGGAGCCATTGTGACCCAGTGGGGCCTCATGGAATCAAGGAGACCATGGTGACACAGGTGATTCACATGAAGCCAAGGAGCCATTGTGACCCAGTGGGGCCTCATGGAATCAAGGAGACCATGGTGACACAGGTGATGCACATGAAGCCAAGGAGCCATTGTGACACAGTGGGGCCTCATGGAATCAAGGAGACCATGGTGACACAGGTGATGCACATGAAGCCAAGGAGCCATTGTGACCCAGTGGGGCCACATGGAATCAAGGAGACCATGGTGACACAGGTGATGCACATGAAGCCAAGGAGCCATTGTGACCCAGTGGGGCCTCATGGAATCAAGGAGACCATGGTGACACAGGTGATGCACATGAAGCCAAGGAGCCATTGTGACCCAGTGGGGCCTCATGGAATCAAGGAGACCATGGTGACACAGGTGATGCACATGAAGCCAAGGAGCCATTGTGACACAGCGGGGCTTCTTCCCTTCAGCTCTGCAGCTGGCTGTCCCACACCCACAGCACCATGTGCCAAGTGCTGTCCTCCGGGCTCTGCCTGCATACAGGCCCAGAGAAGTTTTCCTGTTTGTAAGGAAAGAATGAAAAAGCCTGAGCAGGTTCCCTAGACAACCAAACCCACATGCTCAGTCCAGGCTGCCTGCAATGATGTCCCCTTTCTACAAGGGACACTGTGAGCAGGAATGATCTCTGGGAGCAGAATTCTCGCAGTCTTTCCACGGAATTCTCTGTCCCTGTCCTTTGCCTGGCTCTCTGTTGCAGATGGAAGCTGCTGCTGCCATTCTCTGCTTGAAGCCCTCATTTGATGCAAGCAGATGCTCCCAGGTGTGTTCCGCAGCTGTTGCTCAGTGTTGATGCAAAGCTTTTGTGTTCCTCATGGAAGCAAGGAGCCATTGTGACACTGCAGGGGCTCATGGCATCAAGGAGACAATTGTGACACTACAGAACCTCCTAGAAACAAGGCTCCATGCTTACACCGTGGCGAATCATGGAACCACATGGAAATGTGTTCCTCATGAGACGCAGCAGGGCCTTGTTGGAACCAAAGACACCTCTGCAAAAAGCAGGGTAGCTCAAAGAACCAAGGAGTCCATTGTTACAATAGAAAACCTATGAAAGCAAAGAGACCATTGTGACACAGTGGGGCCACATGGAAGCCACGGAGCCATTGTGACCCAGTGCGGCCTCATGGAATCAAGGAGACCATGGTGACACAGGTGATGCACATGAAGCCAAGGAGCCATTGTGACCCAGTGGGGCCTGATGGAATCAAGGAGACCATGGTGACACAGGTGATGCACATGAAGCCAAGGATCCATTGTGACACAGTGGGGCCTCATGGAATCAGGGAGACCATGGTGACACAGGTGATGCACATGAAGCCAAGGAGCCAATGTGACCCAGTGGGGCCTCATGGAATCAAGGAGACCATGGTGACACAGGTGATGCACATGAAGCCAAGGAGCCATTGTGACCCAGTGGGGCCTCATGGAATCAAGGAGACCATGGTGACACAGGTGATTCACATGAAGCCAAGGAGCCATTGTGACACAGTGGGGGCTCATGGAATCAAGGAGACCATTGTGACACAGGTGATGCACATGAAGCCAAGGAGCCATTGTGACACAGTGGGGCCTCATGGAATCAAGGAGACCATGGTGACACAGGTGATGCACATGAAGTCAAGGAGCCATTGTGACACACTGGGGGCTCATGGAATCAAGGAGACCATGGTGACACAGGTGATGCACATGAAGCCAAGGAGCCATTGTGACACAGTGGCGCGTCATGGAATCAAGGAGACCATGGTGACACAGGTGATGCACATGAAGCCAAGGAGCCATTGTGACACAGTGGGGCCTCATGGAATCAAGGAGACCATGGTGACACAGGTGATTCACATGAAGCCAAGGAGCCATTGTGACACAGTGGGGCCTCATGGAATCAAGGAGACCATGGTGACACAGGTGATGCACATGAAGCCAAGGAGCCATTGTGACCCAGTGGGGCCTCATGGAATCAAGGAGACCATGGTGACACAGGTGATGCACATGAAGCCAAGGAGCCATTGTGACACAGTGGGGCCTGATGGAATCAAGGAGACCATGGTGACACAGGTGATGCACATGAAGCCAAGGAGCCATTGTGACACAGCGGGGCTTCTTCCCTTCACCTCTGCAGCTGGCTGTCCCAGACCGAGGCACCATGTGCCAAGTGCTTTCCTCAGGGCTCTGCCTGCACACAGGCCCAGAGAAGTTTTCCTGTTTGTAAGGAAAGAATGGAAAAGCCTGAGCAGGTTCCCTAGACAACAAACCCCACATGCTGAGTCCAGGCTGCCTGCAATGATGTCCCCTTTCTACAAGGGACACTGTGAGCAGGAATGATCTCTGGGAGCAGAATTCTCACAGTCTTTCCACTGAATTCTCTGTCCCTGTCCTTTGCCTGGCTCTCAGTGTCAGATGGAAGCTGCTGGTGCCTTTCTCAGCTTGAAGCCCTCGTTTGATGCAAGCAGATGCTCCCAGGTGTGTTCAGCAGCTGTTGCTCAGTGTTGATGCAAAGCTTTTGTGTTCCTCATGGAAGCAAGGAGCCATTGTGACACTGCAGGGGCTCATGGCATCAAGGAGACAATTGTGACACTACAGAACCTCCTAGAAACAAGACTCCATGGTGACACCGTGGGGAATCATGGAACCACATGGAAATGTGTTCCTCATGAGACACAGCAGGGCCTTGTTGGAACCAAAGACACCTCTGCAAAAAGCAGGGTAGCTCACAGAACCAAGGAGTCCATTGTTACAATAGAAAACCTATGGAAGCAAGGAGACCATTGTGACCCAGTGGGGCCACATGGAAGCCACGGAGCCATTGTGACCCAGTGGGGCCTCATGGAATCAAGGAGACCATGGTGACACAGGTGGTGCACATGAAGCCAAGGAGCCATTGTGACCCAGTGGGGCCTCATGGAATCAAGGAGACCATGGTGACACAGGTGATGCACATGAAGCCAAGGAGCCATTGTGACACAGTGGGGCCTCATGGAATCAAGGAGACCATGGTGACACAGGTGATGCACATGAAGCCAAGGAGCCATTGTGACACAGTGGGGCCTCATGGAATCAAGGAGACCATGGTGACACAGGTGATGCACATGAAGCCAAGGAGCCATTGTGACCCAGTGGGGCCTCATGGAATCAAGGAGACCATGGTGACACAGGTGATGCACATGAATCCAAGGAGCCATTGTGACACAGTGGGGCCTCATGGAATCAAGGAGACCATGGTGACACAGGTGATGCACATGAAGCCAAGGAGCCATTGTGACACAGTGGGGCCTCATGGAATCAAGGAGACCATGGTGACACAGGTGATGCACATGAAGCCAAGGAGCCATTGTGACACAGCGGGGCTTCTTCCCTTCAGCTCTGCAGCTGGCTGTCCCAGCCCACAGCACCATGTGCCAACTGCTCTCCTCAGGGCTCTGCCTGCACACAGGCCCAGAGAAGTTTTCCTGTTTGTAAGGAAAGAATGGAAAAGCCTGAGCAGGTTTCCTAAACAACAAACCCCACATGCTGAGTCCAGGCTGCCTGCAATCATGTCCCCTTTCTACAAGGGACACTGTGAGCAGGAATGATGTCTGGGAGCAGAATTCTCGCAGTCTTTCCACGGAATTCTCTGTCCCTGTCCTTTGCCTGGCTCTCTGTTGCAGATGGAAGCTGCTGCTGCCATTCTCTGCTTGAAGCCCTCTTTTGATGCAAGCAGATGCTCCCAGGTGTGTTCAGCAGCTGTTGCTCAGTGTTGATGCAAAGCTTTTGTGTTCCTCATGGAAGCAAGGAGCCATTGTGACACTGCAGGGGCTCATGGCATCAAGGAGACAATTGTGACACTACAGAACCTCCTAGAAACAAGACTCCATGATGACACCGTCGGGAATCATGGAACCACATGGAAATGTGTTCCTCATGAGACGCAGCAGGGCCTTGTTGGAACCAAAGACACCTCTGCAAAAAGCAGGGTAGCTCACAGAACCAAGGAGTCCATTGTTACAATAGAAAACCTATGGAAGCAAGGAGACCATTGTGACCCAGTGGGGCCACATGGAAGCCACGGAGCCATTGTGACCCAGTGGGGCCTCATGGAATCAAGGAGACCATGGTGACACAGGTGATGCACATGAAGCCAAGGAGCCATTGTGACCCAGTGGGGCCTCATGGAATCAAGGAGACCATGGTGACACAGGTGATGCACATGAAGCCAAGGAGCCATTGTGACACAGTGGGGCCTCATGGAATCAAGGAGACCATGGTGACACAGGTGATGCACATGAAGCCAAGGACCCATTGTGACACAGTGGAGGCTCATGGAATCAAGGAGACCATGGTGACACAGGTGATGCACATGAAGCCAAGGAGCCATTGTGACACAGTGGGGGCTCATGGAATCAAGGAGACCATGGTGACACAGGTGATGCACATGAAGCCAAGGAGCCATTGTGACACAGCGGGGCTTCTTCCCTTCACCTCTGCAGCTGGCTGTCCCAGCCCACAGCACCATGTGCCAAGTGCTTTCCTCAGGGCTCTGCCTGCACACAGGCCCAGAGAAGTTTTCCTGTTTGTAAGGAAAGAATGAAAAAGCCTGAGCAGGTTCCCTAGACAACCAAACCCACATGCTTAGTCCAGGCTGCCTGCAATGATGTCCCCTTTCTACAAGGGACACTGTGAGCAGGAATGATCTCTGGGAGCAGAATTCTAGCAGTCTTTCCACGGAATTCTCTGTCCCTGTCCTTTGCCTGGCTCTCTGTTGCAGATGGAAGCTGCTGCTGCCATTCTCTGCTTGAAGCCCTCGTTTGATGCAAGCAGATGCTCCCAGGTGTGTTCAGCAGCTGTTGCTCAGTGTTGATGCAAAGCTTTTGTGTTCCTCATGGAAGCAAGGAGCCATTGTGACACTGCAGGGGCTCATGGCATCAAGGAGACAATTGTGACACTACAGAACCTCCTAGAAACAAGGCTCCATGGTGACACCGTGGGGAATCATGGAACCACATGGAAATGTGTTCCTCATGAGACACAGCAGGGCCTTGTTGGAACCAAAGACACCTCTGCAAAAAGCAGGGTAGCTCACAGAACCAAGGAGTCCATTGTTACAATAGAAAACCTATGGAAGCAAGGGGCCATTGTGACACAGTGGGGCCACATGGAAGCCACGGAGCCATTGTGACCCAGTGGGGCCTCATGGAATCAAGGAGACCATGGTGACACAGGTGATGCACATGAAGCCAAGGAGCCATTGTGACACAGTGGGGGCTCATGGAATCAAGGAGACCATGGTGACACAGGTGATGCACATGAAGCCAAGGAGCCATTGTGACACAGTGGGGCCTCATGGAATCAAGGAGACCATGGTGACACAGGTGATGCACATGAAGCCAAGGAGCCATTGTGACACAGCGGGGCTTCTTCCCTTCAGCTCTGCAGCTGGCTGTCCCAGCCCACAGCACCATGTGCCAAGTGCTCTCCTCAGGGCTCTGCCTGCACACAGGCCCAGAGAAGTTTTCCTGTTTGTAAGGAAAGAATGGAAAAGCCTGAGCAGGTTTCCTAAAAAACAAACCCCACATGCTCAGTCCAGGCTGCCTGCAATCATGTCCCCTTTCTACAAGGGACACTGTGAGCAGGAATGATCTCTGGGAGCAGAATTCTCGCAGTCTTTCCACGGAATTCTCTGTCCCTGTCCTTTGCCTGGCTCTCTGTTGCAGATGGAAGCTGCTGCTGCCATTCTCTGCTTGAAGCCCTCTTTTGATGCAAGCAGATGCTCCCAGGTGTGTTCAGCAGCTGTTGCTCAGTGTTGATGCAAAGCTTTTGTGTTCCTCATGGAAGCAAGGAGCCATTGTGACACTGCAGGGGCTCATGGCATCAAGGAGACAATTGTGACACTACAGAACCTCCTAGAAACAAGACTCCATGATGACACCGTGGGGAATCATGGAACCACATGGAAATGTGTTCCTCATGAGACGCAGCAGGGCCTTGTTGGAACCAAAGACACCTCTGCAAAAAGCAGGGTAGCTCACAGAACCAAGGAGTCCATTGTTACAATAGAAAACCTATGGAAGCAAGGAGACCATTGTGACCCAGTGGGGCCACATGGAAGCCACGGAGCCATTGTGACCCAGTGGGGCCTCATGGAATCAAGGAGACCATGGTGACACAGGTGATGCACATGAAGCCAAGGAGCCATTGTGACCCAGTGGGGCCTCATGGAATCAAGGAGACCATGGTGACACAGGTGATGCACATGAAGCCAAGGAGCCATTGTGACACAGTGGGGCCTCATGGAATCAAGGAGACCATGGTGACACAGGTGATGCACATGAAGCCAAGGACCCATTGTGACACAGTGGGGGCTCATGGAATCAAGGAGACCATGGTGACACAGGTGATGCACATGAAGCCAAGGAGCCATTGTGACACAGTGGGGGCTCATGGAATCAAGGAGACCATGGTGACACAGGTGATGCACATGAAGCCAAGGAGCCATTGTGACACAGCGGGGCTTCTTCCCTTCAGCTCTGCAGCTGGCTGTCCCAGCCCACAGCACCATGTGCCAAGTGCTTTCCTCAGGGCTCTGCCTGCACACAGGCCCAGAGAAGTTTTCCTGTTTGTAAGGAAAGAATGAAAAAGCCTGAGCAGGTTCCCTAGACAACCAAACCCACATGCTTAGTCCAGGCTGCCTGCAATGATGTCCCCTTTCTACAAGGGACACTGTGAGCAGGAATGATCTCTGGGAGCAGAATTCTAGCAGTCTTTCCACTGAATTCTCTGTCCCTGTCCTTTGCCTGGCTCTCAGTGTCAGATGGAAGCTGCTGCTGCCATTCTCTGCTTGAAGCCCTCGTTTGATGCAAGCAGATGCTCCCAGGTCTGTTCAGCAGCTGTTGCTCAGTGTTGATGCAAAGCTTTTGTGTTCCTCATGGAAGCAAGGAGCCATTGTGACACTGCAGGGGCTCATGGCATCAAGGAGACAATTGTGACACTACAGAACCTCCTGGAAACAAGGCTCCATGGTGACACCGTGGGGAATCATGGAACCACATGGAAATGTGTTCCTCATGAGACGCAGCAGGGCCTTGTTGGAACCAAAGACACCTCTGCAAAAAGCAGGGTAGCTCACAGAACCAAGGAGTCCATTGTTACAATAGAAAACCTATGGAAGCAAGGAGACCATTGTGACCCAGTGGGGCCACATGGAAGCCACGGAGCCATTGTGACCCAGTGGGGCCTCATGGAATCAAGGAGACCATGGTGACACAGGTGATGCACATGAAGCCAAGGAGCCATTGTGACACAGTGGGGCCTCATGGAATCAAGGAGACCATGGTGACACAGGTGATGCACATGAAGTCAAGGAGCCATTGTGACACAGTGGGGCCTCATGGAATCAAGGAGACCATGGTGACACAGGTGATGCACATGAAGCCAAGGAGCCATTGTGACACAGTGGGGCCTCATGGAATCAAGGAGACCATGGTGACACAGGTGATGCACATGAAGCCAAGGAGCCATTGTGACACAGTGGGGCCTCATGGAATCAAGGAGACCATGGTGACACAGGTGATGCACATGAAGCCAAGGAGCCATTGTGACACAGCGGGGCTTCTTCCCTTCAGCTCTGCAGCTGGCTGTCCCAGACCGAGGCACCATGTGCCAAGTGCTTTCCTCAGGGCTCTGCCTGCACACAGGCCCAGAGAAGTTTTCCTGTTTGTAAGGAAAGAATGGAAAAGCCTGAGCAGGTTCCCTAGACAACCAAACCCACATGCTGAGTCCAGGCTGCCTGCAATCATGTCCCCTTTCTACAAGGGACACTGTGAGCAGGAATGATCTCTGAGAGCAGAATTCTCGCAGTCTTTCCACGGAATTCTCTGTCCCTGTCCTTTGCCTGGCTCTCTGTTGCAGATGGAAGCTGCTGGTGCCTTTCTCAGCTTGAAGCCCTCGTTTGATGCAAGCAGATGATCCCAGGTGTGTTCAGCAGCTGTTGCTCAGTGTTGATGCAAAGCTTTTGTGTTCCTCATGGAAGCAAGGAGCCATTGTGACACTGCAGGGGCTCATGGCATCAAGGAGACAATTGTGACACTACAGAACCTCCTAGAAACAAGACTCCATGATGACACCGTGGGGAATCATGGAACCACATGGAAATGTGTTCCTCATGAGATGCAGCAGGGCCTTGTTGGAACCAAAGACACCTCTGCAAAAAGCAGGGTAGCTCACAGAACCAAGGAGTCCATTGTTACAATAGAAAACCTATGGAAGCAAGGACACCATTGTGACACAGTGGGGCCACATGGAAGCCACGGAGCCATTGTGACACAGTGGGGCCTCATGGAATCAAGGAGACCATGGTGACACAGGTGATGCACATGAAGCCAAGGAGCCATTGTGACACAGTGGGGCCTCATGGAATCAAGGAGACCATGGTGACACAGGTGATTCACATGAAGCCAAGGAGCCATTGTGACACAGTGGGGCCTCATGGAATCAAGGAGACCATGGTGACACAGGTGATGCACATGAAGCCAAGGATCCATTGTGACACAGTGGGGCCTCATGGAATCAGGGAGACCATGGTGACACAGGTGATGCACATGAAGCCAAGGAGCCAATGTGACCCAGTGGGGCCTCATGGAATCAAGGAGACCATGGTGACACAGGTGATGCACATGAAGCCAAGGAGCCATTGTGACCCAGTGGGGCCTCATGGAATCAAGGAGACCATGGTGACACAGGTGATTCACATGAAGCCAAGGAGCCATTGTGACACAGTGGGGGCTCATGGAATCAAGGAGACCATTGTGACACAGGTGATGCACATGAAGCCAAGGAGCCATTGTGACACAGTGGGGCCTCATGGAATCAAGGAGACCATGGTGACACAGGTGATGCACATGAAGTCAAGGAGCCATTGTGACACACTGGGGGCTCATGGAATCAAGGAGACCATGGTGACACAGGTGATGCACATGAAGCCAAGGAGCCATTGTGACACAGTGGCGCCTCATGGAATCAAGGAGACCATGGTGACACAGGTGATGCACATGAAGCCAAGGAGCCATTGTGACACAGTGGGGCCTCATGGAATCAAGGAGACCATGGTGACACAGGTGATTCACATGAAGCCAAGGAGCCATTGTGACACAGTGGGGCCTCATGGAATCAAGGAGACCATGGTGACACAGGTGATGCACATGAAGCCAAGGAGCCATTGTGACCCAGTGGGGCCTCATGGAATCAAGGAGACCATGGTGACACAGGTGATGCACATGAAGCCAAGGAGCCATTGTGACACAGTGGGGCCTGATGGAATCAAGGAGACCATGGTGACACAGGTGATGCACATGAAGCCAAGGAGCCATTGTGACACAGCGGGGCTTCTTCCCTTCACCTCTGCAGCTGGCTGTCCCAGACCGAGGCACCATGTGCCAAGTGCTTTCCTCAGGGCTCTGCCTGCACACAGGCCCAGAGAAGTTTTCCTGTTTGTAAGGAAAGAATGGAAAAGCCTGAGCAGGTTCCCTAGACAACAAACCCCACATGCTGAGTCCAGGCTGCCTGCAATGATGTCCCCTTTCTACAAGGGACACTGTGAGCAGGAATGATCTCTGGGAGCAGAATTCTCACAGTCTTTCCACTGAATTCTCTGTCCCTGTCCTTTGCCTGGCTCTCAGTGTCAGATGGAAGCTGCTGGTGCCTTTCTCAGCTTGAAGCCCTCGTTTGATGCAAGCAGATGCTCCCAGGTGTGTTCAGCAGCTGTTGCTCAGTGTTGATGCAAAGCTTTTGTGTTCCTCATGGAAGCAAGGAGCCATTGTGACACTGCAGGGGCTCATGGCATCAAGGAGACAATTGTGACACTACAGAACCTCCTAGAAACAAGACTCCATGGTGACACCGTGGGGAATCATGGAACCACATGGAAATGTGTTCCTGATGAGACACAGCAGGGCCTTGTTGGAACCAAAGACACCTCTGCAAAAAGCAGGGTAGCTCACAGAACCAAGGAGTCCATTGTTACAATAGAAAACCTATGGAAGCAAGGAGACCATTGTGACCCAGTGGGGCCACATGGAAGCCACGGAGCCATTGTGACCCAGTGGGGCCTCATGGAATCAAGGAGACCATGGTGACACAGGTGATGCACATGAAGCCAAGGAGCCATTGTGACCCAGTGGGGCCTCATGGAATCAAGGAGACCATGGTGACACAGGTGATGCACATGAAGCCAAGGAGCCATTGTGACACAGTGGGGCCTCATGGAATCAAGGAGACCATGGTGACACAGGTGATGCACATGAAGCCAAGGAGCCATTGTGACACAGTGGGGCCTCATGGAATCAAGGAGACCATGGTGACACAGGTGATGCACATGAAGCCAAGGAGCCATTGTGACCCAGTGGGGCCTCATGGAATCAAGGAGACCATGGTGACACAGGTGATGCACATGAAGCCAAGGAGCCATTGTGACCCAGTGGGGCCTCATGGAATCAAGGAGACCATGGTGACACAGGTGATGCACATGAAGTCAAGGAGCCATTGTGACACAGTGGGGCCTCATGGAATCAAGGAGACCATTGTGACACAGGTGATGCACATGAAGCCAAGGAGCCATTGTGACACAGTGGGGCCTCATGGAATCAAGGAGACCATGGTGACACAGGTGATGCACATGAAGCCAAGGAGCCATTGTGACACAGTGGGGCCTCATGGAATCAAGGAGACCATGGTGACACAGGTGATGCACATGAATCCAAGGAGCCATTGTGACACAGTGGGGCCTCATGGAATCAAGGAGACCATGGTGACACAGGTGATGCACATGAAGCCAAGGACCCATTGTGACACAGTGGGGGCTCATGGAATCAAGGAGACCATGGTGACACAGGTGATGCACATGAAGCCAAGGAGCCATTGTGACACAGCGGGGCTTCTTCCCTTCACCTCTGCAGCTGGCTGTCCCAGCCCACAGCACCATGTGCCAACTGCTCTCCTCAGGGCTCTGCCTGCACACAGGCCCAGAGAAGTTTTCCTGTTTGTAAGGAAAGAATGGAAAAGCCTGAGCAGGTTTCCTAAACAACAAACCCCACATGCTCAGTCCAGGCTGCCTGCAATCATGTCCCCTTTCTACAAGGGACACTGTGAGCAGGAATGATCTCTGGGAGCAGAATTCTCGCAGTCTTTCCACGGAATTCTCTGTCCCTGTCCTTTGCCTGGCTCTCTGTTGCAGATGGAAGCTGCTGCTGCCATTCTCTGCTTGAAGCCCTCTTTTGATGCAAGCAGATGCTCCCAGGTGTGTTCAGCAGCTGTTGCTCAGTGTTGATGCAAAGCTTTTGTGTTCCTCATGGAAGCAAGGAGCCATTGTGACACTGCAGGGGCTCATGGGATCAAGGAGACAATTGTGACACTACAGAACCTCCTAGAAACAAGACTCCATGATGACACCGTGGGGAATCATGGAACCACATGGAAATGTGTTCCTCATGAGACGCAGCAGGGCCTTGTTGGAACCAAAGACACCTCTGCAAAAAGCAGGGTAGCTCACAGAACCAAGGAGTCCATTGTTACAATAGAAAACCTATGGAAGCAAGGAGACCATTGTGACCCAGTGGGGCCACATGGAAGCCACGGAGCCATTGTGACCCAGTGGGGCCTCATGGAATCAAGGAGACCATGGTGACACAGGTGATGCACATGAAGCCAAGGAGCCATTGTGACCCAGTGGGGCCTCATGGAATCAAGGAGACCATGGTGACACAGGTGATGCACATGAAGCCAAGGAGCCATTGTGACACAGTGGGGCCTCATGGAATCAAGGAGACCATGGTGACACAGGTGATGCACATGAAGCCAAGGAGCCATTGTGACACAGTGGGGCCTCATGGAATCAAGGAGACCATGGTGACACAGGTGATGCACATGAAGCCAAGGAGCCATTGTGACACAGTGGGGGCTCATGGAATCAAGGAGACCATGGTGACACAGGTGATGCACATGAAGCCAAGGAGCCATTGTGACACAGCGGGGCTTCTTCCCTTCAGCTCTGCAGCTGGCTGTCCCAGCCCACAGCACCATGTGCCAAGTGCTTTCCTCAGGGCTCTGCCTGCACACAGGCCCAGAGAAGTTTTCCTGTTTGTAAGGAAAGAATGAAAAAGCCTGAGCAGGTTCCCTAGACAACCAAACCCACATGCTTAGTCCAGGCTGCCTGCAATGATGTCCCCTTTCTACAAGGGACACTGTGAGCAGGAATGATCTCTGGGAGCAGAATTCTAGCAGTCTTTCCACGGAATTCTCTGTCCCTGTCCTTTGCCTGGCTCTCTGTTGCAGATGGAAGCTGCTGCTGCCATTCTCTGCTTGAAGCCCTCGTTTGATGCAAGCAGATGCTCCCAGGTGTGTTCAGCAGCTGTTGCTCAGTGTTGATGCAAAGCTTTTGTGTTCCTCATGGAAGCAAGGAGCCATTGTGACACTGCAGGGGCTCATGGCATCAAGGAGACAATTGTGACACTACAGAACCTCCTAGAAACAAGGCTCCATGGTGACACCGTGGGGAATCATGGAACCACATGGAAATGTGTTCCTCATGAGACACAGCAGGGCCTTGTTGGAACCAAAGACACCTCTGCAAAAAGCAGGGTAGCTCACAGAACCAAGGAGTCCATTGTTACAATAGAAAACCTATGGAAGCAAGGGGCCATTGTGACACAGTGGGGCCACATGGAAGCCACGGAGCCATTGTGACCCAGTGGGGCCTCATGGAATCAAGGAGACCATGGTGACACAGGTGATGCACATGAAGCCAAGGAGCCATTGTGACACAGTGGGGGCTCATGGAATCAAGGAGACCATGGTGACACAGGTGATGCACATGAAGCCAAGGAGCCATTGTGACACAGTGGGGCCTCATGGAATCAAGGAGACCATGGTGACACAGGTGATGCACATGAAGCCAAGGAGCCATTGTGACACAGCGGGGCTTCTTCCCTTCAGCTCTGCAGCTGGCTGTCCCAGCCCACAGCACCATGTGCCAAGTGCTCTCCTCAGGGCTCTGCCTGCACACAGGCCCAGGAGAAGTTTTCCTGTTTGTAAGGAAAGAATGGAAAAGCCTGAGCAGGTTTCCTAAAAAACAAACCCCACATGCTCAGTCCAGGCTGCCTGCAATCATGTCCCCTTTCTACAAGGGACACTGTGAGCAGGAATGATCTCTGGGAGCAGAATTCTCGCAGTCTTTCCACGGAATTCTCTGTCCCTGTCCTTTGCCTGGCTCTCTGTTGCAGATGGAAGCTGCTGCTGCCATTCTCTGCTTGAAGCCCTCTTTTGATGCAAGCAGATGCTCCCAGGTGTGTTCAGCAGCTGTTGCTCAGTGTTGATGCAAAGCTTTTGTGTTCCTCATGGAAGCAAGGAGCCATTGTGACACTGCAGGGGCTCATGGGATCAAGGAGACAATTGTGACACTACAGAACCTCCTAGAAACAAGACTCCATGATGACACCGTCGGGAATCATGGAACCACATGGAAATGTGTTCCTCATGAGACGCAGCAGGGCCTTGTTGGAACCAAAGACACCTCTGCAAAAAGCAGGGTAGCTCACAGAACCAAGGAGTCCATTGTTACAATAGAAAACCTATGGAAGCAAGGACACCATTGTGACACAGTGGGGCCACATGGAAGCCACGGAGCCATTGTGACCCAGTGGGGCCTCATGGAATCAAGGAGACCATGGTGACACAGGTGATGCACATGAAGCCAAGGAGCCATTGTGACCCAGTGGGGCCTCATGGAATCAAGGAGACCATGGTGACACAGGTGATGCACATGAAGCCAAGGAGCCATTGTGACACAGTGGGGCCTCATGGAATCAAGGAGACCATGGTGACACAGGTGATGCACATGAAGCCAAGGACCCATTGTGACACAGTGGGGGCTCATGGAATCAAGGAGACCATGGTGACACAGGTGATGCACATGAAGCCAAGGAGCCATTGTGACACAGTGGGGGCTCATGGAATCAAGGAGACCATGGTGACACAGGTGATGCACATGAAGCCAAGGAGCCATTGTGACACAGCGGGGCTTCTTCCCTTCACCTCTGCAGCTGGCTGTCCCAGCCCACAGCACCATGTGCCAAGTGCTTTCCTCAGGGCTCTGCCTGCACACAGGCCCAGAGAAGTTTTCCTGTTTGTAAGGAAAGAATGAAAAAGCCTGAGCAGGTTCCCTAGACAACCAAACCCACATGCTTAGTCCAGGCTGCCTGCAATGATGTCCCCTTTCTACAAGGGACACTGTGAGCAGGAATGATCTCTGGGAGCAGAATTCTAGCAGTCTTTCCACTGAATTCTCTGTCCCTGTCCTTTGCCTGGCTCTCAGTGTCAGATGGAAGCTGCTGCTGCCATTCTCTGCTTGAAGCCCTCGTTTGATGCAAGCAGATGCTCCCAGGTGTGTTCAGCAGCTGTTGCTCAGTGTTGATGCAAAGCTTTTGTGTTCCTCATGGAAGCAAGGAGCCATTGTGACACTGCAGGGGCTCATGGCATCAAGGAGACAATTGTGACACTACAGAACCTCCTGGAAACAAGGCTCCATGGTGACACCGTGGGGAATCATGGAACCACATGGAAATGTGTTCCTCATGAGACGCAGCAGGGCCTTGTTGGAACCAAAGACACCTCTGCAAAAAGCAGGGTAGCTCACAGAACCAAGGAGTCCATTGTTACAATAGAAAACCTATGGAAGCAAGGGGCCATTGTGACACAGTGGGGCCACATGGAAGCCAAGGAGCCATTGTGACCCAGTGGGGCCTCATGGAATCAAGGAGACCATGGTGACACAGGTGATGCACATGAAGCCAAGGAGCCATTGTGACACAGTGGGGCCTCATGGAATCAAGGAGACCATGGTGACACAGGTGATGCACATGAAGCCAAGGAGCCATTGTGACACAGCGGGGCTTCTTCCCTTCAGCTCTGCAGCTGGCTGTCCCAGCCCACAGCACCATGTGCCAAGTGCTCTCCTCAGGGCTCTGCCTGCACACAGGCCCAGAGAAGTTTTCCTGTTTGTAAGGAAAGAATGGAAAAGCCTGAGCAGGTTTCCTAAACAACAAACCCCACATGCTGAGTCCAGGCTGCCTGCAATCATGTCCCCTTTCTACAAGGGACACTGTGAGCAGGAATGATCTCTGGGAGCAGAATTCTCGCAGTCTTTCCACTGAATTCTCTGTCCCTGTCCTTTCCCTGGCTCTCAGTGTCAGATGGAAGCTGCTGCTGCCATTCTCAGCTTGAAGCCCTCAATTGATGCAAGCAGATGCTCCCAGGTGTGTTCAGCAGCTGTTGCTCAGTGTTGATGCAAAGCTTTTGTGTTCCTCATGGAAGCAACGAGCCATTGTGACACTGCAGGGGCTCATGGGATCAAGGAGACAATTGTGACACTACAGAACCTCCTAGAAACAAGACTCCATGATGACACCGTCGGGAATCATGGAACCACATGGAAATGTGTTCCTCATGAGACACAGCAGGGCCTTGTTGGAACCAAAGACACCTCTGCAAAAAGCAGGGTAGCTCACAGAACCAAGGAGTCCATTGTTACAATAGAAAACCTATGGAAGCAAGGAGACCATTGTGACCCAGTGGGGCCACATGGAAGCCACGGAGCCATTGTGACCCAGTGGGGCCTCATGGAATCAAGGAGACCATGGTGACACAGGTGATGCACATGAAGCCAAGGAGCCATTGTGACACAGTGGGGCCTCATGGAATCAAGGAGACCATGGTGACACAGGTGATGCACATGAAGCCAAGGAGCCATTGTGACACAGTGGGGCTTCTTCCCTTGAGCTCTGCAGCTGGCTGTCCCAGACCGGGGCACCATGTGCCAAGTGCTCTCCTCAGGGCTCTGCCTGCACACAGGCCCAGGAGAAGTTTTAGTGTTTGTAAGGAAAGAATGGAAAAGCCTGAGCAGGTTCCCTAGACAACCAAACCCACATGCTCAGTCCAGGCTGCCTGCAATGATGTCCCCTTTCTACAAGGGATACTGTGAGCAGGAATGATCTCTGAGAGCAGAATTCTCACAGTCCTTCCACAGAATTCTCTGTCCCTGTCCTTTGCCTGGCTCTCTGTTGCAGATGGAAGCTGCTGCTGCCATTCTCTGCTTGAAGCCCTCTTTTGATGCAAGCAGATGCTCCCAGGTGTGTTCCGCAGCTGTTGCTCAGTGTTGATGCAAAGCTTTTGTGTTCCTCATGGAAGCAAGGAGCCATTGTGACACTGCAGGGGCTCATGGCATCAAGGAGACAATTGTGACACTACAGAACCTCCTAGAAACAAGGCTCCATGCTGACACCGTGGCGAATCATGGAACCACATGGAAATGTGTTCCTCATGAGACGCAGCAGGGCCTTGTTGGAACCAAAGACACCTCTGCAAAAAGCAGGGTAGCTCAAAGAACCAAGGAGTCCATTGTTACAATAGAAAACCTATGAAAGCAAAGAGACCATTGTGACACAGTGGGGCCACATGGAAGCCACGGAGCCATTGTGACCCAGTGCGGCCTCATGGAATCAAGGAGACCATGGTGACACAGGTGATGCACATGAAGCCAAGGAGCCATTGTGACCCAGTGGGGCCTCATGGAATCAAGGAGACCATGGTGACACAGGTGATGCACATGAAGCCAAGGATCCATTGTGACACAGTGGGGCCTCATGGAATCAGGGAGACCATGGTGACACAGGTGATGCACATGAAGCCAAGGAGCCAATGTGACCCAGTGGGGCCACATGGAATCAAGGAGACCATGGTGACACAGGTGATTCACATGAAGCCAAGGAGCCATTGTGACACAGTGGGGGCTCATGGAATCAAGGAGACCATGGTGACACAGGTGATGCACATGAAGCCAAGGAGCCATTGTGACACAGTGGGGCCTCATGGAATCAAGGAGACCATGGTGACACAGGTGATGCACATGAAGCCAAGGAGCCATTGTGACACAGTGGGGCCTCATGGAATCAAGGAGACCATGGTGACACAGGTGATTCACATGAAGCCAAGGAGCCATTGTGACACAGTGGGGGCTCATGGAATCAAGGAGACCATGGTGACACAGGTGATGCACATGAAGCCAAGGAGCCATTGTGAGACAGTGGGGCCTCATGGAATCAAGGAGACCATGGTGAAACAGGTGATTCACATGAAGCCAAGGAGCCATTGTGACACAGTGGGGCCTCATGGAATCAAGGAGACCATGGTGACACAGGTGATGCACATGAAGTCAAGGAGCCATTGTGACACAGTGGGGCCTCATGGAATCAAGGAGACCATGGTGACACAGGTGATGCACATGAAGCCAAGGAGCCATTGTGACCCAGTGGGGCCTCATGGAATCAAGGAGACCATGGTGACACAGGTGATGCACATGAAGCCAAGGAGCCATTGTGACCCAGTGGGGCCTCATGGAATCAAGGAGACCATGGTGACACCGGTGATGCACATGAAGCCAAGGAGCCATTGTGACACAGTGGGGCCTCATGGAATCAAGGAGACCATGGTGACACAGGTGATGCACATGAAGCCAAGGAGCCATTGTGACACAGTGGGGCCTCATGGAATCAAGGAGACCATGGTGACACAGGTGATGCACATGAAGCCAAGGAGCCATTGTGACACAGTGGGGCCTCATGGAATCAAGGAGACCATGGTGACACAGGTGATGCACATGAAGCCAAGGAGCCATTGTGACCCAGTGGGGCCTCATGGAATCAAGGAGACCATGGTGACACAGGTGATGCACATGAAGCCAAGGAGCCATTGTGACCCAGTGGGGCCTCATGGAATCAAGGAGACCATGGTGACACAGGTGATGCACATGAAGCCAAGGAGCCATTGTGACACAGCGGGGCTTCTTCCCTTCAGCTCTGCAGCTGGCTGTCCCACACCGAGGCACCATGTGCCAAGTGCTTTCCTCAGGGCTCTGCCTGCACACAGGCCCAGAGAAGTTTTCCTGTTTGTAAGGAAAGAATGGAAAAGCCTGAGCAGGTTCCCTAGACAACCAAACCCACATGCTGAGTCCAGGCTGCCTGCAATCATGTCCCCTTTCTACAAGGGACACTGTGAGCAGGAATGATCTCTGAGAGCAGAATTCTCACAGTCTTTCCACTGAATTCTCTGTCCCTGTCCTTTGCCTGGCTCTCTGTTGCAGATGGAAGCTGCTGGTGCCTTTCTCAGCTTGAAGCCCTCGTTTGATGCAAGCAGATGATCCCAGGTGTGTTCAGCAGCTGTTGCTCAGTGTTGATGCAAAGCTTTTGTGTTCCTCATGGAAGCAAGGAGCCATTGTGACACTGCAGGGGCTCATGGCATCAAGGAGACAATTGTGACACTACAGAACCTCCTAGAAACAAGACTCCATGATGACACCGTGGGGAATCATGGAACCACATGGAAATGTGTTCCTCATGAGATGCAGCAGGGCCTTGTTGGAACCAAAGACACCTCTGCAAAAAGCAGGGTAGCTCACAGAACCAAGGAGTCCATTGTTACAATAGAAAACCTATGGAAGCAAGGGGCCATTGTGACACAGTGGGGCCACATGGAAGCCACGGAGCCATTGTGACACAGGGGGGCCTCATGGAATCAAGGAGACCATGGTGACACAGGTGATGCACATGAAGCCAAGGAGCCATTGTGACACAGTGGGGCCTCATGGAATCAAGGAGACCATGGTGACACAGGTGATGCACATGAAGTCAAGGAGCCATTGTGACACAGTGGGGCCTCATGGAATCAAGGAGACCATTGTGAGGCAGGTGATGCACATGAAGCCAAGGAGCCATTGTGACACAGTGGGGCCTCATGGAATCAAGGAGACCATGGTGACACAGGTGATGCACATGAAGCCAAGGAGCCATTGTGACACAGGGGGGCCTCATGGAATCAAGGAGACCATGGTGACACAGGTGATGCACATGAATCCAAGGAGCCATTGTGACACAGTGGGGCCTCATGGAATCAAGGAGACCATGGTGACACAGGTGATGCACATGAAGCCAAGGAGCCAATGTGACCCAGTGGGGCCTCATGGAATCAAGGAGACTATGGTGACACAGGTGATGCACATGAAGTCAAGGAGCCATTGTGACACAGTGGGGCCTCATGGAATCAAGGAGACCATTGTGAGGCAGGTGATGCACATGAAGCCAAGGAGCCATTGTGACACAGTGGGGCCTCATGGAATCAAGGAGACCATGGTGACACAGGTGATGCACATGAAGCCAAGGAGCCATTGTGACACAGGGGGGCCTCATGGAATCAAGGAGACCATGGTGACACAGGTGATGCACATGAATCCAAGGAGCCATTGTGACACAGTGGGGCCTCATGGAATCAAGGAGACCATGGTGACACAGGTGATGCACATGAAGCCAAGGAGCCATTGTGACCCAGTGGGGCCTCATGGAATCAAGGAGACCATGGTGACACAGGTGATGCACATGAAGCCAAGGAGCCATTGTGACACAGTGGGGCCTCATGGAATCAAGGAGACCCTGGTGACACAGGTGATGCACATGAAGCCAAGGAGCCATTGTGACACAGTGGGGCTTCTTCCCTTCAGCTCTGCAGCTGGCTGTCCCAGCCCACAGCACCATGTGCCAAGTGCTTTCCTCAGGGCTCTGCCTGCACACAGGCCCAGAGAAGTTTTCCTGTTTGTAAGGAAAGAATGAAAAAGCCTGAGCAGGTTCCCTAGACAACCAAACCCACATGCTTAGTCCAGGCTGCCTGCAATGATGTCCCCTTTCTACAAGGGACACTGTGAGCAGGAATGATCTCTGGGAGCAGAATTCTCGCAGTCTTTCCACAGAATTCTCTGTCCCTGTCCTTTGCCTGGCTCTCTGTTGCAGATGGAAGCTGCTGCTGCCATTCTCTGCTTGAAGCAATCGTTTGATGCAAGCAGATGCTCCCAGGTGTGTTCAGCAGGTGTTGCTCAGTGTTGATGCAAAGCTTTTGTGTTCCTCATGGAAGCAAGGAGCCATTGTGACACTGCAGGGGCTCATGGCATCAAGGAGACAATTGTGACAGTACAGGACCTCCTAGAAACAAGGCTCCATGGTGACACCGTGGCGAATCATGGAACCACATGGAAATGTGTTCCTCATGAGACGCAGCAGGGCCTTGTTGGAACCAAAGACACCTCTGCAAAAAGCAGGGTAGCTCACAGAACCAAGGAGTCCATTGTTACAATAGAAAACCTATGGAAGCAAGGAGACCATTGTGACCCAGTGGGGCCACATGGAAGCCACGGAGCCATTGTGACCCAGTGGGGCCTCATGGAATCAAGGAGACCATGGTGACACAGGTGATGCACATGAAGCCAAGGAGCCATTGTGACCCAGTGGGGCCTCATGGAATCAAGGAGACCATGGTGACACAGGTGATGCACATGAAGCCAAGGAGCCATTGTGACACAGCGGGGCTTCTTCCCTTCACCTCTGCAGCTGGCTGTCCCAGCCCACAGCACCATGTGCCAAGTGCTCTCCTCAGGGCTCTGCCTGCACACAGGCCCAGGAGAAGTTTTCCTGTTTGTAAGGAAAGAATGGAAAAGCCTGAGCAGGTTCCCTAGACAACCAAACCCACATGCTCAGTCCAGGCTGCCTGCAATGATGTCCACTTTCTACAAGGGATACTGTGAGCAGCAATGATCTCTGAGAGCAGAATTCTCACAGTCCTTCCACGGAATGCTCTGTCCCTGTCCTTTCCCTGGCTCTCAGTGTCAGATGGAAGCTGCTGCTGCCATTCTCAGCTTGAAGCCCTCGTTTGATGCAAGCAGATGCTCCCAGGTGCGTTCAGCAGCTGTTGCTCAGTGTTGATGCAAAGCTTTTGTGTTCCTCATGGAAGCAAGGAGCCATTGTGACACTGCAGGGGCTCATGGCATCAAGGAGACAATTGTGACACTACAGAACCTCCTAGAAACAAGACTCCATGATGACACCGTGGAGAATCATGGAACCACATGGAAATGTGTTCCTCATGAGACACAGCAGGGCCTTGTTGGAACCAAAGACACCTCTGCAAAAAGCAGGGTAGCTCACAGAACCAAGGAGTCCATTGTTACAATAGAAAACCTATGGAAGCAAGGAGACCATTGTGACCCAGTGGGGCCACATGGAAGCCACGGAGCCATTGTGACCCAGTGGGGCCTCATGGAATCAAGGAGACCATGGTGACACAGGTGATGCACATGAAGCCAAGGAGCCATTGTGACCCAGTGGGGCCTCATGGAATCAAGGAGACCATGGTGACACAGGTGATGCACATGAAGCCAAGGAGCCATTGTGACCCAGTGGGGCCTCATGGAATCAAGGAGACCATGGTGACACAGGTGATGCACATGAAGCCAAGGAGCCATTGTGACCCAGTGGGGCCTCATGGAATCAAGGAGACCATGGTGACACAGGTGATGCACATGAAGCCAAGGAGCCATTGTGACACAGCGGGGCTTCTTCCCTTCAGCTCTGCAGCTGGCTGTCCCAGACCGGGGCACCATGTGCCAAGTACTCTCCTCAGGGCTCTGCCTGCACACAGGCCCAGGAGAAGTTTTCCTGTTTGTAAGGAAAGAATGAAAAAGCCTGAGCAGGTTCCCTAGACAACCAAACCCACATGCTCAGTCCAGGCTGCCTGCAATGATGTCCCCTTTCTACAAGGGACACTGTGAGCAGCAATGATCTCTGGGAGCAGAATTCTCGCAGTCTTTCCACGGAATTCTCTGTCCCTGTCCTTTGCCTGGCTCTCTGTTGCAGATGGAAGCTGCTGCTGCCATTCTCTGCTTGAAGCCCTCTTTTGATGCAAGCAGATGCTCCCAGGTGTGTTCAGCAGCTGTTGCTCAGTGTTGATGCAAAGCTTTTGTGTTCCTCATGGAAGCAAGGAGCCATTGTGACACTGCAGGGGCTCATGGCATCAAGGAGACAATTGTGACACTACAGAACCTCCTAGAAACAAGGCTCCATGGTGACACCGTGGGGAATCATGGAACCACATGGAAATGTGTTCCTCATGAGACGCAGCAGGGCCTTGTTGGAACCAAAGACACCTCTGCAAAAAGCAGGGTAGCTCACAGAACCAAGGAGTCCATTGTTACAATAGAAAACTTATGGAAGCAAGGAGACCATTGTGACACAGTGGGGCCACATGGAAGCCACGGAGCCATTGTGACCCAGTGGGGCCTCATGGAATCAAGGAGACCATGGTGACACAGGTGATGCACATGAAGCCAAGGAGCCATTGTGACACAGTGGGGCCTCATGGAATCAAGGAGACCATGGTGACACAGGTGATGCACATGAAGCCAAGGAGCCATTGTGACACAGTGGGGCCTCATGGAATCAAGGAGACCATGGTGACACAGGTGATGCACATGAAGCCAAGGAGCCATTGTGACACAGTGGGGCCTCATGGAATCAAGGAGACCATTGTGACACAGGTGATGCACATGAAGCCAAGGAGCCATTGTGACCCAGTGGGGCCTCATGGAATCAAGGAGACCATGGTGACACAGGTGATGCACATGAAGCCAAGGAGCCATTGTGACCCAGTGGGGCCTCATGGAATCAAGGAGACCATGGTGACACAGGTGATGCACATGAAGCCAAGGAGCCATTGTGACACAGGGGGGCCTCATGGAATCAAGGAGACCATGGTGACACAGGTGATGCACATGAAGCCAAGGAGCCATTGTGACACAGTGGGGCCTCATGGAATCAAGGAGACCATGGTGACACAGGTGATGCACATGAAGCCAAGGAGCCATTGTGACACAGCGGGGCTTCTTCCCTTCAGCTCTGCAGCTGGCTGTCCCAGCCCACAGCACCATGTGCCAACTGCTCTCCTCAGGGCTCTGCCTGCACACAGGCCCAGGAGAAGTTTTCCTGTTTGTAAGGAAAGAATGGAAAAGCCTGAGCAGGTTCCCTAGACAACCAAACCCACATGCTCAGTCCAGGCTGCCTGCAATGATGTCCCCTTGCTACAAGGAATACTGTGAGCAGCAATGATCTCTGAGAGCAGAATTCTCACAGTCCTTCCACGGAATGCTCTGACCCTGTCCTTTCCCTGGCTCTCTGTTGCAGATGGAAGCTGCTGCTGCCATTCTCTGCTTGAAGCAATCGTTTGATGCAAGCAGATGCTCCCAGGTGTGTTCAGCAGGTGTTGCTCAGTGTTGATGCAAAGCTTTTGTGTTCCTCATGGAAGCAAGGAGCCATTGTGACACTGCAGGGGCTCATGGCATCAAGGAGACAATTGTGACACTACAGAACCTCCTAGAAACAAGGCTCCATGGTGACACCGTGGCGAATCATGGAACCACATGGAAATGTGTTCCTCATGAGACACAGCAGGGCCTTGTTGGAACCAAAGACACCTCTGCAAAAAGCAGGGTAGCTCACAGAACCAAGGAGTCCATTGTTACAATAGAAAACCTATGGAAGCAAGGGGCCATTGTGACACAGTGGGGCCACATGGAAGCCAAGGAGCCATTGTGACCCAGTGGGGCCTCATGGAATCAAGGAGACCATGGTGACACAGGTGATGCACATGAAGCCAAGGAGCCATTGTGACACAGTGGGGCCTCATGGAATCAAGGAGACCATGGTGACACAGGTGATGCACATGAAGCCAAGGAGCCATTGTGACACAGCGGGGCTTCTTCCCTTCAGCTCTGCAGCTGGCTGTCCCAGCCCACAGCACCATGTGCCAAGTGCTCTCCTCAGGGCTCTGCCTGCACACAGGCCCAGAGAAGTTTTCCTGTTTGTAAGGAAAGAATGGAAAAGCCTGAGCAGGTTTCCTAAACAACAAACCCCACATGCTCAGTCCAGGCTGCCTGCAATCATGTCCCCTTTCTACAAGGGACACTGTGAGCAGGAATGATCTCTGGGAGCAGAATTCTCGCAGTCTTTCCACTGAATTCTCTGTCCCTGTCCTTTCCCTGGCTCTCAGTGTCAGATGGAGGCTGCTGGTGCCATTCTCAGCTTGAAGCCCTCTTTTGATGCAAGCAGATGCTCCCAGGTGTGTTCAGCAGCTGTTGCTCAGTGTTGATGCAAAGCTTTTGTGTTCCTCATGGAAGCAAGGAGCCATTGTGACACTGCAGGGGCTCATGGCATCAAGGAGACAATTGTGACACTACAGAACCTCCTAGAAACAAGGCTCCTTGGGGACACCATGGGGAATCATGGAACCACATGGAAATGTGTTCCTGATGAGACACAGCAGGGCCTTGTTGGAACCAAAGACACCTCTGCAAAAAGCAGGGTAGCTCACAGAACCAAGGAGTCCATTGTTACAATAGAAAACCTATGGAAGCAAGGACACCGTTGTGACACAGTGGGGCCACATGGAAGCCACGGAGCCATTGTGACACAGTGGGGCCTCATGGAATCAAGGAGACCATGGTGACACAGGTGATGCACATGAAGCCAAGGAGCCATTGTGACACAGTGGGGCCTCATGGAATCAAGGAGACCATGGTGACACAGGTGATGCACATGAAGCCAAGGAGCCATTGTGACACAGTGGGGCCTCATGGAATCAAGGAGACCATGGTGACACAGGTGATGCACATGAAGCCAAGGAGCCATTGTGACACAGTGGGGCCTCATGGAATCAAGGAGACCATGGTGACACAGGTGATGCACAGGAAGCCAAGGAGCCATTGTGACACAGCGGGGCTTCTTCCCTTCAGCTCTGCAGCTGGCTGTCCCAGCCCACAGCACCATGTGCCAAGTGCTCTCCTCAGGGCTCTGCCTGCACACAGGCCCAGAGAAGTTTTCCTGTTTGTAAGGAAAGAATGGAAAAGCCTGAGCAGGTTTCCTAAACAACAAACCCCACATGCTCAGTCCAGGCTGCCTGCAATCATGTCCCCTTTCTACAAGGGACACTGTGAGCAGGAATGATCTCTGGGAGCAGAATTCTCGCAGTCTTTCCACTGAATTCTCTGTCCCTGTCCTTTCCCTGGCTCTCAGTGTCAGATGGAGGCTGCTGGTGCCATTCTCAGCTTGAAGCCCTCTTTTGATGCAAGCAGATGCTCCCAGGTGTGTTCAGCAGCTGTTGCTCAGTGTTGATGCAAAGCTTTTGTGTTCCTCATGGAAGCAAGGAGCCATTGTGACACTGCAGGGGCTCATGGCATCAAGGAGACAATTGTGACACTACAGAACCTCCTAGAAACAAGGCTCCTTGGGGACACCATGGGGAATCATGGAACCACATGGAAATGTGTTCCTGATGAGACACAGCAGGGCCTTGTTGGAACCAAAGACACCTCTGCAAAAAGCAGGGTAGCTCACAGAACCAAGGAGTCCATTGTTACAATAGAAAACCTATGGAAGCAAGGACACCGTTGTGACACAGTGGGGCCACATGGAAGCCACGGAGCCATTGTGACACAGTGGGGCCTCATGGAATCAAGGAGACCATGGTGACACAGGTGATGCACATGAAGCCAAGGAGCCATTGTGACACAGTGGGGCCTCATGGAATCAAGGAGACCATGGTGACACAGGTGATGCACATGAAGCCAAGGAGCCATTGTGACACAGTGGGGCCTCATGGAATCAAGGAGACCATGGTGACACAGGTGATGCACATGAAGCCAAGGAGCCATTGTGACACAGTGGGGCCTCATGGAATCAAGGAGACCATGGTGACACAGGTGATGCACAGGAAGCCAAGGAGCCATTGTGACACAGCGGGGCTTCTTCCCTTCAGCTCTGCAGCTGGCTGTCCCAGACCGGGGCACCATGTGCCAAGTACTCTCCTCAGGGCTCTGCCTGCACACAGGCCCAGAGAAGTTTTCCTGTTTGTAAGGAAAGAATGAAAAAGCCTGAGCAGGTTCCCTAGACAACCAAACCCACATGCTCAGTCCAGGCTGCCTGCAATGATGTCCCCTTTCTACAAGGGACACTGTGAGCAGGAATGATCTCTGGGAGCAGAATTCTCGCAGTCTTTCCACAGAATTCTCTGTCCCTGTCCTTTGCCTGGCTCTCTGTTGCAGATGGAAGCTGCTGCTGCCATTCTCTGCTTGAAGCCCTCTTTTGATGCAAGCAGATGCTCCCAGGTGTGTTCAGCAGCTGTTGCTCAGTGTTGATGCAAAGCTTTTGTGTTCCTCATGGAAGCAAGGAGCCATTGTGACACTGCAGGGGCTCATGGCATCAAGGAGACAATTGTGACACTACAGAACCTCCTAGAAACAAGGCTCCATGGTGACACCGTGGCGAATCATGGAACCACATGGAAATGTGTTCCTGATGAGACACAGCAGGGCCTTGTTGGAACCAAAGACACCTCTGCAAAAAGCAGGGTAGCTCACAGAACCAAGGAGTCCATTGTTACAATAGAAAACCTATGGAAGCAAGGACACCGTTGTGACCCAGTGGGGCCACATGGAAGCCACGGAGCCATTGTGACCCAGTGGGGCCTCATGGAATCAAGGAGACCATGGTGACACAGGTGATGCACATGAAGCCAAGGAGCCATTGTGACCCAGTGGGGCCTCATGGAATCAAGGAGACCATGGTGACACAGGTGATGCACATGAAGCCAAGGAGCCATTGTGACACAGCGGGGCTTCTTCCCTTCACCTCTGCAGCTGGCTGTCCCAGCCCACAGCACCATGTGCCAACTGCTCTCCTCAGGGCTCTGCCTGCACACAGGCCCAGGAGAAGTTTTCCTGTTTGTAAGGAAAGAATGGAAAAGCCTGAGCAGGTTCCCTAGACAACCAAACCCACATGCTCAGTCCAGGCTGCCTGCAATGATGTCCACTTTCTACAAGGGATACTGTGAGCAGCAATGATCTCTGAGAGCAGAATTCTCACAGTCCTTCCACGGAATGCTCTGTCCCTGTCCTTTCCCTGGCTCTCAGTGTCAGATGGAAGCTGCTGCTGCCATTCTCAGCTTGAAGCCCTCGTTTGATGCAAGCAGATGCTCCCAGGTGCGTTCAGCAGCTGTTGCTCAGTGTTGATGCAAAGCTTTTGTGTTCCTCATGGAAGCAAGGAGCCATTGTGACACTGCAGGGGCTCATGGCATCAAGGAGACAATTGTGACACTACAGAACCTCCTAGAAACAAGACTCCATGATGACACCGTGGGGAATCATGGAACCACATGGAAATGTGTTCCTGATGAGACACAGCAGGGCCTTGTTGGAACCAAAGACACCTCTGCAAAAAGCAGGGTAGCTCACAGAACCAAGGAGTCCATTGTTACAATAGAAAACCTATGGAAGCAAGGAGACCATTGTGACCCAGTGGGGCCACATGGAAGCCACGGAGCCATTGTGACCCAGTGGGGCCTCATGGAATCAAGGAGACCATGGTGACACAGGTGATGCACATGAAGCCAAGGAGCCATTGTGACCCAGTGGGGCCTCATGGAATCAAGGAGACCATGGTGACACAGGTGATGCACATGAAGCCAAGGACCCATTGTGACACAGTGGGGCCTCATGGAATCAAGGAGACCATGGTGACACAGGTGATGCACATGAAGCCAAGGAGCCATTGTGACCCAGTGGGGCCTCATGGAATCAAGGAGACCATGGTGACACAGGTGATGCACATGAAGCCAAGGAGCCATTGTGACACAGCGGGGCTTCTTCCCTTCAGCTCTGCAGCTGGCTGTCCCAGACCGGGGCACCATGTGCCAAGTACTCTCCTCAGGGCTCTGCCTGCACACAGGCCCAGGAGAAGTTTTCCTGTTTGTAAGGAAAGAATGAAAAAGCCTGAGCAGGTTCCCTAGACAACCAAACCCACATGCTCAGTCCAGGCTGCCTGCAATGATGTCCCCTTTCTACAAGGGACACTGTGAGCAGGAATGATCTCTGGGAGCAGAATTCTCGCAGTCTTTCCACAGAATTCTCTGTCCCTGTCCTTTCCCTGGCTCTCAGTGTCAGATGGAAGCTGCTGCTGCCATTCTCTGCTTGAAGCCCTCTTTTGATGCAAGCAGATGCTCCCAGGTGTGTTCAGCAGCTGTTGCTCAGTGTTGATGCAAAGCTTTTGTGTTCCTCATGGAAGCAAGGAGCCATTGTGACACTGCAGGGGCTCATGGCATCAAGGAGACAATTGTGACAGTACAGAACCTCCTAGAAACAAGGCTCCATGGTGACACCGTGGGGAATCATGGAACCACATGGAAATGTGTTCCTCATGAGACGCAGCAGGGCCTTGTTGGAACCAAAGACACCTCTGCAAAAAGCAGGGTAGCTCACAGAACCAAGGAGTCCATTGTTACAATAGAAAACCTATGGAAGCAAGGAGACCATTGTGACACAGTGGGGCCACATGGAAGCCACGGAGCCATTGTGACCCAGTGGGGCCTCATGGAATCAAGGAGACCATGGTGACACAGGTGATGCACATGAAGCCAAGGAGCCATTGTGACCCAGTGGGGCCTCATGGAATCAAGGAGACCATGGTGACACAGGTGATGCACATGAAGCCAAGGAGCCATTGTGACACAGTGGGGCCTCATGGAATCAAGGAGACCATGGTGACACAGGTGATGCACATGAAGCCAAGGAGCCATTGTGACACAGTGGGGGCTCATGGAATCAAGGAGACCATTGTGACACAGGTGATGCACATGAAGCCAAGGAGCCATTGTGACACAACAGGGCCTCATTTAATCAAGGAGACCATGGTGACACAGGTGATGCACATGAAGCCAAGGAGCCATTGTGACACAGTGGGGCCTCATGGAATCAAGGAGACCATGCTGACACAGGTGATGCACATGAAGCCAAGGAGCCATTGTGACCCAGTGGGGCCTCATGGAATCAAGGAGACCATGGTGACACAGGTGATGCACATGAAGCCAAGGAGCCATTGTGACACAGCGGGGCTTCTTCCCTTCACCTCTGCAGCTGGCTGTCCCAGCCCACAGCACCATGTGCCAAGTGCTTTCCTCAGGGCTCTGCCTGCACACAGGCCCAGAGAAGTTTTCCTGTTTGTAAGGAAAGAATGAAAAAGCCTGAGCAGGTTCCCTAGACAACCAAACCCACATGCTCAGTCCAGGCTGCCTGCAATGATGTCCCCTTTCTACAAGGGACACTGTGAGCAGGAATGATCTCTGGGAGCAGAATTCTAGCAGTCTTTCCACAGAATTCTCTGTCCCTGTCCTTTGCCTGGCTCTCTGTTGCAGATGGAAGCTGCTGGTGCCTTTCTCTGCTTGAAGCCCTCGTTTGATGCAAGCAGATGCTCCCAGGTGTGTTCAGCAGCTGTTGCTCAGTGTTGATGCAAAGCTTTTGTGTTCCTCATGGAAGCAAGGAGCCATTGTGACACTGCAGGGGCTCATGGCATCATGGAGACAATTGTGACACTACAGAACCTCCTAGAAACAAGGCTCCATGATGACACCGTGGCGAATCATGGAACCACATGGAAATGTGTTCCTCATGAGACGCAGCAGGGCCTTGTTGGAACCAAAGACACCTCTGCAAAAAGCAGGGTAGCTCACAGAACCAAGGAGTCCATTGCTACAGTATAAAACCTATGGAAGCAAGGACACCATTGTGACACAGTGGGGCCACATGGAAGCCACGGAGCCATTGTGACACAGTGGGGCCTCATGGAATCAAGGAGACCATGGTGACACAGGTGATGCACATGAAGCCAAGGAGCCATTGTGACCCAGTGGGGCCTCATGGAATCAAGGAGACCATGGTGACACAGGTGATGCACATGAAGCCAAGGAGCCATTGTGACACAGTGGGGCCTCATGGAATCAAGGAGACCATGGTGACACAGGTGATGCACATGAAGCCAAGGAGCCATTGTGACACAGCGGGGCTTCTTCCCTTCAGCTCTGCAGCTGGCTGTCCCAGCCCACAGCACCATGTGCCAACTGCTCTCCTCAGGGCTCTGCCTGCACACAGGCCCAGGAGAAGTTTTCCTGTTTGTAAGGAAAGAATGGAAAAGCCTGAGCAGGTTCCCTAGACAACCAAACCCACATGCTCAGTCCAGGCTGCCTGCAATGATGTCCCCTTGCTACAAGGAATACTGTGAGCAGCAATGATCTCTGAGAGCAGAATTCTCACAGTCCTTCCACGGAATGCTCTGACCCTGTCCTTTCCCTGGCTCTCTGTTGCAGATGGAAGCTGCTGCTGCCATTCTCAGCTTGAAGCCCTCGTTTGATGCAAGCAGATGCTCCCAGGTGTGTTCAGCAGCTGTTGCTCAGTGTTGATGCAAAGCTTTTGTGTTCCTCATGGAAGCAAGGAGCCATTGTGACACTGCAGGGGCTCATGGCATCAAGGAGACAATTGTGACACTACAGAACCTCCTAGAAACAAGGCTCCATGGTGACACCGTGGCGAATCATGGAACCACATGGAAATGTGTTCCTCATGAGACACAGCAGGGCCTTGTTGGAACCAAAGACACCACTGCAAAAAGCAGGGTAGCTCACAGAACCAAGGAGTCCATTGTTACAATAGAAAACCTATGGAAGCAAGGAGACCATTGTGACACAGTGGGGGCTCATGGAATCAAGGAGACCATGGTGACACAGGTGATGCACATGAAGCCAAGGAGCCATTGTGACCCAGTGGGGCCTCATGGAATCAAGGAGACCATGGTGACACAGGTGATGCACATGAAGCCAAGGAGCCATTGTGACACAGTGGGGCCTCATGGAATCAAGGAGACCATGGTGACACAGGTGATGCACATGAAGCCAAGGAGCCATTGTGACACAGCGGGGCTTCTTCCCTTCAGCTCTGCAGCTGGCTGTCCCAGCCCACAGCACCATGTGCCAAGTGCTTTCCTCAGGGCTCTGCCTGCACACAGGCCCAGAGAAGTTTTCCTGTTTGTAAGGAAAGAATGAAAAAGCCTGAGCAGGTTCCCTAGACAACCAAACCCACATGCTTAGTCCAGGCTGCCTGCAATGATGTCCCCTTTCTACAAGGGACACTGTGAGCAGGAATGATCTCTGGGAGCAGAATTCTAGCAGTCTTTCCACTGAATTCTCTGTCCCTGTCCTTTGCCTGGCTCTCTGTTGCAGATGGAAGCTGCTGCTGCCATTCTCTGCTTGAAGCCCTCGTTTGATGCAAGCAGATGCACCCAGGTGTGTTCAGCAGCTGTTGCTCAGTGTTGATGCAAAGCTTTTGTGTTCCTCATGGAAGCAAGGAGCCATTGTGACACTGCAGGGGCTCATGGCATCAAGGAGACAATTGTGACACTACAGAACCTCCTAGAAACAAGGCTCCATGGTGACACCGTGGCGAATCATGGAACCACATGGAAATGTGTTCCTCATGAGACACAGCAGGGCCTTGTTGGAACCAAAGACACCTCTGCAAAAAGCAGGGTAGCTCACAGAACCAAGGAGTCCATTGTTACAATAGAAAACCTATGGAAGCAAGGGGCCATTGTGACACAGTGGGGCCACATGGAAGCCAAGGAGCCATTGTGACCCAGTGGGGCCTCATGGAATCAAGGAGACCATGGTGACACAGGTGATGCACATGAAGCCAAGGAGCCATTGTGACACAGCGGGGCTTCTTCCCTTCAGCTCTGCAGCTGGCTGTCCCAGCCCACAGCACCATGTGCCAAGTGCTCTCCTCAGGGCTCTGCCTGCACACAGGCCCAGAGAAGTTTTCCTGTTTGTAAGGAAAGAATGGAAAAGCCTGAGCAGGTTTCCTAAACAACAAACCCCACATGCTCAGTCCAGGCTGCCTGCAATCATGTCCCCTTTCTACAAGGGACACTGTGAGCAGGAATGATCTCTGGGAGCAGAATTCTCGCAGTCTTTCCACTGAATTCTCTGTCCCTGTCCTTTCCCTGGCTCTCAGTGTCAGATGGAGGCTGCTGGTGCCATTCTCAGCTTGAAGCCCTCTTTTGATGCAAGCAGATGCTCCCAGGTGTGTTCAGCAGCTGTTGCTCAGTGTTGATGCAAAGCTTTTGTGTTCCTCATGGAAGCAAGGAGCCATTGTGACACTGCAGGGGCTCATGGCATCAAGGAGACAATTGTGACACTACAGAACCTCCTAGAAACAAGGCTCCTTGGGGACACCATGGGGAATCATGGAACCACATGGAAATGTGTTCCTGATGAGACACAGCAGGGCCTTGTTGGAACCAAAGACACCTCTGCAAAAAGCAGGGTAGCTCACAGAACCAAGGAGTCCATTGTTACAATAGAAAACCTATGGAAGCAAGGACACCGTTGTGACACAGTGGGGCCACATGGAAGCCACGGAGCCATTGTGACCCAGTGGGGCCTCATGGAATCAAGGAGACCATGGTGACACAGGTGATGCACATGAAGCCAAGGAGCCATTGTGACACAGTGGGGCCTCATGGAATCAAGGAGACCATGGTGACACAGGTGATGCACATGAAGCCAAGGAGCCATTGTGACCCAGTGGGGCCTCATGGAATCAAGGAGACCATGGTGACACAGGTGATGCACATGAAGCCAAGGAGCCATTGTGACACAGTGGGGCCTCATGGAATCAAGGAGACCATGGTGACACAGGTGATGCACATGAAGCCAAGGAGCCATTGTGACACAGCGGGGCTTCTTCCCTTCAGCTCTGCAGCTGGCTGTCCCAGCCCACAGCACCATGTGCCAAGTGCTCTCCTCAGGGCTCTGCCTGCACACAGGCCCAGAGAAGTTTTCCTGTTTGTAAGGAAAGAATGGAAAAGCCTGAGCAGGTTTCCTAAACAACAAACCCCACATGCTCAGTCCAGGCTGCCTGCAATCATGTCCCCTTTCTACAAGGGACACTGTGAGCAGGAATGATCTCTGGGAGCAGAATTCTCGCAGTCTTTCCACTGAATTCTCTGTCCCTGTCCTTTCCCTGGCTCTCAGTGTCAGATGGAGGCTGCTGGTGCCATTCTCAGCTTGAAGCCCTCTTTTGATGCAAGCAGATGCTCCCAGGTGTGTTCAGCAGCTGTTGCTCAGTGTTGATGCAAAGCTTTTGTGTTCCTCATGGAAGCAAGGAGCCATTGTGACACTGCAGGGGCTCATGGCATCAAGGAGACAATTGTGACAGTACAGAACCTCCTAGAAACAAGGCTCCATGGTGACACCGTGGCGAATCATGGAACCACATGGAAATGTGTTCCTCATGAGACACAGCAGGGCCTTGTTGGAACCAAAGACACCAGTGCAAAAAGCAGGGTAGCTCACAGAACCAAGGAGTCCATTGTTACAATAGAAAACCTATGGAAGCAAGGAGACCATTGTGACACAGTGGGGCCACATGGAAGCCACGGAGCCATTGTGACCCAGTGGGGCCTCATGGAATCAAGGAGACCATGGTGACACAGGTGATGCACATGAAGCCAAGGAGCCATTGTGACCCAGTGGGGCCTCATGGAATCAAGGAGACCATGGTGACACAGGTGATGCACATGAAGCCAAGGAGCCATTGTGACACAGCGGGGCTTCTTCCCTTCAGCTCTGCAGCTGGCTGTCCCAGCCCACAGCACCATGTGCCAAGTGCTCTCCTCAGGGCTCTGCCTGCACACAGGCCCAGAGAAGTTTTCCTGTTTGTAAGGAAAGAATGGAAAAGCCTGAGCAGGTTTCCTAAACAACAAACCCCACATGCTCAGTCCAGGCTGCCTGCAATCATGTCCCCTTTCTACAAGGGACACTGTGAGCAGGAATGATCTCTGGGAGCAGAATTCTCGCAGTCTTTCCACTGAATTCTCTGTCCCTGTCCTTTCCCTGGCTCTCAGTGTCAGATGGAGGCTGCTGGTGCCATTCTCAGCTTGAAGCCCTCTTTTGATGCAAGCAGATGCTCCCAGGTGTGTTCAGCAGCTGTTGCTCAGTGTTGATGCAAAGCTTTTGTGTTCCTCATGGAAGCAAGGAGCCATTGTGACACTGCAGGGGCTCATGGCATCAAGGAGACAATTGTGACACTACAGAACCTCCTAGAAACAAGGCTCCTTGGGGACACCATGGGGAATCATGGAACCACATGGAAATGTGTTCCTGATGAGACACAGCAGGGCCTTGTTGGAACCAAAGACACCTCTGCAAAAAGCAGGGTAGCTCACAGAACCAAGGAGTCCATTGTTACAATAGAAAACCTATGGAAGCAAGGACACCGTTGTGACACAGTGGGGCCACATGGAAGCCACGGAGCCATTGTGACCCAGTGGGGCCTCATGGAATCAAGGAGACCATGGTGACACAGGTGATGCACATGAAGCCAAGGAGCCATTGTGACACAGTGGGGCCTCATGGAATCAAGGAGACCATGGTGACACAGGTGATGCACATGAAGCCAAGGAGCCATTGTGACACAGTGGGGCCTCATGGAATCAAGGAGACCATGGTGACACAGGTGATGCACATGAAGCCAAGGAGCCATTGTGACACAGTGGGGCCTCATGGAATCAAGGAGACCATGGTGACACAGGTGATGCACATGAAGCCAAGGAGCCATTGTGACACAGCGGGGCTTCTTCCCTTCACCTCTGCAGCTGGCTGTCCCAGACCGGGGCACCATGTGCCAAGTACTCTCCTCAGGGCTCTGCCTGCACACAGGCCCAGAGAAGTTTTCCTGTTTGTAAGGAAAGAATGAAAAAGCCTGAGCAGGTTCCCTAGACAACCAAACCCACATGCTCAGTCCAGGCTGCCTGCAATGATGTCCCCTTTCTACAAGGGACACTGTGAGCAGGAATGATCTCTGGGAGCAGAATTCTCGCAGTCTTTCCACAGAATTCTCTGTCCCTGTCCTTTCCCTGGCTCTCTGTTGCAGATGGAAGCTGCTGCTGCCATTCTCTGCTTGAAGCCCTCTTTTGATGCAAGCAGATGCTCCCAGGTGTGTTCAGCAGCTGTTGCTCAGTGTTGATGCAAAGCTTTTGTGTTCCTCATGGAAGCAAGGAGCCATTGTGACACTGCAGGGGCTCATGGCATCAAGGAGACAATTGTGACAGTACAGAACCTCCTAGAAACAAGGCTCCATGGTGACACCGTGGCGAATCATGGAACCACATGGAAATGTGTTCCTCATGAGACACAGCAGGGCCTTGTTGGAACCAAAGACACCTCTGCAAAAAGCAGGGTAGCTCACAGAACCAAGGAGTCCATTGTTACAATAGAAAACCTATGGAAGCAAGGAGACCATTGTGACATAGTGGGGCCACATGGAAGCCACGGAGCCATTGTGACCCAGTGGGGCCTCATGGAATCAAGGAGACCATGGTGACACAGGTGATGCACATGAAGCCAAGGAGCCATTGTGACCCAGTGGGGCCTCATGGAATCAAGGAGACCATGGTGACACAGGTGATGCACATGAAGCCAAGGAGCCATTGTGACACAGCGGGGCTTCTTCCCTTCAGCTCTGCAGCTGGCTGTCCCAGCCCACAGCACCATGTGCCAAGTGCTCTCCTCAGGGCTCTGCCTGCACACAGGCCCAGAGAAGTTTTCCTGTTTGTAAGGAAAGAATGGAAAAGCCTGAGCAGGTTCCTAAACAACAAACCCCACATGCTCAGTCCAGGCTGCCTGCAATCATGTCCCCTTTCTACAAGGGACACTGTGAGCAGGAATGATCTCTGGGAGCAGAATTCTCGCAGTCTTTCCACTGAATTCTCTGTCCCTGTCCTTTCCCTGGCTCTCAGTGTCAGATGGAGGCTGCTGGTGCCATTCTCAGCTTGAAGCCCTCGTTTGATGCAAGCAGATGCTCCCAGGTGTGTTCAGCAGCTGTTGCTCAGTGTTGATGCAAAGCTTTTGTGTTCCTCATGGAAGCAAGGAGCCATTGTGACACTGCAGGGGCTCATGGCATCAAGGAGACAATTGTGACACTACAGAACCTCCTAGAAACAAGGCTCCTTGGGGACACCATGGGGAATCATGGAACCACATGGAAATGTGTTCCTGATGAGACACAGCAGGGCCTTGTTGGAACCAAAGACACCTCTGCAAAAAGCAGGGTAGCTCACAGAACCAAGGAGTCCATTGTTACAATAGAAAACCTATGGAAGCAAGGACACCGTTGTGACACAGTGGGGCCACATGGAAGCCACGGAGCCATTGTGACCCAGTGGGGCCTCATGGAATCAAGGAGACCATGGTGACACAGGTGATGCACATGAAGCCAAGGAGCCATTGTGACACAGTGGGGCCTCATGGAATCAAGGAGACCATGGTGACACAGGTGATGCACATGAAGCCAAGGAGCCATTGTGACACAGTGGGGCCTCATGGAATCAAGGGGACCATGGTGACACAGGTGATGCACATGAAGCCAAGGAGCCATTGTGACACAGTGGGGCCTCATGGAATCAAGGAGACCATGGTGACACAGGTGATGCACAGGAAGCCAAGGAGCCATTGTGACACAGCGGGGCTTCTTCCCTTCACCTCTGCAGCTGGCTGTCCCAGACCGGGGCACCATGTGCCAAGTACTCTCCTCAGGGCTCTGCCTGCACACAGGCCCAGAGAAGTTTTCCTGTTTGTAAGGAAAGAATGAAAAAGCCTGAGCAGGTTCCCTAGACAACCAAACCCACATGCTCAGTCCAGGCTGCCTGCAATGATGTCCCCTTTCTACAAGGGACACTGTGAGCAGGAATGATCTCTGGGAGCAGAATTCTCACAGTCTTTCCACTGAATTCTCTGTCCCTGTCCTTTGCCTGGCTCTCTGTTGCAGATGGAAGCTGCTGCTGCCATTCTCTGCTTGAAGCCCTCTTTTGATGCAAGCAGATGCTCCCAGGTGTGTTCAGCAGCTGTTGCTCAGTGTTGATGCAAAGCTTTTGTGTTCCTCATGGAAGCAAGGAGCCATTGTGACACTGCAGGGGCTCATGGCATCAAGGAGACAATTGTGACAGTACAGAACCTCCTAGAAACAAGGCTCCATGGTGACACCGTGGGGAATCATGGAACCACATGGAAATGTGTTCCTCATGAGACGCAGCAGGGCCTTGTTGGAACCAAAGACACCTCTGCAAAAAGCAGGGTAGCTCACAGAACCAAGGAGTCCATTGTTACAATAGAAAACCTATGGAAGCAAGGAGACCATTGTGACCCAGTGGGGCCACATGGAAGCCACGGAGCCATTGTGACCCAGTGGGGCCTCATGGAATCAAGGAGACCATGGTGACACAGGTGATGCACATGAAGCCAAGGAGCCATTGTGACACAGTGGGGCCTCATGGAATCAAGGAGACCATGGTGACACAGGTGATGCACATGAAGCCAAGGAGCCATTGTGACACAGTGGGGGCTCATGGAATCAAGGAGACCATTGTGACACAGGTGATGCACATGAAGCCAAGGAGCCATTGTGACACAACAGGGCCTCATTTAATCAAGGAGACCATGGTGACACAGGTGATGCACATGAAGCCAAGGAGCCATTGTGACACAGTGGGGCCTCATGGAATCAAGGAGACCATGCTGACACAGGTGATGCACATGAAGCCAAGGAGCCATTGTGACCCAGTGGGGCCTCATGGAATCAAGGAGACCATGGTGACACAGGTGATGCACATGAAGCCAAGGAGCCATTGTGACACAGCGGGGCTTCTTCCCTTCACCTCTGCAGCTGGCTGTCCCAGCCCACAGCACCATGTGCCAAGTGCTTTCCTCAGGGCTCTGCCTGCACACAGGCCCAGAGAAGTTTTCCTGTTTGTAAGGAAAGAATGAAAAAGCCTGAGCAGGTTCCCTAGACAACCAAACCCACATGCTCAGTCCAGGCTGCCTGCAATGATGTCCCCTTTCTACAAGGGACACTGTGAGCAGGAATGATCTCTGGGAGCAGAATTCTAGCAGTCTTTCCACAGAATTCTCTGTCCCTGTCCTTTGCCTGGCTCTCTGTTGCAGATGGAAGCTGCTGGTGCCTTTCTCTGCTTGAAGCCCTCGTTTGATGCAAGCAGATGCTCCCAGGTGTGTTCAGCAGCTGTTGCTCAGTGTTGATGCAAAGCTTTTGTGTTCCTCATGGAAGCAAGGAGCCATTGTGACACTGCAGGGGCTCATGGCATCATGGAGACAATTGTGACACTACAGAACCTCCTAGAAACAAGGCTCCATGATGACACCGTGGCGAATCATGGAACCACATGGAAATGTGTTCCTCATGAGACGCAGCAGGGCCTTGTTGGAACCAAAGACACCTCTGCAAAAAGCAGGGTAGCTCACAGAACCAAGGAGTCCATTGCTACAATATAAAACCTATGGAAGCAAGGACACCATTGTGACACAGTGGGGCCACATGGAAGCCACGGAGCCATTGTGACACAGTGGGGCCTCATGGAATCAAGGAGACCATGGTGACACAGGTGATGCACATGAAGCCAAGGAGCCATTGTGACCCAGTGGGGCCTCATGGAATCAAGGAGACCATGGTGACACAGGTGATGCACATGAAGCCAAGGAGCCATTGTGACACAGTGGGGCCTCATGGAATCAAGGAGACCATGGTGACACAGGTGATGCACATGAAGCCAAGGAGCCATTGTGACACAGCGGGGCTTCTTCCCTTCAGCTCTGCAGCTGGCTGTCCCAGCCCACAGCACCATGTGCCAAGTGCTCTCCTCAGGGCTCTGCCTGCACACAGGCCCAGGAGAAGTTTTCCTGTTTGTAAGGAAAGAATGGAAAAGCCTGAGCAGGTTCCCTAGACAACCAAACCCACATGCTCAGTCCAGGCTGCCTGCAATGATGTCCCCTTGCTACAAGGAATACTGTGAGCAGCAATGATCTCTGAGAGCAGAATTCTCACAGTCCTTCCACGGAATGCTCTGACCCTGTCCTTTCCCTGGCTCTCTGTTGCAGATGGAAGCTGCTGCTGCCATTCTCAGCTTGAAGCCCTCGTTTGATGCAAGCAGATGCTCCCAGGTGTGTTCAGCAGCTGTTGCTCGGTGTTGATGCAAAGCTTTTGTGTTCCTCATGGAAGCAAGGAGCCATTGTGACACTGCAGGGGCTCATGGCATCAAGGAGACAATTGTGACACTACAGAACCTCCTAGAAACAAGGCTCCATGGTGACACCGTGGCGAATCATGGAACCACATGGAAATGTGTTCCTCATGAGACACAACAGGGCCTTGTTGGAACCAAAGACACCACTGCAAAAAGCAGGGTAGCTCACAGAACCAAGGAGTCCATTGTTACAATAGAAAACCTATGGAAGCAAGGAGACCATTGTGACACAGTGGGGGCTCATGGAATCAAGGAGACCATGGTGACACAGGTGATGCACATGAAGCCAAGGAGCCATTGTGACATAGTGGGGCCTCATGGAATCAAGGAGACCATGGTGACACAGGTGATGCACATGAAGCCAAGGAGCCATTGTGACACAGTGGGGCCTCATGGAATCAAGGAGACCATTGTGACACAGGTGATGCACATGAAGCCAAGGAGCCATTGTGACACAGTGGGGCCTCATGGAATCCAGGAGACCATGGTGACACAGGTGATGCACATGAAGCCAAGGAGCCATTGTGACACAGCGGGGCTTCTTCCCTTCAGCTCTGCAGCTGGCTGTCCCAGACCGGGGCACCATGTGCCAAGTACTCTCCTCAGGGCTCTGCCTGCACACAGGCCCAGAGAAGTTTTCCTGTTTGTAAGGAAAGAATGAAAAAGCCTGAGCAGGTTCCCTAGACAACCAAACCCACATGCTTAGTCCAGGCTGCCTGCAATGATGTCCCCTTTCTACAAGGGACACTGTGAGCAGGAATGATCTCTGGGAGCAGAATTCTAGCAGTCTTTCCACTGAATTCTCTGTCCCTGTCCTTTGCCTGGCTCTCTGTTGCAGATGGAAGCTGCTGCTGCCATTCTCTGCTTGAAGCCCTCGTTTGATGCAAGCAGATGCTCCCAGGTGTGTTCAGCAGCTGTTGCTCAGTGTTGATGCAAAGCTTTTGTGTTCCTCATGGAAGCAAGGAGCCATTGTGACACTGCAGGGGCTCATGGCATCAAGGAGACAATTGTGACACTACAGAACCTCCTAGAAACAAGGCTCCATGGTGACACCGTGGCGAATCATGGAACCACATGGAAATGTGTTCCTCATGAGACACAGCAGGGCCTTGTTGGAACCAAAGACACCTCTGCAAAAAGCAGGGTAGCTCACAGAACCAAGGAGTCCATTGTTACAATAGAAAACCTATGGAAGCAAGGGGCCATTGTGACACAGTGGGGCCACATGGAAGCCAAGGAGCCATTGTGACCCAGTGGGGCCTCATGGAATCAAGGAGACCATGGTGACACAGGTGATGCACATGAAGCCAAGGAGCCATTGTGACACAGCGGGGCTTCTTCCCTTCAGCTCTGCAGCTGGCTGTCCCAGCCCACAGCACCATGTGCCAAGTGCTCTCCTCAGGGCTCTGCCTGCACACAGGCCCAGAGAAGTTTTCCTGTTTGTAAGGAAAGAATGGAAAAGCCTGAGCAGGTTTCCTAAACAACAAACCCCACATGCTCAGTCCAGGCTGCCTGCAATCATGTCCCCTTTCTACAAGGGACGCTGTGAGCAGGAATGATCTCTGGGAGCAGAATTCTCGCAGTCTTTCCACTGAATTCTCTGTCCCTGTCCTTTCCCTGGCTCTCAGTGTCAGATGGAGGCTGCTGGTGCCATTCTCAGCTTGAAGCCCTCTTTTGATGCAAGCAGATGCTCCCAGGTGTGTTCAGCAGCTGTTGCTCAGTGTTGATGCAAAGCTTTTGTGTTCCTCATGGAAGCAAGGAGCCATTGTGACACTGCAGGGGCTCATGGCATCAAGGAGACAATTGTGACACTACAGAACCTCCTAGAAACAAGGCTCCTTGGGGACACCATGGGGAATCTGTTGGGGTCCCTCCCCTGCCGTGTAGCCCTGGGAGAGGGGCCCTGAGGGCACAGACACGGGGCTTCCCTGTCCCTGCTCAGCCTCGTTCCCATTGGTTGGTTTGTGTTCCCTGCGCGGGAGAAGGACCCTTGGTCCCGTGACTGGAACAGTTCCTCGGCAGAGCTCCGGCCATGCGGCTGGAGAAATAAACATCTCTCTGAAACAGCTATCAAGAATCTGTCTGTCCATATATGTTTCCTTTCCACGGGACTCCTGGTTTGATATATGCGTGTTGCAGGATCCCCACTGCAACAAATGGTGGAGATTTGTGAGCAGAACGATCCCCGATCCCTAAGCGACTGATTTGTGTGAGTAAACCCTGGAAACTTTGGATTCCTCTTCTTGGTTTTGCTTTGCTATTCCGTATCTAAACTATGGAGGAACCGTGGGAAGACTCTTGGCTCTCAGAGCCGCATATGGACATTTATCTTAAACTTAAAATGATTCTTGAACAACGATTTGTGAATTTTAGCTTGATTCAAGCTCAAAAAGAACTGAAACACTTCCTGGCATGGTTGTTTAAGAACTTTTTCTATGTTTCTTGGGATTTAATTCTTACCAAGGGCTTTTGGAAAACCGTTTGGACACAGTTAATACTGGAGTCAAAATATATGCCGATGGAAGAATATTTTCGTGAATATTATTTAGTTACCGAGACTGTTGAGCAATGTCAGCTGTGTCCTGGTGAAGGGAAGCGTGGCGCAGGGACCGTGCGGCCCAGGCCACGTGCACCGAGCGCTCTGCGAGCAGCAGCGAGGCAGTTCCCGCGTGCGGGCGGAGCCACGCGAGCCGCAGTGTCGGTGGCGGAGCGGGGAGCGGCGGGACCCGGCGGGACCCGCACGGCGCAGCACAGCGCGTGGTGGAGCGAGCCCCGGGAACGCCCGGCCGAGAGGGGCGGCGCGCGGGCAGCGGCTGGCGGCGATGGCGGTGGAGCGGAGCCGCGCCCAGCCGAGACGCGCGCTGGAGCGGGGCGCGGGGGAGTCCTCGCTCGGGGGCCCGGCCGAGACGTGGGTGCAGCGCCCGGCAGCGGCAGCGAAGCTGCGACCAGAGGAGGCGACGCACGGAGAACTGAGCGGCGTGGCCCGGCCCGGCCCGCACGGCCCCGAACGCGACCCCGGGAAGAGCGCGCAGGCACCAGCAGCCCCGACAATTCCAACACGGGAGCGACTGAAAGAGAGAACAAAGACGCAGCGAGACAGAAAACAGCAGCCACTCGGAAAAAGGAAAAAATCATAGTAACTAAGACCTTAGGGATAGTAAAATGGTATAATGTTAAGCAAAATTATGGTTTTATAACAAGGTGTGACAACCAGCAAGACATATTCGTGCATAGAACTGCTATTAAAAAGAATAACCCTGAAAAATGCATCCCAAGCTTGGGAGATGGAGAGGTGGTGGAATTTAATATTGTACTAGGGAGAAAAGGGTTACAAGCATCGCAGGTCACTGGGCCTGATGGTGTTCCTGTAAAAGGCAGTATATATGCAAAAAATCGTAGTCATGTTAGACAGTATCTCTATTGTAAGCCCCCCCTACAGTTTCCCTTTCCTAATCCCACCTTTCCCTTTTACCCTATGTCCTATTACCCCCAGTGTATTCCCAATCCGTTTTTTCACCCATGGTTTCCCTCACAAAACCATGCTTTTGCCAATTGTTTCCCCAAAAATCCCTTTCCAATGCCGAGTGGGGGATGAAAAGGGGGAGGGAAGAAGTTAAACCCTCTCCTGCCTCAGTTTCCCCACAAAGCATGCTCAGAGAATTCTGTCTCCCTTCTGTCAGCCCTAAGATGTTCCAGAGAATCTGTTTGGACATTTAAAGACTCAGGAGGGTGGCTTGTTTTGTTTTGAAACTGTTCTTGTTATGTTTATCCAGTTGTTTTCATTCTCCTTTTATTAAAATAAAACGGGTGAGGTGTTGGGGTCCCTCCCCTGCCGTGTAGCCCTGGGAGAGGGGCCCTGAGGGCACAGACACGGGGCTTCCCTGTCCCTGCTCAGCCTCGTTCCCATTGGTTGGTTTGTGTTCCCTGCGCGGGAGAAGGACCCTTGGTCCCGTGACTGGAACAGTTCCTCGGCAGAGCTCCGGCCATGCGGCTGGAGAAATAAACATCTCTCTGAAACAGCTATCAAGAATCTGTCTGTCCATATATGTTTCCTTTCCACGGGACTCCTGGTTTGATATATGCGTGTTGCAGGATCCCCACTGCAACAGGAATCATGGAACCACATGGAAATGTGTTCCTGATGAGACACAGCAGGGCCTTGTTGGAACCAAAGACACCTCTGCAAAAAGCAGGGTAGCTCACAGAACCAAGGAGTCCATTGTTACAATAGAAAACCTATGGAAGCAAGGACACCGTTGTGACACAGTGGGGCCACATGGAAGCCACGGAGCCATTGTGACCCAGTGGGGCCTCATGGAATCAAGGAGACCATGGTGACACAGGTGATGCACATGAAGCCAAGGAGCCATTGTGACACAGTGGGGCCTCATGGAATCAAGGAGACCATGGTGACACAGGTGATGCACATGAAGCCAAGGAGCCATTGTGACCCAGTGGGGCCTCATGGAATCAAGGAGACCATGGTGACACAGGTGATGCACATGAAGCCAAGGAGCCATTGTGACACAGTGGGGCCTCATGGAATCAAGGAGACCATGGTGACACAGGTGATGCACATGAAGCCAAGGAGCCATTGTGACACAGCGGGGCTTCTTCCCTTCAGCTCTGCAGCTGGCTGTCCCAGCCCACAGCACCATGTGCCAAGTGCTCTCCTCAGGGCTCTGCCTGCACACAGGCCCAGAGAAGTTTTCCTGTTTGTAAGGAAAGAATGGAAAAGCCTGAGCAGGTTTCCTAAACAACAAACCCCACATGCTCAGTCCAGGCTGCCTGCAATCATGTCCCCTTTCTACAAGGGACACTGTGAGCAGGAATGATCTCTGGGAGCAGAATTCTCGCAGTCTTTCCACTGAATTCTCTGTCCCTGTCCTTTCCCTGGCTCTCAGTGTCAGATGGAGGCTGCTGGTGCCATTCTCAGCTTGAAGCCCTCTTTTGATGCAAGCAGATGCTCCCAGGTGTGTTCAGCAGCTGTTGCTCAGTGTTGATGCAAAGCTTTTGTGTTCCTCATGGAAGCAAGGAGCCATTGTGACACTGCAGGGGCTCATGGCATCAAGGAGACAATTGTGACACTACAGAACCTCCTAGAAACAAGGCTCCTTGGTGACACCGTGGCGAATCATGGAACCACATGGAAATGTGTTCCTCATGAGACACAGCAGGGCCTTGTTGGAACCAAAGACACCTCTGCAAAAAGCAGGGTAGCTCACAGAACCAAGGAGTCCATTGTTACAATAGAAAACCTATGGAAGCAAGGAGACCATTGTGACACAGTGGGGCCACATGGAAGCCACGGAGCCATTGTGACCCAGTGGGGCCTCATGGAATCAAGGAGACCATGGTGACACAGGTGATGCACATGAAGCCAAGGAGCCATTGTGACCCAGTGGGGCCTCATGGAATCAAGGAGACCATGGTGACACAGGTGATGCACATGAAGCCAAGGAGCCATTGTGACACAGCGGGGCTTCTTCCCTTCAGCTCTGCAGCTGGCTGTCCCAGCCCACAGCACCATGTGCCAAGTGCTCTCCTCAGGGCTCTGCCTGCACACAGGCCCAGAGAAGTTTTCCTGTTTGTAAGGAAAGAATGGAAAAGCCTGAGCAGGTTTCCTAAACAACAAACCCCACATGCTCAGTCCAGGCTGCCTGCAATCATGTCCCCTTTCTACAAGGGACACTGTGAGCAGGAATGATCTCTGGGAGCAGAATTCTCGCAGTCTTTCCACTGAATTCTCTGTCCCTGTCCTTTCCCTGGCTCTCAGTGTCAGATGGAGGCTGCTGGTGCCATTCTCAGCTTGAAGCCCTCTTTTGATGCAAGCAGATGCTCCCAGGTGTGTTCAGCAGCTGTTGCTCAGTGTTGATGCAAAGCTTTTGTGTTCCTCATGGAAGCAAGGAGCCATTGTGACACTGCAGGGGCTCATGGCATCAAGGAGACAATTGTGACACTACAGAACCTCCTAGAAACAAGGCTCCTTGGGGACACCATGGGGAATCATGGAACCACATGGAAATGTGTTCCTGATGAGACACAGCAGGGCCTTGTTGGAACCAAAGACACCTCTGCAAAAAGCAGGGTAGCTCACAGAACCAAGGAGTCCATTGTTACAATAGAAAACCTATGGAAGCAAGGACACCGTTGTGACACAGTGGGGCCACATGGAAGCCACGGAGCCATTGTGACCCAGTGGGGCCTCATGGAATCAAGGAGACCATGGTGACACAGGTGATGCACATGAAGCCAAGGAGCCATTGTGACACAGTGGGGCCTCATGGAATCAAGGAGACCATGGTGACACAGGTGATGCACATGAAGCCAAGGAGCCATTGTGACACAGTGGGGCCTCATGGAATCAAGGAGACCATGGTGACACAGGTGATGCACATGAAGCCAAGGACCCATTGTGACACAGTGGGGCCTCATGGAATCAAGGAGACCATGGTGACACAGGTGATGCACATGAAGCCAAGGAGCCATTGTGACACAGCGGGGCTTCTTCCCTTCACCTCTGCAGCTGGCTGTCCCAGACCGGGGCACCATGTGCCAAGTACTCTCCTCAGGGCTCTGCCTGCACACAGGCCCAGAGAAGTTTTCCTGTTTGTAAGGAAAGAATGAAAAAGCCTGAGCAGGTTCCCTAGACAACCAAACCCACATGCTCAGTCCAGGCTGCCTGCAATGATGTCCCCTTTCTACAAGGGACACTGTGAGCAGGAATGATCTCTGGGAGCAGAATTCTCGCAGTCTTTCCACAGAATTCTCTGTCCCTGTCCTTTCCCTGGCTCTCTGTTGCAGATGGAAGCTGCTGCTGCCATTCTCTGCTTGAAGCCCTCTTTTGATGCAAGCAGATGCTCCCAGGTGTGTTCAGCAGCTGTTGCTCAGTGTTGATGCAAAGCTTTTGTGTTCCTCATGGAAGCAAGGAGCCATTGTGACACTGCAGGGGCTCATGGCATCAAGGAGACAATTGTGACAGTACAGAACCTCCTAGAAACAAGGCTCCATGGTGACACCGTGGCGAATCATGGAACCACATGGAAATGTGTTCCTCATGAGACACAGCAGGGCCTTGTTGGAACCAAAGACACCTCTGCAAAAAGCAGGGTAGCTCACAGAACCAAGGAGTCCATTGTTACAATAGAAAACCTATGGAAGCAAGGAGACCATTGTGACATAGTGGGGCCACATGGAAGCCACGGAGCCATTGTGACCCAGTGGGGCCTCATGGAATCAAGGAGACCATGGTGACACAGGTGATGCACATGAAGCCAAGGAGCCATTGTGACCCAGTGGGGCCTCATGGAATCAAGGAGACCATGGTGACACAGGTGATGCACATGAAGCCAAGGAGCCATTGTGACACAGCGGGGCTTCTTCCCTTCAGCTCTGCAGCTGGCTGTCCCAGCCCACAGCACCATGTGCCAAGTGCTCTCCTCAGGGCTCTGCCTGCACACAGGCCCAGAGAAGTTTTCCTGTTTGTAAGGAAAGAATGGAAAAGCCTGAGCAGGTTCCTAAACAACAAACCCCACATGCTCAGTCCAGGCTGCCTGCAATCATGTCCCCTTTCTACAAGGGACACTGTGAGCAGGAATGATCTCTGGGAGCAGAATTCTCGCAGTCTTTCCACTGAATTCTCTGTCCCTGTCCTTTCCCTGGCTCTCAGTGTCAGATGGAGGCTGCTGGTGCCATTCTCAGCTTGAAGCCCTCTTTTGATGCAAGCAGATGCTCCCAGGTGTGTTCAGCAGCTGTTGCTCAGTGTTGATGCAAAGCTTTTGTGTTCCTCATGGAAGCAAGGAGCCATTGTGACACTGCAGGGGCTCATGGCATCAAGGAGACAATTGTGACACTACAGAACCTCCTAGAAACAAGGCTCCTTGGGGACACCATGGGGAATCATGGAACCACATGGAAATGTGTTCCTGATGAGACACAGCAGGGCCTTGTTGGAACCAAAGACACCTCTGCAAAAAGCAGGGTAGCTCACAGAACCAAGGAGTCCATTGTTACAATAGAAAACCTATGGAAGCAAGGACACCGTTGTGACACAGTGGGGCCACATGGAAGCCACGGAGCCATTGTGACACAGTGGGGCCTCATGGAATCAAGGAGACCATGGTGACACAGGTGATGCACATGAAGCCAAGGAGCCATTGTGACACAGTGGGGCCTCATGGAATCAAGGAGACCATGGTGACACAGGTGATGCACATGAAGCCAAGGAGCCATTGTGACACAGTGGGGCCTCATGGAATCAAGGGGACCATGGTGACACAGGTGATGCACATGAAGCCAAGGAGCCATTGTGACACAGTGGGGCCTCATGGAATCAAGGAGACCATGGTGACACAGGTGATGCACAGGAAGCCAAGGAGCCATTGTGACACAGCGGGGCTTCTTCCCTTCACCTCTGCAGCTGGCTGTCCCAGACCGGGGCACCATGTGCCAAGTACTCTCCTCAGGGCTCTGCCTGCACACAGGCCCAGAGAAGTTTTCCTGTTTGTAAGGAAAGAATGAAAAAGCCTGAGCAGGTTCCCTAGACAACCAAACCCACATGCTCAGTCCAGGCTGCCTGCAATGATGTCCCCTTTCTACAAGGGACACTGTGAGCAGGAATGATCTCTGAGAGCAGAATTCTCGCAGTCTTTCCACAGAATTCTCTGTCCCTGTCCTTTCCCTGGCTCTCAGTGTCAGATGGAAGCTGCTGCTGCCATTCTCTGCTTGAAGCCCTCTTTTGATGCAAGCAGATGCTCCCAGGTGTGTTCAGCAGCTGTTGCTCAGTGTTGATGCAAAGCTTTTGTGTTCCTCATGGAAGCAAGGAGCCATTGTGACACTGCAGGGGCTCATGGCATCAAGGAGACAATTGTGACAGTACAGAACCTCCTAGAAACAAGGCTCCATGGTGACACCGTGGGGAATCATGGAACCACATGGAAATGTGTTCCTCATGAGACGCAGCAGGGCCTTGTTGGAACCAAAGACACCTCTGCAAAAAGCAGGGTAGCTCACAGAACCAAGGAGTCCATTGTTACAATAGAAAACCTATGGAAGCAAGGAGACCATTGTGACCCAGTGGGGCCACATGGAAGCCACGGAGCCATTGTGACCCAGTGGGGCCTCATGGAATCAAGGAGACCATGGTGACACAGGTGATGCACATGAAGCCAAGGAGCCATTGTGACACAGTGGGGCCTCATGGAATCAAGGAGACCATGGTGACACAGGTGATGCACATGAAGCCAAGGAGCCATTGTGACACAGTGGGGGCTCATGGAATCAAGGAGACCATTGTGACACAGGTGATGCACATGAAGCCAAGGAGCCATTGTGACACAACAGGGCCTCATTTAATCAAGGAGACCATGGTGAGACAGGTGATGCACATGAAGCCAAGGAGCCATTGTGACACAGTGGGGCCTCATGGAATCAAGGAGACCATGCTGACACAGGTGATGCACATGAAGCCAAGGAGCCATTGTGACCCAGTGGGGCCTCATGGAATCAAGGAGACCATGGTGACACAGGTGATGCACATGAAGCCAAGGAGCCATTGTGACACAGCGGGGCTTCTTCCCTTCAGCTCTGCAGCTGGCTGTCCCAGCCCACAGCACCATGTGCCAAGTGCTTTCCTCAGGGCTCTGCCTGCACACAGGCCCAGAGAAGTTTTCCTGTTTGTAAGGAAAGAATGAAAAAGCCTGAGCAGGTTCCCTAGACAACCAAACCCACATGCTCAGTCCAGGCTGCCTGCAATGATGTCCCCTTTCTACAAGGGACACTGTGAGCAGGAATGATCTCTGGGAGCAGAATTCTAGCAGTCTTTCCACAGAATTCTCTGTCCCTGTCCTTTGCCTGGCTCTCTGTTGCAGATGGAAGCTGCTGGTGCCTTTCTCTGCTTGAAGCCCTCGTTTGATGCAAGCAGATGCTCCCAGGTGTGTTCAGCAGCTGTTGCTCAGTGTTGATGCAAAGCTTTTGTGTTCCTCATGGAAGCAAGGAGCCATTGTGACACTGCAGGGGCTCATGGCATCATGGAGACAATTGTGACACTACAGAACCTCCTAGAAACAAGGCTCCATGATGACACCGTGGCGAATCATGGAACCACATGGAAATGTGTTCCTCATGAGACGCAGCAGGGCCTTGTTGGAACCAAAGACACCTCTGCAAAAAGCAGGGTAGCTCACAGAACCAAGGAGTCCATTGCTACAATATAAAACCTATGGAAGCAAGGACACCATTGTGACACAGTGGGGCCACATGGAAGCCACGGAGCCATTGTGACACAGTGGGGCCTCATGGAATCAAGGAGACCATGGTGACACAGGTGATGCACATGAAGCCAAGGAGCCATTGTGACCCAGTGGGGCCTCATGGAATCAAGGAGACCATGGTGACACAGGTGATGCACATGAAGCCAAGGAGCCATTGTGACACAGTGGGGCCTCATGGAATCAAGGAGACCATGGTGACACAGGTGATGCACATGAAGCCAAGGAGCCATTGTGACACAGCGGGGCTTCTTCCCTTCAGCTCTGCAGCTGGCTGTCCCAGCCCACAGCACCATGTGCCAACTGCTCTCCTCAGGGCTCTGCCTGCACACAGGCCCAGGAGAAGTTTTCCTGTTTGTAAGGAAAGAATGGAAAAGCCTGAGCAGGTTCCCTAGACAACCAAACCCACATGCTCAGTCCAGGCTGCCTGCAATGATGTCCCCTTGCTACAAGGAATACTGTGAGCAGCAATGATCTCTGAGAGCAGAATTCTCACAGTCCTTCCACGGAATGCTCTGACCCTGTCCTTTCCCTGGCTCTCTGTTGCAGATGGAAGCTGCTGCTGCCATTCTCAGCTTGAAGCCCTCGTTTGATGCAAGCAGATGCTCCCAGGTGTGTTCAGCAGCTGTTGCTCGGTGTTGATGCAAAGCTTTTGTGTTCCTCATGGAAGCAAGGAGCCATTGTGACACTGCAGGGGCTCATGGCATCAAGGAGACAATTGTGACACTACAGAACCTCCTAGAAACAAGGCTCCATGGTGACACCGTGGCGAATCATGGAACCACATGGAAATGTGTTCCTCATGAGACACAGCAGGGCCTTGTTGGAACCAAAGACACCACTGCAAAAAGCAGGGTAGCTCACAGAACCAAGGAGTCCATTGTTACAATAGAAAACCTATGGAAGCAAGGAGACCATTGTGACACAGTGGGGGCTCATGGAATCAAGGAGACCATGGTGACACAGGTGATGCACATGAAGCCAAGGAGCCATTGTGACACAGTGGGGCCTCATGGAATCAAGGAGACCATGGTGACACAGGTGATGCACATGAAGCCAAGGAGCCATTGTGACACAGTGGGGCCTCATGGAATCAAGGAGACCATTGTGACACAGGTGATGCACATGAAGCCAAGGAGCCATTGTGACACAGTGGGGCCTCATGGAATCCAGGAGACCATGGTGACACAGGTGATGCACATGAAGCCAAGGAGCCATTGTGACACAGCGGGGCTTCTTCCCTTCAGCTCTGCAGCTGGCTGTCCCAGCCCACAGCACCATGTGCCAAGTGCTTTCCTCAGGGCTCTGCCTGCACACAGGCCCAGAGAAGTTTTCCTGTTTGTAAGGAAAGAATGAAAAAGCCTGAGCAGGTTCCCTAGACAACCAAACCCACATGCTTAGTCCAGGCTGCCTGCAATGATGTCCCCTTTCTACAAGGGACACTGTGAGCAGGAATGATCTCTGGGAGCAGAATTCTAGCAGTCTTTCCACTGAATTCTCTGTCCCTGTCCTTTGCCTGGCTCTCAGTGTCAGATGGAAGCTGCTGCTGCCATTCTCTGCTTGAAGCCCTCGTTTGATGCAAGCAGATGCTCCCAGGTGTGTTCAGCAGCTGTTGCTCAGTGTTGATGCAAAGCTTTTGTGTTCCTCATGGAAGCAAGGAGCCATTGTGACACTGCAGGGGCTCATGGCATCAAGGAGACAATTGTGACACTACAGAACCTCCTAGAAACAAGGCTCCATGGTGACACCGTGGCGAATCATGGAACCACATGGAAATGTGTTCCTCATGAGACACAGCAGGGCCTTGTTGGAACCAAAGACACCTCTGCAAAAAGCAGGGTAGCTCACAGAACCAAGGAGTCCATTGTTACAATAGAAAACCTATGGAAGCAAGGGGCCATTGTGACACAGTGGGGCCACATGGAAGCCAAGGAGCCATTGTGACCCAGTGGGGCCTCATGGAATCAAGGAGACCATGGTGACACAGGTGATGCACATGAAGCCAAGGAGCCATTGTGACACAGCGGGGCTTCTTCCCTTCAGCTCTGCAGCTGGCTGTCCCAGCCCACAGCACCATGTGCCAAGTGCTCTCCTCAGGGCTCTGCCTGCACACAGGCCCAGAGAAGTTTTCCTGTTTGTAAGGAAAGAATGGAAAAGCCTGAGCAGGTTTCCTAAACAACAAACCCCACATGCTCAGTCCAGGCTGCCTGCAATCATGTCCCCTTTCTACAAGGGACGCTGTGAGCAGGAATGATCTCTGGGAGCAGAATTCTCGCAGTCTTTCCACTGAATTCTCTGTCCCTGTCCTTTCCCTGGCTCTCAGTGTCAGATGGAGGCTGCTGGTGCCATTCTCAGCTTGAAGCCCTCTTTTGATGCAAGCAGATGCTCCCAGGTGTGTTCAGCAGCTGTTGCTCAGTGTTGATGCAAAGCTTTTGTGTTCCTCATGGAAGCAAGGAGCCATTGTGACACTGCAGGGGCTCATGGCATCAAGGAGACAATTGTGACACTACAGAACCTCCTAGAAACAAGGCTCCTTGGGGACACCATGGGGAATCATGGAACCACATGGAAATGTGTTCCTCATGAGACACAGCAGGGCCTTGTTGGAACCAAAGACACCTCTGCAAAAAGCAGGGTAGCTCACAGAACCAAGGAGTCCATTGTTACAATAGAAAACCTATGGAAGCAAGGACACCGTTGTGACACAGTGGGGCCACATGGAAGCCACGGAGCCATTGTGACCCAGTGGGGCCTCATGGAATCAAGGAGACCATGGTGACACAGGTGATGCACATGAAGCCAAGGAGCCATTGTGACACAGTGGGGCCTCATGGAATCAAGGAGACCATGGTGACACAGGTGATGCACATGAAGCCAAGGACCCATTGTGACACAGTGGGGCCTCATGGAATCAAGGAGACCATGGTGACACAGGTGATGCACATGAAGCCAAGGAGCCATTGTGACACAGTGGGGCCTCATGGAATCAAGGAGACCATGGTGACACAGGTGATGCACATGAAGCCAAGGAGCCATTGTGACACAGCGGGGCTTCTTCCCTTCAGCTCTGCAGCTGGCTGTCCCAGCCCACAGCACCATGTGCCAAGTGCTCTCCTCAGGGCTCTGCCTGCACACAGGCCCAGAGAAGTTTTCCTGTTTGTAAGGAAAGAATGGAAAAGCCTGAGCAGGTTTCCTAAACAACAAACCTCACATGCTCAGTCCAGGCTGCCTGCAATGATGTCCCCTTTCTACAAGGGACACTGTGAGCAGGAATGATCTCTGGGAGCAGAATTCTCGCAGTCTTTCCACTGAATTCTCTGTCCCTGTCCTTTCCCTGGCTCTCAGTGTCAGATGGAGGCTGCTGGTGCCATTCTCAGCTTGAAGCCCTCTTTTGATGCAAGCAGATGCTCCCAGGTGTGTTCAGCAGCTGTTGCTCAGTGTTGATGCAAAGCTTTTGTGTTCCTCATGGAAGCAAGGAGCCATTGTGACACTGCAGGGGCTCATGGCATCAAGGAGACAATTGTGACACTACAGAACCTCCTAGAAACAAGGCTCCTTGGGGACACCATGGGGAATCATGGAACCACATGGAAATGTGTTCCTGATGAGACACAGCAGGGCCTTGTTGGAACCAAAGACACCTCTGCAAAAAGCAGGGTAGCTCACAGAACCAAGGAGTCCATTGTTACAATAGAAAACCTATGGAAGCAAGGACACCGTTGTGACACAGTGGGGCCACATGGAAGCCACGGAGCCATTGTGACACAGTGGGGCCTCATGGAATCAAGGAGACCATGGTGACACAGGTGATGCACATGAAGCCAAGGAGCCATTGTGACACAGTGGGGCCTCATGGAATCAAGGAGACCATGGTGACACAGGTGATGCACATGAAGCCAAGGAGCCATTGTGACACAGTGGGGCCTCATGGAATCAAGGGGACCATGGTGACACAGGTGATGCACATGAAGCCAAGGAGCCATTGTGACACAGTGGGGCCTCATGGAATCAAGGAGACCATGGTGACACAGGTGATGCACAGGAAGCCAAGGAGCCATTGTGACACAGCGGGGCTTCTTCCCTTCTGCTCTGCAGCTGGCTGTCCCAGACCGGGGCACCATGTGCCAAGTACTCTCCTCAGGGCTCTGCCTGCACACAGGCCCAGAGAAGTTTTCCTGTTTGTAAGGAAAGAATGAAAAAGCCTGAGCAGGTTCCCTAGACAACCAAACCCACATGCTCAGTCCAGGCTGCCTGCAATGATGTCCCCTTTCTACAAGGGACACTGTGAGCAGGAATGATCTCTGGGAGCAGAATTCTCGCAGTCTTTCCACAGAATTCTCTGTCCCTGTCCTTTCCCTGGCTCTCTGTTGCAGATGGAAGCTGCTGCTGCCATTCTCTGCTTGAAGCCCTCTTTTGATGCAAGCAGATGCTCCCAGGTGTGTTCAGCAGCTGTTGCTCAGTGTTGATGCAAAGCTTTTGTGTTCCTCATGGAAGCAAGGAGCCATTGTGACACTGCAGGGGCTCATGGCATCAAGGAGACAATTGTGACAGTACAGAACCTCCTAGAAACAAGGCTCCATGGTGACACCGTGGCGAATCATGGAACCACATGGAAATGTGTTCCTGATGAGACACAGCAGGGCCTTGTTGGAACCAAAGACACCTCTGCAAAAAGCAGGGTAGCTCACAGAACCAAGGAGTCCATTGTTACAATAGAAAACCTATGGAAGCAAGGAGACCATTGTGACCCAGTGGGGCCACATGGAAGCCACGGAGCCATTGTGACCCAGTGGGGCCTCATGGAATCAAGGAGACCATGGTGACACAGGTGATGCACATGAAGCCAAGGAGCCATTGTGACACAGTGGGGCCTCATGGAATCAAGGAGACCATGGTGACACAGGTGATGCACATGAAGCCAAGGAGCCATTGTGACACAGCGGGGCTTCTTCCCTTCAGCTCTGCAGCTGGCTGTCCCAGCCCACAGCACCATGTGCCAACTGCTCTCCTCAGGGCTCTGCCTGCACACAGGCCCAGGAGAAGTTTTCCTGTTTGTAAGGAAAGAATGGAAAAGCCTGAGCAGGTTCCCTAGACAACCAAACCCACATGCTCAGTCCAGGCTGCCTGCAATGATGTCCCCTTTCTACAAGGGATACTGTGAGCAGCAATGATCTCTGAGAGCAGAATTCTCACAGTCCTTCCACGGAATGCTCTGTCCCTGTCCTTTCCCTGGCTCTCAGTGTCAGATGGAAGCTGCTGCTGCCATTCTCAGCTTGAAGCCCTCTTTTGATGCAAGCAGATGCTCCCAGGTGCGTTCAGCAGCTGTTGCTCAGTGTTGATGCAAAGCTTTTGTGTTCCTCATGGAAGCAAGGAGCCATTGTGACACTGCAGGGGCTCATGGGATCAAGGAGACAATTGTGACACTACAGAACCTCCTAGAAACAAGACTCCATGATGACACCGTGGGGAATCATGGAACCACATGGAAATGTGTTCCTCATGAGACACAGCAGGGCCTTGTTGGAACCAAAGACACCTCTGCAAAAAGCAGGGTAGCTCACAGAACCAAGGAGTCCATTGTTACAATAGAAAACCTATGGAAGCCACGGAGCCATTGTGACCCAGTGGGGCCTCATGGAATCAAGGAGACCATGGTGACACAGGTGATGCACATGAAGCCAAGGAGCCATTGTGACCCAGTGGGGCCTCATGGAATCAAGGAGACCATGGTGACACAGGTGATGCACATGAAGCCAAGGAGCCATTGTGACCCAGTGGGGCCTCATGGAATCAAGGAGACCATGGTGACACAGGTGATGCACATGAAGCCAAGGAGCCATTGTGACACAGTGGGGCCTCATGGAATCAAGGAGACCATGGTGACACAGGTGATGCACATGAAGCCAAGGAGCCATTGTGACACAGCGGGGCTTCTTCCCTTCACCTCTGCAGCTGGCTGTCCCAGACCGGGGCACCATGTGCCAAGTACTCTCCTCAGGGCTCTGCCTGCACACAGGCCCAGGAGAAGTTTTCCTGTTTGTAAGGAAAGAATGAAAAAGCCTGAGCAGGTTCCCTAGACAACCAAACCCACATGCTCAGTCCAGGCTGCCTGCAATCATGTCCCCTTTCTACAAGGGACACTGTGAGCAGGAATGATCTCTGGGAGCAGAATTCTCGCAGTCTTTCCACAGAATTGTCTGTCCCTGTCCTTTCCCTGGCTCTCTGTTGCAGATGGAAGCTGCTGCTGCCATTCTCTGCTTGAAGCCCTCTTTTGATGCAAGCAGATGCTCCCAGGTGTGTTCAGCAGCTGTTGCTCAGTGTTGATGCAAAGCTTTTGTGTTCCTCATGGAAGCAAGGAGCCATTGTGACACTGCAGGGGCTCATGGCATCAAGGAGACAATTGTGACAGTACAGAACCTCCTAGAAACAAGGCTCCATGCTGACACCGTGGCGAATCATGGAACCACATGGAAATGTGTTCCTCATGAGACGCAGCAGGGCCTTGTTGGAACCAAAGACACCTCTGCAAAAAGCAGGGTAGCTCACAGAACCAAGGAGTCCATTGTTACAATAGAAAACCTATGGAAGCAAGGAGACCATTGTGACACAGTGGGGCCACATGGAAGCCACGGAGCCATTGTGACCCAGTGGGGCCTCATGGAATCAAGGAGACCATGGTGACACAGGTGATGCACATGAAGCCAAGGAGCCATTGTGACCCAGTGGGGCCTCATGGAATCAAGGAGACCATGGTGACACAGGTGATGCACATGAAGCCAAGGAGCCATTGTGAGACAGTGGGGCCTCATGGAATCAAGGAGACCATGGTGACACAGGTGATGCACATGAAGCCAAGGAGCCATTGTGACACAGTGGGGGCTCATGGAATCAAGGAGACCATTGTGACACAGGTGATGCACATGAAGCCAAGGAGCCATTGTGACACAACAGGGCCTCATTTAATCAAGGAGACCATGGTGACACAGGTGATGCACATGAAGCCAAGGAGCCATTGTGACCCAGTGGGGCCTCATGGAATCAAGGAGACCATGATGACACAGGTGATGCACATGAAGCCAAGGAGCCATTGTGACCCAGTGGGGCCTCATGGAATCAAGGAGACCATGGTGACACAGGTGATGCACATGAAGCCAAGGAGCCATTGTGAGACAGTGGGGCCTCATGGAATCAAGGAGACCATGGTGACACAGGTGATGCACATGAAGCCAAGGAGCCATTGTGACACAGCGGGGCTTCTTCCCTTCAGCTCTGCAGCTGGCTGTCCCAGCCCACAGCACCATGTGCCAACTGCTCTCCTCAGGGCTCTGCCTGCACACAGGCCCAGGAAAAGTTTTCCTGTTTGTAAGGAAAGAATGGAAAAGCCTGAGCAGGTTCCCTAGACAACCAAACCCACATGCTCAGTCCAGGCTGCCTGCAATGATGTCCCCTTGCTACAAGGAATACTGTGAGCAGCAACGATCTCTGAGAGCAGAATTCTCACAGTCCTTCCACGGAATGCTCTGACCCTGTCCTTTCCCTGGCTCTCTGTTGCAGATGGAAGCTGCTGCTGCCATTCTCTGCTTGAAGCCCTCGTTTGATGCAAGCAGATGCTCCCAGGTGTGTTCAGCAGCTGTTGCTCAGTGTTGATGCAAAGCTTTTGTGTTCCTCATGGAAGCAAGGAGCCATTGTGACACTGCAGGGGCTCATGGCATCAAGGAGACAATTGTGACAGTACAGAACCTCCTAGAAACAAGGCTCCATGGTGACACCGTGGCGAATCATGGAACCACATGGAAATGTGTTCCTCATGAGACACAGCAGGGCCTTGTTGGAACCAAAGACACCACTGCAAAAAGCAGGGTAGCTCACAGAACCAAGGAGTCCATTGTTACAATAGAAAACCTATGGAAGCAAGGAGACCATTGTGACACAGTGGGGCCTCATGGAATCAAGGAGACCATGGTGACACAGGTGATGCACATGAAGCCAAGGAGCCATTGTGACCCAGTGGGGCCTCATGGAATCAAGGAGACCATGGTGACACAGGTGATGCACATGAAGCCAAGGAGCCATTGTGACACAGTGGGGCCTCATGGAATCAAGGAGACCATGGTGACACAGGTGATGCACATGAAGCCAAGGAGCCATTGTGACACAGTGGGGCCTCATGGAATCAAGGAGACCATGGTGACACAGGTGATGCACATGAAGCCAAGGAGCCATTGTGACACAGCGGGGCTTCTTCCCTTCACCTCTGCAGCTGGCTGTCCCAGCCCACAGCACCATGTGCCAAGTGCTCTCCTCAGGGCTCTGCCTGCACACAGGCCCAGAGAAGTTTTCCTGTTTGTAAGGAAAGAATGAAAAAGCCTGAGCAGGTTCCCTAGACAACCAAACCCACATGCTCAGTCCAGGCTGCCTGCAATGATGTCCCCTTTCTACAAGGGACACTGTGAGCAGGAATGATCTCTGGGAGCAGAATTCTCACAGTCTTTCCACTGAATTCTCTGTCCCTGTCCTTTGCCTGGCTCTCTGTTGCAGATGGAAGCTGCTGCTGCCATTCTCTGCTTGAAGCCCTCGTTTGATGCAAGCAGATGCTCCCAGGTGTGTTCAGCAGCTGTTGCTCAGTGTTGATGCAAAGCTTTTGTGTTCCTCATGGAAGCAAGGAGCCATTGTGACACTGCAGGGGCTCATGGCATCAAGGAGACAATTGTGACACTACAGAACCTCCTAGAAACAAGGCTCCATGGTGACACCGTGGGGAATCATGGAACCACATGGAAATGTGTTCCTCATGAGACACAGCAGGGCCTTGTTGGAACCAAAGACACCTCTGCAAAAAGCAGGGTAGCTCACAGAACCAAGGAGTCCATTGTTACAATAGAAAACCTATGGAAGCAAGGGGCCATTGTGACACAGTGGGGCCACATGGAAGCCACGGAGCCATTGTGACACAGTGGGGCCTCATGGAATCAAGGAGACCATGGTGACACAGGTGATGCACATGAAGCCAAGGAGCCATTGTGACCCAGTGGGGCCTCATGGAATCAAGGAGACCATGGTGACACAGGTGATGCACATGAAGCCAAGGAGCCATTGTGACCCAGTGGGGCCTCATGGAATCAAGGAGACCATGGTGACACAGGTGATGCACATGAAGCCAAGGAGCCATTGTGACCCAGTGGGGCCTCATGGAATCAAGGAGACCATGGTGACACAGGTGATGCACATGAAGCCAAGGAGCCATTGTGAGACAGTGGGGCCTCATGGAATCAAGGAGACCATGGTGACACAGGTGATGCACATGAAGCCAAGGAGCCATTGTGACACAGCGGGGCTTCTTCCCTTCAGCTCTGCAGCTGGCTGTCCCAGCCCACAGCACCATGTGCCAAGTACTCTCCTCAGGGCTCTGCCTGCACACAGGCCCAGAGAAGTTTTCCTGTTTGTAAGGAAAGAATGGAAAAGCCTGAGCAGGTTTCCTAAACAACAAACCCCACATGCTCAGTCCAGGCCGCCTGCAATGATGTCCCCTTTCTACAAGGGACACTGTGAGCAGGAATGATCTCTGGGAGCAGAATTCTCGCAGTCTTTCCACTGAATTCTCTGTCCCTGTCCTTTCCCTGGCTCTCAGTGTCAGATGGAGGCTGCTGGTGCCATTCTCAGCTTGAAGCCCTCTTTTGATGCAAGCAGATGCTCCCAGGTGTGTTCAGCAGCTGTTGCTCAGTGTTGATGCAAAGCTTTTGTGTTCCTCATGGAAGCAAGGAGCCATTGTGACACTGCAGGGGCTCATGGCATCAAGGAGACAATTGTGACACTACAGAACCTCCTAGAAACAAGGCTCCTTGGGGACACCAGGGGAATCATGGAACCACATGGAAATGTGTTCCTCATGAGACACAGCAGGGCCTTGTTGGAACCAAAGACACCTCTGCAAAAAGCAGGGTAGCTCACAGAACCAAGGAGTCCATTGTTACAATAGAAAACCTATGGAAGCAAGGACACCGTTGTGACACAGTGGGGCCACATGGAAGCCACGGAGCCATTGTGACACAGTGGGGCCTCATGGAATCAAGGAGACCATGGTGACACAGGTGATGCACATGAAGCCAAGGAGCCATTGTGACACAGTGGGGCCTCATGGAATCAAGGAGACCATGGTGACACAGGTGATGCACATGAAGCCAAGGAGCCATTGTGACACAGTGGGGCCTCATGGAATCAAGGAGACCATGGTGACACAGGTGATGCACATGAAGCCAAGGAGCCATTGTGACCCAGTGGGGCCTCATGGAATCAAGGAGACCATGGTGACACAGGTGATGCACAGGAAGCCAAGGAGCCATTGTGACACAGCGGGGCTTCTTCCCTTCTGCTCTGCAGCTGGCTGTCCCAGACCGGGGCACCATGTGCCAAGTACTCTCCTCAGGGCTCTGCCTGCACACAGGCCCAGAGAAGTTTTCCTGTTTGTAAGGAAAGAATGAAAAAGCCTGAGCAGGTTCCCTAGACAACCAAACCCACATGCTCAGTCCAGGCTGCCTGCAATGATGTCCCCTTTCTACAAGGGACACTGTGAGCAGGAATGATCTCTGGGAGCAGAATTCTCGCAGTCTTTCCACAGAATTCTCTGTCCCTGTCCTTTCCCTGGCTCTCTGTTGCAGATGGAAGCTGCTGCTGCCATTCTCTGCTTGAAGCCCTCTTTTGATGCAAGCAGATGCTCCCAGGTGTGTTCAGCAGCTGTTGCTCAGTGTTGATGCAAAGCTTTTGTGTTCCTCATGGAAGCAAGGAGCCATTGTGACACTGCAGGGGCTCATGGCATCAAGGAGACAATTGTGACAGTACAGAACCTCCTAGAAACAAGGCTCCATGGTGACACCGTGGCGAATCATGGAACCACATGGAAATGTGTTCCTCATGAGACACAGCAGGGCCTTGTTGGAACCAAAGACACCTCTGCAAAAAGCAGGGTAGCTCACAGAACCAAGGAGTCCATTGTTACAATAGAAAACCTATGGAAGCAAGGAGACCATTGTGACCCAGTGGGGCCACATGGAAGCCACGGAGCCATTGTGACCCAGTGGGGCCTCATGGAATCAAGGAGACCATGGTGACACAGGTGATGCACATGAAGCCAAGGAGCCATTGTGACCCAGTGGGGCCTCATGGAATCAAGGAGACCATGGTGACACAGGTGATGCACATGAAGCCAAGGAGCCATTGTGACACAGCGGGGCTTCTTCCCTTCACCTCTGCAGCTGGCTGTCCCAGCCCACAGCACCATGTGCCAAGTGCTCTCCTCAGGGCTCTGCCTGCACACAGGCCCAGGAGAAGTTTTCCTGTTTGTAAGGAAAGAATGGAAAAGCCTGAGCAGGTTCCCTAGACAACCAAACCCACATGCTCAGTCCAGGCTGCCTGCAATGATGTCCACTTTCTACAAGGGATACTGTGAGCAGCAATGATCTCTGAGAGCAGAATTCTCACAGTCCTTCCACGGAATGCTCTGTCCCTGTCCTTTCCCTGGCTCTCAGTGTCAGATGGAAGCTGCTGCTGCCATTCTCAGCTTGAAGCCCTCGTTTGATGCAAGCAGATGCTCCCAGGTGCGTTCAGCAGCTGTTGCTCAGTGTTGATGCAAAGCTTTTGTGTTCCTCATGGAAGCAAGGAGCCATTGTGACACTGCAGGGGCTCATGGCATCAAGGAGACAATTGTGACACTACAGAACCTCCTAGAAACAAGACTCCATGATGACACCGTGGGGAATCATGGAACCACATGGAAATGTGTTCCTGATGAGACACAGCAGGGCCTTGTTGGAACCAAAGACACCTCTGCAAAAAGCAGGGTAGCTCACAGAACCAAGGAGTCCATTGTTACAATAGAAAACCTATGGAAGCAAGGAGACCATTGTGACCCAGTGGGGCCACATGGAAGCCACGGAGCCATTGTGACCCAGTGGGGCCTCATGGAATCAAGGAGACCATGGTGACACAGGTGATGCACATGAAGCCAAGGAGCCATTGTGACCCAGTGGGGCCTCATGGAATCAAGGAGACCATGGTGACACAGGTGATGCACATGAAGCCAAGGAGCCATTGTGACCCAGTGGGGCCTCATGGAATCAAGGAGACCATGGTGACACAGGTGATGCACATGAAGCCAAGGAGCCATTGTGACACAGTGGGGCCTCATGGAATCAAGGAGACCATGGTGACACAGGTGATGCACATGAAGCCAAGGAGCCATTGTGACACAGCGGGGCTTCTTCCCTTCACCTCTGCAGCTGGCTGTCCCAGACCGGGGCACCATGTGCCAAGTACTCTCCTCAGGGCTCTGCCTGCACACAGGCCCAGGAGAAGTTTTCCTGTTTGTAAGGAAAGAATGAAAAAGCCTGAGCAGGTTCCCTAGACAACCAAACCCACATGCTCAGTCCAGGCTGCCTGCAATGATGTCCCCTTTCTACAAGGGACACTGTGAGCAGGAATGATCTCTGGGAGCAGAATTCTCGCAGTCTTTCCACAGAATTCTCTGTCCCTGTCCTTTCCCTGGCTCTCTGTTGCAGATGGAAGCTGCTGCTGCCATTCTCTGCTTGAAGCCCTCTTTTGATGCATGCAGATGCTCCCAGGTGTGTTCAGCAGCTGTTGCTCAGTGTTGATGCAAAGCTTTTGTGTTCCTCATGGAAGCAAGGAGCCATTGTGACACTGCAGGGGCTCATGGCATCAAGGAGACAATTGTGACAGTACAGAACCTCCTAGAAACAAGGCTCCATGCTGACACCGTGGCGAATCATGGAACCACATGGAAATGTGTTCCTCATGAGACGCAGCAGGGCCTTGTTGGAACCAAAGACACCTCTGCAAAAAGCAGGGTAGCTCACAGAACCAAGGAGTCCATTGTTACAATAGAAAACCTATGGAAGCAAGGAGACCATTGTGACACAGTGGGGCCACATGGAAGCCAAGGAGCCATTGTGACCCAGTGGGGCCTCATGGAATCAAGGAGACCATGGTGACACAGGTGATGCACATGAAGCCAAGGAGCCATTGTGACCCAGTGGGGCCTCATGGAATCAAGGAGACCATGGTGACACAGGTGATGCACATGAAGCCAAGGAGCCATTGTGACACAGTGGGGCCTCATGGAATCAAGGAGACCATGGTGACACAGGTGATGCACATGAAGCCAAGGAGCCATTGTGACACAGTGGGGGCTCATGGAATCAAGGAGACCATTGTGACACAGGTGATGCACATGAAGCCAAGGAGCCATTGTGACACAACAGGGCCTCATTTAATCAAGGAGACCATGGTGACACAGGTGATGCACATGAAGCCAAGGAGCCATTGTGACCCAGTGGGGCCTCATGGAATCAAGGAGACCATGGTGACACAGGTGATGCACATGAAGCCAAGGAGCCATTGTGACCCAGTGGGGCCTCATGGAATCAAGGAGACCATGGTGACACAGGTGATGCACATGAAGCCAAGGAGCCATTGTGAGACAGTGGGGCCTCATGGAATCAAGGAGACCATGGTGACACAGGTGATGCACATGAAGCCAAGGAGCCATTGTGACACAGCGGGGCTTCTTCCCTTCAGCTCTGCAGCTGGCTGTCCCAGCCCACAGCACCATGTGCCAAGTGCTCTCCTCAGGGCTCTGCCTGCACACAGGCCCAGGAGAAGTTTTCCTGTTTGTAAGGAAAGAATGGAAAAGCCTGAGCAGGTTCCCTAGACAACCAAACCCACATGCTCAGTCCAGGCTGCCTGCAATGATGTCCCCTTGCTACAAGGAATACTGTGAGCAGCAATGATCTCTGAGAGCAGAATTCTCACAGTCCTTCCACGGAATGCTCTGACCCTGTCCTTTCCCTGGCTCTCTGTTGCAGATGGAAGCTGCTGCTGCCATTCTCTGCTTGAAGCCCTCGTTTGATGCAAGCAGATGCTCCCAGGTGTGTTCAGCAGCTGTTGCTCAGTGTTGATGCAAAGCTTTTGTGTTCCTCATGGAAGCAAGGAGCCATTGTGACACTGCAGGGGCTCATGGCATCAAGGAGACAATTGTGACACTACAGAACCTCCTAGAAACAAGGCTCCATGGTGACACCGTGGCGAATCATGGAACCACATGGAAATGTGTTCCTCATGAGACACAGCAGGGCCTTGTTGGAACCAAAGACACCACTGCAAAAAGCAGGGTAGCTCACAGAACCAAGGAGTCCATTGTTACAATAGAAAACCTATGGAAGCAAGGAGACCATTGTGACACAGTGGGGCCTCATGGAATCAAGGAGACCATGGTGACACAGGTGATGCACATGAAGCCAAGGAGCCATTGTGACACAGGGGGGCCTCATGGAATCAAGGAGACCATGGTGACACAGGTGATGCACATGAAGCCAAGGAGCCATTGTGACACAGTGGGGCCTCATGGAATCAAGGAGACCATGGTGACACAGGTGATGCACATGAAGCCAAGGAGCCATTGTGACACAGTGGGGCCTCATGGAATCAAGGAGACCATGGTGACACAGGTGATGCACATGAAGCCAAGGAGCCATTGTGACACAGCGGGGCTTCTTCCCTTCAGCTCTGCAGCTGGCTGTCCCAGCCCACAGCACCATGTGCCAAGTGCTCTCCTCAGGGCTCTGCCTGCACACAGGCCCAGAGAAGTTTTCCTGTTTGTAAGGAAAGAATGAAAAAGCCTGAGCAGGTTCCCTAGACAACCAAACCCACATGCTCAGTCCAGGCTGCCTGCAATGATGTCCCCTTTCTACAAGGGACACTGTGAGCAGGAATGATCTCTGGGAGCAGAATTCTCACAGTCTTTCCACTGAATTCTCTGTCCCTGTCCTTTGCCTGGCTCTCTGTTGCAGATGGAAGCTGCTGCTGCCATTCTCTGCTTGAAGCCCTCGTTTGATGCAAGCAGATGCTCCCAGGTGTGTTCAGCAGCTGTTGCTCAGTGTTGATGCAAAGCTTTTGTGTTCCTCATGGAAGCAAGGAGCCATTGTGACACTGCAGGGGCTCATGGCATCAAGGAGACAATTGTGACACTACAGAACCTCCTAGAAACAAGGCTCCATGGTGACACCGTGGGGAATCATGGAACCACATGGAAATGTGTTCCTCATGAGACACAGCAGGGCCTTGTTGGAACCAAAGACACCTCTGCAAAAAGCAGGGTAGCTCACAGAACCAAGGAGTCCATTGTTACAATAGAAAACCTATGGAAGCAAGGGGCCATTGTGACACAGTGGGGCCACATGGAAGCCAAGGAGCCATTGTGACCCAGTGGGGCCTCATGGAATCAAGGAGACCATGGTGACACAGGTGATGCACATGAAGCCAAGGAGCCATTGTGAGACAGTGGGGCCTCATGGAATCAAGGAGACCATGGTGACACAGGTGATGCACATGAAGCCAAGGAGCCATTGTGACACAGTGGGGCCTCATGGAATCAAGGAGACCATGGTGACACAGGTGATGCACATGAAGCCAAGGAGCCATTGTGACACAGCGGGGCTTCTTCCCTTCAGCTCTGCAGCTGGCTGTCCCAGCCCACAGCACCATGTGCCAAGTGCTCTCCTCAGGGCTCTGCCTGCACACAGGCCCAGAGAAGTTTTCCTGTTTGTAAGGAAAGAATGGAAAAGCCTGAGCAGGTTTCCTAAACAACAAACCCCACATGCTCAGTCCAGGCTGCCTGCAATCATGTCCCCTTTCTACAAGGGACACTGTGAGCAGGAATGATCTCTGGGAGCAGAATTCTCGCAGTCTTTCCACTGAATTCTCTGTCCCTGTCCTTTCCCTGGCTCTCAGTGTCAGATGGAGGCTGCTGGTGCCATTCTCAGCTTGAAGCCCTCTTTTGATGCAAGCAGATGCTCCCAGGTGTGTTCAGCAGCTGTTGCTCAGTGTTGATGCAAAGCTTTTGTGTTCCTCATGGAAGCAAGGAGCCATTGTGACACTGCAGGGGCTCATGGGATCAAGGAGACAATTGTGACACTACAGAACCTCCTAGAAACAAGGCTCCTTGGGGACACCATGGGGAATCATGGAACTACATGGAAATGTGTTCCTCATGAGACACAGCAGGGCCTTGTTGGAACCAAAGACACCTCTGCAAAAAGCAGGGTAGCTCACAGAACCAAGGAGTCCATTGTTACAATAGAAAACCTATGGAAGCAAGGACACCGTTGTGACACAGTGGGGCCACATGGAAGCCACGGAGCCATTGTGACCCAGTGGGGCCTCATGGAATCAAGGACACCATGGTGACACAGGTGATGCACATGAAGCCAAGGAGCCATTGTGACCCAGTGGGGCCTCATGGAATCAAGGAGACCATGGTGACACAGGTGATGCACATGAAGCCAAGGAGCCATTGTGACCCAGTGGGGCCTCATGGAATCAAGGAGACCATGGTGACACAGGTGATGCACATGAAGCCAAGGAGCCATTGTGACACAGTGGGGCCTCATGGAATCAAGGAGACCATGGTGACACAGGTGATGCACATGAAGCCAAGGAGCCATTGTGACACAGCGGGGCTTCTTCCCTTCAGCTCTGCAGCTGGCTGTCCCAGCCCACAGCACCATGTGCCAAGTGCTCTCCTCAGGGCTCTGCCTGCACACAGGCCCAGAGAAGTTTTCCTGTTTGTAAGGAAAGAATGGAAAAGCCTGAGCAGGTTTCCTAAACAACAAACCCCACATGCTCAGTCCAGGCCGCCTGCAATGATGTCCCCTTTCTACAAGGGACACTGTGAGCAGGAATGATCTCTGGGAGCAGAATTCTCGCAGTCTTTCCACTGAATTCTCTGTCCCTGTCCTTTCCCTGGCTCTCAGTGTCAGATGGAGGCTGCTGGTGCCATTCTCAGCTTGAAGCCCTCTTTTGATGCAAGCAGATGCTCCCAGGTGTGTTCAGCAGCTGTTGCTCAGTGTTGATGCAAAGCTTTTGTGTTCCTCATGGAAGCAAGGAGCCATTGTGACACTGCAGGGGCTCATGGCATCAAGGAGACAATTGTGACACTACAGAACCTCCTAGAAACAAGGCTCCTTGGGGACACCAGGGGAATCATGGAACCACATGGAAATGTGTTCCTCATGAGACACAGCCGGGCCTTGTTGGAACCAAAGACACCTCTGCAAAAAGCAGGGTAGCTCACAGAACCAAGGAGTCCATTGTTACAATAGAAAACCTATGGAAGCAAGGACACCGTTGTGACACAGTGGGGCCACATGGAAGCCACGGAGCCATTGTGACACAGTGGGGCCTCATGGAATCAAGGAGACCATGGTGACACAGGTGATGCACATGAAGCCAAGGAGCCATTGTGACACAGTGGGGCCTCATGGAATCAAGGAGACCATGGTGACACAGGTGATGCACATGAAGCCAAGGAGCCATTGTGACACAGTGGGGCCTCATGGAATCAAGGAGACCATGGTGACACAGGTGATGCACATGAAGCCAAGGAGCCATTGTGACACAGTGGGGCCTCATGGAATCAAGGAGACCATGGTGACACAGGTGATGCACAGGAAGCCAAGGAGCCATTGTGACACAGCGGGGCTTCTTCCCTTCTGCTCTGCAGCTGGCTGTCCCAGACCGGGGCACCATGTGCCAAGTACTCTCCTCAGGGCTCTGCCTGCACACAGGCCCAGAGAAGTTTTCCTGTTTGTAAGGAAAGAATGAAAAAGCCTGAGCAGGTTCCCTAGACAACCAAACCCACATGCTCAGTCCAGGCTGCCTGCAATGATGTCCCCTTTCTACAAGGGACACTGTGAGCAGGAATGATCTCTGGGAGCAGAATTCTCGCAGTCTTTCCACAGAATTCTCTGTCCCTGTCCTTTCCCTGGCTCTCTGTTGCAGATGGAAGCTGCTGCTGCCATTCTCTGCTTGAAGCCCTCTTTTGATGCAAGCAGATGCTCCCAGGTGTGTTCAGCAGCTGTTGCTCAGTGTTGATGCAAAGCTTTTGTGTTCCTCATGGAAGCAAGGAGCCATTGTGACACTGCAGGGGCTCATGGCATCAAGGAGACAATTGTGACAGTACAGAACCTCCTAGAAACAAGGCTCCATGGTGACACCGTGGCGAATCATGGAACCACATGGAAATGTGTTCCTCATGAGACACAGCAGGGCCTTGTTGGAACCAAAGACACCTCTGCAAAAAGCAGGGTAGCTCACAGAACCAAGGAGTCCATTGTTACAATAGAAAACCTATGGAAGCAAGGAGACCATTGTGACCCAGTGGGGCCACATGGAAGCCACGGAGCCATTGTGACCCAGTGGGGCCTCATGGAATCAAGGAGACCATGGTGACACAGGTGATGCACATGAAGCCAAGGAGCCATTGTGACCCAGTGGGGCCTCATGGAATCAAGGAGACCATGGTGACACAGGTGATGCACATGAAGCCAAGGAGCCATTGTGACACAGCGGGGCTTCTTCCCTTCACCTCTGCAGCTGGCTGTCCCAGCCCACAGCACCATGTGCCAACTGCTCTCCTCAGGGCTCTGCCTGCACACAGGCCCAGGAGAAGTTTTCCTGTTTGTAAGGAAAGAATGGAAAAGCCTGAGCAGGTTCCCTAGACAACCAAACCCACATGCTCAGTCCAGGCTGCCTGCAATGATGTCCACTTTCTACAAGGGATACTGTGAGCAGCAATGATCTCTGAGAGCAGAATTCTCACAGTCCTTCCACGGAATGCTCTGTCCCTGTCCTTTCCCTGGCTCTCAGTGTCAGATGGAGGCTGCTGGTGCCATTCTCAGCTTGAAGCCCTCTTTTGATGCAAGCAGATGCTCCCAGGTGTGTTCAGCAGCTGTTGCTCAGTGTTGATGCAAAGCTTTTGTGTTCCTCATGGAAGCAAGGAGCCATTGTGACACTGCAGGGGCTCATGGCATCAAGGAGACAATTGTGACACTACAGAACCTCCTAGAAACAAGGCTCCTTGGGGACACCAGGGGAATCATGGAACCACATGGAAATGTGTTCCTCATGAGACACAGCAGGGCCTTGTTGGAACCAAAGACACCTCTGCAAAAAGCAGGGTAGCTCACAGAACCAAGGAGTCCATTGTTACAATAGAAAACCTATGGAAGCAAGGACACCGTTGTGACACAGTGGGGCCACATGGAAGCCACGGAGCCATTGTGACACAGTGGGGCCTCATGGAATCAAGGAGACCATGGTGACACAGGTGATGCACATGAAGCCAAGGAGCCATTGTGACACAGTGGGGCCTCATGGAATCAAGGAGACCATGGTGACACAGGTGATGCACATGAAGCCAAGGAGCCATTGTGACACAGTGGGGCCTCATGGAATCAAGGAGACCATGGTGACACAGGTGATGCACATGAAGCCAAGGAGCCATTGTGACACAGTGGGGCCTCATGGAATCAAGGAGACCATGGTGACACAGGTGATGCACAGGAAGCCAAGGAGCCATTGTGACACAGCGGGGCTTCTTCCCTTCTGCTCTGCAGCTGGCTGTCCCAGACCGGGGCACCATGTGCCAAGTACTCTTCTCAGGGCTCTGCCTGCACACAGGCCCAGAGAAGTTTTCCTGTTTGTAAGGAAAGAATGAAAAAGCCTGAGCAGGTTCCCTAGACAACCAAACCCACATGCTCAGTCCAGGCTGCCTGCAATGATGTCCCCTTTCTACAAGGGACACTGTGAGCAGGAATGATCTCTGGGAGCAGAATTCTCGCAGTCTTTCCACAGAATTCTCTGTCCCTGTCCTTTCCCTGGCTCTCTGTTGCAGATGGAAGCTGCTGCTGCCATTCTGTGCTTGAAGCCCTCTTTTGATGCAAGCAGATGCTCCCAGGTGTGTTCAGCAGCTGTTGCTCAGTGTTGATGCAAAGCTTTTGTGTTCCTCATGGAAGCAAGGAGCCATTGTGACACTGCAGGGGCTCATGGCATCAAGGAGACAATTGTGACAGTACAGAACCTCCTAGAAACAAGGCTCCATGGTGACACCGTGGCGAATCATGGAACCACATGGAAATGTGTTCCTCATGAGACACAGCAGGGCCTTGTTGGAACCAAAGACACCTCTGCAAAAAGCAGGGTAGCTCACAGAACCAAGGAGTCCATTGTTACAATAGAAAACCTATGGAAGCAAGGAGACCATTGTGACCCAGTGGGGCCACATGGAAGCCACGGAGCCATTGTGACCCAGTGGGGCCTCATGGAATCAAGGAGACCATGGTGACACAGGTGATGCACATGAAGCCAAGGAGCCATTGTGACCCAGTGGGGCCTCATGGAATCAAGGAGACCATGGTGACACAGGTGATGCACATGAAGCCAAGGAGCCATTGTGACACAGCGGGGCTTCTTCCCTTCACCTCTGCAGCTGGCTGTCCCAGCCCACAGCACCATGTGCCAACTGCTCTCCTCAGGGCTCTGCCTGCACACAGGCCCAGGAGAAGTTTTCCTGTTTGTAAGGAAAGAATGGAAAAGCCTGAGCAGGTTCCCTAGACAACCAAACCCACATGCTCAGTCCAGGCTGCCTGCAATGATGTCCACTTTCTACAAGGGATACTGTGAGCAGCAATGATCTCTGAGAGCAGAATTCTCACAGTCCTTCCACGGAATGCTCTGTCCCTGTCCTTTCCCTGGCTCTCAGTGTCAGATGGAAGCTGCTGCTGCCATTCTCAGCTTGAAGCCCTCGTTTGATGCAAGCAGATGCTCCCAGGTGCGTTCAGCAGCTGTTGCTCAGTGTTGATGCAAAGCTTTTGTGTTCCTCATGGAAGCAAGGAGCCATTGTGACACTGCAGGGGCTCATGGCATCAAGGAGACAATTGTGACACTACAGAACCTCCTAGAAACAAGACTCCATGATGACACCGTGGGGAATCATGGAACCACATGGAAATGTGTTCCTGATGAGACACAGCAGGGCCTTGTTGGAACAAAAGACACCTCTGCAAAAAGCAGGGTAGCTCACAGAACCAAGGAGTCCATTGTTACAATAGAAAACCTATGGAAGCAAGGAGACCATTGTGACCCAGTGGGGCCACATGGAAGCCACGGAGCCATTGTGACCCAGTGGGGCCTCATGGAATCAAGGACACCATGGTGACACAGGTGATGCACATGAAGCCAAGGAGCCATTGTGACCCAGTGGGGCCTCATGGAATCAAGGAGACCATGGTGACACAGGTGATGCACATGAAGCCAAGGAGCCATTGTGACCCAGTGGGGCCTCATGGAATCAAGGAGACCATGGTGACACAGGTGATGCACATGAAGCCAAGGAGCCATTGTGACACAGTGGGGCCTCATGGAATCAAGGAGACCATGGTGACACAGGTGATGCACATGAAGCCAAGGAGCCATTGTGACACAGCGGGGCTTCTTCCCTTCACCTCTGCAGCTGGCTGTCCCAGACCGGGGCACCATGTGCCAAGTACTCTCCTCAGGGCTCTGCCTGCACACAGGCCCAGGAGAAGTTTTCCTGTTTGTAAGGAAAGAATGAAAAAGCCTGAGCAGGTTCCCTAGACAACCAAACCCACATGCTCAGTCCAGGCTGCCTGCAATGATGTCCCCTTTCTACAAGGGACACTGTGAGCAGGAATGATCTCTGGGAGCAGAATTCTCGCAGTCTTTCCACAGAATTCTCTGTCCCTGTCCTTTCCCTGGCTCTCTGTTGCAGATGGAAGCTGCTGCTGCCATTCTCTGCTTGAAGCCCTCTTTTGATGCAAGCAGATGCTCCCAGGTGTGTTCAGCAGCTGTTGCTCAGTGTTGATGCAAAGCTTTTGTGTTCCTCATGGAAGCAAGGAGCCATTGTGACACTGCAGGGGCTCATGGCATCAAGGAGACAATTGTGACAGTACAGAACCTCCTAGAAACAAGGCTCCATGGTGACACCGTGGGGAATCATGGAACCACATGGAAATGTGTTCCTCATGAGACGCAGCAGGGCCTTGTTGGAACCAAAGACACCTCTGCAAAAAGCAGGGTAGCTCACAGAACCAAGGAGTCCATTGTTACAATAGAAAACCTATGGAAGCAAGGAGACCATTGTGACCCAGTGGGGCCACATGGAAGCCACGGAGCCATTGTGACCCAGTGGGGCCTCATGGAATCAAGGAGACCATGCTGACACAGGTGATGCACATGAAGCCAAGGAGCCATTGTGACCCAGTGGGGCCTCATGGAATCAAGGAGACCATGGTGACACAGGTGATGCACATGAAGCCAAGGAGCCATTGTGACCCAGTGGGGCCTCATGGAATCAAGGAGACCATGGTGACACAGGTGATGCACATGAAGCCAAGGAGCCATTGTGACACAGCGGGGCTTCTTCCCTTCAGCTCTGCAGCTGGCTGTCCCAGCCCACAGCACCATGTGCCAACTGCTCTCCTCAGGGCTCTGCCTGCACACAGGCCCAGGAGAAGTTTTCCTGTTTGTAAGGAAAGAATGGAAAAGCCTGAGCAGGTTCCCTAGACAACCAAACCCACATGCTCAGTCCAGGCTGCCTGCAATCATGTCCCCTTTCTACAAGGGATACTGTGAGCAGCAATGATCTCTGAGAGCAGAATTCTCACAGTCCTTCCACGGAATGCTCTGTCCCTGTCCTTTCCCTGGCTCTCAGTGTCAGATGGAAGCTGCTGCTGCCATTCTCAGCTTGAAGCCCTCGTTTGATGCAAGCAGATGCTCCCAGGTGCGTTCAGCAGCTGTTGCTCAGTGTTGATGCAAAGCTTTTGTGTTCCTCATGGAAGCAAGGAGCCATTGTGACACTGCAGGGGCTCATGGCATCAAGGAGACAATTGTGACACTACAGAACCTCCTAGAAACAAGACTCCATGATGACACCGTGGGGAATCATGGAACCACATGGAAATGTGTTCCTGATGAGACACAGCAGGGCCTTGTTGGAACCAAAGACACCTCTGCAAAAAGCAGGGTAGCTCACAGAACCAAGGAGTCCATTGTTACAATAGAAAACTATGGAAGTAAGGACACCATTGTGACACAGTGGGGCCACATGGAAGCCACGGAGCCATTGTGACACAGTGGGGCCTCATGGAATCAAGGAGACCATGGTGACACAGGTGATGCACATGAAGCCAAGGAGCCATTGTGACCCAGTGGGGCCTCATGGAATCAAGGAGACCATGGTGACACAGGTGATGCACATGAAGCCAAGGAGCCATTGTGACCCAGTGGGGCCTCATGGAATCAAGGAGACCATGGTGACACAGGTGATGCACATGAAGCCAAGGAGCCATTGTGACCCAGTGGGGCCTCATGGAATCAAGGAGACCATGGTGACACAGGTGATGCACATGAAGCCAAGGAGCCATTGTGACACAGTGGGGCCTCATGGAATCAAGGAGACCATGGTGACACAGGTGATGCACATGAAGCCAAGGAGCCATTGTGACACAGCGGGGCTTCTTCCCTTCAGCTCTGCAGCTGGCTGTCCCAGACCGGGGCACCTTGTGCCAAGTGCTCTCCTAAGGGCTCTGCCTGCACACAGGCCCAGGAGAAGTTTTCCTGTTTGTAAGGAAAGAATGAAAAAGCCTGAGCAGGTTCCCTAGACAACAAACCCACATGCTCAGTCCAGGCTGCCTGCAATGATGTCCCCTTTCTACAAGGGACACTGTGAGCAGGAATGATCTCTGGGAGCAGAATTCTCGCAGTCTTTCCACAGAATTGTCTGTCCCTGTCCTTTCCCTGGCTCTCTGTTGCAGATGGAAGCTGCTGCTGCCATTCTCTGCTTGAAGCCCTCGTTTGATGCAAGCAGATGCTCCCAGGTGTGTTCAGCAGCTGTTGCTCAGTGTTGATGCAAAGCTTTTGTGTTCCTCATGGAAGCAAGGAGCCATTGTGACACTGCAGGGGCTCATGGCATCAAGGAGACAATTGTGACAGTACAGAACCTCCTAGAAACAAGGCTCCATGCTGACACCGTGGGGAATCATGGAACCACATGGAAATGTGTTCCTCATGAGACGCAGCAGGGCCTTGTTGGAACCAAAGACACCTCTGCAAAAAGCAGGGTAGCTCACAGAACCAAGGAGTCCATTGTTACAATAGAAAACCTATGGAAGCAAGGAGACCATTGTGACCCAGTGGGGCCACATGGAAGCCACGGAGCCATTGTGACCCAGTGGGGCCTCATGGAATCAAGGAGACCATGGTGACACAGATGATGCACATGAAGCCAAGGAGCCATTGTGACCCAGTGGGGCCTCATGGAATCAAGGAGACCATGGTGACACAGGTGATGCACATGAAGCCAAGGAGCCATTGTGACACAGTGGGGCCTCATGGAATCAAGGAGACCATGGTGACACAGGTGATGCACATGAAGCCAAGGAGCCATTGTGACACAGTGGGGGCTCATGGAATCAAGGAGACCATTGTGACACAGGTGATGCACATGAAGCCAAGGAGCCATTGTGACACAGTGGGGCCTCATTTAATCAAGGAGACCATGGTGACACAGGTGATGCACATGAAGCCAAGGAGCCATTGTGACCCAGTGGGGCCTCATGGAATCAAGGAGACCATGGTGACACAGGTGATGCACATGAAGCCAAGGAGCCATTGTGACACAGTGGGGCCTCATGGAATCAAGGAGACCATGGTGACACAGGTGATGCACATGAAGCCAAGGAGCCATTGTGACACAGTGGGGCCTCATGGAATCAAGGAGACCATGGTGACACAGGTGATGCACATGAAGCCAAGGAGCCATTGTGACCCAGTGGGGCCTCATGGAATCAAGGAGACCATGGTGACACAGGTGATGCACATGAAGCCAAGGAGCCATTGTGACACAGCGGGGCTTCTTCCCTTCACCTCTGCAGCTGGCTGTCCCAGCCCACAGCACCATGTGCCAAGTGCTTTCCTCAGGGCTCTGCCTGCACACAGGCCCAGAGAAGTTTTCCTGTTTGTAAGGAAAGAATGAAAAAGCCTGAGCAGGTTCCCTAGACAACAAACCCCACATGCTGAGTCCAGGCTGCCTGCAATGATGTCCCCTTTCTACAAGGGACACTGTGAGCAGGAATGATGTCTGGGAGCAGAATTCTCGCAGTCTTTCCACGGAATTCTCTGTCCCTGTCCTTTCCCTGGCTCTCAGTGTCAGATGGAAGCTGCTGGTGCCTTTCTCTGCTTGAAGCCCTCGTTTGATGCAAGCAGATGCTCCCAGGTGTGTTCAGCAGCTGTTGCTCAGTGTTGATGCAAAGCTGTTGTGTTCCTCATGGAAGCAAGGAGCCATTGTGACACTGCAGGGGCTCATGGGATCATGGAGACAATTGTGACACTACAGAACCTCCTAGAAACAAGGCTCCATGATGACACCGTGGCAAATCATGGAACCACATGGAAATGTGTTCCTCATGAGACGCAGCAGGGCATTGTTGGAACCAAAGACACCTCTGCAAAAAGCAGGGTAGCTCACAGAACCAAGGAGTCCATTGTTACAATAGAAAACCTATGGAAGCAAGGACACCATTGTGACCCAGTGGGGCCACATGGAAGCCACGGAGCCATTGTGACCCAGTGGGGCCTCATGGAATCAAGGAGACCATGGTGACACAGGTGATGCACATGAAGCCAAGGAGCCATTGTGACACAGTGGGGCCTCATGGAATCAAGGAGACCATGGTGACACAGGTGATGCACATGAAGCCAAGGAGCCATTGTGACACAGTGGGGCCTCATGGAATCAAGGAGACCATGGTGACACAGGTGATGCACATGAAGCCAAGGAGCCATTGTGACACAGTGGGGCCTCATGGAATCAAGGAGACCATGGTGACACAGGTGATGCACATGAAGCCAAGGAGCCATTGTGACACAGCGGGGCTTCTTCCCTTCAGCTCTGCAGCTGGCTGTCCCAGACCGGGGCACCATGTGCCAAGTACTCTCCTCAGGGCTCTGCCTGCACACAGGCCCAGAGAAGTTTTCCTGTTTGTAAGGAAAGAATGAAAAAGCCTGAGCAGGTTCCCTAGACAACCAAACCCACATGCTCAGTCCAGGCTGCCTGCAATGATGTCCCCTTTCTACAAGGGACACTGTGAGCAGGAATGATGTCTGGGAGCAGAATTCTCGCAGTCTTTCCACAGAATTCTCTGTCCCTGTCCTTTCCCTGGCTCTCTGTTGCAGATGGAAGCTGCTGCTGCCATTCTCTGCTTGAAGCCCTCTTTTGATGCAAGCAGATGCTCCCAGGTGTGTTCAGCAGCTGTTGCTCAGTGTTGATGCAAAGCTTTTGTGTTCCTCATGGAAGCAAGGAGCCATTGTGACACTGCAGGGGCTCATGGCATCAAGGAGACAATTGTGACAGTACAGAACCTCCTAGAAACAAGGCTCCATGGTGACACCGTGGGGAATCATGGAACCACATGGAAATGTGTTCCTCATGAGACGCAGCAGGGCCTTGTTGGAACCAAAGACACCTCTGCAAAAAGCAGGGTAGCTCACAGAACCAAGGAGTCCATTGTTACAATAGAAAACCTATGGAAGCAAGGAGACCATTGTGACCCAGTGGGGCCACATGGAAGCCACGGAGCCATTGTGACCCAGTGGGGCCTCATGGAATCAAGGAGACCATGGTGACACAGGTGATGCACATGAAGCCAAGGAGCCATTGTGACCCAGTGGGGCCTCATGGAATCAAGGAGACCATGGTGACACAGGTGATGCACATGAAGCCAAGGAGCCATTGTGACACAGTGGGGCCTCATGGAATCAAGGAGACCATGGTGACACAGGTGATGCACATGAAGCCAAGGAGCCATTGTGACACAGCGGGGCTTCTTCCCTTCAGCTCTGCAGCTGGCTGTCCCAGCCCACAGCACCATGTGCCAACTGCTCTCCTCAGGGCTCTGCCTGCACACAGGCCCAGGAGAAGTTTTCCTGTTTGTAAGGAAAGAATGGAAAAGCCTGAGCAGGTTCCCTAGACAACCAAACCCACATGCTCAGTCCAGGCTGCCTGCAATGATGTCCCCTTTCTACAAGGGATACTGTGAGCAGGAATGATCTCTGAGAGCAGAATTCTCACAGTCCTTCCACGGAATGCTCTGTCCCTGTCCTTTCCCTGGCTCTCAGTGTCAGATGGAAGCTGCTGCTGCCATTCTCAGCTTGAAGCCCTCGTTTGATGCAAGCAGATGCTCCCAGGTGCGTTCAGCAGCTGTTGCTCAGTGTTGATGCAAAGCTTTTGTGTTCCTCATGGAAGCAAGGAGCCATTGTGACACTGCAGGGGCTCATGGCATCAAGGAGACAATTGTGACACTACAGAACCTCCTAGAAACAAGACTCCATGATGACACCGTGGGGAATCATGGAACCACATGGAAATGTGTTCCTGATGAGACACAGCAGGGCCTTGTTGGAACCAAAGACACCTCTGCAAAAAGCAGGGTAGCTCACAGAACCAAGGAGTCCATTGTTACAATAGAAAACTATGGAAGTAAGGACACCATTGTGACCCAGTGGGGCCACATGGAAGCCACGGAGCCATTGTGACACAGTGGGGCCTCATGGAATCAAGGAGACCATGGTGACACAGGTGATGCACATGAAGCCAAGGAGCCATTGTGACCCAGTGGGGCCTCATGGAATCAAGGAGACCATGGTGACACAGGTGATGCACATGAAGCCAAGGAGCCATTGTGACCCAGTGGGGCCTCATGGAATCAAGGAGACCATGGTGACACAGGTGATGCACATGAAGCCAAGGAGCCATTGTGACCCAGTGGGGCCTCATGGAATCAAGGAGACCATGGTGACACAGGTGATGCACATGAAGCCAAGGAGCCATTGTGACACAGTGGGGCCTCATGGAATCAAGGAGACCATGGTGACACAGGTGATGCACATGAAGCCAAGGAGCCATTGTGACACAGCGGGGCTTCTTCCCTTCAGCTCTGCAGCTGGCTGTCCCAGACCGGGGCACCTTGTGCCAAGTGCTCTCCTAAGGGCTCTGCCTGCACACAGGCCCAGGAGAAGTTTTCCTGTTTGTAAGGAAAGAATGAAAAAGCCTGAGCAGGTTCCCTAGACAACAAACCCACATGCTCAGTCCAGGCTGCCTGCAATGATGTCCCCTTTCTACAAGGGACACTGTGAGCAGGAATGATCTCTGGGAGCAGAATTCTCGCAGTCTTTCCACAGAATTGTCTGTCCCTGTCCTTTCCCTGGCTCTCTGTTGCAGATGGAAGCTGCTGCTGCCATTCTCTGCTTGAAGCCCTCGTTTGATGCAAGCAGATGCTCCCAGGTGTGTTCAGCAGCTGTTGCTCAGTGTTGATGCAAAGCTTTTGTGTTCCTCATGGAAGCAAGGAGCCATTGTGACACTGCAGGGGCTCATGGCATCAAGGAGACAATTGTGACAGTACAGAACCTCCTAGAAACAAGGCTCCATGCTGACACCGTGGGGAATCATGGAACCACATGGAAATGTGTTCCTCATGAGACGCAGCAGGGCCTTGTTGGAACCAAAGACACCTCTGCAAAAAGCAGGGTAGCTCACAGAACCAAGGAGTCCATTGTTACAATAGAAAACCTATGGAAGCAAGGAGACCATTGTGACCCAGTGGGGCCACATGGAAGCCACGGAGCCATTGTGACCCAGTGGGGCCTCATGGAATCAAGGAGACCATGGTGACACAGATGATGCACATGAAGCCAAGGAGCCATTGTGACCCAGTGGGGCCTCATGGAATCAAGGAGACCATGGTGACACAGGTGATGCACATGAAGCCAAGGAGCCATTGTGACACAGTGGGGCCTCATGGAATCAAGGAGACCATGGTGACACAGGTGATGCACATGAAGCCAAGGAGCCATTGTGACACAGTGGGGGCTCATGGAATCAAGGAGACCATTGTGACACAGGTGATGCACATGAAGCCAAGGAGCCATTGTGACACAGTGGGGCCTCATTTAATCAAGGAGACCATGGTGACACAGGTGATGCACATGAAGCCAAGGAGCCATTGTGACCCAGTGGGGCCTCATGGAATCAAGGAGACCATGGTGACACAGGTGATGCACATGAAGCCAAGGAGCCATTGTGACACAGTGGGGCCTCATGGAATCAAGGAGACCATGGTGACACAGGTGATGCACATGAAGCCAAGGAGCCATTGTGACACAGTGGGGCCTCATGGAATCAAGGAGACCATGGTGACACAGGTGATGCACATGAAGCCAAGGAGCCATTGTGACCCAGTGGGGCCTCATGGAATCAAGGAGACCATGGTGACACAGGTGATGCACATGAAGCCAAGGAACCATTGTGACACAGCGGGGCTTCTTCCCTTCACCTCTGCAGCTGGCTGTCCCAGCCCACAGCACCATGTGCCAAGTGCTTTCCTCAGGGCTCTGCCTGCACACAGGCCCAGAGAAGTTTTCCTGTTTGTAAGGAAAGAATGAAAAAGCCTGAGCAGGTTCCCTAGACAACAAACCCCACATGCTGAGTCCAGGCTGCCTGCAATGATGTCCCCTTTCTACAAGGGACACTGTGAGCAGGAATGATCTCTGGGAGCAGAATTCTCGCAGTCTTTCCACGGAATTCTCTGTCCCTGTCCTTTCCCTGGCTCTCAGTGTCAGATGGAAGCTGCTGGTGCCTTTCTCTGCTTGAAGCCCTCGTTTGATGCAAGCAGATGCTCCCAGGTGTGTTCAGCAGCTGTTGCTCAGTGTTGATGCAAAGCTTTTGTGTTCCTCATGGAAGCAAGGAGCCATTGTGACACTGCAGGGGCTCATGGCATCATGGAGACAATTGTGACACTACAGAACCTCCTAGAAACAAGGCTCCATGATGACACCGTGGCAAATCATGGAAACACATGGAAATGTGTTCCTCATGAGACGCAGCAGGGCATTGTTGGAACCAAAGACACCTCTGCAAAAAGCAGGGTAGCTCACAGAACCAAGGAGTCCATTGTTACAATAGAAAACCTATGGAAGCAAGGAGACCATTGTGACCCAGTGGGGCCACATGGAAGCCACGGAGCCATTGTGACCCAGTGGGGCCTCATGGAATCAAGGAGACCATGGTGACACAGGTGATGCACATGAAGCCAAGGAGCCATTGTGACCCAGTGGGGCCTCATGGAATCAAGGAGACCATTGTGACACAGGTGATGCACATGAAGCCAAGGAGCCATTGTGACCCAGTGGGGCCTCATGGAATCAAGGAGACCATGGTGACACAGGTGATGCACATGAAGCCAAGGAGCCATTGTGACCCAGTGGGGCCTCATGGAATCAAGGAGACCATGGTGACACAGGTGATGCACATGAAGCCAAGGAGCCATTGTGACACAGCGGGGCTTCTTCCCTTCAGCTCTGCAGCTGGCTGTCCCAGCCCACAGCACCATGTGCCAACTGCTCTCCTCAGGGCTCTGCCTGCACACAGGCCCAGGAGAAGTTTTCCTGTTTGTAAGGAAAGAATGGAAAAGCCTGAGCAGGTTCCCTAGACAACCAAACCCACATGCTCAGTCCAGGCTGCCTGCAATGATGTCCCCTTTCTACAAGGGACACTGTGAGCAGGAATGATCTCTGGGAGCAGAATTCTCACAGTCCTTCCACAGAATTCTCTGTCCCTGTCCTTTCCCTGGCTCTCTGTTGCAGATGGAAGCTGCTGCTGCCATTCTCTGCTTGAAGCCCTCTTTTGATGCATGCAGATGCTCCCAGGTGTGTTCAGCAGCTGTTGCTCAGTGTTGATGCAAAGCTTTTGTGTTCCTCATGGAAGCAAGGAGCCATTGTGACACTGCAGGGGCTCATGGCATCAAGGAGACAATTGTGACAGTACAGAACCTCCTAGAAACAAGGCTCCATGCTGACACCGTGGCGAATCATGGAACCACATGGAAATGTGTTCCTCATGAGACGCAGCAGGGCCTTGTTGGAACCAAAGACACCTCTGCAAAAAGCAGGGTAGCTCACAGAACCAAGGAGTCCATTGTTACAATAGAAAACCTATGGAAGCAAGGAGACCATTGTGACACAGTGGGGCCACATGGAAGCCAAGGAGCCATTGTGACCCAGTGGGGCCTCATGGAATCAAGGAGACCATGGTGACACAGGTGATGCACATGAAGCCAAGGAGCCATTGTGACCCAGTGGGGCCTCATGGAATCAAGGAGACCATGGTGACACAGGTGATGCACATGAAGCCAAGGAGCCATTGTGACACAGTGGGGCCTCATGGAATCAAGGAGACCATGGTGACACAGGTGATGCACATGAAGCCAAGGAGCCATTGTGACACAGTGGGGGCTCATGGAATCAAGGAGACCATTGTGACACAGGTGATGCACATGAAGCCAAGGAGCCATTGTGACACAACAGGGCCTCATTTAATCAAGGAGACCATGGTGACACAGGTGATGCACATGAAGCCAAGGAGCCATTGTGACCCAGTGGGGCCTCATGGAATCAAGGAGACCATGGTGACACAGGTGATGCACATGAAGCCAAGGAGCCATTGTGACCCAGTGGGGCCTCATGGAATCAAGGAGACCATGGTGACACAGGTGATGCACATGAAGCCAAGGAGCCATTGTGAGACAGTGGGGCCTCATGGAATCAAGGAGACCATGGTGACACAGGTGATGCACATGAAGCCAAGGAGCCATTGTGACACAGCGGGGCTTCTTCCCTTCAGCTCTGCAGCTGGCTGTCCCAGCCCACAGCACCATGTGCCAAGTGCTCTCCTCAGGGCTCTGCCTGCACACAGGCCCAGGAGAAGTTTTCCTGTTTGTAAGGAAAGAATGGAAAAGCCTGAGCAGGTTCCCTAGACAACCAAACCCACATGCTCAGTCCAGGCTGCCTGCAATGATGTCCCCTTGCTACAAGGAATACTGTGAGCAGCAATGATCTCTGAGAGCAGAATTCTCACAGTCCTTCCACGGAATGCTCTGACCCTGTCCTTTCCCTGGCTCTCTGTTGCAGATGGAAGCTGCTGCTGCCATTCTCTGCTTGAAGCCCTCGTTTGATGCAAGCAGATGCTCCCAGGTGTGTTCAGCAGCTGTTGCTCAGTGTTGATGCAAAGCTTTTGTGTTCCTCATGGAAGCAAGGAGCCATTGTGACACTGCAGGGGCTCATGGCATCAAGGAGACAATTGTGACACTACAGAACCTCCTAGAAACAAGGCTCCATGGTGACACCGTGGCGAATCATGGAACCACATGGAAATGTGTTCCTCATGAGACACAGCAGGGCCTTGTTGGAACCAAAGACACCACTGCAAAAAGCAGGGTAGCTCACAGAACCAAGGAGTCCATTGTTACAATAGAAAACCTATGGAAGCAAGGAGACCATTGTGACACAGTGGGGCCTCATGGAATCAAGGAGACCATGGTGACACAGGTGATGCACATGAAGCCAAGGAGCCATTGTGACACAGGGGGGCCTCATGGAATCAAGGAGACCATGGTGACACAGGTGATGCACATGAAGCCAAGGAGCCATTGTGACACAGTGGGGCCTCATGGAATCAAGGAGACCATGGTGACACAGGTGATGCACATGAAGCCAAGGAGCCATTGTGACACAGTGGGGCCTCATGGAATCAAGGAGACCATGGTGACACAGGTGATGCACATGAAGCCAAGGAGCCATTGTGACACAGCGGGGCTTCTTCCCTTCAGCTCTGCAGCTGGCTGTCCCAGCCCACAGCACCATGTGCCAAGTGCTCTCCTCAGGGCTCTGCCTGCACACAGGCCCAGAGAAGTTTTCCTGTTTGTAAGGAAAGAATGAAAAAGCCTGAGCAGGTTCCCTAGACAACCAAACCCACATGCTCAGTCCAGGCTGCCTGCAATGATGTCCCCTTTCTACAAGGGACACTGTGAGCAGGAATGATCTCTGGGAGCAGAATTCTCACAGTCTTTCCACTGAATTCTCTGTCCCTGTCCTTTGCCTGGCTCTCTGTTGCAGATGGAAGCTGCTGCTGCCATTCTCTGCTTGAAGCCCTCGTTTGATGCAAGCAGATGCTCCCAGGTGTGTTCAGCAGCTGTTGCTCAGTGTTGATGCAAAGCTTTTGTGTTCCTCATGGAAGCAAGGAGCCATTGTGACACTGCAGGGGCTCATGGCATCAAGGAGACAATTGTGACACTACAGAACCTCCTAGAAACAAGGCTCCATGGTGACACCGTGGGGAATCATGGAACCACATGGAAATGTGTTCCTCATGAGACACAGCAGGGCCTTGTTGGAACCAAAGACACCTCTGCAAAAAGCAGGGTAGCTCACAGAACCAAGGAGTCCATTGTTACAATAGAAAACCTATGGAAGCAAGGGGCCATTGTGACACAGTGGGGCCACATGGAAGCCAAGGAGCCATTGTGACCCAGTGGGGCCTCATGGAATCAAGGAGACCATGGTGACACAGGTGATGCACATGAAGCCAAGGAGCCATTGTGAGACAGTGGGGCCTCATGGAATCAAGGAGACCATGGTGACACAGGTGATGCACATGAAGCCAAGGAGCCATTGTGACACAGTGGGGCCTCATGGAATCAAGGAGACCATGGTGACACAGGTGATGCACATGAAGCCAAGGAGCCATTGTGACACAGCGGGGCTTCTTCCCTTCAGCTCTGCAGCTGGCTGTCCCAGCCCACAGCACCATGTGCCAAGTGCTCTCCTCAGGGCTCTGCCTGCACACAGGCCCAGAGAAGTTTTCCTGTTTGTAAGGAAAGAATGGAAAAGCCTGAGCAGGTTTCCTAAACAACAAACCCCACATGCTCAGTCCAGGCTGCCTGCAATCATGTCCCCTTTCTACAAGGGACACTGTGAGCAGGAATGATCTCTGGGAGCAGAATTCTCGCAGTCTTTCCACTGAATTCTCTGTCCCTGTCCTTTCCCTGGCTCTCAGTGTCAGATGGAGGCTGCTGGTGCCATTCTCAGCTTGAAGCCCTCTTTTGATGCAAGCAGATGCTCCCAGGTGTGTTCAGCAGCTGTTGCTCAGTGTTGATGCAAAGCTTTTGTGTTCCTCATGGAAGCAAGGAGCCATTGTGACACTGCAGGGGCTCATGGGATCAAGGAGACAATTGTGACACTACAGAACCTCCTAGAAACAAGGCTCCTTGGGGACACCATGGGGAATCATGGAACTACATGGAAATGTGTTCCTCATGAGACACAGCAGGGCCTTGTTGGAACCAAAGACACCTCTGCAAAAAGCAGGGTAGCTCACAGAACCAAGGAGTCCATTGTTACAATAGAAAACCTATGGAAGCAAGGACACCGTTGTGACACAGTGGGGCCACATGGAAGCCACGGAGCCATTGTGACCCAGTGGGGCCTCATGGAATCAAGGACACCATGGTGACACAGGTGATGCACATGAAGCCAAGGAGCCATTGTGACCCAGTGGGGCCTCATGGAATCAAGGAGACCATGGTGACACAGGTGATGCACATGAAGCCAAGGAGCCATTGTGACCCAGTGGGGCCTCATGGAATCAAGGAGACCATGGTGACACAGGTGATGCACATGAAGCCAAGGAGCCATTGTGACACAGTGGGGCCTCATGGAATCAAGGAGACCATGGTGACACAGGTGATGCACATGAAGCCAAGGAGCCATTGTGACACAGCGGGGCTTCTTCCCTTCAGCTCTGCAGCTGGCTGTCCCAGCCCACAGCACCATGTGCCAAGTGCTCTCCTCAGGGCTCTGCCTGCACACAGGCCCAGAGAAGTTTTCCTGTTTGTAAGGAAAGAATGGAAAAGCCTGAGCAGGTTTCCTAAACAACAAACCCCACATGCTCAGTCCAGGCCGCCTGCAATGATGTCCCCTTTCTACAAGGGACACTGTGAGCAGGAATGATCTCTGGGAGCAGAATTCTCGCAGTCTTTCCACTGAATTCTCTGTCCCTGTCCTTTCCCTGGCTCTCAGTGTCAGATGGAGGCTGCTGGTGCCATTCTCAGCTTGAAGCCCTCTTTTGATGCAAGCAGATGCTCCCAGGTGTGTTCAGCAGCTGTTGCTCAGTGTTGATGCAAAGCTTTTGTGTTCCTCATGGAAGCAAGGAGCCATTGTGACACTGCAGGGGCTCATGGCATCAAGGAGACAATTGTGACACTACAGAACCTCCTAGAAACAAGGCTCCTTGGGGACACCAGGGGAATCATGGAACCACATGGAAATGTGTTCCTCATGAGACACAGCAGGGCCTTGTTGGAACCAAAGACACCTCTGCAAAAAGCAGGGTAGCTCACAGAACCAAGGAGTCCATTGTTACAATAGAAAACCTATGGAAGCAAGGACACCGTTGTGACACAGTGGGGCCACATGGAAGCCACGGAGCCATTGTGACACAGTGGGGCCTCATGGAATCAAGGAGACCATGGTGACACAGGTGATGCACATGAAGCCAAGGAGCCATTGTGACACAGTGGGGCCTCATGGAATCAAGGAGACCATGGTGACACAGGTGATGCACATGAAGCCAAGGAGCCATTGTGACACAGTGGGGCCTCATGGAATCAAGGAGACCATGGTGACACAGGTGATGCACATGAAGCCAAGGAGCCATTGTGACACAGTGGGGCCTCATGGAATCAAGGAGACCATGGTGACACAGGTGATGCACAGGAAGCCAAGGAGCCATTGTGACACAGCGGGGCTTCTTCCCTTCTGCTCTGCAGCTGGCTGTCCCAGACCGGGGCACCATGTGCCAAGTACTCTCCTCAGGGCTCTGCCTGCACACAGGCCCAGAGAAGTTTTCCTGTTTGTAAGGAAAGAATGAAAAAGCCTGAGCAGGTTCCCTAGACAACCAAACCCACATGCTCAGTCCAGGCTGCCTGCAATGATGTCCCCTTTCTACAAGGGACACTGTGAGCAGGAATGATCTCTGGGAGCAGAATTCTCGCAGTCTTTCCACAGAATTCTCTGTCCCTGTCCTTTCCCTGGCTCTCTGTTGCAGATGGAAGCTGCTGCTGCCATTCTCTGCTTGAAGCCCTCTTTTGATGCAAGCAGATGCTCCCAGGTGTGTTCAGCAGCTGTTGCTCAGTGTTGATGCAAAGCTTTTGTGTTCCTCATGGAAGCAAGGAGCCATTGTGACACTGCAGGGGCTCATGGCATCAAGGAGACAATTGTGACAGTACAGAACCTCCTAGAAACAAGGCTCCATGGTGACACCGTGGCGAATCATGGAACCACATGGAAATGTGTTCCTCATGAGACACAGCAGGGCCTTGTTGGAACCAAAGACACCTCTGCAAAAAGCAGGGTAGCTCACAGAACCAAGGAGTCCATTGTTACAATAGAAAACCTATGGAAGCAAGGAGACCATTGTGACCCAGTGGGGCCACATGGAAGCCACGGAGCCATTGTGACCCAGTGGGGCCTCATGGAATCAAGGAGACCATGGTGACACAGGTGATGCACATGAAGCCAAGGAGCCATTGTGACCCAGTGGGGCCTCATGGAATCAAGGAGACCATGGTGACACAGGTGATGCACATGAAGCCAAGGAGCCATTGTGACACAGCGGGGCTTCTTCCCTTCACCTCTGCAGCTGGCTGTCCCAGCCCACAGCACCATGTGCCAACTGCTCTCCTCAGGGCTCTGCCTGCACACAGGCCCAGGAGAAGTTTTCCTGTTTGTAAGGAAAGAATGGAAAAGCCTGAGCAGGTTCCCTAGACAACCAAACCCACATGCTCAGTCCAGGCTGCCTGCAATGATGTCCACTTTCTACAAGGGATACTGTGAGCAGCAATGATCTCTGAGAGCAGAATTCTCACAGTCCTTCCACGGAATGCTCTGTCCCTGTCCTTTCCCTGGCTCTCAGTGTCAGATGGAGGCTGCTGGTGCCATTCTCAGCTTGAAGCCCTCTTTTGATGCAAGCAGATGCTCCCAGGTGTGTTCAGCAGCTGTTGCTCAGTGTTGATGCAAAGCTTTTGTGTTCCTCATGGAAGCAAGGAGCCATTGTGACACTGCAGGGGCTCATGGCATCAAGGAGACAATTGTGACACTACAGAACCTCCTAGAAACAAGGCTCCTTGGGGACACCAGGGGAATCATGGAACCACATGGAAATGTGTTCCTCATGAGACACAGCAGGGCCTTGTTGGAACCAAAGACACCTCTGCAAAAAGCAGGGTAGCTCACAGAACCAAGGAGTCCATTGTTACAATAGAAAACCTATGGAAGCAAGGACACCGTTGTGACACAGTGGGGCCACATGGAAGCCACGGAGCCATTGTGACACAGTGGGGCCTCATGGAATCAAGGAGACCATGGTGACACAGGTGATGCACATGAAGCCAAGGAGCCATTGTGACCCAGTGGGGCCTCATGGAATCAAGGAGACCATGGTGACACAGGTGATGCACATGAAGCCAAGGAGCCATTGTGACACAGTGGGGCCTCATGGAATCAAGGAGACCATGGTGACACAGGTGATGCACAGGAAGCCAAGGAGCCATTGTGACACAGCGGGGCTTCTTCCCTTCTGCTCTGCAGCTGGCTGTCCCAGACCGGGGCACCATGTGCCAAGTACTCTTCTCAGGGCTCTGCCTGCACACAGGCCCAGAGAAGTTTTCCTGTTTGTAAGGAAAGAATGAAAAAGCCTGAGCAGGTTCCCTAGACAACCAAACCCACATGCTCAGTCCAGGCTGCCTGCAATGATGTCCCCTTTCTACAAGGGACACTGTGAGCAGGAATGATCTCTGGGAGCAGAATTCTCGCAGTCTTTCCACAGAATTCTCTGTCCCTGTCCTTTCCCTGGCTCTCTGTTGCAGATGGAAGCTGCTGCTGCCATTCTGTGCTTGAAGCCCTCTTTTGATGCAAGCAGATGCTCCCAGGTGTGTTCAGCAGCTGTTGCTCAGTGTTGATGCAAAGCTTTTGTGTTCCTCATGGAAGCAAGGAGCCATTGTGACACTGCAGGGGCTCATGGCATCAAGGAGACAATTGTGACAGTACAGAACCTCCTAGAAACAAGGCTCCATGGTGACACCGTGGCGAATCATGGAACCACATGGAAATGTGTTCCTCATGAGACACAGCAGGGCCTTGTTGGAACCAAAGACACCTCTGCAAAAAGCAGGGTAGCTCACAGAACCAAGGAGTCCATTGTTACAATAGAAAACCTATGGAAGCAAGGAGACCATTGTGACCCAGTGGGGCCACATGGAAGCCACGGAGCCATTGTGACCCAGTGGGGCCTCATGGAATCAAGGAGACCATGGTGACACAGGTGATGCACATGAAGCCAAGGAGCCATTGTGACCCAGTGGGGCCTCATGGAATCAAGGAGACCATGGTGACACAGGTGATGCACATGAAGCCAAGGAGCCATTGTGACACAGCGGGGCTTCTTCCCTTCACCTCTGCAGCTGGCTGTCCCAGCCCACAGCACCATGTGCCAACTGCTCTCCTCAGGGCTCTGCCTGCACACAGGCCCAGGAGAAGTTTTCCTGTTTGTAAGGAAAGAATGGAAAAGCCTGAGCAGGTTCCCTAGACAACCAAACCCACATGCTCAGTCCAGGCTGCCTGCAATGATGTCCACTTTCTACAAGGGATACTGTGAGCAGCAATGATCTCTGAGAGCAGAATTCTCACAGTCCTTCCACGGAATGCTCTGTCCCTGTCCTTTCCCTGGCTCTCAGTGTCAGATGGAAGCTGCTGCTGCCATTCTCAGCTTGAAGCCCTCGTTTGATGCAAGCAGATGCTCCCAGGTGCGTTCAGCAGCTGTTGCTCAGTGTTGATGCAAAGCTTTTGTGTTCCTCATGGAAGCAAGGAGCCATTGTGACACTGCAGGGGCTCATGGCATCAAGGAGACAATTGTGACACTACAGAACCTCCTAGAAACAAGACTCCATGATGACACCGTGGGGAATCATGGAACCACATGGAAATGTGTTCCTGATGAGACACAGCAGGGCCTTGTTGGAACAAAAGACACCTCTGCAAAAAGCAGGGTAGCTCACAGAACCAAGGAGTCCATTGTTACAATAGAAAACCTATGGAAGCAAGGAGACCATTGTGACCCAGTGGGGCCACATGGAAGCCACGGAGCCATTGTGACCCAGTGGGGCCTCATGGAATCAAGGACACCATGGTGACACAGGTGATGCACATGAAGCCAAGGAGCCATTGTGACCCAGTGGGGCCTCATGGAATCAAGGAGACCATGGTGACACAGGTGATGCACATGAAGCCAAGGAGCCATTGTGACCCAGTGGGGCCTCATGGAATCAAGGAGACCATGGTGACACAGGTGATGCACATGAAGCCAAGGAGCCATTGTGACACAGTGGGGCCTCATGGAATCAAGGAGACCATGGTGACACAGGTGATGCACATGAAGCCAAGGAGCCATTGTGACACAGCGGGGCTTCTTCCCTTCACCTCTGCAGCTGGCTGTCCCAGACCGGGGCACCATGTGCCAAGTACTCTCCTCAGGGCTCTGCCTGCACACAGGCCCAGGAGAAGTTTTCCTGTTTGTAAGGAAAGAATGAAAAAGCCTGAGCAGGTTCCCTAGACAACCAAACCCACATGCTCAGTCCAGGCTGCCTGCAATGATGTCCCCTTTCTACAAGGGACACTGTGAGCAGGAATGATCTCTGGGAGCAGAATTCTCGCAGTCTTTCCACAGAATTCTCTGTCCCTGTCCTTTCCCTGGCTCTCTGTTGCAGATGGAAGCTGCTGCTGCCATTCTCTGCTTGAAGCCCTCTTTTGATGCAAGCAGATGCTCCCAGGTGTGTTCAGCAGCTGTTGCTCAGTGTTGATGCAAAGCTTTTGTGTTCCTCATGGAAGCAAGGAGCCATTGTGACACTGCAGGGGCTCATGGCATCAAGGAGACAATTGTGACAGTACAGAACCTCCTAGAAACAAGGCTCCATGGTGACACCGTGGGGAATCATGGAACCACATGGAAATGTGTTCCTCATGAGACGCAGCAGGGCCTTGTTGGAACCAAAGACACCTCTGCAAAAAGCAGGGTAGCTCACAGAACCAAGGAGTCCATTGTTACAATAGAAAACCTATGGAAGCAAGGAGACCATTGTGACCCAGTGGGGCCACATGGAAGCCACGGAGCCATTGTGACCCAGTGGGGCCTCATGGAATCAAGGAGACCATGCTGACACAGGTGATGCACATGAAGCCAAGGAGCCATTGTGACCCAGTGGGGCCTCATGGAATCAAGGAGACCATGGTGACACAGGTGATGCACATGAAGCCAAGGAGCCATTGTGACCCAGTGGGGCCTCATGGAATCAAGGAGACCATGGTGACACAGGTGATGCACATGAAGCCAAGGAGCCATTGTGACACAGCGGGGCTTCTTCCCTTCAGCTCTGCAGCTGGCTGTCCCAGCCCACAGCACCATGTGCCAACTGCTCTCCTCAGGGCTCTGCCTGCACACAGGCCCAGGAGAAGTTTTCCTGTTTGTAAGGAAAGAATGGAAAAGCCTGAGCAGGTTCCCTAGACAACCAAACCCACATGCTCAGTCCAGGCTGCCTGCAATCATGTCCCCTTTCTACAAGGGATACTGTGAGCAGCAATGATCTCTGAGAGCAGAATTCTCACAGTCCTTCCACGGAATGCTCTGTCCCTGTCCTTTCCCTGGCTCTCAGTGTCAGATGGAAGCTGCTGCTGCCATTCTCAGCTTGAAGCCCTCGTTTGATGCAAGCAGATGCTCCCAGGTGCGTTCAGCAGCTGTTGCTCAGTGTTGATGCAAAGCTTTTGTGTTCCTCATGGAAGCAAGGAGCCATTGTGACACTGCAGGGGCTCATGGCATCAAGGAGACAATTGTGACACTACAGAACCTCCTAGAAACAAGACTCCATGATGACACCGTGGGGAATCATGGAACCACATGGAAATGTGTTCCTGATGAGACACAGCAGGGCCTTGTTGGAACCAAAGACACCTCTGCAAAAAGCAGGGTAGCTCACAGAACCAAGGAGTCCATTGTTACAATAGAAAACTATGGAAGTAAGGACACCATTGTGACACAGTGGGGCCACATGGAAGCCACGGAGCCATTGTGACACAGTGGGGCCTCATGGAATCAAGGAGACCATGGTGACACAGGTGATGCACATGAAGCCAAGGAGCCATTGTGACCCAGTGGGGCCTCATGGAATCAAGGAGACCATGGTGACACAGGTGATGCACATGAAGCCAAGGAGCCATTGTGACCCAGTGGGGCCTCATGGAATCAAGGAGACCATGGTGACACAGGTGATGCACATGAAGCCAAGGAGCCATTGTGACCCAGTGGGGCCTCATGGAATCAAGGAGACCATGGTGACACAGGTGATGCACATGAAGCCAAGGAGCCATTGTGACACAGTGGGGCCTCATGGAATCAAGGAGACCATGGTGACACAGGTGATGCACATGAAGCCAAGGAGCCATTGTGACACAGCGGGGCTTCTTCCCTTCAGCTCTGCAGCTGGCTGTCCCAGACCGGGGCACCTTGTGCCAAGTGCTCTCCTAAGGGCTCTGCCTGCACACAGGCCCAGGAGAAGTTTTCCTGTTTGTAAGGAAAGAATGAAAAAGCCTGAGCAGGTTCCCTAGACAACAAACCCACATGCTCAGTCCAGGCTGCCTGCAATGATGTCCCCTTTCTACAAGGGACACTGTGAGCAGGAATGATCTCTGGGAGCAGAATTCTCGCAGTCTTTCCACAGAATTGTCTGTCCCTGTCCTTTCCCTGGCTCTCTGTTGCAGATGGAAGCTGCTGCTGCCATTCTCTGCTTGAAGCCCTCGTTTGATGCAAGCAGATGCTCCCAGGTGTGTTCAGCAGCTGTTGCTCAGTGTTGATGCAAAGCTTTTGTGTTCCTCATGGAAGCAAGGAGCCATTGTGACACTGCAGGGGCTCATGGCATCAAGGAGACAATTGTGACAGTACAGAACCTCCTAGAAACAAGGCTCCATGCTGACACCGTGGGGAATCATGGAACCACATGGAAATGTGTTCCTCATGAGACGCAGCAGGGCCTTGTTGGAACCAAAGACACCTCTGCAAAAAGCAGGGTAGCTCACAGAACCAAGGAGTCCATTGTTACAATAGAAAACCTATGGAAGCAAGGAGACCATTGTGACCCAGTGGGGCCACATGGAAGCCACGGAGCCATTGTGACCCAGTGGGGCCTCATGGAATCAAGGAGACCATGGTGACACAGATGATGCACATGAAGCCAAGGAGCCATTGTGACCCAGTGGGGCCTCATGGAATCAAGGAGACCATGGTGACACAGGTGATGCACATGAAGCCAAGGAGCCATTGTGACACAGTGGGGCCTCATGGAATCAAGGAGACCATGGTGACACAGGTGATGCACATGAAGCCAAGGAGCCATTGTGACACAGTGGGGGCTCATGGAATCAAGGAGACCATTGTGACACAGGTGATGCACATGAAGCCAAGGAGCCATTGTGACACAGTGGGGCCTCATTTAATCAAGGAGACCATGGTGACACAGGTGATGCACATGAAGCCAAGGAGCCATTGTGACCCAGTGGGGCCTCATGGAATCAAGGAGACCATGGTGACACAGGTGATGCACATGAAGCCAAGGAGCCATTGTGACACAGTGGGGCCTCATGGAATCAAGGAGACCATGGTGACACAGGTGATGCACATGAAGCCAAGGAGCCATTGTGACACAGTGGGGCCTCATGGAATCAAGGAGACCATGGTGACACAGGTGATGCACATGAAGCCAAGGAGCCATTGTGACCCAGTGGGGCCTCATGGAATCAAGGAGACCATGGTGACACAGGTGATGCACATGAAGCCAAGGAGCCATTGTGACACAGCGGGGCTTCTTCCCTTCACCTCTGCAGCTGGCTGTCCCAGCCCACAGCACCATGTGCCAAGTGCTTTCCTCAGGGCTCTGCCTGCACACAGGCCCAGAGAAGTTTTCCTGTTTGTAAGGAAAGAATGAAAAAGCCTGAGCAGGTTCCCTAGACAACCAAACCCACATGCTCAGTCCAGGCTGCCTGCAATGATGTCCCCTTTCTACAAGGGACACTGTGAGCAGGAATGATGTCTGGGAGCAGAATTCTCGCAGTCTTTCCACGGAATTCTCTGTCCCTGTCCTTTCCCTGGCTCTCAGTGTCAGATGGAAGCTGCTGGTGCCTTTCTCTGCTTGAAGCCCTCGTTTGATGCAAGCAGATGCTCCCAGGTGTGTTCAGCAGCTGTTGCTCAGTGTTGATGCAAAGCTGTTGTGTTCCTCATGGAAGCAAGGAGCCATTGTGACACTGCAGGGGCTCATGGGATCATGGAGACAATTGTGACACTACAGAACCTCCTAGAAACAAGGCTCCATGATGACACCGTGGCAAATCATGGAACCACATGGAAATGTGTTCCTCATGAGACGCAGCAGGGCATTGTTGGAACCAAAGACACCTCTGCAAAAAGCAGGGTAGCTCACAGAACCAAGGAGTCCATTGTTACAATAGAAAACCTATGGAAGCAAGGACACCATTGTGACCCAGTGGGGCCACATGGAAGCCACGGAGCCATTGTGACCCAGTGGGGCCTCATGGAATCAAGGAGACCATGGTGACACAGGTGATGCACATGAAGCCAAGGAGCCATTGTGACACAGTGGGGCCTCATGGAATCAAGGAGACCATGGTGACACAGGTGATGCACATGAAGCCAAGGAGCCATTGTGACACAGTGGGGCCTCATGGAATCAAGGAGACCATGGTGACACAGGTGATGCACATGAAGCCAAGGAGCCATTGTGACACAGTGGGGCCTCATGGAATCAAGGAGACCATGGTGACACAGGTGATGCACATGAAGCCAAGGAGCCATTGTGACACAGCGGGGCTTCTTCCCTTCAGCTCTGCAGCTGGCTGTCCCAGACCGGGGCACCATGTGCCAAGTACTCTCCTCAGGGCTCTGCCTGCACACAGGCCCAGAGAAGTTTTCCTGTTTGTAAGGAAAGAATGAAAAAGCCTGAGCAGGTTCCCTAGACAACCAAACCCACATGCTCAGTCCAGGCTGCCTGCAATGATGTCCCCTTTCTACAAGGGACACTGTGAGCAGGAATGATGTCTGGGAGCAGAATTCTCGCAGTCTTTCCACAGAATTCTCTGTCCCTGTCCTTTCCCTGGCTCTCTGTTGCAGATGGAAGCTGCTGCTGCCATTCTCTGCTTGAAGCCCTCTTTTGATGCAAGCAGATGCTCCCAGGTGTGTTCAGCAGCTGTTGCTCAGTGTTGATGCAAAGCTTTTGTGTTCCTCATGGAAGCAAGGAGCCATTGTGACACTGCAGGGGCTCATGGCATCAAGGAGACAATTGTGACAGTACAGAACCTCCTAGAAACAAGGCTCCATGGTGACACCGTGGGGAATCATGGAACCACATGGAAATGTGTTCCTCATGAGACGCAGCAGGGCCTTGTTGGAACCAAAGACACCTCTGCAAAAAGCAGGGTAGCTCACAGAACCAAGGAGTCCATTGTTACAATAGAAAACCTATGGAAGCAAGGAGACCATTGTGACCCAGTGGGGCCACATGGAAGCCACGGAGCCATTGTGACCCAGTGGGGCCTCATGGAATCAAGGAGACCATGGTGACACAGGTGATGCACATGAAGCCAAGGAGCCATTGTGACACAGTGGGGCCTCATGGAATCAAGGAGACCATGGTGACACAGGTGATGCACATGAAGCCAAGGAGCCATTGTGACACAGTGGGGCCTCATGGAATCAAGGAGACCATGGTGACACAGGTGATGCACATGAAGCCAAGGAGCCATTGTGACACAGCGGGGCTTCTTCCCTTCAGCTCTGCAGCTGGCTGTCCCAGCCCACAGCACCATGTGCCAACTGCTCTCCTCAGGGCTCTGCCTGCACACAGGCCCAGGAGAAGTTTTCCTGTTTGTAAGGAAAGAATGGAAAAGCCTGAGCAGGTTCCCTAGACAACCAAACCCACATGCTCAGTCCAGGCTGCCTGCAATGATGTCCCCTTTCTACAAGGGATACTGTGAGCAGGAATGATCTCTGAGAGCAGAATTCTCACAGTCCTTCCACGGAATGCTCTGTCCCTGTCCTTTCCCTGGCTCTCAGTGTCAGATGGAAGCTGCTGCTGCCATTCTCAGCTTGAAGCCCTCGTTTGATGCAAGCAGATGCTCCCAGGTGCGTTCAGCAGCTGTTGCTCAGTGTTGATGCAAAGCTTTTGTGTTCCTCATGGAAGCAAGGAGCCATTGTGACACTGCAGGGGCTCATGGCATCAAGGAGACAATTGTGACACTACAGAACCTCCTAGAAACAAGACTCCATGATGACACCGTGGGGAATCATGGAACCACATGGAAATGTGTTCCTGATGAGACACAGCAGGGCCTTGTTGGAACCAAAGACACCTCTGCAAAAAGCAGGGTAGCTCACAGAACCAAGGAGTCCATTGTTACAATAGAAAACTATGGAAGTAAGGACACCATTGTGACCCAGTGGGGCCACATGGAAGCCACGGAGCCATTGTGACACAGTGGGGCCTCATGGAATCAAGGAGACCATGGTGACACAGGTGATGCACATGAAGCCAAGGAGCCATTGTGACCCAGTGGGGCCTCATGGAATCAAGGAGACCATGGTGACACAGGTGATGCACATGAAGCCAAGGAGCCATTGTGACCCAGTGGGGCCTCATGGAATCAAGGAGACCATGGTGACACAGGTGATGCACATGAAGCCAAGGAGCCATTGTGACCCAGTGGGGCCTCATGGAATCAAGGAGACCATGGTGACACAGGTGATGCACATGAAGCCAAGGAGCCATTGTGACACAGTGGGGCCTCATGGAATCAAGGAGACCATGGTGACACAGGTGATGCACATGAAGCCAAGGAGCCATTGTGACACAGCGGGGCTTCTTCCCTTCAGCTCTGCAGCTGGCTGTCCCAGACCGGGGCACCTTGTGCCAAGTGCTCTCCTAAGGGCTCTGCCTGCACACAGGCCCAGGAGAAGTTTTCCTGTTTGTAAGGAAAGAATGAAAAAGCCTGAGCAGGTTCCCTAGACAACAAACCCACATGCTCAGTCCAGGCTGCCTGCAATGATGTCCCCTTTCTACAAGGGACACTGTGAGCAGGAATGATCTCTGGGAGCAGAATTCTCGCAGTCTTTCCACAGAATTGTCTGTCCCTGTCCTTTCCCTGGCTCTCTGTTGCAGATGGAAGCTGCTGCTGCCATTCTCTGCTTGAAGCCCTCGTTTGATGCAAGCAGATGCTCCCAGGTGTGTTCAGCAGCTGTTGCTCAGTGTTGATGCAAAGCTTTTGTGTTCCTCATGGAAGCAAGGAGCCATTGTGACACTGCAGGGGCTCATGGCATCAAGGAGACAATTGTGACAGTACAGAACCTCCTAGAAACAAGGCTCCATGCTGACACCGTGGGGAATCATGGAACCACATGGAAATGTGTTCCTCATGAGACGCAGCAGGGCCTTGTTGGAACCAAAGACACCTCTGCAAAAAGCAGGGTAGCTCACAGAACCAAGGAGTCCATTGTTACAATAGAAAACCTATGGAAGCAAGGAGACCATTGTGACCCAGTGGGGCCACATGGAAGCCACGGAGCCATTGTGACCCAGTGGGGCCTCATGGAATCAAGGAGACCATGGTGACACAGATGATGCACATGAAGCCAAGGAGCCATTGTGACCCAGTGGGGCCTCATGGAATCAAGGAGACCATGGTGACACAGGTGATGCACATGAAGCCAAGGAGCCATTGTGACACAGTGGGGCCTCATGGAATCAAGGAGACCATGGTGACACAGGTGATGCACATGAAGCCAAGGAGCCATTGTGACACAGTGGGGGCTCATGGAATCAAGGAGACCATTGTGACACAGGTGATGCACATGAAGCCAAGGAGCCATTGTGACACAGTGGGGCCTCATTTAATCAAGGAGACCATGGTGACACAGGTGATGCACATGAAGCCAAGGAGCCATTGTGACCCAGTGGGGCCTCATGGAATCAAGGAGACCATGGTGACACAGGTGATGCACATGAAGCCAAGGAGCCATTGTGACACAGTGGGGCCTCATGGAATCAAGGAGACCATGGTGACACAGGTGATGCACATGAAGCCAAGGAGCCATTGTGACACAGTGGGGCCTCATGGAATCAAGGAGACCATGGTGACACAGGTGATGCACATGAAGCCAAGGAGCCATTGTGACCCAGTGGGGCCTCATGGAATCAAGGAGACCATGGTGACACAGGTGATGCACATGAAGCCAAGGAACCATTGTGACACAGCGGGGCTTCTTCCCTTCACCTCTGCAGCTGGCTGTCCCAGCCCACAGCACCATGTGCCAAGTGCTTTCCTCAGGGCTCTGCCTGCACACAGGCCCAGAGAAGTTTTCCTGTTTGTAAGGAAAGAATGAAAAAGCCTGAGCAGGTTCCCTAGACAACAAACCCCACATGCTGAGTCCAGGCTGCCTGCAATGATGTCCCCTTTCTACAAGGGACACTGTGAGCAGGAATGATCTCTGGGAGCAGAATTCTCGCAGTCTTTCCACGGAATTCTCTGTCCCTGTCCTTTCCCTGGCTCTCAGTGTCAGATGGAAGCTGCTGGTGCCTTTCTCTGCTTGAAGCCCTCGTTTGATGCAAGCAGATGCTCCAAAGTGTGTTCAGCAGCTGTTGCTCAGTGTTGATGCAAAGCTTTTGTGTTCCTCATGGAAGCAAGGAGCCATTGTGACACTGCAGGGGCTCATGGCATCATGGAGACAATTGTGACACTACAGAACCTCCTAGAAACAAGGCTCCATGATGACACCGTGGCAAATCATGGAACCACATGGAAATGTGTTCCTCATGAGACGCAGCAGGGCATTGTTGGAACCAAAGACACCTCTGCAAAAAGCAGGGTAGCTCACAGAACCAAGGAGTCCATTGTTACAATAGAAAACCTATGGAAGCAAGGAGACCATTGTGACCCAGTGGGGCCACATGGAAGCCACGGAGCCATTGTGACCCAGTGGGGCCTCATGGAATCAAGGAGACCATGGTGACACAGGTGATGCACATGAAGCCAAGGAGCCATTGTGACCCAGTGGGGCCTCATGGAATCAAGGAGACCATTGTGACACAGGTGATGCACATGAAGCCAAGGAGCCATTGTGACCCAGTGGGGCCTCATGGAATCAAGGAGACCATGGTGACACAGGTGATGCACATGAAGCCAAGGAGCCATTGTGACCCAGTGGGGCCTCATGGAATCAAGGAGACCATGGTGACACAGGTGATGCACATGAAGCCAAGGAGCCATTGTGACACAGCGGGGCTTCTTCCCTTCAGCTCTGCAGCTGGCTGTCCCAGCCCACAGCACCATGTGCCAACTGCTCTCCTCAGGGCTCTGCCTGCACACAGGCCCAGGAGAAGTTTTCCTGTTTGTAAGGAAAGAATGGAAAAGCCTGAGCAGGTTCCCTAGACAACCAAACCCACATGCTCAGTCCAGGCTGCCTGCAATCATGTCCCCTTTCTACAAGGGATACTGTGAGCAGCAATGATCTCTGAGAGCAGAATTCTCACAGTCCTTCCACGGAATGCTCTGTCCCTGTCCTTTCCCTGGCTCTCAGTGTCAGATGGAAGCTGCTGCTGCCATTCTCAGCTTGAAGCCCTCGTTTGATGCAAGCAGATGCTCCCAGGTGCGTTCAGCAGCTGTTGCTCAGTGTTGATGCAAAGCTTTTGTGTTCCTCATGGAAGCAAGGAGCCATTGTGACACTGCAGGGGCTCATGGCATCAAGGAGACAATTGTGACACTACAGAACCTCCTAGAAACAAGACTCCATGATGACACCGTGGAGAATCATGGAACCACATGGAAATGTGTTCCTGATGAGACACAGCAGGGCCTTGTTGGAACCAAAGACACCTCTGCAAAAAGCAGGGTAGCTCACAGAACCAAGGAGTCCATTGTTACAATAGAAAACTATGGAAGTAAGGACACCATTGTGACACAGTGGGGCCACATGGAAGCCACGGAGCCATTGTGACACAGTGGGGCCTCATGGAATCAAGGAGACCATGGTGACACAGGTGATGCACATGAAGCCAAGGAGCCATTGTGACCCAGTGGGGCCTCATGGAATCAAGGAGACCATGGTGACACAGGTGATGCACATGAAGCCAAGGAGCCATTGTGACCCAGTGGGGCCTCATGGAATCAAGGAGACCATGGTGACACAGGTGATGCACATGAAGCCAAGGAGCCATTGTGACCCAGTGGGGCCTCATGGAATCAAGGAGACCATGGTGACACAGGTGATGCACATGAAGCCAAGGAGCCATTGTGACACAGTGGGGCCTCATGGAATCAAGGAGACCATGGTGACACAGGTGATGCACATGAAGCCAAGGAGCCATTGTGACACAGCGGGGCTTCTTCCCTTCAGCTCTGCAGCTGGCTGTCCCAGACCGGGGCACCTTGTGCCAAGTGCTCTCCTAAGGGCTCTGCCTGCACACAGGCCCAGGAGAAGTTTTCCTGTTTGTAAGGAAAGAATGAAAAAGCCTGAGCAGGTTCCCTAGACAACAAACCCACATGCTCAGTCCAGGCTGCCTGCAATGATGTCCCCTTTCTACAAGGGACACTGTGAGCAGGAATGATCTCTGGGAGCAGAATTCTCGCAGTCTTTCCACAGAATTGTCTGTCCCTGTCCTTTCCCTGGCTCTCTGTTGCAGATGGAAGCTGCTGCTGCCATTCTCTGCTTGAAGCCCTCGTTTGATGCAAGCAGATGCTCCCAGGTGTGTTCAGCAGCTGTTGCTCAGTGTTGATGCAAAGCTTTTGTGTTCCTCATGGAAGCAAGGAGCCATTGTGACACTGCAGGGGCTCATGGCATCAAGGAGACAATTGTGACAGTACAGAACCTCCTAGAAACAAGGCTCCATGCTGACACCGTGGGGAATCATGGAACCACATGGAAATGTGTTCCTCATGAGACGCAGCAGGGCCTTGTTGGAACCAAAGACACCTCTGCAAAAAGCAGGGTAGCTCACAGAACCAAGGAGTCCATTGTTACAATAGAAAACCTATGGAAGCAAGGAGACCATTGTGACCCAGTGGGGCCACATGGAAGCCACGGAGCCATTGTGACCCAGTGGGGCCTCATGGAATCAAGGAGACCATGGTGACACAGATGATGCACATGAAGCCAAGGAGCCATTGTGACCCAGTGGGGCCTCATGGAATCAAGGAGACCATGGTGACACAGGTGATGCACATGAAGCCAAGGAGCCATTGTGACACAGTGGGGCCTCATGGAATCAAGGAGACCATGGTGACACAGGTGATGCACATGAAGCCAAGGAGCCATTGTGACACAGTGGGGCCTCATGGAATCAAGGAGACCATTGTGACACAGGTGATGCACATGAAGCCAAGGAGCCATTGTGACACAGTGGGGCCTCATTTAATCAAGGAGACCATGGTGACACAGGTGATGCACATGAAGCCAAGGAGCCATTGTGACCCAGTGGGGCCTCATGGAATCAAGGAGACCATGGTGACACAGGTGATGCACATGAAGCCAAGGAGCCATTGTGACACAGTGGGGCCTCATGGAATCAAGGAGACCATGGTGACACAGGTGATGCACATGAAGCCAAGGAGCCATTGTGACACAGTGGGGCCTCATGGAATCAAGGAGACCATGGTGACACAGGTGATGCACATGAAGCCAAGGAGCCATTGTGACCCAGTGGGGCCTCATGGAATCAAGGAGACCATGGTGACACAGGTGATGCACATGAAGCCAAGGAACCATTGTGACACAGCGGGGCTTCTTCCCTTCACCTCTGCAGCTGGCTGTCCCAGCCCACAGCACCATGTGCCAAGTGCTTTCCTCAGGGCTCTGCCTGCACACAGGCCCAGAGAAGTTTTCCTGTTTGTAAGGAAAGAATGAAAAAGCCTGAGCAGGTTCCCTAGACAACAAACCCCACATGCTGAGTCCAGGCTGCCTGCAATGATGTCCCCTTTCTACAAGGGACACTGTGAGCAGGAATGATCTCTGGGAGCAGAATTCTCGCAGTCTTTCCACGGAATTCTCTGTCCCTGTCCTTTCCCTGGCTCTCAGTGTCAGATGGAAGCTGCTGGTGCCTTTCTCTGCTTGAAGCCCTCGTTTGATGCAAGCAGATGCTCCAAAGTGTGTTCAGCAGCTGTTGCTCAGTGTTGATGCAAAGCTTTTGTGTTCCTCATGGAAGCAAGGAGCCATTGTGACACTGCAGGGGCTCATGGCATCATGGAGACAATTGTGACACTACAGAACCTCCTAGAAACAAGGCTCCATGATGACACCGTGGCGAATCATGGAACCACATGGAAATGTGTTCCTCATGAGACACAGCAGGGCCTTGTTGGAACCAAAGACACCACTGCAAAAAGCAGGGTAGCTCACAGAACCAAGGAGTCCATTGTTACAATAGAAAACCTATGGAAGCAAGGAGACCATTGTGACCCAGTGGGGCCACATGGAAGCCACGGAGCCATTGTGACCCAGTGGGGCCTCATGGAATCAAGGAGACCATGGTGACACAGGTGATGCACATGAAGTCAAGGAGCCATTGTGACACAGTGGGGCCTCATGGAATCAAGGAGACCATGGTGACACAGGTGATGCACATGAAGCCAAGGAGCCATTGTGACACAGTGGGGCCTCATGGAATCAAGGAGACCATGGTGACACAGGTGATGCACATGAAGCCAAGGAGCCATTGTGACACAGCGGGGCTTCTTCCCTTCAGCTCTGCAGCTGGCTGTCCCAGCCCACAGCACCATGTGCCAACTGCTCTCCTCAGGGCTCTGCCTGCACACAGGCCCAGGAGAAGTTTTCCTGTTTGTAAGGAAAGAATGGAAAAGCCTGAGCAGGTTCCCTAGACAACCAAACCCACATGCTCAGTCCAGGCTGCCTGCAATGATGTCCCCTTTCTACAAGGGACACTGTGAGCAGGAATGATCTCTGGGAGCAGAATTCTCGCAGTCTTTCCACAGAATTCTCTGTCCCTGTCCTTTCCCTGGCTCTCTGTTGCAGATGGAAGCTGCTGCTGCCATTCTCTGCTTGAAGCCCTCGTTTGATGCAAGCAGATGCTCCCAGGTGTGTTCAGCAGCTGTTGCTCAGTGTTGATGCAAAGCTTTTGTGTTCCTCATGGAAGCAAGGAGCCATTGTGACACTGCAGGGGCTCATGGCATCAAGGAGACAATTGTGACAGTACAGAACCTCCTAGAAACAAGGCTCCATGCTGACACCGTGGGGAATCATGGAACCACATGGAAATGTGTTCCTCATGAGACGCAGCAGGGCCTTGTTGGAACCAAAGACACCTCTGCAAAAAGCAGGGTAGCTCACAGAACCAAGGAGTCCATTGTTACAATAGAAAACCTATGGAAGCAAGGAGACCATTGTGACCCAGTGGGGCCACATGGAAGCCACGGAGCCATTGTGACCCAGTGGGGCCTCATGGAATCAAGGAGACCATGGTGACACAGATGATGCACATGAAGCCAAGGAGCCATTGTGACCCAGTGGGGCCTCATGGAATCAAGGAGACCATGGTGACACAGGTGATGCACATGAAGCCAAGGAGCCATTGTGACACAGTGGGGCCTCATGGAATCAAGGAGACCATGGTGACACAGGTGATGCACATGAAGCCAAGGAGCCATTGTGACACAGTGGGGGCTCATGGAATCAAGGAGACCATTGTGACACAGGTGATGCACATGAAGCCAAGGAGCCATTGTGACACAGTGGGGCCTCATTTAATCAAGGAGACCATGGTGACACAGGTGATGCACATGAAGCCAAGGAGCCATTGTGACCCAGTGGGGCCTCATGGAATCAAGGAGACCATGGTGACACAGGTGATGCACATGAAGCCAAGGAGCCATTGTGACACAGTGGGGCCTCATGGAATCAAGGAGACCATGGTGACACAGGTGATGCACATGAAGCCAAGGAGCCATTGTGACACAGTGGGGCCTCATGGAATCAAGGAGACCATGGTGACACAGGTGATGCACATGAAGCCAAGGAGCCATTGTGACCCAGTGGGGCCTCATGGAATCAAGGAGACCATGGTGACACAGGTGATGCACATGAAGCCAAGGAGCCATTGTGACACAGCGGGGCTTCTTCCCTTCAGCTCTGCAGCTGGCTGTCCCAGCCCACAGCACCATGTGCCAAGTGCTTTCCTCAGGGCTCTGCCTGCACACAGGCCCAGAGAAGTTTTCCTGTTTGTAAGGAAAGAATGAAAAAGCCTGAGCAGGTTCCCTAGACAACAAACCCCAGATGCTGAGTCCAGGCTGCCTGCAATGATGTCCCCTTTCTACAAGGGACACTGTGAGCAGGAATGATCTCTGGGAGCAGAATTCTCGCAGTCTTTCCACGGAATTCTCTGTCCCTGTCCTTTCCCTGGCTCTCAGTGTCAGATGGAAGCTGCTGGTGCCTTTCTCTGCTTGAAGCCCTCGTTTGATGCAAGCAGATGCTCCCAGGTGTGTTCAGCAGCTGTTGCTCAGTGTTGATGCAAAGCTGTTGTGTTCCTCATGGAAGCAAGGAGCCATTGTGACACTGCAGGGGCTCATGGGATCATGGAGACAATTGTGACACTACAGAACCTCCTAGAAACAAGGCTCCATGATGACACCGTGGCAAATCATGGAACCACATGGAAATGTGTTCCTCATGAGACGCAGCAGGGCCTTGTTGGAACCAAAGACACCTCTGCAAAAAGCAGGGTAGCTCACAGAACCAAGGAGTCCATTGTTACAATAGAAAACCTATGGAAGCAAGGACACCATTGTGACCCAGTGGGGCCACATGGAAGCCACGGAGCCATTGTGACCCAGTGGGGCCTCATGGAATCAAGGAGACCATGGTGACACAGGTGATGCACATGAAGCCAAGGAGCCATTGTGACACAGTGGGGCCTCATGGAATCAAGGAGACCATGGTGACACAGGTGATGCACATGAAGCCAAGGAGCCATTGTGACACAGTGGGGCCTCATGGAATCAAGGAGACCATGGTGACACAGGTGATGCACATGAAGCCAAGGAGCCATTGTGACACAGTGGGGCCTCATGGAATCAAGGAGACCATGGTGACACAGGTGATGCACATGAAGCCAAGGAGCCATTGTGACACAGCGGGGCTTCTTCCCTTCAGCTCTGCAGCTGGCTGTCCCAGCCCACAGCACCATGTGCCAAGTGCTCTCCTCAGGGCTCTGCCTGCACACAGGCCCAGAGAAGTTTTCCTGTTTGTAAGGAAAGAATGAAAAAGCCTGAGCAGGTTCCCTAGACAACCAAACCCACATGCTCAGTCCAGGCTGCCTGCAATGATGTCCCCTTTCTACAAGGGACACTGTGAGCAGGAATGATGTCTGGGAGCAGAATTCTCGCAGTCTTTCCACAGAATTCTCTGTCCCTGTCCTTTGCCTGGCTCTCTGTTGCAGATGGAAGCTGCTGCTGCCATTCTCTGCTTGAAGCCCTCTTTTGATGCAAGCAGATGCTCCCAGGTGTGTTCAGCAGCTGTTGCTCAGTGTTGATGCAAAGCTTTTGTGTTCCTCATGGAAGCAAGGAGCCATTGTGACACTGCAGGGGCTCATGGCATCAAGGAGACAATTGTGACAGTACAGAACCTCCTAGAAACAAGGCTCCATGGTGACACCGTGGGGAATCATGGAACCACATGGAAATGTGTTCCTCATGAGACGCAGCAGGGCCTTGTTGGAACCAAAGACACCTCTGCAAAAAGCAGGGTAGCTCACAGAACCAAGGAGTCCATTGTTACAATAGAAAACCTATGGAAGCAAGGAGACCATTGTGACCCAGTGGGGCCACATGGAAGCCACGGAGCCATTGTGACCCAGTGGGGCCTCATGGAATCAAGGAGACCATGGTGACACAGGTGATGCACATGAAGCCAAGGAGCCATTGTGACACAGTGGGGCCTCATGGAATCAAGGAGACCATGGTGACACAGGTGATGCACATGAAGCCAAGGAGCCATTGTGACACAGTGGGGCCTCATGGAATCAAGGAGACCATGGTGACACAGGTGATGCACATGAAGCCAAGGAGCCATTGTGACACAGCGGGGCTTCTTCCCTTCAGCTCTGCAGCTGGCTGTCCCAGCCCACAGCACCATGTGCCAACTGCTCTCCTCAGGGCTCTGCCTGCACACAGGCCCAGGAGAAGTTTTCCTGTTTGTAAGGAAAGAATGGAAAAGCCTGAGCAGGTTCCCTAGACAACCAAACCCACATGCTCAGTCCAGGCTGCCTGCAATGATGTCCCCTTTCTACAAGGGATACTGTGAGCAGCAATGATCTCTGAGAGCAGAATTCTCACAGTCCTTCCACGGAATGCTCTGTCCCTGTCCTTTCCCTGGCTCTCAGTGTCAGATGGAAGCTGCTGCTGCCATTCTCAGCTTGAAGCCCTCGTTTGATGCAAGCAGATGCTCCCAGGTGCGTTCAGCAGCTGTTGCTCAGTGTTGATGCAAAGCTTTTGTGTTCCTCATGGAAGCAAGGAGCCATTGTGACACTGCAGGGGCTCATGGCATCAAGGAGACAATTGTGACAGTACAGAACCTCCTAGAAACAAGACTCCATGATGACACCGTGGGGAATCATGGAACCACATGGAAATGTGTTCCTCATGAGACACAGCAGGGCCTTGTTGGAACCAAAGACACCTCTGCAAAAAGCAGGGTAGCTCACAGAACCAAGGAGTCCATTGTTACAATAGAAAACTATGGAAGTAAGGACACCATTGTGACCCAGTGGGGCCACATGGAAGCCACGGAGCCATTGTGACACAGTGGGGCCTCATGGAATCAAGGAGACCATGGTGACACAGGTGATGCACATGAAGCCAAGGAGCCATTGTGACACAGTGGGGGCTCATGGAATCAAGGAGACCATTGTGACACAGGTGATGCACATGAAGCCAAGGAGCCATTGTGACACAGTGGGGCCTCATTTAATCAAGGAGACCATGGTGACACAGGTGATGCACATGAAGCCAAGGAGCCATTGTGACCCAGTGGGGCCTCATGGAATCAAGGAGACCATGGTGACACAGGTGATGCACATGAAGCCAAGGAGCCATTGTGACACAGTGGGGCCTCATGGAATCAAGGAGACCATTGTGACACAGGTGATGCACATGAAGCCAAGGAGCCATTGTGACACAGTGGGGCCTCATGGAATCAAGGAGACCATGGTGACACAGGTGATGCACATGAAGCCAAGGAGCCATTGTGACACAGCGGGGCTTCTTCCCTTCAGCTCTGCAGCTGGCTGTCCCAGCCCACAGCACCATGTGCCAAGTGCTCTCCTCAGGGCTCTGCCTGCACACAGGCCCAGAGAAGTTTTCCTGTTTGTAAGGAAAGAATGGAAAAGCCTGAGCAGGTTTCCTAAACAACAAACCCCACATGCTCAGTCCAGGCTGCCTGCAATCATGTCCCCTTTCTACAAGGGACACTGTGAGCAGGAATGATCTCTGGGAGCAGAATTCTCGCAGTCTTTCCACTGAATTCTCTGTCCCTGTCCTTTCCCTGGCTCTCAGTGTCAGATGGAGGCTGCTGGTGCCATTCTCAGCTTGAAGCCCTCTTTTGATGCAAGCAGATGCTCCCAGGTGTGTTCAGCAGCTGTTGCTCAGTGTTGATGCAAAGCTTTTGTGTTCCTCATGGAAGCAAGGAGCCATTGTGACACTGCAGGGGCTCATGGGATCAAGGAGACAATTGTGACACTACAGAACCTCCTAGAAACAAGGCTCCTTGGGGACACCATGGGGAATCATGGAACTACATGGAAATGTGTTCCTCATGAGACACAGCAGGGCCTTGTTGGAACCAAAGACACCTCTGCAAAAAGCAGGGTAGCTCACAGAACCAAGGAGTCCATTGTTACAATAGAAAACCTATGGAAGCAAGGACACCGTTGTGACACAGTGGGGCCACATGGAAGCCACGGAGCCATTGTGACCCAGTGGGGCCTCATGGAATCAAGGACACCATGGTGACACAGGTGATGCACATGAAGCCAAGGAGCCATTGTGACCCAGTGGGGCCTCATGGAATCAAGGAGACCATGGTGACACAGGTGATGCACATGAAGCCAAGGAGCCATTGTGACCCAGTGGGGCCTCATGGAATCAAGGAGACCATGGTGACACAGGTGATGCACATGAAGCCAAGGAGCCATTGTGACACAGTGGGGCCTCATGGAATCAAGGAGACCATGGTGACACAGGTGATGCACATGAAGCCAAGGAGCCATTGTGACACAGCGGGGCTTCTTCCCTTCAGCTCTGCAGCTGGCTGTCCCAGCCCACAGCACCATGTGCCAAGTGCTCTCCTCAGGGCTCTGCCTGCACACAGGCCCAGAGAAGTTTTCCTGTTTGTAAGGAAAGAATGGAAAAGCCTGAGCAGGTTTCCTAAACAACAAACCCCACATGCTCAGTCCAGGCCGCCTGCAATGATGTCCCCTTTCTACAAGGGACACTGTGAGCAGGAATGATCTCTGGGAGCAGAATTCTCGCAGTCTTTCCACTGAATTCTCTGTCCCTGTCCTTTCCCTGGCTCTCAGTGTCAGATGGAGGCTGCTGGTGCCATTCTCAGCTTGAAGCCCTCTTTTGATGCAAGCAGATGCTCCCAGGTGTGTTCAGCAGCTGTTGCTCAGTGTTGATGCAAAGCTTTTGTGTTCCTCATGGAAGCAAGGAGCCATTGTGACACTGCAGGGGCTCATGGCATCAAGGAGACAATTGTGACACTACAGAACCTCCTAGAAACAAGGCTCCTTGGGGACACCAGGGGAATCATGGAACCACATGGAAATGTGTTCCTCATGAGACACAGCAGGGCCTTGTTGGAACCAAAGACACCTCTGCAAAAAGCAGGGTAGCTCACAGAACCAAGGAGTCCATTGTTACAATAGAAAACCTATGGAAGCAAGGACACCGTTGTGACACAGTGGGGCCACATGGAAGCCACGGAGCCATTGTGACACAGTGGGGCCTCATGGAATCAAGGAGACCATGGTGACACAGGTGATGCACATGAAGCCAAGGAGCCATTGTGACACAGTGGGGCCTCATGGAATCAAGGAGACCATGGTGACACAGGTGATGCACATGAAGCCAAGGAGCCATTGTGACACAGTGGGGCCTCATGGAATCAAGGAGACCATGGTGACACAGGTGATGCACATGAAGCCAAGGAGCCATTGTGACACAGTGGGGCCTCATGGAATCAAGGAGACCATGGTGACACAGGTGATGCACAGGAAGCCAAGGAGCCATTGTGACACAGCGGGGCTTCTTCCCTTCTGCTCTGCAGCTGGCTGTCCCAGACCGGGGCACCATGTGCCAAGTACTCTCCTCAGGGCTCTGCCTGCACACAGGCCCAGAGAAGTTTTCCTGTTTGTAAGGAAAGAATGAAAAAGCCTGAGCAGGTTCCCTAGACAACCAAACCCACATGCTCAGTCCAGGCTGCCTGCAATGATGTCCCCTTTCTACAAGGGACACTGTGAGCAGGAATGATCTCTGGGAGCAGAATTCTCGCAGTCTTTCCACAGAATTCTCTGTCCCTGTCCTTTCCCTGGCTCTCTGTTGCAGATGGAAGCTGCTGCTGCCATTCTCTGCTTGAAGCCCTCTTTTGATGCAAGCAGATGCTCCCAGGTGTGTTCAGCAGCTGTTGCTCAGTGTTGATGCAAAGCTTTTGTGTTCCTCATGGAAGCAAGGAGCCATTGTGACACTGCAGGGGCTCATGGCATCAAGGAGACAATTGTGACAGTACAGAACCTCCTAGAAACAAGGCTCCATGGTGACACCGTGGCGAATCATGGAACCACATGGAAATGTGTTCCTCATGAGACACAGCAGGGCCTTGTTGGAACCAAAGACACCTCTGCAAAAAGCAGGGTAGCTCACAGAACCAAGGAGTCCATTGTTACAATAGAAAACCTATGGAAGCAAGGAGACCATTGTGACCCAGTGGGGCCACATGGAAGCCACGGAGCCATTGTGACCCAGTGGGGCCTCATGGAATCAAGGAGACCATGGTGACACAGGTGATGCACATGAAGCCAAGGAGCCATTGTGACCCAGTGGGGCCTCATGGAATCAAGGAGACCATGGTGACACAGGTGATGCACATGAAGCCAAGGAGCCATTGTGACACAGCGGGGCTTCTTCCCTTCACCTCTGCAGCTGGCTGTCCCAGCCCACAGCACCATGTGCCAACTGCTCTCCTCAGGGCTCTGCCTGCACACAGGCCCAGGAGAAGTTTTCCTGTTTGTAAGGAAAGAATGGAAAAGCCTGAGCAGGTTCCCTAGACAACCAAACCCACATGCTCAGTCCAGGCTGCCTGCAATGATGTCCACTTTCTACAAGGGATACTGTGAGCAGCAATGATCTCTGAGAGCAGAATTCTCACAGTCCTTCCACGGAATGCTCTGTCCCTGTCCTTTCCCTGGCTCTCAGTGTCAGATGGAGGCTGCTGGTGCCATTCTCAGCTTGAAGCCCTCTTTTGATGCAAGCAGATGCTCCCAGGTGTGTTCAGCAGCTGTTGCTCAGTGTTGATGCAAAGCTTTTGTGTTCCTCATGGAAGCAAGGAGCCATTGTGACACTGCAGGGGCTCATGGCATCAAGGAGACAATTGTGACACTACAGAACCTCCTAGAAACAAGGCTCCTTGGGGACACCAGGGGAATCATGGAACCACATGGAAATGTGTTCCTCATGAGACACAGCAGGGCCTTGTTGGAACCAAAGACACCTCTGCAAAAAGCAGGGTAGCTCACAGAACCAAGGAGTCCATTGTTACAATAGAAAACCTATGGAAGCAAGGACACCGTTGTGACACAGTGGGGCCACATGGAAGCCACGGAGCCATTGTGACACAGTGGGGCCTCATGGAATCAAGGAGACCATGGTGACACAGGTGATGCACATGAAGCCAAGGAGCCATTGTGACACAGTGGGGCCTCATGGAATCAAGGAGACCATGGTGACACAGGTGATGCACATGAAGCCAAGGAGCCATTGTGACACAGTGGGGCCTCATGGAATCAAGGAGACCATGGTGACACAGGTGATGCACATGAAGCCAAGGAGCCATTGTGACACAGTGGGGCCTCATGGAATCAAGGAGACCATGGTGACACAGGTGATGCACAGGAAGCCAAGGAGCCATTGTGACACAGCGGGGCTTCTTCCCTTCTGCTCTGCAGCTGGCTGTCCCAGACCGGGGCACCATGTGCCAAGTACTCTTCTCAGGGCTCTGCCTGCACACAGGCCCAGAGAAGTTTTCCTGTTTGTAAGGAAAGAATGAAAAAGCCTGAGCAGGTTCCCTAGACAACCAAACCCACATGCTCAGTCCAGGCTGCCTGCAATGATGTCCCCTTTCTACAAGGGACACTGTGAGCAGGAATGATCTCTGGGAGCAGAATTCTCGCAGTCTTTCCACAGAATTCTCTGTCCCTGTCCTTTCCCTGGCTCTCTGTTGCAGATGGAAGCTGCTGCTGCCATTCTGTGCTTGAAGCCCTCTTTTGATGCAAGCAGATGCTCCCAGGTGTGTTCAGCAGCTGTTGCTCAGTGTTGATGCAAAGCTTTTGTGTTCCTCATGGAAGCAAGGAGCCATTGTGACACTGCAGGGGCTCATGGCATCAAGGAGACAATTGTGACAGTACAGAACCTCCTAGAAACAAGGCTCCATGGTGACACCGTGGCGAATCATGGAACCACATGGAAATGTGTTCCTCATGAGACACAGCAGGGCCTTGTTGGAACCAAAGACACCTCTGCAAAAAGCAGGGTAGCTCACAGAACCAAGGAGTCCATTGTTACAATAGAAAACCTATGGAAGCAAGGAGACCATTGTGACCCAGTGGGGCCACATGGAAGCCACGGAGCCATTGTGACCCAGTGGGGCCTCATGGAATCAAGGAGACCATGGTGACACAGGTGATGCACATGAAGCCAAGGAGCCATTGTGACCCAGTGGGGCCTCATGGAATCAAGGAGACCATGGTGACACAGGTGATGCACATGAAGCCAAGGAGCCATTGTGACACAGCGGGGCTTCTTCCCTTCACCTCTGCAGCTGGCTGTCCCAGCCCACAGCACCATGTGCCAACTGCTCTCCTCAGGGCTCTGCCTGCACACAGGCCCAGGAGAAGTTTTCCTGTTTGTAAGGAAAGAATGGAAAAGCCTGAGCAGGTTCCCTAGACAACCAAACCCACATGCTCAGTCCAGGCTGCCTGCAATGATGTCCACTTTCTACAAGGGATACTGTGAGCAGCAATGATCTCTGAGAGCAGAATTCTCACAGTCCTTCCACGGAATGCTCTGTCCCTGTCCTTTCCCTGGCTCTCAGTGTCAGATGGAAGCTGCTGCTGCCATTCTCAGCTTGAAGCCCTCGTTTGATGCAAGCAGATGCTCCCAGGTGCGTTCAGCAGCTGTTGCTCAGTGTTGATGCAAAGCTTTTGTGTTCCTCATGGAAGCAAGGAGCCATTGTGACACTGCAGGGGCTCATGGCATCAAGGAGACAATTGTGACACTACAGAACCTCCTAGAAACAAGACTCCATGATGACACCGTGGGGAATCATGGAACCACATGGAAATGTGTTCCTGATGAGACACAGCAGGGCCTTGTTGGAACAAAAGACACCTCTGCAAAAAGCAGGGTAGCTCACAGAACCAAGGAGTCCATTGTTACAATAGAAAACCTATGGAAGCAAGGAGACCATTGTGACCCAGTGGGGCCACATGGAAGCCACGGAGCCATTGTGACCCAGTGGGGCCTCATGGAATCAAGGACACCATGGTGACACAGGTGATGCACATGAAGCCAAGGAGCCATTGTGACCCAGTGGGGCCTCATGGAATCAAGGAGACCATGGTGACACAGGTGATGCACATGAAGCCAAGGAGCCATTGTGACCCAGTGGGGCCTCATGGAATCAAGGAGACCATGGTGACACAGGTGATGCACATGAAGCCAAGGAGCCATTGTGACACAGTGGGGCCTCATGGAATCAAGGAGACCATGGTGACACAGGTGATGCACATGAAGCCAAGGAGCCATTGTGACACAGCGGGGCTTCTTCCCTTCACCTCTGCAGCTGGCTGTCCCAGACCGGGGCACCATGTGCCAAGTACTCTCCTCAGGGCTCTGCCTGCACACAGGCCCAGGAGAAGTTTTCCTGTTTGTAAGGAAAGAATGAAAAAGCCTGAGCAGGTTCCCTAGACAACCAAACCCACATGCTCAGTCCAGGCTGCCTGCAATGATGTCCCCTTTCTACAAGGGACACTGTGAGCAGGAATGATCTCTGGGAGCAGAATTCTCGCAGTCTTTCCACAGAATTCTCTGTCCCTGTCCTTTCCCTGGCTCTCTGTTGCAGATGGAAGCTGCTGCTGCCATTCTCTGCTTGAAGCCCTCTTTTGATGCAAGCAGATGCTCCCAGGTGTGTTCAGCAGCTGTTGCTCAGTGTTGATGCAAAGCTTTTGTGTTCCTCATGGAAGCAAGGAGCCATTGTGACACTGCAGGGGCTCATGGCATCAAGGAGACAATTGTGACAGTACAGAACCTCCTAGAAACAAGGCTCCATGGTGACACCGTGGGGAATCATGGAACCACATGGAAATGTGTTCCTCATGAGACGCAGCAGGGCCTTGTTGGAACCAAAGACACCTCTGCAAAAAGCAGGGTAGCTCACAGAACCAAGGAGTCCATTGTTACAATAGAAAACCTATGGAAGCAAGGAGACCATTGTGACCCAGTGGGGCCACATGGAAGCCACGGAGCCATTGTGACCCAGTGGGGCCTCATGGAATCAAGGAGACCATGGTGACACAGGTGATGCACATGAAGCCAAGGAGCCATTGTGACCCAGTGGGGCCTCATGGAATCAAGGAGACCATGGTGACACAGGTGATGCACATGAAGCCAAGGAGCCATTGTGACCCAGTGGGGCCTCATGGAATCAAGGAGACCATGGTGACACAGGTGATGCACATGAAGCCAAGGAGCCATTGTGACACAGCGGGGCTTCTTCCCTTCAGCTCTGCAGCTGGCTGTCCCAGCCCACAGCACCATGTGCCAACTGCTCTCCTCAGGGCTCTGCCTGCACACAGGCCCAGGAGAAGTTTTCCTGTTTGTAAGGAAAGAATGGAAAAGCCTGAGCAGGTTCCCTAGACAACCAAACCCACATGCTCAGTCCAGGCTGCCTGCAATCATGTCCCCTTTCTACAAGGGATACTGTGAGCAGCAATGATCTCTGAGAGCAGAATTCTCACAGTCCTTCCACGGAATGCTCTGTCCCTGTCCTTTCCCTGGCTCTCAGTGTCAGATGGAAGCTGCTGCTGCCATTCTCAGCTTGAAGCCCTCGTTTGATGCAAGCAGATGCTCCCAGGTGCGTTCAGCAGCTGTTGCTCAGTGTTGATGCAAAGCTTTTGTGTTCCTCATGGAAGCAAGGAGCCATTGTGACACTGCAGGGGCTCATGGCATCAAGGAGACAATTGTGACACTACAGAACCTCCTAGAAACAAGACTCCATGATGACACCGTGGAGAATCATGGAACCACATGGAAATGTGTTCCTGATGAGACACAGCAGGGCCTTGTTGGAACCAAAGACACCTCTGCAAAAAGCAGGGTAGCTCACAGAACCAAGGAGTCCATTGTTACAATAGAAAACTATGGAAGTAAGGACACCATTGTGACACAGTGGGGCCACATGGAAGCCACGGAGCCATTGTGACACAGTGGGGCCTCATGGAATCAAGGAGACCATGGTGACACAGGTGATGCACATGAAGCCAAGGAGCCATTGTGACCCAGTGGGGCCTCATGGAATCAAGGAGACCATGGTGACACAGGTGATGCACATGAAGCCAAGGAGCCATTGTGACCCAGTGGGGCCTCATGGAATCAAGGAGACCATGGTGACACAGGTGATGCACATGAAGCCAAGGAGCCATTGTGACCCAGTGGGGCCTCATGGAATCAAGGAGACCATGGTGACACAGGTGATGCACATGAAGCCAAGGAGCCATTGTGACACAGTGGGGCCTCATGGAATCAAGGAGACCATGGTGACACAGGTGATGCACATGAAGCCAAGGAGCCATTGTGACACAGCGGGGCTTCTTCCCTTCAGCTCTGCAGCTGGCTGTCCCAGACCGGGGCACCTTGTGCCAAGTGCTCTCCTAAGGGCTCTGCCTGCACACAGGCCCAGGAGAAGTTTTCCTGTTTGTAAGGAAAGAATGAAAAAGCCTGAGCAGGTTCCCTAGACAACAAACCCACATGCTCAGTCCAGGCTGCCTGCAATGATGTCCCCTTTCTACAAGGGACACTGTGAGCAGGAATGATCTCTGGGAGCAGAATTCTCGCAGTCTTTCCACAGAATTGTCTGTCCCTGTCCTTTCCCTGGCTCTCTGTTGCAGATGGAAGCTGCTGCTGCCATTCTCTGCTTGAAGCCCTCGTTTGATGCAAGCAGATGCTCCCAGGTGTGTTCAGCAGCTGTTGCTCAGTGTTGATGCAAAGCTTTTGTGTTCCTCATGGAAGCAAGGAGCCATTGTGACACTGCAGGGGCTCATGGCATCAAGGAGACAATTGTGACAGTACAGAACCTCCTAGAAACAAGGCTCCATGCTGACACCGTGGGGAATCATGGAACCACATGGAAATGTGTTCCTCATGAGACGCAGCAGGGCCTTGTTGGAACCAAAGACACCTCTGCAAAAAGCAGGGTAGCTCACAGAACCAAGGAGTCCATTGTTACAATAGAAAACCTATGGAAGCAAGGAGACCATTGTGACCCAGTGGGGCCACATGGAAGCCACGGAGCCATTGTGACCCAGTGGGGCCTCATGGAATCAAGGAGACCATGGTGACACAGATGATGCACATGAAGCCAAGGAGCCATTGTGACCCAGTGGGGCCTCATGGAATCAAGGAGACCATGGTGACACAGGTGATGCACATGAAGCCAAGGAGCCATTGTGACACAGTGGGGCCTCATGGAATCAAGGAGACCATGGTGACACAGGTGATGCACATGAAGCCAAGGAGCCATTGTGACACAGTGGGGGCTCATGGAATCAAGGAGACCATTGTGACACAGGTGATGCACATGAAGCCAAGGAGCCATTGTGACACAGTGGGGCCTCATTTAATCAAGGAGACCATGGTGACACAGGTGATGCACATGAAGCCAAGGAGCCATTGTGACCCAGTGGGGCCTCATGGAATCAAGGAGACCATGGTGACACAGGTGATGCACATGAAGCCAAGGAGCCATTGTGACACAGTGGGGCCTCATGGAATCAAGGAGACCATGGTGACACAGGTGATGCACATGAAGCCAAGGAGCCATTGTGACACAGTGGGGCCTCATGGAATCAAGGAGACCATGGTGACACAGGTGATGCACATGAAGCCAAGGAGCCATTGTGACCCAGTGGGGCCTCATGGAATCAAGGAGACCATGGTGACACAGGTGATGCACATGAAGCCAAGGAGCCATTGTGACACAGCGGGGCTTCTTCCCTTCACCTCTGCAGCTGGCTGTCCCAGCCCACAGCACCATGTGCCAAGTGCTTTCCTCAGGGCTCTGCCTGCACACAGGCCCAGAGAAGTTTTCCTGTTTGTAAGGAAAGAATGAAAAAGCCTGAGCAGGTTCCCTAGACAACAAACCCCACATGCTGAGTCCAGGCTGCCTGCAATGATGTCCCCTTTCTACAAGGGACACTGTGAGCAGGAATGATGTCTGGGAGCAGAATTCTCGCAGTCTTTCCACGGAATTCTCTGTCCCTGTCCTTTCCCTGGCTCTCAGTGTCAGATGGAAGCTGCTGGTGCCTTTCTCTGCTTGAAGCCCTCGTTTGATGCAAGCAGATGCTCCCAGGTGTGTTCAGCAGCTGTTGCTCAGTGTTGATGCAAAGCTGTTGTGTTCCTCATGGAAGCAAGGAGCCATTGTGACACTGCAGGGGCTCATGGGATCATGGAGACAATTGTGACACTACAGAACCTCCTAGAAACAAGGCTCCATGATGACACCGTGGCAAATCATGGAACCACATGGAAATGTGTTCCTCATGAGACGCAGCAGGGCATTGTTGGAACCAAAGACACCTCTGCAAAAAGCAGGGTAGCTCACAGAACCAAGGAGTCCATTGTTACAATAGAAAACCTATGGAAGCAAGGACACCATTGTGACCCAGTGGGGCCACATGGAAGCCACGGAGCCATTGTGACCCAGTGGGGCCTCATGGAATCAAGGAGACCATGGTGACACAGGTGATGCACATGAAGCCAAGGAGCCATTGTGACACAGTGGGGCCTCATGGAATCAAGGAGACCATGGTGACACAGGTGATGCACATGAAGCCAAGGAGCCATTGTGACACAGTGGGGCCTCATGGAATCAAGGAGACCATGGTGACACAGGTGATGCACATGAAGCCAAGGAGCCATTGTGACACAGTGGGGCCTCATGGAATCAAGGAGACCATGGTGACACAGGTGATGCACATGAAGCCAAGGAGCCATTGTGACACAGCGGGGCTTCTTCCCTTCAGCTCTGCAGCTGGCTGTCCCAGACCGGGGCACCATGTGCCAAGTACTCTCCTCAGGGCTCTGCCTGCACACAGGCCCAGAGAAGTTTTCCTGTTTGTAAGGAAAGAATGAAAAAGCCTGAGCAGGTTCCCTAGACAACCAAACCCACATGCTCAGTCCAGGCTGCCTGCAATGATGTCCCCTTTCTACAAGGGACACTGTGAGCAGGAATGATGTCTGGGAGCAGAATTCTCGCAGTCTTTCCACAGAATTCTCTGTCCCTGTCCTTTCCCTGGCTCTCTGTTGCAGATGGAAGCTGCTGCTGCCATTCTCTGCTTGAAGCCCTCTTTTGATGCAAGCAGATGCTCCCAGGTGTGTTCAGCAGCTGTTGCTCAGTGTTGATGCAAAGCTTTTGTGTTCCTCATGGAAGCAAGGAGCCATTGTGACACTGCAGGGGCTCATGGCATCAAGGAGACAATTGTGACAGTACAGAACCTCCTAGAAACAAGGCTCCATGGTGACACCGTGGGGAATCATGGAACCACATGGAAATGTGTTCCTCATGAGACGCAGCAGGGCCTTGTTGGAACCAAAGACACCTCTGCAAAAAGCAGGGTAGCTCACAGAACCAAGGAGTCCATTGTTACAATAGAAAACCTATGGAAGCAAGGAGACCATTGTGACCCAGTGGGGCCACATGGAAGCCACGGAGCCATTGTGACCCAGTGGGGCCTCATGGAATCAAGGAGACCATGGTGACACAGGTGATGCACATGAAGCCAAGGAGCCATTGTGACACAGTGGGGCCTCATGGAATCAAGGAGACCATGGTGACACAGGTGATGCACATGAAGCCAAGGAGCCATTGTGACACAGTGGGGCCTCATGGAATCAAGGAGACCATGGTGACACAGGTGATGCACATGAAGCCAAGGAGCCATTGTGACACAGCGGGGCTTCTTCCCTTCAGCTCTGCAGCTGGCTGTCCCAGCCCACAGCACCATGTGCCAACTGCTCTCCTCAGGGCTCTGCCTGCACACAGGCCCAGGAGAAGTTTTCCTGTTTGTAAGGAAAGAATGGAAAAGCCTGAGCAGGTTCCCTAGACAACCAAACCCACATGCTCAGTCCAGGCTGCCTGCAATGATGTCCCCTTTCTACAAGGGATACTGTGAGCAGGAATGATCTCTGAGAGCAGAATTCTCACAGTCCTTCCACGGAATGCTCTGTCCCTGTCCTTTCCCTGGCTCTCAGTGTCAGATGGAAGCTGCTGCTGCCATTCTCAGCTTGAAGCCCTCGTTTGATGCAAGCAGATGCTCCCAGGTGCGTTCAGCAGCTGTTGCTCAGTGTTGATGCAAAGCTTTTGTGTTCCTCATGGAAGCAAGGAGCCATTGTGACACTGCAGGGGCTCATGGCATCAAGGAGACAATTGTGACACTACAGAACCTCCTAGAAACAAGACTCCATGATGACACCGTGGGGAATCATGGAACCACATGGAAATGTGTTCCTGATGAGACACAGCAGGGCCTTGTTGGAACCAAAGACACCTCTGCAAAAAGCAGGGTAGCTCACAGAACCAAGGAGTCCATTGTTACAATAGAAAACTATGGAAGTAAGGACACCATTGTGACCCAGTGGGGCCACATGGAAGCCACGGAGCCATTGTGACACAGTGGGGCCTCATGGAATCAAGGAGACCATGGTGACACAGGTGATGCACATGAAGCCAAGGAGCCATTGTGACCCAGTGGGGCCTCATGGAATCAAGGAGACCATGGTGACACAGGTGATGCACATGAAGCCAAGGAGCCATTGTGACCCAGTGGGGCCTCATGGAATCAAGGAGACCATGGTGACACAGGTGATGCACATGAAGCCAAGGAGCCATTGTGACCCAGTGGGGCCTCATGGAATCAAGGAGACCATGGTGACACAGGTGATGCACATGAAGCCAAGGAGCCATTGTGACACAGTGGGGCCTCATGGAATCAAGGAGACCATGGTGACACAGGTGATGCACATGAAGCCAAGGAGCCATTGTGACACAGCGGGGCTTCTTCCCTTCAGCTCTGCAGCTGGCTGTCCCAGACCGGGGCACCTTGTGCCAAGTGCTCTCCTAAGGGCTCTGCCTGCACACAGGCCCAGGAGAAGTTTTCCTGTTTGTAAGGAAAGAATGAAAAAGCCTGAGCAGGTTCCCTAGACAACAAACCCACATGCTCAGTCCAGGCTGCCTGCAATGATGTCCCCTTTCTACAAGGGACACTGTGAGCAGGAATGATCTCTGGGAGCAGAATTCTCGCAGTCTTTCCACAGAATTGTCTGTCCCTGTCCTTTCCCTGGCTCTCTGTTGCAGATGGAAGCTGCTGCTGCCATTCTCTGCTTGAAGCCCTCGTTTGATGCAAGCAGATGCTCCCAGGTGTGTTCAGCAGCTGTTGCTCAGTGTTGATGCAAAGCTTTTGTGTTCCTCATGGAAGCAAGGAGCCATTGTGACACTGCAGGGGCTCATGGCATCAAGGAGACAATTGTGACAGTACAGAACCTCCTAGAAACAAGGCTCCATGCTGACACCGTGGGGAATCATGGAACCACATGGAAATGTGTTCCTCATGAGACGCAGCAGGGCCTTGTTGGAACCAAAGACACCTCTGCAAAAAGCAGGGTAGCTCACAGAACCAAGGAGTCCATTGTTACAATAGAAAACCTATGGAAGCAAGGAGACCATTGTGACCCAGTGGGGCCACATGGAAGCCACGGAGCCATTGTGACCCAGTGGGGCCTCATGGAATCAAGGAGACCATGGTGACACAGATGATGCACATGAAGCCAAGGAGCCATTGTGACCCAGTGGGGCCTCATGGAATCAAGGAGACCATGGTGACACAGGTGATGCACATGAAGCCAAGGAGCCATTGTGACACAGTGGGGCCTCATGGAATCAAGGAGACCATGGTGACACAGGTGATGCACATGAAGCCAAGGAGCCATTGTGACACAGTGGGGGCTCATGGAATCAAGGAGACCATTGTGACACAGGTGATGCACATGAAGCCAAGGAGCCATTGTGACACAGTGGGGCCTCATTTAATCAAGGAGACCATGGTGACACAGGTGATGCACATGAAGCCAAGGAGCCATTGTGACCCAGTGGGGCCTCATGGAATCAAGGAGACCATGGTGACACAGGTGATGCACATGAAGCCAAGGAGCCATTGTGACACAGTGGGGCCTCATGGAATCAAGGAGACCATGGTGACACAGGTGATGCACATGAAGCCAAGGAGCCATTGTGACACAGTGGGGCCTCATGGAATCAAGGAGACCATGGTGACACAGGTGATGCACATGAAGCCAAGGAGCCATTGTGACCCAGTGGGGCCTCATGGAATCAAGGAGACCATGGTGACACAGGTGATGCACATGAAGCCAAGGAACCATTGTGACACAGCGGGGCTTCTTCCCTTCACCTCTGCAGCTGGCTGTCCCAGCCCACAGCACCATGTGCCAAGTGCTTTCCTCAGGGCTCTGCCTGCACACAGGCCCAGAGAAGTTTTCCTGTTTGTAAGGAAAGAATGAAAAAGCCTGAGCAGGTTCCCTAGACAACAAACCCCACATGCTGAGTCCAGGCTGCCTGCAATGATGTCCCCTTTCTACAAGGGACACTGTGAGCAGGAATGATCTCTGGGAGCAGAATTCTCGCAGTCTTTCCACGGAATTCTCTGTCCCTGTCCTTTCCCTGGCTCTCAGTGTCAGATGGAAGCTGCTGGTGCCTTTCTCTGCTTGAAGCCCTCGTTTGATGCAAGCAGATGCTCCCAGGTGTGTTCAGCAGCTGTTGCTCAGTGTTGATGCAAAGCTTTTGTGTTCCTCATGGAAGCAAGGAGCCATTGTGACACTGCAGGGGCTCATGGCATCATGGAGACAATTGTGACACTACAGAACCTCCTAGAAACAAGGCTCCATGATGACACCGTGGCAAATCATGGAACCACATGGAAATGTGTTCCTCATGAGACGCAGCAGGGCATTGTTGGAACCAAAGACACCTCTGCAAAAAGCAGGGTAGCTCACAGAACCAAGGAGTCCATTGTTACAATAGAAAACCTATGGAAGCAAGGAGACCATTGTGACCCAGTGGGGCCACATGGAAGCCACGGAGCCATTGTGACCCAGTGGGGCCTCATGGAATCAAGGAGACCATGGTGACACAGGTGATGCACATGAAGCCAAGGAGCCATTGTGACCCAGTGGGGCCTCATGGAATCAAGGAGACCATTGTGACACAGGTGATGCACATGAAGCCAAGGAGCCATTGTGACCCAGTGGGGCCTCATGGAATCAAGGAGACCATGGTGACACAGGTGATGCACATGAAGCCAAGGAGCCATTGTGACCCAGTGGGGCCTCATGGAATCAAGGAGACCATGGTGACACAGGTGATGCACATGAAGCCAAGGAGCCATTGTGACACAGCGGGGCTTCTTCCCTTCAGCTCTGCAGCTGGCTGTCCCAGCCCACAGCACCATGTGCCAACTGCTCTCCTCAGGGCTCTGCCTGCACACAGGCCCAGGAGAAGTTTTCCTGTTTGTAAGGAAAGAATGGAAAAGCCTGAGCAGGTTCCCTAGACAACCAAACCCACATGCTCAGTCCAGGCTGCCTGCAATCATGTCCCCTTTCTACAAGGGATACTGTGAGCAGCAATGATCTCTGAGAGCAGAATTCTCACAGTCCTTCCACGGAATGCTCTGTCCCTGTCCTTTCCCTGGCTCTCAGTGTCAGATGGAAGCTGCTGCTGCCATTCTCAGCTTGAAGCCCTCGTTTGATGCAAGCAGATGCTCCCAGGTGCGTTCAGCAGCTGTTGCTCAGTGTTGATGCAAAGCTTTTGTGTTCCTCATGGAAGCAAGGAGCCATTGTGACACTGCAGGGGCTCATGGCATCAAGGAGACAATTGTGACACTACAGAACCTCCTAGAAACAAGACTCCATGATGACACCGTGGAGAATCATGGAACCACATGGAAATGTGTTCCTGATGAGACACAGCAGGGCCTTGTTGGAACCAAAGACACCTCTGCAAAAAGCAGGGTAGCTCACAGAACCAAGGAGTCCATTGTTACAATAGAAAACTATGGAAGTAAGGACACCATTGTGACACAGTGGGGCCACATGGAAGCCACGGAGCCATTGTGACACAGTGGGGCCTCATGGAATCAAGGAGACCATGGTGACACAGGTGATGCACATGAAGCCAAGGAGCCATTGTGACCCAGTGGGGCCTCATGGAATCAAGGAGACCATGGTGACACAGGTGATGCACATGAAGCCAAGGAGCCATTGTGACCCAGTGGGGCCTCATGGAATCAAGGAGACCATGGTGACACAGGTGATGCACATGAAGCCAAGGAGCCATTGTGACCCAGTGGGGCCTCATGGAATCAAGGAGACCATGGTGACACAGGTGATGCACATGAAGCCAAGGAGCCATTGTGACACAGTGGGGCCTCATGGAATCAAGGAGACCATGGTGACACAGGTGATGCACATGAAGCCAAGGAGCCATTGTGACACAGCGGGGCTTCTTCCCTTCAGCTCTGCAGCTGGCTGTCCCAGACCGGGGCACCTTGTGCCAAGTGCTCTCCTAAGGGCTCTGCCTGCACACAGGCCCAGGAGAAGTTTTCCTGTTTGTAAGGAAAGAATGAAAAAGCCTGAGCAGGTTCCCTAGACAACAAACCCACATGCTCAGTCCAGGCTGCCTGCAATGATGTCCCCTTTCTACAAGGGACACTGTGAGCAGGAATGATCTCTGGGAGCAGAATTCTCGCAGTCTTTCCACAGAATTGTCTGTCCCTGTCCTTTCCCTGGCTCTCTGTTGCAGATGGAAGCTGCTGCTGCCATTCTCTGCTTGAAGCCCTCGTTTGATGCAAGCAGATGCTCCCAGGTGTGTTCAGCAGCTGTTGCTCAGTGTTGATGCAAAGCTTTTGTGTTCCTCATGGAAGCAAGGAGCCATTGTGACACTGCAGGGGCTCATGGCATCAAGGAGACAATTGTGACAGTACAGAACCTCCTAGAAACAAGGCTCCATGCTGACACCGTGGGGAATCATGGAACCACATGGAAATGTGTTCCTCATGAGACGCAGCAGGGCCTTGTTGGAACCAAAGACACCTCTGCAAAAAGCAGGGTAGCTCACAGAACCAAGGAGTCCATTGTTACAATAGAAAACCTATGGAAGCAAGGAGACCATTGTGACCCAGTGGGGCCACATGGAAGCCACGGAGCCATTGTGACCCAGTGGGGCCTCATGGAATCAAGGAGACCATGGTGACACAGATGATGCACATGAAGCCAAGGAGCCATTGTGACCCAGTGGGGCCTCATGGAATCAAGGAGACCATGGTGACACAGGTGATGCACATGAAGCCAAGGAGCCATTGTGACACAGTGGGGCCTCATGGAATCAAGGAGACCATGGTGACACAGGTGATGCACATGAAGCCAAGGAGCCATTGTGACACAGTGGGGGCTCATGGAATCAAGGAGACCATTGTGACACAGGTGATGCACATGAAGCCAAGGAGCCATTGTGACACAGTGGGGCCTCATTTAATCAAGGAGACCATGGTGACACAGGTGATGCACATGAAGCCAAGGAGCCATTGTGACCCAGTGGGGCCTCATGGAATCAAGGAGACCATGGTGACACAGGTGATGCACATGAAGCCAAGGAGCCATTGTGACACAGTGGGGCCTCATGGAATCAAGGAGACCATGGTGACACAGGTGATGCACATGAAGCCAAGGAGCCATTGTGACACAGTGGGGCCTCATGGAATCAAGGAGACCATGGTGACACAGGTGATGCACATGAAGCCAAGGAGCCATTGTGACCCAGTGGGGCCTCATGGAATCAAGGAGACCATGGTGACACAGGTGATGCACATGAAGCCAAGGAACCATTGTGACACAGCGGGGCTTCTTCCCTTCACCTCTGCAGCTGGCTGTCCCAGCCCACAGCACCATGTGCCAAGTGCTTTCCTCAGGGCTCTGCCTGCACACAGGCCCAGAGAAGTTTTCCTGTTTGTAAGGAAAGAATGAAAAAGCCTGAGCAGGTTCCCTAGACAACAAACCCCACATGCTGAGTCCAGGCTGCCTGCAATGATGTCCACTTTCTACAAGGGACACTGTGAGCAGGAATGATCTCTGGGAGCAGAATTCTCGCAGTCTTTCCACGGAATTCTCTGTCCCTGTCCTTTCCCTGGCTCTCAGTGTCAGATGGAAGCTGCTGGTGCCTTTCTCTGCTTGAAGCCCTCGTTTGATGCAAGCAGATGCTCCAAAGTGTGTTCAGCAGCTGTTGCTCAGTGTTGATGCAAAGCTTTTGTGTTCCTCATGGAAGCAAGGAGCCATTGTGACACTGCAGGGGCTCATGGCATCATGGAGACAATTGTGACACTACAGAACCTCCTAGAAACAAGGCTCCATGATGACACCGTGGCAAATCATGGAACCACATGGAAATGTGTTCCTCATGAGACGCAGCAGGGCATTGTTGGAACCAAAGACACCTCTGCAAAAAGCAGGGTAGCTCACAGAACCAAGGAGTCCATTGTTACAATAGAAAACCTATGGAAGCAAGGACACCATTGTGACCCAGTGGGGCCACATGGAAGCCACGGAGCCATTGTGACCCAGTGGGGCCTCATGGAATCAAGGAGACCATGGTGACACAGGTGATGCACATGAAGCCAAGGAGCCATTGTGACCCAGTGGGGCCTCATGGAATCAAGGAGACCATTGTGACACAGGTGATGCACATGAAGCCAAGGAGCCATTGTGACCCAGTGGGGCCTCATGGAATCAAGGAGACCATGGTGACACAGGTGATGCACATGAAGCCAAGGAGCCATTGTGACACAGCGGGGCTTCTTCCCTTCAGCTCTGCAGCTGGCTGTCCCAGCCCACAGCACCATGTGCCAACTGCTCTCCTCAGGGCTCTGCCTGCACACAGGCCCAGGAGAAGTTTTCCTGTTTGTAAGGAAAGAATGGAAAAGCCTGAGCAGGTTCCCTAGACAACCAAACCCACATGCTCAGTCCAGGCTGCCTGCAATGATGTCCCCTTTCTACAAGGGACACTGTGAGCAGCAATGATCTCTGAGAGCAGAATTCTCACAGTCCTTCCACGGAATGCTCTGACCCTGTCCTTTGCCTGGCTCTCTGTTGCAGATGGAAGCTGCTGCTGCCTTTCTCTGCTTGAAGCCCTCGTTTGATGCAAGCAGATGCTCCCAGGTGTGTTCAGCAGCTGTTGCTCAGTGTTGATGCAAAGCTTTTGTGTTCCTCATGGAAGCAAGGAGCCATTGTGACACTGCAGGGGTCATGGCATCAAGGAGACAATTGTGACAGTACAGAACCTCCTAGAAATAAGGCTCCATGGTGACACCGTGGCGAATCATGGAACCACATGGAAATGTGTTCCTCATGAGACACAGCAGGGCCTTGTTGGAACCAAAGACACCACTGCAAAAAGCAGGGTAGCTCACAGAACCAAGGAGTCCATTGTTACAATAGAAAACCTATGGAAGCAAGGAGACCATTGTGACCCAGTGGGGCCACATGGAAGCCACGGAGCCATTGTGACCCAGTGGGGCCTCATGGAATCAAGGAGACCATGGTGACACAGGTGATGCACATGAAGTCAAGGAGCCATTGTGACACAGTGGGGCCTCATGGAATCAAGGAGACCATGGTGACACAGGTGATGCACATGAAGCCAAGGAGCCATTGTGACACAGTGGGGCCTCATGGAATCAAGGAGACCATGGTGACACAGGTGATGCACATGAAGCCAAGGAGCCATTGTGACACAGCGGGGCTTCTTCCCTTCAGCTCTGCAGCTGGCTGTCCCAGCCCACAGCACCATGTGCCAACTGCTCTCCTCAGGGCTCTGCCTGCACACAGGCCCAGGAGAAGTTTTCCTGTTTGTAAGGAAAGAATGGAAAAGCCTGAGCAGGTTCCCTAGACAACCAAACCCACATGCTCAGTCCAGGCTGCCTGCAATGATGTCCCCTTTCTACAAGGGACACTGTGAGCAGGAATGATCTCTGGGAGCAGAATTCTCGCAGTCTTTCCACAGAATTCTCTGTCCCTGTCCTTTCCCTGGCTCTCTGTTGCAGATGGAAGCTGCTGCTGCCATTCTCTGCTTGAAGCCCTCGTTTGATGCAAGCAGATGCTCCCAGGTGTGTTCAGCAGCTGTTGCTCAGTGTTGATGCAAAGCTTTTGTGTTCCTCATGGAAGCAAGGAGCCATTGTGACACTGCAGGGGCTCATGGCATCAAGGAGACAATTGTGACAGTACAGAACCTCCTAGAAACAAGGCTCCATGCTGACACCGTGGGGAATCATGGAACCACATGGAAATGTGTTCCTCATGAGACGCAGCAGGGCCTTGTTGGAACCAAAGACACCTCTGCAAAAAGCAGGGTAGCTCACAGAACCAAGGAGTCCATTGTTACAATAGAAAACCTATGGAAGCAAGGAGACCATTGTGACCCAGTGGGGCCACATGGAAGCCACGGAGCCATTGTGACCCAGTGGGGCCTCATGGAATCAAGGAGACCATGGTGACACAGATGATGCACATGAAGCCAAGGAGCCATTGTGACCCAGTGGGGCCTCATGGAATCAAGGAGACCATGGTGACACAGGTGATGCACATGAAGCCAAGGAGCCATTGTGACACAGTGGGGCCTCATGGAATCAAGGAGACCATGGTGACACAGGTGATGCACATGAAGCCAAGGAGCCATTGTGACACAGTGGGGGCTCATGGAATCAAGGAGACCATTGTGACACAGGTGATGCACATGAAGCCAAGGAGCCATTGTGACACAGTGGGGCCTCATTTAATCAAGGAGACCATGGTGACACAGGTGATGCACATGAAGCCAAGGAGCCATTGTGACCCAGTGGGGCCTCATGGAATCAAGGAGACCATGGTGACACAGGTGATGCACATGAAGCCAAGGAGCCATTGTGACACAGTGGGGCCTCATGGAATCAAGGAGACCATGGTGACACAGGTGATGCACATGAAGCCAAGGAGCCATTGTGACACAGTGGGGCCTCATGGAATCAAGGAGACCATGGTGACACAGGTGATGCACATGAAGCCAAGGAGCCATTGTGACCCAGTGGGGCCTCATGGAATCAAGGAGACCATGGTGACACAGGTGATGCACATGAAGCCAAGGAGCCATTGTGACACAGCGGGGCTTCTTCCCTTCAGCTCTGCAGCTGGCTGTCCCAGCCCACAGCACCATGTGCCAAGTGCTTTCCTCAGGGCTCTGCCTGCACACAGGCCCAGAGAAGTTTTCCTGTTTGTAAGGAAAGAATGAAAAAGCCTGAGCAGGTTCCCTAGACAACAAACCCCAGATGCTGAGTCCAGGCTGCCTGCAATGATGTCCCCTTTCTACAAGGGACACTGTGAGCAGGAATGATCTCTGGGAGCAGAATTCTCGCAGTCTTTCCACGGAATTCTCTGTCCCTGTCCTTTCCCTGGCTCTCAGTGTCAGATGGAAGCTGCTGGTGCCTTTCTCTGCTTGAAGCCCTCGTTTGATGCAAGCAGATGCTCCCAGGTGTGTTCAGCAGCTGTTGCTCAGTGTTGATGCAAAGCTGTTGTGTTCCTCATGGAAGCAAGGAGCCATTGTGACACTGCAGGGGCTCATGGGATCATGGAGACAATTGTGACACTACAGAACCTCCTAGAAACAAGGCTCCATGATGACACCGTGGCAAATCATGGAACCACATGGAAATGTGTTCCTCATGAGACGCAGCAGGGCATTGTTGGAACCAAAGACACCTCTGCAAAAAGCAGGGTAGCTCACAGAACCAAGGAGTCCATTGTTACAATAGAAAACCTATGGAAGCAAGGACACCATTGTGACCCAGTGGGGCCACATGGAAGCCACGGAGCCATTGTGACCCAGTGGGGCCTCATGGAATCAAGGAGACCATGGTGACACAGGTGATGCACATGAAGCCAAGGAGCCATTGTGACACAGTGGGGCCTCATGGAATCAAGGAGACCATGGTGACACAGGTGATGCACATGAAGCCAAGGAGCCATTGTGACACAGTGGGGCCTCATGGAATCAAGGAGACCATGGTGACACAGGTGATGCACATGAAGCCAAGGAGCCATTGTGACACAGTGGGGCCTCATGGAATCAAGGAGACCATGGTGACACAGGTGATGCACATGAAGCCAAGGAGCCATTGTGACACAGCGGGGCTTCTTCCCTTCAGCTCTGCAGCTGGCTGTCCCAGCCCACAGCACCATGTGCCAACTGCTCTCCTCAGGGCTCTGCCTGCACACAGGCCCAGAGAAGTTTTCCTGTTTGTAAGGAAAGAATGAAAAAGCCTGAGCAGGTTCCCTAGACAACCAAACCCACATGCTCAGTCCAGGCTGCCTGCAATGATGTCCCCTTTCTACAAGGGACACTGTGAGCAGGAATGATGTCTGGGAGCAGAATTCTCGCAGTCTTTCCACAGAATTCTCTGTCCCTGTCCTTTCCCTGGCTCTCTGTTGCAGATGGAAGCTGCTGCTGCCATTCTCTGCTTGAAGCCCTCTTTTGATGCAAGCAGATGCTCCCAGGTGTGTTCAGCAGCTGTTGCTCAGTGTTGATGCAAAGCTTTTGTGTTCCTCATGGAAGCAAGGAGCCATTGTGACACTGCAGGGGCTCATGGCATCAAGGAGACAATTGTGACAGTACAGAACCTCCTAGAAACAAGGCTCCATGGTGACACCGTGGGGAATCATGGAACCACATGGAAATGTGTTCCTCATGAGACGCAGCAGGGCCTTGTTGGAACCAAAGACACCTCTGCAAAAAGCAGGGTAGCTCACAGAACCAAGGAGTCCATTGTTACAATAGAAAACCTATGGAAGCAAGGAGACCATTGTGACCCAGTGGGGCCACATGGAAGCCACGGAGCCATTGTGACCCAGTGGGGCCTCATGGAATCAAGGAGACCATGGTGACACAGGTGATGCACATGAAGCCAAGGAGCCATTGTGACACAGTGGGGCCTCATGGAATCAAGGAGACCATGGTGACACAGGTGATGCACATGAAGCCAAGGAGCCATTGTGACACAATGGGGCCTCATGGAATCAAGGAGACCATGGTGACACAGGTGATGCACATGAAGCCAAGGAGCCATTGTGACACAGCGGGGCTTCTTCCCTTCAGCTCTGCAGCTGGCTGTCCCAGCCCACAGCACCATGTGCCAACTGCTCTCCTCAGGGCTCTGCCTGCACACAGGCCCAGGAGAAGTTTTCCTGTTTGTAAGGAAAGAATGGAAAAGCCTGAGCAGGTTCCCTAGACAACCAAACCCACATGCTCAGTCCAGGCTGCCTGCAATGATGTCCCCTTTCTACAAGGGATACTGTGAGCAGCAATGATCTCTGAGAGCAGAATTCTCACAGTCCTTCCACGGAATGCTCTGTCCCTGTCCTTTCCCTGGCTCTCAGTGTCAGATGGAAGCTGCTGCTGCCATTCTCAGCTTGAAGCCCTCGTTTGATGCAAGCAGATGCTCCCAGGTGCGTTCAGCAGCTGTTGCTCAGTGTTGATGCAAAGCTTTTGTGTTCCTCATGGAAGCAAGGAGCCATTGTGACACTGCAGGGGCTCATGGCATCAAGGAGACAATTGTGACAGTACAGAACCTCCTAGAAACAAGACTCCATGATGACACCGTGGGGAATCATGGAACCACATGGAAATGTGTTCCTCATGAGACACAGCAGGGCCTTGTTGGAACCAAAGACACCTCTGCAAAAAGCAGGGTAGCTCACAGAACCAAGGAGTCCATTGTTACAATAGAAAACTATGGAAGTAAGGACACCATTGTGACCCAGTGGGGCCACATGGAAGCCACGGAGCCATTGTGACACAGTGGGGCCTCATGGAATCAAGGAGACCATGGTGACACAGGTGATGCACATGAAGCCAAGGAGCCATTGTGACACAGTGGGGGCTCATGGAATCAAGGAGACCATTGTGACACAGGTGATGCACATGAAGCCAAGGAGCCATTGTGACACAGTGGGGCCTCATTTAATCAAGGAGACCATGGTGACACAGGTGATGCACATGAAGCCAAGGAGCCATTGTGACCCAGTGGGGCCTCATGGAATCAAGGAGACCATGGTGACACAGGTGATGCACATGAAGCCAAGGAGCCATTGTGACACAGTGGGGCCTCATGGAATCAAGGAGACCATGGTGACACAGGTGATGCACATGAAGCCAAGGAGCCATTGTGACACAGTGGGGCCTCATGGAATCAAGGAGACCATGGTGACACAGGTGATGCACATGAAGCCAAGGAGCCATTGTGACCCAGTGGGGCCTCATGGAATCAAGGAGACCATGGTGACACAGGTGATGCACATGAAGCCAAGGAACCATTGTGACACAGCGGGGCTTCTTCCCTTCACCTCTGCAGCTGGCTGTCCCAGCCCACAGCACCATGTGCCAAGTGCTTTCCTCAGGGCTCTGCCTGCACACAGGCCCAGAGAAGTTTTCCTGTTTGTAAGGAAAGAATGAAAAAGCCTGAGCAGGTTCCCTAGACAACAAACCCCACATGCTGAGTCCAGGCTGCCTGCAATGATGTCCCCTTTCTACAAGGGACACTGTGAGCAGGAATGATCTCTGGGAGCAGAATTCTCGCAGTCTTTCCACGGAATTCTCTGTCCCTGTCCTTTCCCTGGCTCTCAGTGTCAGATGGAAGCTGCTGGTGCCTTTCTCTGCTTGAAGCCCTCGTTTGATGCAAGCAGATGCTCCCAGGTGTGTTCAGCAGCTGTTGCTCAGTGTTGATGCAAAGCTTTTGTGTTCCTCATGGAAGCAAGGAGCCATTGTGACACTGCAGGGGCTCATGGCATCATGGAGACAATTGTGACACTACAGAACCTCCTAGAAACAAGGCTCCATGATGACACCGTGGCAAATCATGGAACCACATGGAAATGTGTTCCTCATGAGACGCAGCAGGGCATTGTTGGAACCAAAGACACCTCTGCAAAAAGCAGGGTAGCTCACAGAACCAAGGAGTCCATTGCTACAATATAAAACCTATGGAAGCAAGGAGACCATTGTGACCCAGTGGGGCCACATGGAAGCCACGGAGCCATTGTGACCCAGTGGGGCCTCATGGAATCAAGGAGACCATGGTGACACAGGTGATGCACATGAAGCCAAGGAGCCATTGTGACCCAGTGGGGCCTCATGGAATCAAGGAGACCATTGTGACACAGGTGATGCACATGAAGCCAAGGAGCCATTGTGACCCAGTGGGGCCTCATGGAATCAAGGAGACCATGGTGACACAGGTGATGCACATGAAGCCAAGGAGCCATTGTGACACAGCGGGGCTTCTTCCCTTCAGCTCTGCAGCTGGCTGTCCCAGCCCACAGCACCATGTGCCAACTGCTCTCCTCAGGGCTCTGCCTGCACACAGGCCCAGGAGAAGTTTTCCTGTTTGTAAGGAAAGAATGGAAAAGCCTGAGCAGGTTCCCTAGACAACCAAACCCACATGCTCAGTCCAGGCTGCCTGCAATGATGTCCCCTTTCTACAAGGGACACTGTGAGCAGCAATGATCTCTGAGAGCAGAATTCTCACAGTCCTTCCACGGAATGCTCTGACCCTGTCCTTTGCCTGGCTCTCTGTTGCAGATGGAAGCTGCTGCTGCCATTCTCTGCTTGAAGCCCTCGTTTGATGCAAGCAGATGCTCCCAGGTGTGTTCAGCAGCTGTTGCTCAGTGTTGATGCAAAGCTTTTGTGTTCCTCATGGAAGCAAGGAGCCATTGTGACACTGCAGGGGTCATGGCATCAAGGAGACAATTGTGACAGTACAGAACCTCCTAGAAATAAGGCTCCATGGTGACACCGTGGGGAATCATGGAACCACATGGAAATGTGTTCCTCATGAGACACAGCAGGGCCTTGTTGGAACCAAAGACACCACTGCAAAAAGCAGGGTAGCTCACAGAACCAAGGAGTCCATTGTTACAATAGAAAACCTATGGAAGCAAGGAGACCATTGTGACCCAGTGGGGCCACATGGAAGCCACGGAGCCATTGTGACCCAGTGGGGCCTCATGGAATCAAGGAGACCATGGTGACACAGGTGATGCACATGAAGTCAAGGAGCCATTGTGACACAGTGGGGCCTCATGGAATCAAGGAGACCATGGTGACACAGGTGATGCACATGAAGCCAAGGAGCCATTGTGACCCAGTGGGGCCTCATGGAATCAAGGAGACCATGGTGACACAGGTGATGCACATGAAGCCAAGGAGCCATTGTGACACAGCGGGGCTTCTTCCCTTCAGCTCTGCAGCTGGCTGTCCCAGCCCACAGCACCATGTGCCAACTGCTCTCCTCAGGGCTCTGCCTGCACACAGGCCCAGGAGAAGTTTTCCTGTTTGTAAGGAAAGAATGGAAAAGCCTGAGCAGGTTCCCTAGACAACCAAACCCACATGCTCAGTCCAGGCTGCCTGCAATGATGTCCCCTTTCTACAAGGGATACTGTGAGCAGCAATGATCTCTGAGAGCAGAATTCTCACAGTCCTTCCACGGAATGCTCTGTCCCTGTCCTTTCCCTGGCTCTCAGTGTCAGATGGAAGCTGCTGCTGCCATTCTCAGCTTGAAGCCCTCGTTTGATGCAAGCAGATGCTCCCAGGTGCGTTCAGCAGCTGTTGCTCAGTGTTGATGCAAAGCTTTTGTGTTCCTCATGGAAGCAAGGAGCCATTGTGACACTGCAGGGGCTCATGGCATCAAGGAGACAATTGTGACAGTACAGAACCTCCTAGAAACAAGGCTCCATGATGACACCGTGGGGAATCATGGAACCACATGGAAATGTGTTCCTCATGAGACACAGCAGGGCCTTGTTGGAACCAAAGACACCAGTGCAAAAAGCAGGGTAGCTCACAGAACCAAGGAGTCCATTGTTACAATAGAAAACCTATGGAAGCAAGGAGACCATTGTGACACAGTGGGGCCACATGGAAGCCAAGGAGCCATTGTGACACAGTGGGGCCTCATTTAATCAAGGAGACCATGGTGACACAGGTGATGCACATGAAGCCAAGGAGCCATTGTGACCCAGTGGGGCCTCATGGAATCAAGGAGACCATGGTGACACAGGTGATGCACATGAAGCCAAGGAGCCATTGTGACACAGTGGGGCCTCATGGAATCAAGGAGACCATGGTGACACAGGTGATGCACATGAAGCCAAGGAGCCATTGTGACCCAGTGGGGCCTCATGGAATCAAGGAGACCATGGTGACACAGGTGATGCACATGAAGCCAAGGAGCCATTGTGACACAGCGGGGCTTCTTCCCTTCAGCTCTGCAGCTGGCTGTCCCAGCCCACAGCACCATGTGCCAAGTGCTTTCCTCAGGGCTCTGCCTGCACACAGGCCCAGGAGAAGTTTTCCTGTTTGTAAGGAAAGAATGAAAAAGCCTGAGCAGGTTCCCTAGACAACAAACCCCACATGCTCAGTCCAGGCTGCCTGCAATCATGTCCCCTTTCTACAAGGGACACTGTGAGCAGGAATGATCTCTGGGAGCAGAATTCTCGCAGTCTTTCCACGGAATTCTCTGTCCCTGTCCTTTCCCTGGCTCTCAGTGTCAGATGGAAGCTGCTGGTGCCTTTCTCTGCTTGAAGCCCTCGTTTGATGCAAGCAGATGCTCCCAGGTGTGTTCAGCAGCTGTTGCTCAGTGTTGATGCAAAGCTTTTGTGTTCCTCATGGAAGCAAGGAGCCATTGTGACACTGCAGGGGCTCATGGCATCATGGAGACAATTGTGACACTACAGAACCTCCTAGAAACAAGGCTCCATGATGACACCGTGGCAAATCATGGAACCACATGGAAATGTGTTCCTCATGAGACGCAGCAGGGCATTGTTGGAACCAAAGACACCTCTGCAAAAAGCAGGGTAGCTCACAGAACCAAGGAGTCCATTGCTACAATATAAAACCTATGGAAGCAAGGAGACCATTGTGACACAGTGGGGCCACATGGAAGCCACGGAGCCATTGTGACACAGTGGGGCCTCATGGAATCAAGGAGACCATGGTGACACAGGTGATGCACATGAAGCCAAGGAGCCATTGTGACCCAGTGGGGCCTCATGGAATCAAGGAGACCATTGTGACACAGGTGATGCACATGAAGCCAAGGAGCCATTGTGACCCAGTGGGGCCTCATGGAATCAAGGAGACCATGGTGACACAGGTGATGCACATGAAGCCAAGGAGCCATTGTGACACAGCGGGGCTTCTTCCCTTCACCTCTGCAGCTGGCTGTCCCAGCCCACAGCACCATGTGCCAAGTGCTCTCCTCAGGGCTCTGCCTGCACACAGGCCCAGGAGAAGTTTTCCTGTTTGTAAGGAAAGAATGGAAAAGCCTGAGCAGGTTCCCTAGACAACCAAACCCACATGCTCAGTCCAGGCTGCCTGCAATGATGTCCCCTTTCTACAAGGGACACTGTGAGCAGCAATGATCTCTGAGAGCAGAATTCTCACAGTCCTTCCACGGAATGCTCTGACCCTGTCCTTTCCCTGGCTCTCTGTTGCAGATGGAAGCTGCTGCTGCCATTCTCTGCTTGAAGCCCTCGTTTGATGCAAGCAGATGCTCCCAGGTGTGTTCAGCAGCTGTTGCTCAGTGTTGATGCAAAGCTTTTGTGTTCCTCATGGAAGCAAGGAGCCATTGTGACACTGAAGGGGTCATGGCATCAAGGAGACAATTGTGACAGTACAGAACCTCCTAGAAACAAGGCTCCATGGTGACACCGTGGCGAATCATGGAACCACATGGAAATGTGTTCCTCATGAGACACAGCAGGGCCTTGTTGGAACCAAAGACACCACTGCAAAAAGCAGGGTAGCTCACAGAACCAAGGAGTCCATTGTTACAATAGAAAACCTATGGAAGCAAGGAGACCATTGTGACACAGTGGGGGCTCATGGAATCAAGGAGACCATGGTGACACAGGTGATGCACATGAAGCCAAGGAGCCATTGTGACACAGTGGGGCCTCATGGAATCAAGGAGACCATGGTGACACAGGTGATGCACATGAAGCCAAGGAGCCATTGTGACACAGTGGGGCCTCATGGAATCAAGGAGACCATGGTGACACAGGTGATGCACATGAAGCCAAGGAGCCATTGTGACCCAGTGGGGCCTCATGGAATCAAGGAGACCATGGTGACACAGGTGATGCACATGAAGCCAAGGAGCCATTGTGACACAGCGGGGCTTCTTCCCTTCAGCTCTGCAGCTGGCTGTCCCAGCCCACAGCACCATGTGCCAAGTGCTCTCCTCAGGGCTCTGCCTGCACACAGGCCCAGAGAAGTTTTCCTGTTTGTAAGGAAAGAATGAAAAAGCCTGAGCAGGTTCCCTAGACAACCAAACCCACATGCTCAATCCAGGCTGCCTGCAATGATGTCCCCTTTCTACAAGGGACACTGTGAGCAGGAATGATCTCTGGGAGCAGAATTCTCGCAGTCTTTCCACGGAATTCTCTCTCCCTGTCCTTTGCCTGGCTCTCTGTTGCAGATGGAAGCTGCTGCTGCCTTTCTCAGCTTGAAGCCCTCGTTTGATGCAAGCAGATGCTCCCAGGTGTGTTCAGCAGCTGTTGCTCAGTGTTGATGCAAAGCTTTTGTGTTTCTCATGGAAGCAAGGAGCCATTGTGACACTGCAGGGGCTCATGGGATCAAGGAGACAATTGTGACACTACAGAACCTCCTAGAAACAAGACTCCATGATGACACCGTGGGGAATCATGGAACCACATGGAAATGTGTTCCTCATGAGACGCAGCAGGGCCTTGTTGGAACCAAAGACACCTCTGCAAAAAGCAGGGTAGCTCACAGAACCAAGGAGTCCATTGCTACAATAGAAAACCTATGGAAGCAAGGAGACCATTGTGACCCAGTGGGGCCACATGGAATCAAGGAGACCATGGTGACACAGGTGATGCACATGAAGCCAAGGAGCCATTGTGACACAGCGGGGCTTCTTCCCTTCAGCTCTGCAGCTGGCTGTCCCACACCGAGGCACCATGTGCCAAGTACTCTCCTCAGGGCTCTGCCTGTACACAGGCCCAGAGAAGTTTTCCTGTTTGTAAGGAAAGAATGAAAAAGCCTGAGCAGGTTCCCTAGACAACCAAACCCACATGCTCAGTCCAGGCTGCCTGCAATGATGTCCCCTTTCTACAAGGGATACTGTGAGCAGCAATGATCTCTGGGAGCAGAATTCTCACAGTCTTTCCACGGAATTCCCTGTCCCTGTCCTTTCCCTGGCTCTCAGTGTCAGATGGAAGCTGCTGCTGCCATTCTCTGCTTGAAGCCCTCGTTTGATGCAAGCAGATGCTCCCAGGTGTGTTCAGCAGCTGTTGCTCAGTGTTGATGCAAAGCTTTTCTGTTCCTCATGGAAGCAAGGAGCCATTGTGACTCAGTGGGGCCACATGAAGCCAAGGAGCCATTGTGACCCAGTGGGGCCTCATGGAATCAAGGAGACCATGGTGACACAGGTGATGCACATGAAGACAAGGAGCCATTGTGACACAGTGGGGCCTCATGGAATCAAGGAGACCATGGTGACACAGGTGATGCACATGAAGCCAAGGAGCCATTGTGACACAGCGGGGCTTCTTCCCTTCACCTCTGCAGCTGGCTGTCCCACACCCACAGCACCATGTGCCAAGTGCTCTCCTCCGGGCTCTGCCTGCACACAGGCCCAGAGAAGTTTTCCTGTTTGTAAGGAAAGAATGAAAAAGCCTGAGCATGTTCCCTTGACAACCAAACCCACATGCTCAGTCCAGGCTGCCTGCAATGATGTCCCCTTTCTACAAGGGACACTGTGAGCAGGAATGATGTCTGGGAGCAGAATTCTCGCAGTCTTTCCACTGAATTCTCTGTCCCTGTCCTTTGCCTGGCTCTCTGTTGCAGATGGAAGCTGCTGCTGCCATTCTCTGCTTGAAGCCCTCTTTTGATGCAAGCAGATGCTCCCAGGTGTGTTCAGCAGCTGTTGCTCAGTGTTGATGCAAAGCTTTTGTGTTCCTCATGGAAGCAAGGAGCCATTGTGACACTGCAGGGGCTCATGGCATCAAGGAGACAATTGTGACACTACAGAACCTCCTAGAAACAAGGCTCCATGGTGACACCGTGGGGAATCATGGAACCACATGGAAATGTGTTCCTCATGAGACACAGCAGGGCCTTGTTGGAACCAAAGACACCTCTGCAAAAAGCAGGGTAGCTCACAGAACCAAGGAGTCCATTGTTACAATAGAAAACCTATGAAAGCAAAGAGACCATTGTGACCCAGTGGGGCCACATGGAAGCCACGGAGCCATTGGGACCCAGTGGGGCCTCATGGAATCAAGGAGACCATGGTGACACAGGTGATGCACATGAAGCCAAGGAGCCATTGTGACACAGTGGGGCCTCATGGAATCAAGGAGACCCTGGTGACACAGGTGATGCACATGAAGCCAAAGAGCCATTGTGACACAGTGGGGCCTCATGGAATTAAGGAGACCATGGTGACACAGGTGATGCACAGGAAGCCAAGGAGCCATTGTGACCCAGTGGGGCCTCATGGAATTAAGGAGACCATGGTGACACAGGTGATGCACAGGAAGCCAAGGAGCCATTGTGACCCAGTGGGGCCTCATGGAATCAAGGAGACCATGGTGACACAGGTGATGCACATGAAGCCAAGGAGCCATTGTGACCCAGTGGGGCCTCATGGAATCAAGGAGACCATGGTGACACAGGTGATGCACATGAAGTCAAGGAGCCATTGTGACCCAGTGGGGCCTCATGGAATCAAGGAGACCATGGTGACACAGGTGATGCACATGAAGTCAAGGAGCCATTGTGACACAGCGGGGCTTCTTCCCTTCAGCTCTGCAGCTGGCTGTCCCAGCCCACAGCACCATGTGCCAAGTGCTCTCCTCAGGGCTCTGCCTGCACACAGGCCCAGAGAAGTTTTCCTGTTTGTAAGGAAAGAATGGAAAAGCCTGAGCAGGTTCCCTAGACAACCAAACCCACATGCTCAGTCCAGGCTGCCTGCAATGATGTCCCCTTTCTACAAGGGACACTGTGAGCAGGAATGATCTCTGGGAGCAGAATTCTCACAGTCTTTCCACTGAATTCTCTGTCTCTGTCCTTTGCCTGGCTCTCTGTTGCAGATGGAAGCTGCTGGTGCCTTTCTCAGCTTGAAGCCCTCGTTTGATGCAAGCAGATGATCCCAGGTGTGTTCAGCAGCTGTTGCTCAGTGTTGATGCAAAGCTTTTGTGTTCCTCATGGAAGCAAGGAGCCATTGTGACACTGCAGGGGCTCATGGCATCAAGGAGACAATTGTGACACTACAGAACCTCCTAGAAACAAGACTCCATGGCGACACCGTGGCAAATCATGGAACCACATGGAAATGTGTTCCTCATGAGACACAGCAGGGCCTTGTTGGAACCAAAGACACCTCTGCAAAAAGCAGGGTAGCTCACAGAACCAAGGAGTCCATTGTTACAATAGAAAACCTATGGAAGCAAGGAGACCATTGTGACACAGTGGGGCCACATGGAAGCCACGGAGCCATTGTGACCCAGTGGGGCCTCATGGAATCAAGGAGACCATTGTGACACAGGTGATGCACATGAAGCCAAGGAGCCATTGTGACACAGTGGGGCCTCATGGAATCAAGGAGACCATGGTGACACAGGTGATGCACATGAAGCCAAGGAGCCATTGTGACACAGTGGGGCCTCATGGAATCAAGGAGACCATGGTGACACAGGTGATGCACATGAAGCCAAGGAGCCATTGTGACCCAGTGGGGCCTCATGGAATCAAGGAGACCATGGTGACACAGGTGATGCACATGAAGCCAAGGAGCCATTGTGACCCAGTGGGGCCTCATGGAATCAAGGAGACCATGGTGACACAGGTGATGCACATGAAGCCAAGGAGCCATTGTGACACAGCGGGGCTTCTTCCCTTCACCTCTGCAGCTGGCTGTCCCAGCCCACAGCACCATGTGCCAAGTGCTCTCCTCAGGGCTCTGCCTGCACACAGGCCCAGAGAAGTTTTCCTGTTTGTAAGGAAAGAATGAAAAAGCCTGAGCAGGTTCCCTAGACAACCAAACCCACATGCTCAGTCCAGGCTGCCTGCAATGATGTCCCCTTTCTACAAGGGACACTGTGAGCAGGAATGATCTCTGGGAGCAGAATTCTAGCAGTCTTTCCACTGAATTCTCTGTCCCTGTCCTTTGCCTGGCTCTCTGTTGCAGATGGAAGCTGCTGCTGCCATTCTCTGCTTGAAGCCCTCAATTGATGCAAGCAGATGCTCCCAGGTGTGTTCAGCAGCTGTTGCTCAGTGTTGATGCAAAGCTTTTGTGTTCCTCATGGAAGCAAGGAGCCATTGTGACACTGCAGGGGCTCATGGCATCAAGGAGACAATTGTGACAGTACAGAACCTCCTAGAAACAAGGCTCCATGGTGACACCGTGGCGAATCATGGAACCACATGGAAATGTGGTCCTCATGAGACACAGCAGGGCCTTGTTGGAACCAAAGACACCTCTGCAAAAAGCAGGGTAGCTCACAGAACCAAGGAGTCCATTGTTACAATAGAAAACCTATGGAAGCAAGGGGCCATTGTGACACAGTGGGGCCACATGGAAGCCAAGGAGCCATTGTGACCCAGTGGGGCCTCATGGAATCAAGGAGACCATGGTGACACAGGTGATGCACATGAAGCCAAGGAGCCATTGTGACACAGTGGGGTCTCATGGTATCAAGGAGACCATGGTGACACAGGTGATGCACATGAAGCCAAGGAGCCATTGTGACCCAGTGGGGCCTCATGGAATCAAGGAGACCATGGTGACACAGGTGATGCACATGAAGCCAAGGAGCCATTGTGACCCAGTGGGGCCTCATGGAATCAAGGAGACCATGGTGACACAGGTGATGCACATGAAGCCAAGGAGCCATTGTGACCCAGTGGGGCCTCATGGAATCAAGGAGACCATGGTGACACAGGTGATGCACATGAAGCCAAGGAGCCATTGTGACACAGCGGGGCTTCTTCCCTTCAGCTCTGCAGCTGGCTGTCCCAGACCACAGCACCATGTGCCAAGTACACTCCTCAGGGCTCTGCCTGCACACAGGCCCAGAGAAGTTTTCCTGTTTGTAAGGAAAGAATGAAAAAGCCTGAGCAGGTTCCCTAGACAACAAACCCACATGCTCAGTCCAGGCTGCCTGCAATGATGTCCCCTTTCTACAAGGGACACTGTGAGCAGGAATGATCTCTGGGAGCAGAATTCTCGCAGTCTTTCCACAGAATTCTCTGTCCCTGTCCTTTCCCTGGCTCTCTGTTGCAGATGGAAGCTGCTGCTGCCATTCTCTGCTTGAAGCCCTCTTTTGATGCAAGCAGATGCTCCCAGGTGTGTTCAGCAGCTGTTGCTCAGTGTTGATGCAAAGCTTTTGTGTTCCTCATGGAAGCAAGGAGCCATTGTGACACTGCAGGGGCTCATGGGATCAAGGAGACAATTGTGACACTACAGAACCTCCTAGAAACAAGACTCCATGATAACACCGTGGGGAATTATGGAACCACATGGAAATGTGTTCCTCATGAGACGCAGCAGGGCCTTGTTGGAACCAAAGACACCTCTGCAAAAAGCAGGGTAGCTCACAGAACCAAGGAGTCCATTGTTACAATAGAAAACCTATGGAAGCAAGGAGACCATTGTGACACAGTGGGGCCACATGGAAGCCACGGAGCCATTGTGACCCAGTGGGGCCTCATGGAATCAAGGAGACCATGGTGACACAGGTGATGCACATGAAGCCAAGGAGCCATTGTGACACAGTGGGGCCTCATGGAATCAAGGAGACCATGGTGACACAGGTGATGCACATGAAGCCAAGGAGCCATTGTGACACAGTGGGGCCTCATGGAATCAAGGAGACCATGGTGACACAGGTGATGCACATGAAGCCAAGGAGCCATTGTGACACAGTGGGGCCTCATGGAATCAAGGAGACCATGGTGACACAGGTGATGCACATGAAGCCAAGGAGCCATTGTGACCCAGTGGGGCCTCATGGAATCAAGGAGACCATTGTGACACAGGTGATGCACATGAAGCCAAGGAGCCATTGTGACACAGCGGGGCTTCTTCCCTTCAGCTCTGCAGCTGGCTGTCCCAGCCCACAGCACTATGTGCCAACTGCTCTCCTCACGACTCTGCCTGCACACAGGCCCAGGAGAAGTTTTCCTGTTTGTAAGGAAAGAATGGAAAAGCCTGAGCAGGTTCCCTAGACAACCAAACCCACATGCTCAGTCCAGGCTGCCTGCAATGATGTCCCCTTTCTACAAGGGACACTGTGAGCAGGAATGATCTCTGGGAGCAGAATTCTTGCAGTCTTTCCACGGAATTCTCTGTCCCTGTCCTTTGCCTGGCTCTCTGTTGCAGATGGAAGCTGCTGCTGCCATTCTCTGCTTGAAGCCCTCTTTTGATGCAAGCAGATGCTCCCAGGTGTGTTCAGCAGCTGTTGCTCAGTGTTGATGCAAAGCTTTTGTGTTCCTCATGGAAGCAAGGAGCCATTGTGACACTGCAGGGGCTCATGGCATCAAGGAGACAATTGTGACACTACAGAACCTCCTAGAAACAAGGCTCCATGGTGACACCGTGGCGAATCATGGAATCAAGGAGCCCATTGTGACACAGAGAGGCCGCCTGGAAGCAATGGTCCATTGTTACACTGCGGATTCAAGAAGACCATGGGGACAGCACGGAACCTCATGGAACCATCCGTCCATTGGGACACAGCGGGGCCTCATGGACACAAGGGGACCATTGTGGCAAAGCAGGGCCTCATGGAAGCATGGAGAGCATTGTGACATTGTGGGCAATCATGGAAGCATGGAGAGCATTGTGCCACTAAGGAAACTGATGGAACCAAGGCGATCACTGGGACACAATGGAAGCACATGGAATCAAGGCTCCATGATGACTTTGGAGGGCCTCATGGAGCACAGCATCCATTGTGACACAGCAAGACCTCGTGGAACCAAGGAGCCTTTGTGATACTCCAGATGCGCATGGAAGCCAGGGTGCACTGAGACACAGCGGGGCCTTGTTGGAACCAAAGACACCTCTGCAAAAAGCAGGGTAGCTCACAGAACCAAGGAGTCCATTGTTACATTGTAGAAAATTATACATTACATTCTAGAAAACCTATGGAACCAAGGGGCTATTGTGACACAGTGGGGCCACATGGAAGCAATTGTCCATTATGACAATGTGGATCAAAGGTGAGCATGGTGACACTGCGGAACCTCATGGAAGCAAGGAGCCATTGTGACACAGTGGGGCCTCATGGAATCAAGGAGACCATGGTGACACAGGTGATGCACATGAAGCCAAGGAGCCACTGTGACACAGTGGGGCCTCATGGAATCAAGGAGACCATGGTGACACAGGTGATGCACATGAAGCCAAGGAGCCATTGTGACACAGTGGGGGCTCATGGAATCAAGGAGACCATTGTGACACAGGTGATGCACATGAAGCCAAGGAGCCATTGTGACACAGTGGGGCCGCATTTAATCAAGGAGACCATGGTGACACAGGTGATGCACATGAAGCCAAGGAGCCATTGTGACCCAGTGGGGCCTCATGGAATCAAGGAGACCATGGTGACACAGGTGATGCACATGAAGCCAAGGAGCCATTGTGACACAGTGGGGCCTCATGGAATCAAGGAGACCATGGTGACACAGGTGATGCACATGAAGCCAAGGAGCCATTGTGACACAGTGGGGCCTCATGGAATCAAGGAGACCATGGTGACACAGGTGATGCACATGAAGCCAAGGAGCCATTGTGACACAGTGGGGCCTCATGGAATCAAGGAGACCATGGTGACACAGGTGATGCACATGAAGCCAAGGAGCCATTGTGACACAGCGGGGCTTCTTCCCTTCACCTCTGCAGCTGGCTGTCCCAGCCCACAGCACCATGTGCCAAGTGCTTTCCTCAGGGCTCTGCCTGCACACAGGCCCAGAGAAGTTTTCCTGTTTGTAAGGAAAGAATGAAAAAGCCTGAGCAGGTTCCCTAGACAACAAACCCCACATGCTGAGTCCAGGCTGCCTGCAATGATGTCCCCTTTCTACAAGGGACACTGTGAGCAGGAATGATCTCTGGGAGCAGAATTCTCGCAGTCTTTCCACGGAATTCTCTGTCCCTGTCCTTTCCCTGGCTCTCAGTGTCAGATGGAAGCTGCTGGTGCCTTTCTCTGCTTGAAGCCCTCGTTTGATGCAAGCAGATGCTCCCAGGTGTGTTCAGCAGCTGTTGCTCAGTGTTGATGCAAAGCTTTTGTGTTCCTCATGGAAGCAAGGAGCCATTGTGACACTGCAGGGGCTCATGGGATCATGGAGACAATTGTGACACTACAGAACCTCCTAGAAACAAGGCTCCATGATGACACCGTGGCAAATCATGGAACCACATGGAAATGTGTTCCTCATGAGACGCAGCAGGGCATTGTTGGAACCAAAGACACCTCTGCAAAAAGCAGGGTAGCTCACAGAACCAAGGAGTCCATTGTTACAATAGAAAACCTATGGAAGCAAGGACACCATTGTGACCCAGTGGGGCCACATGGAAGCCACGGAGCCATTGTGACCCAGTGGGGCCTCATGGAATCAAGGAGACCATGGTGACACAGGTGATGCACATGAAGCCAAGGAGCCATTGTGACCCAGTGGGGCCTCATGGAATCAAGGAGACCATGGTGACACAGGTGATGCACATGAAGCCAAGGAGCCATTGTGACACAGTGGGGCCTCATGGAATCAAGGAGACCATGGTGACACAGGTGATGCACATGAAGCCAAGGAGCCATTGTGACACAGTGGGGCCTCATGGAATCAAGGAGACCATGGTGACACAGGTGATGCACATGAAGCCAAGGAACCATTGTGACACAGCGGGGCTTCTTCCCTTCAGCTCTGCAGCTGGCTGTCCCAGACCGGGGCACCATGTGCCAAGTACTCTCCTCAGGGCTCTGCCTGCACACAGGCCCAGAGAAGTTTTCCTGTTTGTAAGGAAAGAATGAAAAAGCCTGAGCAGGTTCCCTAGACAACCAAACCCACATGCTCAGTCCAGGCTGCCTGCAATGATGTCCCCTTTCTACAAGGGACACTGTGAGCAGGAATGATGTCTGGGAGCAGAATTCTCGCAGTCTTTCCACAGAATTCTCTGTCCCTGTCCTTTCCCTGGCTCTCTGTTGCAGATGGAAGCTGCTGCTGCCATTCTCTGCTTGAAGCCCTCTTTTGATGCAAGCAGATGCTCCCAGGTGTGTTCAGCAGCTGTTGCTCAGTGTTGATGCAAAGCTTTTGTGTTCCTCATGGAAGCAAGGAGCCATTGTGACACTGCAGGGGCTCATGGCATCAAGGAGACAATTGTGACAGTACAGAACCTCCTAGAAACAAGGCTCCATGGTGACACCGTGGGGAATCATGGAACCACATGGAAATGTGTTCCTCATGAGACGCAGCAGGGCCTTGTTGGAACCAAAGACACCTCTGCAAAAAGCAGGGTAGCTCACAGAACCAAGGAGTCCATTGTTACAATAGAAAACCTATGGAAGCAAGGAGACCATTGTGACCCAGTGGGGCCACATGGAAGCCACGGAGCCATTGTGACCCAGTGGGGCCTCATGGAATCAAGGAGACCATGGTGACACAGGTGATGCACATGAAGCCAAGGAGCCATTGTGACACAGTGGGGCCTCATGGAATCAAGGAGACCATGGTGACACAGGTGATGCACATGAAGCCAAGGAGCCATTGTGACACAGTGGGGCCTCATGGAATCAAGGAGACCATGGTGACACAGGTGATGCACATGAAGCCAAGGAGCCATTGTGACACAGCGGGGCTTCTTCCCTTCAGCTCTGCAGCTGGCTGTCCCAGCCCACAGCACCATGTGCCAACTGCTCTCCTCAGGGCTCTGCCTGCACACAGGCCCAGGAGAAGTTTTCCTGTTTGTAAGGAAAGAATGGAAAAGCCTGAGCAGGTTCCCTAGACAACCAAACCCACATGCTCAGTCCAGGCTGCCTGCAATGATGTCCCCTTTCTACAAGGGATACTGTGAGCAGCAATGATCTCTGAGAGCAGAATTCTCACAGTCCTTCCACGGAATGCTCTGTCCCTGTCCTTTCCCTGGCTCTCAGTGTCAGATGGAAGCTGCTGCTGCCATTCTCAGCTTGAAGCCCTCGTTTGATGCAAGCAGATGCTCCCAGGTGCGTTCAGCAGCTGTTGCTCAGTGTTGATGCAAAGCTTTTGTGTTCGTCATGGAAGCAAGGAGCCATTGTGACACTGCAGGGGCTCATGGCATCAAGGAGACAATTGTGACAGTACAGAACCTCCTAGAAACAAGACTCCATGATGACACCGTGGGGAATCATGGAACCACATGGAAATGTGTTCCTCATGAGACACAGCAGGGCCTTGTTGGAACCAAAGACACCTCTGCAAAAAGCAGGGTAGCTCACAGAACCAAGGAGTCCATTGTTACAATAGAAAACTATGGAAGTAAGGACACCATTGTGACCCAGTGGGGCCACATGGAAGCCACGGAGCCATTGTGACCCAGTGGGGCCTCATGGAATCAAGGAGACCATGGTGACACAGGTGATGCACATGAAGCCAAGGAGCCATTGTGACCCAGTGGGGCCTCATGGAATCAAGGAGACCATGGTGACACAGGTGATGCACATGAAGCCAAGGAGCCATTGTGACCCAGTGGGGCCTCATGGAATCAAGGAGACCATGGTGACACAGGTGATGCACATGAAGCCAAGGAGCCATTGTGACACAGTGGGGCCTCATGGAATCAAGGAGACCATGGTGACACAGGTGATGCACATGAAGCCAAGGAGCCATTGTGACACAGCGGGGCTTCTTCCCTTCAGCTCTGCAGCTGGCTGTCCCAGACCGGGGCACCTTGTGCCAAGTGCTCTCCTAAGGGCTCTGCCTGCACACAGGCCCAGGAGAAGTTTTCCTGTTTGTAAGGAAAGAATGAAAAAGCCTGAGCAGGTTCCCTAGACAACAAACCCACATGCTCAGTCCAGGCTGCCTGCAATGATGTCCCCTTTCTACAAGGGACACTGTGAGCAGGAATGATCTCTGGGAGCAGAATTCTCGCAGTCTTTCCACAGAATTGTCTGTCCCTGTCCTTTCCCTGGCTCTCTGTTGCAGATGGAAGCTGCTGCTGCCATTCTCTGCTTGAAGCCCTCGTTTGATGCAAGCAGATGCTCCCAGGTGTGTTCAGCAGCTGTTGCTCAGTGTTGATGCAAAGCTTTTGTGTTCCTCATGGAAGCAAGGAGCCATTGTGACACTGCAGGGGCTCATGGCATCAAGGAGACAATTGTGACAGTACAGAACCTCCTAGAAACAAGGCTCCATGCTGACACCGTGGGGAATCATGGAACCACATGGAAATGTGTTCCTCATGAGACGCAGCAGGGCCTTGTTGGAACCAAAGACACCTCTGCAAAAAGCAGGGTAGCTCACAGAACCAAGGAGTCCATTGTTACAATAGAAAACCTATGGAAGCAAGGAGACCATTGTGACCCAGTGGGGCCACATGGAAGCCACGGAGCCATTGTGACCCAGTGGGGCCTCATGGAATCAAGGAGACCATGGTGACACAGATGATGCACATGAAGCCAAGGAGCCATTGTGACCCAGTGGGGCCTCATGGAATCAAGGAGACCATGGTGACACAGGTGATGCACATGAAGCCAAGGAGCCATTGTGACACAGTGGGGCCTCATGGAATCAAGGAGACCATGGTGACACAGGTGATGCACATGAAGCCAAGGAGCCATTGTGACACAGTGGGGGCTCATGGAATCAAGGAGACCATTGTGACACAGGTGATGCACATGAAGCCAAGGAGCCATTGTGACACAGTGGGGCCTCATTTAATCAAGGAGACCATGGTGACACAGGTGATGCACATGAAGCCAAGGAGCCATTGTGACCCAGTGGGGCCTCATGGAATCAAGGAGACCATGGTGACACAGGTGATGCACATGAAGCCAAGGAGCCATTGTGACACAGTGGGGCCTCATGGAATCAAGGAGACCATGGTGACACAGGTGATGCACATGAAGCCAAGGAGCCATTGTGACACAGTGGGGCCTCATGGAATCAAGGAGACCATGGTGACACAGGTGATGCACATGAAGCCAAGGAGCCATTGTGACCCAGTGGGGCCTCATGGAATCAAGGAGACCATGGTGACACAGGTGATGCACATGAAGCCAAGGAACCATTGTGACACAGCGGGGCTTCTTCCCTTCACCTCTGCAGCTGGCTGTCCCAGCCCACAGCACCATGTGCCAAGTGCTTTCCTCAGGGCTCTGCCTGCACACAGGCCCAGAGAAGTTTTCCTGTTTGTAAGGAAAGAATGAAAAAGCCTGAGCAGGTTCCCTAGACAACAAACCCCACATGCTGAGTCCAGGCTGCCTGCAATGATGTCCCCTTTCTACAAGGGACACTGTGAGCAGGAATGATCTCTGGGAGCAGAATTCTCGCAGTCTTTCCACGGAATTCTCTGTCCCTGTCCTTTCCCTGGCTCTCAGTGTCAGATGGAAGCTGCTGGTGCCTTTCTCTGCTTGAAGCCCTCGTTTGATGCAAGCAGATGCTCCCAGGTGTGTTCAGCAGCTGTTGCTCAGTGTTGATGCAAAGCTTTTGTGTTCCTCATGGAAGCAAGGAGCCATTGTGACACTGCAGGGGCTCATGGCATCATGGAGACAATTGTGACACTACAGAACCTCCTAGAAACAAGGCTCCATGATGACACCGTGGCAAATCATGGAACCACATGGAAATGTGTTCCTCATGAGACGCAGCAGGGCATTGTTGGAACCAAAGACACCTCTGCAAAAAGCAGGGTAGCTCACAGAACCAAGGAGTCCATTGCTACAATATAAAACCTATGGAAGCAAGGAGACCATTGTGACCCAGTGGGGCCACATGGAAGCCACGGAGCCATTGTGACCCAGTGGGGCCTCATGGAATCAAGGAGACCATGGTGACACAGGTGATGCACATGAAGCCAAGGAGCCATTGTGACCCAGTGGGGCCTCATGGAATCAAGGAGACCATTGTGACACAGGTGATGCACATGAAGCCAAGGAGCCATTGTGACCCAGTGGGGCCTCATGGAATCAAGGAGACCATGGTGACACAGGTGATGCACATGAAGCCAAGGAGCCATTGTGACACAGCGGGGCTTCTTCCCTTCAGCTCTGCAGCTGGCTGTCCCAGCCCACAGCACCATGTGCCAACTGCTCTCCTCAGGGCTCTGCCTGCACACAGGCCCAGGAGAAGTTTTCCTGTTTGTAAGGAAAGAATGGAAAAGCCTGAGCAGGTTCCCTAGACAACCAAACCCACATGCTCAGTCCAGGCTGCCTGCAATGATGTCCCCTTTCTACAAGGGACACTGTGAGCAGCAATGATCTCTGAGAGCAGAATTCTCACAGTCCTTCCACGGAATGCTCTGACCCTGTCCTTTGCCTGGCTCTCTGTTGCAGATGGAAGCTGCTGCTGCCTTTCTCTGCTTGAAGCCCTCGTTTGATGCAAGCAGATGCTCCCAGGTGTGTTCAGCAGCTGTTGCTCAGTGTTGATGCAAAGCTTTTGTGTTCCTCATGGAAGCAAGGAGCCATTGTGACACTGCAGGGGTCATGGCATCAAGGAGACAATTGTGACAGTACAGAACCTCCTAGAAATAAGGCTCCATGGTGACACCGTGGCGAATCATGGAACCACATGGAAATGTGTTCCTCATGAGACACAGCAGGGCCTTGTTGGAACCAAAGACACCACTGCAAAAAGCAGGGTAGCTCACAGAACCAAGGAGTCCATTGTTACAATAGAAAACCTATGGAAGCAAGGAGACCATTGTGACCCAGTGGGGCCACATGGAAGCCACGGAGCCATTGTGACCCAGTGGGGCCTCATGGAATCAAGGAGACCATGGTGACACAGGTGATGCACATGAAGTCAAGGAGCCATTGTGACCCAGTGGGGCCTCATGGAATCAAGGAGACCATGGTGACACAGGTGATGCACATGAAGCCAAGGAGCCATTGTGACACAGTGGGGCCTCATGGAATCAAGGAGACCATGGTGACACAGGTGATGCACATGAAGCCAAGGAGCCATTGTGACACAGCGGGGCTTCTTCCCTTCAGCTCTGCAGCTGGCTGTCCCAGCCCACAGCACCATGTGCCAACTGCTCTCCTCAGGGCTCTGCCTGCACACAGGCCCAGGAGAAGTTTTCCTGTTTGTAAGGAAAGAATGGAAAAGCCTGAGCAGGTTCCCTAGACAACCAAACCCACATGCTCAGTCCAGGCTGCCTGCAATGATGTCCCCTTTCTACAAGGGACACTGTGAGCAGGAATGATCTCTGGGAGCAGAATTCTCGCAGTCTTTCCACAGAATTCTCTGTCCCTGTCCTTTCCCTGGCTCTCTGTTGCAGATGGAAGCTGCTGCTGCCATTCTCTGCTTGAAGCCCTCGTTTGATGCAAGCAGATGCTCCCAGGTGTGTTCAGCAGCTGTTGCTCAGTGTTGATGCAAAGCTTTTGTGTTCCTCATGGAAGCAAGGAGCCATTGTGACACTGCAGGGGCTCATGGCATCAAGGAGACAATTGTGACAGTACAGAACCTCCTAGAAACAAGGCTCCATGCTGACACCGTGGGGAATCATGGAACCACATGGAAATGTGTTCCTCATGAGACGCAGCAGGGCCTTGTTGGAACCAAAGACACCTCTGCAAAAAGCAGGGTAGCTCACAGAACCAAGGAGTCCATTGTTACAATAGAAAACCTATGGAAGCAAGGAGACCATTGTGACCCAGTGGGGCCACATGGAAGCCACGGAGCCATTGTGACCCAGTGGGGCCTCATGGAATCAAGGACACCATGGTGACACAGATGATGCACATGAAGCCAAGGAGCCATTGTGACCCAGTGGGGCCTCATGGAATCAAGGAGACCATGGTGACACAGGTGATGCACATGAAGCCAAGGAGCCATTGTGACACAGTGGGGCCTCATGGAATCAAGGAGACCATGGTGACACAGGTGATGCACATGAAGCCAAGGAGCCATTGTGACACAGTGGGGGCTCATGGAATCAAGGAGACCATTGTGACACAGGTGATGCACATGAAGCCAAGGAGCCATTGTGACACAGTGGGGCCTCATTTAATCAAGGAGACCATGGTGACACAGGTGATGCACATGAAGCCAAGGAGCCATTGTGACCCAGTGGGGCCTCATGGAATCAAGGAGACCATGGTGACACAGGTGATGCACATGAAGCCAAGGAGCCATTGTGACACAGTGGGGCCTCATGGAATCAAGGAGACCATGGTGACACAGGTGATGCACATGAAGCCAAGGAGCCATTGTGACACAGTGGGGCCTCATGGAATCAAGGAGACCATGGTGACACAGGTGATGCACATGAAGCCAAGGAGCCATTGTGACCCAGTGGGGCCTCATGGAATCAAGGAGACCATGGTGACACAGGTGATGCACATGAAGCCAAGGAGCCATTGTGACACAGCGGGGCTTCTTCCCTTCACCTCTGCAGCTGGCTGTCCCAGCCCACAGCACCATGTGCCAAGTGCTTTCCTCAGGGCTCTGCCTGCACACAGGCCCAGAGAAGTTTTCCTGTTTGTAAGGAAAGAATGAAAAAGCCTGAGCAGGTTCCCTAGACAACAAACCCCAGATGCTGAGTCCAGGCTGCCTGCAATGATGTCCCCTTTCTACAAGGGACACTGTGAGCAGGAATGATCTCTGGGAGCAGAATTTTCGCAGTCTTTCCACGGAATTCTCTGTCCCTGTCCTTTCCCTGGCTCTCAGTGTCAGATGGAAGCTGCTGGTGCCTTTCTCTGCTTGAAGCCCTCGTTTGATGCAAGCAGATGCTCCCAGGTGTGTTCAGCAGCTGTTGCTCAGTGTTGATGCAAAGCTGTTGTGTTCCTCATGGAAGCAAGGAGCCATTGTGACACTGCAGGGGCTCATGGGATCATGGAGACAATTGTGACACTACAGAACCTCCTAGAAACAAGGCTCCATGATGACACCGTGGCAAATCATGGAACCACATGGAAATGTGTTCCTCATGAGACGCAGCAGGGCATTGTTGGAACCAAAGACACCTCTGCAAAAAGCAGGGTAGCTCACAGAACCAAGGAGTCCATTGTTACAATAGAAAACCTATGGAAGCAAGGACACCATTGTGACCCAGTGGGGCCACATGGAAGCCACGGAGCCATTGTGACCCAGTGGGGCCTCATGGAATCAAGGAGACCATGGTGACACAGGTGATGCACATGAAGCCAAGGAGCCATTGTGACACAGTGGGGCCTCATGGAATCAAGGAGACCATGGTGACACAGGTGATGCACATGAAGCCAAGGAGCCATTGTGACACAGTGGGGCCTCATGGAATCAAGGAGACCATGGTGACACAGGTGATGCACATGAAGCCAAGGAGCCATTGTGACACAGTGGGGCCTCATGGAATCAAGGAGACCATGGTGACACAGGTGATGCACATGAAGCCAAGGAGCCATTGTGACACAGCGGGGCTTCTTCCCTTCAGCTCTGCAGCTGGCTGTCCCAGACCGGGGCACCATGTGCCAAGTACTCTCCTCAGGGCTCTGCCTGCACACAGGCCCAGAGAAGTTTTCCTGTTTGTAAGGAAAGAATGAAAAAGCCTGAGCAGGTTCCCTAGACAACCAAACCCACATGCTCAGTCCAGGCTGCCTGCAATGATGTCCCCTTTCTACAAGGGACACTGTGAGCAGGAATGATGTCTGGGAGCAGAATTCTCGCAGTCTTTCCACAGAATTCTCTGTCCCTGTCCTTTGCCTGGCTCTCTGTTGCAGATGGAAGCTGCTGCTGCCATTCTCTGCTTGAAGCCCTCTTTTGATGCAAGCAGATGCTCCCAGGTGTGTTCAGCAGCTGTTGCTCAGTGTTGATGCAAAGCTTTTGTGTTCCTCATGGAAGCAAGGAGCCATTGTGACACTGCAGGGGCTCATGGCATCAAGGAGACAATTGTGACAGTACAGAACCTCCTAGAAACAAGGCTCCATGGTGACACCGTGGGGAATCATGGAACCACATGGAAATGTGTTCCTCATGAGACGCAGCAGGGCCTTGTTGGAACCAAAGACACCTCTGCAAAAAGCAGGGTAGCTCACAGAACCAAGGAGTCCATTGTTACAATAGAAAACCTATGGAAGCAAGGAGACCATTGTGACCCAGTGGGGCCACATGGAAGCCACGGAGCCATTGTGACCCAGTGGGGCCTCATGGAATCAAGGAGACCATGGTGACACAGGTGATGCACATGAAGCCAAGGAGCCATTGTGACACAGTGGGGCCTCATGGAATCAAGGAGACCATGGTGACACAGGTGATGCACATGAAGCCAAGGAGCCATTGTGACACAGTGGGGCCTCATGGAATCAAGGAGACCATGGTGACACAGGTGATGCACATGAAGCCAAGGAGCCATTGTGACACAGCGGGGCTTCTTCCCTTCAGCTCTGCAGCTGGCTGTCCCAGCCCACAGCACCATGTGCCAAGTGCTCTCCTCAGGGCTCTGCCTGCACACAGGCCCAGGAGAAGTTTTCCTGTTTGTAAGGAAAGAATGGAAAAGCCTGAGCAGGTTCCCTAGACAACCAAACCCACATGCTCAGTCCAGGCTGCCTGCAATGATGTCCCCTTTCTACAAGGGATACTGTGAGCAGGAATGATCTCTGAGAGCAGAATTCTCACAGTCCTTCCACGGAATGCTCTGTCCCTGTCCTTTCCCTGGCTCTCAGTGTCAGATGGAAGCTGCTGCTGCCATTCTCAGCTTGAAGCCCTCGTTTGATGCAAGCAGATGCTCCCAGGTGCGTTCAGCAGCTGTTGCTCAGTGTTGATGCAAAGCTTTTGTGTTCCTCATGGAAGCAAGGAGCCATTGTGACACTGCAGGGGCTCATGGCATCAAGGAGACAATTGTGACAGTACAGAACCTCCTAGAAACAAGTCTCCATGATGACACCGTGGGGAATCATGGAACCACATGGAAATGTGTTCCTCATGAGACACAGCAGGGCCTTGTTGGAACCAAAGACACCTCTGCAAAAAGCAGGGTAGCTCACAGAACCAAGGAGTCCATTGTTACAATAGAAAACTATGGAAGTAAGGACACCATTGTGACCCAGTGGGGCCACATGGAAGCCACGGAGCCATTGTGACCCAGTGGGGCCTCATGGAATCAAGGAGACCATGGTGACACAGGTGATGCACATGAAGCCAAGGAGCCATTGTGACCCAGTGGGGCCTCATGGAATCAAGGAGACCATGGTGACACAGGTGATGCACATGAAGCCAAGGAGCCATTGTGACCCAGTGGGGCCTCATGGAATCAAGGAGACCATGGTGACACAGGTGATGCACATGAAGCCAAGGAGCCATTGTGACCCAGTGGGGCCTCATGGAATCAAGGAGACCATGGTGACACAGGTGATGCACATGAAGCCAAGGAGCCATTGTGACCCAGTGGGGCCTCATGGAATCAAGGAGACCATGGTGACACAGGTGATGCACATGAAGCCAAGGAGCCATTGTGACACAGCGGGGCTTCTTCCCTTCAGCTCTGCAGCTGGCTGTCCCAGACCGGGGCACCTTGTGCCAAGTGCTCTCCTAAGGGCTCTGCCTGCACACAGGCCCAGGAGAAGTTGTCCTGTTTGTAAGGAAAGAATGAAAAAGCCTGAGCAGGTTCCCTAGACAACCAAACCCACATGCTCAGTCCAGGCTGCCTGCAATGATGTCCCCTTTCTACAAGGGACACTGTGAGCAGGAATGATCTCTGGGAGCAGAATTCTCGCAGTCTTTCCACAGAATTGTCTGTCCCTGTCCTTTCCCTGGCTCTCTGTTGCAGATGGAAGCTGCTGCTGCCATTCTCTGCTTGAAGCCCTCGTTTGATGCAAGCAGATGCTCCCAGGTGTGTTCAGCAGCTGTTGCTCAGTGTTGATGCAAAGCTTTTGTGTTCCTCATGGAAGCAAGGAGCCATTGTGACACTGCAGGGGCTCATGGCATCAAGGAGACAATTGTGACAGTACAGAACCTCCTAGAAACAAGGCTCCATGCTGACACCGTGGGGAATCATGGAACCACATGGAAATGTGTTCCTCATGAGACGCAGCAGGGCCTTGTTGGAACCAAAGACACCTCTGCAAAAAGCAGGGTAGCTCACAGAACCAAGGAGTCCATTGTTACAATAGAAAACCTATGGAAGCAAGGAGACCATTGTGACCCAGTGGGGCCACATGGAAGCCACGGAGCCATTGTGACCCAGTGGGGCCTCATGGAATCAAGGAGACCATGGTGACACAGATGATGCACATGAAGCCAAGGAGCCATTGTGACCCAGTGGGGCCTCATGGAATCAAGGAGACCATGGTGACACAGGTGATGCACATGAAGCCAAGGAGCCATTGTGACACAGTGGGGCCTCATGGAATCAAGGAGACCATGGTGACACAGGTGATGCACATGAAGCCAAGGAGCCATTGTGACACAGTGGGGGCTCATGGAATCAAGGAGACCATTGTGACACAGGTGATGCACATGAAGCCAAGGAGCCATTGTGACACAGTGGGGCCTCATTTAATCAAGGAGACCATGGTGACACAGGTGATGCACATGAAGCCAAGGAGCCATTGTGACCCAGTGGGGCCTCATGGAATCAAGGAGACCATGGTGACACAGGTGATGCACATGAAGCCAAGGAGCCATTGTGACACAGTGGGGCCTCATGGAATCAAGGAGACCATGGTGACACAGGTGATGCACATGAAGCCAAGGAGCCATTGTGACACAGTGGGGCCTCATGGAATCAAGGAGACCATGGTGACACAGGTGATGCACATGAAGCCAAGGAGCCATTGTGACCCAGTGGGGCCTCATGGAATCAAGGAGACCATGGTGACACAGGTGATGCACATGAAGCCAAGGAACCATTGTGACACAGCGGGGCTTCTTCCCTTCACCTCTGCAGCTGGCTGTCCCAGCCCACAGCACCATGTGCCAAGTGCTTTCCTCAGGGCTCTGCCTGCACACAGGCCCAGAGAAGTTTTCCTGTTTGTAAGGAAAGAATGAAAAAGCCTGAGCAGGTTCCCTAGACAACAAACCCCACATGCTGAGTCCAGGCTGCCTGCAATGATGTCCCCTTTCTACAAGGGACACTGTGAGCAGGAATGATCTCTGGGAGCAGAATTCTCGCAGTCTTTCCACGGAATTCTCTGTCCCTGTCCTTTCCCTGGCTCTCAGTGTCAGATGGAAGCTGCTGGTGCCTTTCTCTGCTTGAAGCCCTCGTTTGATGCAAGCAGATGCTCCCAGGTGTGTTCAGCAGCTGTTGCTCAGTGTTGATGCAAAGCTTTTGTGTTCCTCATGGAAGCAAGGAGCCATTGTGACACTGCAGGGGCTCATGGCATCATGGAGACAATTGTGACACTACAGAACCTCCTAGAAACAAGGCTCCATGATGACACCGTGGCAAATCATGGAACCACATGGAAATGTGTTCCTCATGAGACGCAGCAGGGCATTGTTGGAACCAAAGACACCTCTGCAAAAAGCAGGGTAGCTCACAGAACCAAGGAGTCCATTGCTACAATATAAAACCTATGGAAGCAAGGAGACCATTGTGACCCAGTGGGGCCACATGGAAGCCACGGAGCCATTGTGACCCAGTGGGGCCTCATGGAATCAAGGAGACCATGGTGACACAGGTGATGCACATGAAGCCAAGGAGCCATTGTGACCCAGTGGGGCCTCATGGAATCAAGGAGACCATTGTGACACAGGTGATGCACATGAAGCCAAGGAGCCATTGTGACCCAGTGGGGCCTCATGGAATCAAGGAGACCATGGTGACACAGGTGATGCACATGAAGCCAAGGAGCCATTGTGACACAGCGGGGCTTCTTCCCTTCAGCTCTGCAGCTGGCTGTCCCAGCCCACAGCACCATGTGCCAAGTGCTCTCCTCAGGGCTCTGCCTGCACACAGGCCCAGGAGAAGTTTTCCTGTTTGTAAGGAAAGAATGGAAAAGCCTGAGCAGGTTCCCTAGACAACCAAACCCACATGCTCAGTCCAGGCTGCCTGCAATGATGTCCCCTTTCTACAAGGGACACTGTGAGCAGCAATGATCTCTGAGAGCAGAATTCTCACAGTCCTTCCACGGAATGCTCTGACCCTGTCCTTTGCCTGGCTCTCTGTTGCAGATGGAAGCTGCTGCTGCCATTCTCTGCTTGAAGCCCTCGTTTGATGCAAGCAGATGCTCCCAGGTGTGTTCAGCAGCTGTTGCTCAGTGTTGATGCAAAGCTTTTGTGTTCCTCATGGAAGCAAGGAGCCATTGTGACACTGCAGGGGTCATGGCATCAAGGAGACAATTGTGACAGTACAGAACCTCCTAGAAATAAGGCTCCATGGTGACACCGTGGGGAATCATGGAACCACATGGAAATGTGTTCCTCATGAGACACAGCAGGGCCTTGTTGGAACCAAAGACACCACTGCAAAAAGCAGGGTAGCTCACAGAACCAAGGAGTCCATTGTTACAATAGAAAACCTATGGAAGCAAGGAGACCATTGTGACCCAGTGGGGCCACATGGAAGCCACGGAGCCATTGTGACCCAGTGGGGCCTCATGGAATCAAGGAGACCATGGTGACACAGGTGATGCACATGAAGTCAAGGAGCCATTGTGACACAGTGGGGCCTCATGGAATCAAGGAGACCATGGTGACACAGGTGATGCACATGAAGCCAAGGAGCCATTGTGACACAGTGGGGCCTCATGGAATCAAGGAGACCATGGTGACACAGGTGATGCACATGAAGCCAAGGAGCCATTGTGACACAGCGGGGCTTCTTCCCTTCAGCTCTGCAGCTGGCTGTCCCAGCCCACAGCACCATGTGCCAACTGCTCTCCTCAGGGCTCTGCCTGCACACAGGCCCAGGAGAAGTTTTCCTGTTTGTAAGGAAAGAATGGAAAAGCCTGAGCAGGTTCCCTAGACAACCAAACCCACATGCTCAGTCCAGGCTGCCTGCAATGATGTCCCCTTTCTACAAGGGATACTGTGAGCAGCAATGATCTCTGAGAGCAGAATTCTCACAGTCCTTCCACGGAATGCTCTGTCCCTGTCCTTTGCCTGGCTCTCAGTGTCAGATGGAAGCTGCTGCTGCCATTCTCAGCTTGAAGCCCTCGTTTGATGCAAGCAGATGCTCCCAGGTGCGTTCAGCAGCTGTTGCTCAGTGTTGATGCAAAGCTTTTGTGTTCCTCATGGAAGCAAGGAGCCATTGTGACACTGCAGGGGCTCATGGCATCAAGGAGACAATTGTGACACTACAGAACCTCCTAGAAACAAGACTCCATGATGACACCGTGGGGAATCATGGAACCACATGGAAATGTGTTCCTCATGAGACACAGCAGGGCCTTGTTGGAACCAAAGACACCAGTGCAAAAAGCAGGGTAGCTCACAGAACCAAGGAGTCCATTGTTACAATAGAAAACCTATGGAAGCAAGGAGACCATTGTGACACAGTGGGGCCACATGGAAGCCAAGGAGCCATTGTGACACAGTGGGGCCTCATTTAATCAAGGAGACCATGGTGACACAGGTGATGCACATGAAGCCAAGGAGCCATTGTGACCCAGTGGGGCCTCATGGAATCAAGGAGACCATGGTGACACAGGTGATGCACATGAAGCCAAGGAGCCATTGTGACACAGTGGGGCCTCATGGAATCAAGGAGACCATGGTGACACAGGTGATGCACATGAAGCCAAGGAGCCATTGTGACACAGTGGGGCCTCATGGAATCAAGGAGACCATGGTGACACAGGTGATGCAAATGAAGCCAAGGAGCCATTGTGACCCAGTGGGGCCTCATGGAATCAAGGAGACCATGGTGACACAGGTGATGCACATGAAGCCAAGGAGCCATTGTGACACAGCGGGGCTTCTTCCCTTCAGCTCTGCAGCTGGCTGTCCCAGCCCACAGCACCATGTGCCAAGTGCTTTCCTCAGGGCTCTGCCTGCACACAGGCCCAGGAGAAGTTTTCCTGTTTGTAAGGAAAGAATGAAAAAGCCTGAGCAGGTTCCCTAGACAACAAACCCCACATGCTCAGTCCAGGCTGCCTGCAATCATGTCCCCTTTCTACAAGGGACACTGTGAGCAGGAATGATCTCTGGGAGCAGAATTCTCGCAGTCTTTCCACGGAATTCTCTGTCCCTGTCCTTTCCCTGGCTCTCAGTGTCAGATGGAAGCTGCTGGTGCCTTTCTCTGCTTGAAGCCCTCGTTTGATGCAAGCAGATGCTCCCAGGTGTGTTCAGCAGCTGTTGCTCAGTGTTGATGCAAAGCTTTTGTGTTCCTCATGGAAGCAAGGAGCCATTGTGACACTGCAGGGGCTCATGGCATCATGGAGACAATTGTGACACTACAGAACCTCCTAGAAACAAGGCTCCATGATGACACCGTGGCAAATCATGGAACCACATGGAAATGTGTTCCTCATGAGACGCAGCAGGGCATTGTTGGAACCAAAGACACCTCTGCAAAAAGCAGGGTAGCTCACAGAACCAAGGAGTCCATTGCTACAATATAAAACCTATGGAAGCAAGGAGACCATTGTGACACAGTGGGGCCACATGGAAGCCACGGAGCCATTGTGACCCAGTGGGGCCTCATGGAATCAAGGAGACCATGGTGACACAGGTGATGCACATGAAGCCAAGGAGCCATTGTGACCCAGTGGGGCCTCATGGAATCAAGGAGACCATGGTGACACAGGTGATGCACATGAAGCCAAGGAGCCATTGTGACACAGTGGGGCCTCATGGAATCAAGGAGACCATGGTGACACAGGTGATGCACATGAAGCCAAGGAGCCATTGTGACACAGCGGGGCTTCTTCCCTTCAGCTCTGCAGCTGGCTGTCCCAGCCCACAGCACCATGTGCCAAGTGCTCTCCTCAGGGCTCTGCCTGCACACAGGCCCAGGAGAAGTTTTCCTGTTTGTAAGGAAAGAATGGAAAAGCCTGAGCAGGTTCCCTAGACAACCAAACCCACATGCTCAGTCCAGGCTGCCTGCAATGATGTCCCCTTTCTACAAGGGACACTGTGAGCAGCAATGATCTCTGAGAGCAGAATTCTCACAGTCCTTCCACGGAATGCTCTGACCCTGTCCTTTCCCTGGCTCTCTGTTGCAGATGGAAGCTGCTGCTGCCATTCTCTGCTTGAAGCCCTCGTTTGATGCAAGCAGATGCTCCCAGGTGTGTTCAGCAGCTGTTGCTCAGTGTTGATGCAAAGCTTTTGTGTTCCTCATGGAAGCAAGGAGCCATTGTGACACTGAAGGGGTCATGGCATCAAGGAGACAATTGTGACAGTACAGAACCTCCTAGAAACAAGGCTCCATGGTGACACCGTGGCGAATCATGGAACCACATGGAAATGTGTTCCTCATGAGACACAGCAGGGCCTTGTTGGAACCAAAGACACCACTGCAAAAAGCAGGGTAGCTCACAGAACCAAGGAGTCCATTGTTACAATAGAAAACCTATGGAAGCAAGGAGACCATTGTGACACAGTGGGGGCTCATGGAATCAAGGAGACCATGGTGACACAGGTGATGCACATGAAGCCAAGGAGCCATTGTGACACAGTGGGGCCTCATGGAATCAAGGAGACCATGGTGACACAGGTGATGCACATGAAGCCAAGGAGCCATTGTGACACAGTGGGGCCTCATGGAATCAAGGAGACCATGGTGACACAGGTGATGCACATGAAGCCAAGGAGCCATTGTGACCCAGTGGGGCCTCATGGAATCAAGGAGACCATGGTGACACAGGTGATGCACATGAAGCCAAGGAGCCATTGTGACACAGCGGGGCTTCTTCCCTTCACCTCTGCAGCTGGCTGTCCCAGCCCACAGCACCATGTGCCAAGTGCTCTCCTCAGGGCTCTGCCTGCACACAGGCCCAGAGAAGTTTTCCTGTTTGTAAGGAAAGAATGAAAAAGCCTGAGCAGGTTCCCTAGACAACCAAACCCACATGCTCAATCCAGGCTGCCTGCAATGATGTCCCCTTTCTACAAGGGACACTGTGAGCAGGAATGATGTCTGGGAGCAGAATTCTCGCAGTCTTTCCACGGAATTCTCTCTCCCTGTCCTTTGCCTGGCTCTCTGTTGCAGATGGAAGCTGCTGCTGCCTTTCTCAGCTTGAAGCCCTCGTTTGATGCAAGCAGATGCTCCCAGGTGTGTTCAGCAGCTGTTGCTCAGTGTTGATGCAAAGCTTTTGTGTTTCTCATGGAAGCAAGGAGCCATTGTGACACTGCAGGGGCTCATGGGATCAAGGAGACAATTGTGACACTACAGAACCTCCTAGAAACAAGACTCCATGATGACACCGTGGGGAATCATGGAACCACATGGAAATGTGTTCCTCATGAGACGCAGCAGGGCCTTGTTGGAACCAAAGACACCTCTGCAAAAAGCAGGGTAGCTCACAGAACCAAGGAGTCCATTGCTACAATAGAAAACCTATGGAAGCAAGGAGACCATTGTGACCCAGTGGGGCCACATGGAATCAAGGAGACCATGGTGACACAGGTGATGCACATGAAGCCAAGGAGCCATTGTGACACAGTGGGGCCTCATGGAATCAAGGAGACCATGGTGACACAGGTGATGCACATGAAGCCAAGGAGCCATTGTGACACAGCGGGGCTTCTTCCCTTCAGCTCTGCAGCTGGCTGTCCCACACCGAGGCACCATGTGCCAAGTACTCTCCTCAGGGCTCTGCCTGTACACAGGCCCAGAGAAGTTTTCCTGTTTGTAAGGAAAGAATGAAAAAGCCTGAGCAGGTTCCCTAGACAACCAAACCCACATGCTCAGTCCAGGCTGCCTGCAATGATGTCCCCTTTCTACAAGGGATACTGTGAGCAGCAATGATCTCTGGGAGCAGAATTCTCACAGTCTTTCCACGGAATTCCCTGTCCCTGTCCTTTCCCTGGCTCTCAGTGTCAGATGGAAGCTGCTGCTGCCATTCTCTGCTTGAAGCCCTCGTTTGATGCAAGCAGATGCTCCCAGGTGTGTTCAGCAGCTGTTGCTCAGTGTTGATGCAAAGCTTTTCTGTTCCTCATGGAAGCAAGGAGCCATTGTGACTCAGTGGGGCCACATGAAGCCAAGGAGCCATTGTGACCCAGTGGGGCCTCATGGAATCAAGGAGACCATGGTGACACAGGTGATGCACATGAAGCCAAGGAGCCATTGTGACACAGTGGGGCCTCATGGAATCAAGGAGACCATGGTGACACAGGTGATGCACATGAAGCCAAGGAGCCATTGTGACACAGCGGGGCTTCTTCCCTTCACCTCTGCAGCTGGCTGTCCCAGCCCACAGCACCATGTGCCAAGTGCTTTCCTCAGGGCTCTGCCTGCACACAGGCCCAGAGAAGTTTTCCTGTTTGTAAGGAAAGAATGAAAAAGCCTGAGCAGGTTCCCTAGACAACAAACCCCAGATGCTGAGTCCAGGCTGCCTGCAATGATGTCCCCTTTCTACAAGGGACACTGTGAGCAGGAATGATCTCTGGGAGCAGAATTTTCGCAGTCTTTCCACGGAATTCTCTGTCCCTGTCCTTTCCCTGGCTCTCAGTGTCAGATGGAAGCTGCTGGTGCCTTTCTCTGCTTGAAGCCCTCGTTTGATGCAAGCAGATGCTCCCAGGTGTGTTCAGCAGCTGTTGCTCAGTGTTGATGCAAAGCTGTTGTGTTCCTCATGGAAGCAAGGAGCCATTGTGACACTGCAGGGGCTCATGGGATCATGGAGACAATTGTGACACTACAGAACCTCCTAGAAACAAGGCTCCATGATGACACCGTGGCAAATCATGGAACCACATGGAAATGTGTTCCTCATGAGACGCAGCAGGGCATTGTTGGAACCAAAGACACCTCTGCAAAAAGCAGGGTAGCTCACAGAACCAAGGAGTCCATTGTTACAATAGAAAACCTATGGAAGCAAGGACACCATTGTGACCCAGTGGGGCCACATGGAAGCCACGGAGCCATTGTGACCCAGTGGGGCCTCATGGAATCAAGGAGACCATGGTGACACAGGTGATGCACATGAAGCCAAGGAGCCATTGTGACACAGTGGGGCCTCATGGAATCAAGGAGACCATGGTGACACAGGTGATGCACATGAAGCCAAGGAGCCATTGTGACACAGTGGGGCCTCATGGAATCAAGGAGACCATGGTGACACAGGTGATGCACATGAAGCCAAGGAGCCATTGTGACACAGTGGGGCCTCATGGAATCAAGGAGACCATGGTGACACAGGTGATGCACATGAAGCCAAGGAGCCATTGTGACACAGCGGGGCTTCTTCCCTTCAGCTCTGCAGCTGGCTGTCCCAGACCGGGGCACCATGTGCCAAGTACTCTCCTCAGGGCTCTGCCTGCACACAGGCCCAGAGAAGTTTTCCTGTTTGTAAGGAAAGAATGAAAAAGCCTGAGCAGGTTCCCTAGACAACCAAACCCACATGCTCAGTCCAGGCTGCCTGCAATGATGTCCCCTTTCTACAAGGGACACTGTGAGCAGGAATGATGTCTGGGAGCAGAATTCTCGCAGTCTTTCCACAGAATTCTCTGTCCCTGTCCTTTGCCTGGCTCTCTGTTGCAGATGGAAGCTGCTGCTGCCATTCTCTGCTTGAAGCCCTCTTTTGATGCAAGCAGATGCTCCCAGGTGTGTTCAGCAGCTGTTGCTCAGTGTTGATGCAAAGCTTTTGTGTTCCTCATGGAAGCAAGGAGCCATTGTGACACTGCAGGGGCTCATGGCATCAAGGAGACAATTGTGACAGTACAGAACCTCCTAGAAACAAGGCTCCATGGTGACACCGTGGGGAATCATGGAACCACATGGAAATGTGTTCCTCATGAGACGCAGCAGGGCCTTGTTGGAACCAAAGACACCTCTGCAAAAAGCAGGGTAGCTCACAGAACCAAGGAGTCCATTGTTACAATAGAAAACCTATGGAAGCAAGGAGACCATTGTGACCCAGTGGGGCCACATGGAAGCCACGGAGCCATTGTGACCCAGTGGGGCCTCATGGAATCAAGGAGACCATGGTGACACAGGTGATGCACATGAAGCCAAGGAGCCATTGTGACACAGTGGGGCCTCATGGAATCAAGGAGACCATGGTGACACAGGTGATGCACATGAAGCCAAGGAGCCATTGTGACACAGTGGGGCCTCATGGAATCAAGGAGACCATGGTGACACAGGTGATGCACATGAAGCCAAGGAGCCATTGTGACACAGCGGGGCTTCTTCCCTTCAGCTCTGCAGCTGGCTGTCCCAGCCCACAGCACCATGTGCCAAGTGCTCTCCTCAGGGCTCTGCCTGCACACAGGCCCAGGAGAAGTTTTCCTGTTTGTAAGGAAAGAATGGAAAAGCCTGAGCAGGTTCCCTAGACAACCAAACCCACATGCTCAGTCCAGGCTGCCTGCAATGATGTCCCCTTTCTACAAGGGATACTGTGAGCAGGAATGATCTCTGAGAGCAGAATTCTCACAGTCCTTCCACGGAATGCTCTGTCCCTGTCCTTTCCCTGGCTCTCAGTGTCAGATGGAAGCTGCTGCTGCCATTCTCAGCTTGAAGCCCTCGTTTGATGCAAGCAGATGCTCCCAGGTGCGTTCAGCAGCTGTTGCTCAGTGTTGATGCAAAGCTTTTGTGTTCCTCATGGAAGCAAGGAGCCATTGTGACACTGCAGGGGCTCATGGCATCAAGGAGACAATTGTGACAGTACAGAACCTCCTAGAAACAAGTCTCCATGATGACACCGTGGGGAATCATGGAACCACATGGAAATGTGTTCCTCATGAGACACAGCAGGGCCTTGTTGGAACCAAAGACACCTCTGCAAAAAGCAGGGTAGCTCACAGAACCAAGGAGTCCATTGTTACAATAGAAAACTATGGAAGTAAGGACACCATTGTGACCCAGTGGGGCCACATGGAAGCCACGGAGCCATTGTGACCCAGTGGGGCCTCATGGAATCAAGGAGACCATGGTGACACAGGTGATGCACATGAAGCCAAGGAGCCATTGTGACCCAGTGGGGCCTCATGGAATCAAGGAGACCATGGTGACACAGGTGATGCACATGAAGCCAAGGAGCCATTGTGACCCAGTGGGGCCTCATGGAATCAAGGAGACCATGGTGACACAGGTGATGCACATGAAGCCAAGGAGCCATTGTGACCCAGTGGGGCCTCATGGAATCAAGGAGACCATGGTGACACAGGTGATGCACATGAAGCCAAGGAGCCATTGTGACCCAGTGGGGCCTCATGGAATCAAGGAGACCATGGTGACACAGGTGATGCACATGAAGCCAAGGAGCCATTGTGACACAGCGGGGCTTCTTCCCTTCAGCTCTGCAGCTGGCTGTCCCAGACCGGGGCACCTTGTGCCAAGTGCTCTCCTAAGGGCTCTGCCTGCACACAGGCCCAGGAGAAGTTGTCCTGTTTGTAAGGAAAGAATGAAAAAGCCTGAGCAGGTTCCCTAGACAACCAAACCCACATGCTCAGTCCAGGCTGCCTGCAATGATGTCCCCTTTCTACAAGGGACACTGTGAGCAGGAATGATCTCTGGGAGCAGAATTCTCGCAGTCTTTCCACAGAATTGTCTGTCCCTGTCCTTTCCCTGGCTCTCTGTTGCAGATGGAAGCTGCTGCTGCCATTCTCTGCTTGAAGCCCTCGTTTGATGCAAGCAGATGCTCCCAGGTGTGTTCAGCAGCTGTTGCTCAGTGTTGATGCAAAGCTTTTGTGTTCCTCATGGAAGCAAGGAGCCATTGTGACACTGCAGGGGCTCATGGCATCAAGGAGACAATTGTGACAGTACAGAACCTCCTAGAAACAAGGCTCCATGCTGACACCGTGGGGAATCATGGAACCACATGGAAATGTGTTCCTCATGAGACGCAGCAGGGCCTTGTTGGAACCAAAGACACCTCTGCAAAAAGCAGGGTAGCTCACAGAACCAAGGAGTCCATTGTTACAATAGAAAACCTATGGAAGCAAGGAGACCATTGTGACCCAGTGGGGCCACATGGAAGCCACGGAGCCATTGTGACCCAGTGGGGCCTCATGGAATCAAGGAGACCATGGTGACACAGATGATGCACATGAAGCCAAGGAGCCATTGTGACCCAGTGGGGCCTCATGGAATCAAGGAGACCATGGTGACACAGGTGATGCACATGAAGCCAAGGAGCCATTGTGACACAGTGGGGCCTCATGGAATCAAGGAGACCATGGTGACACAGGTGATGCACATGAAGCCAAGGAGCCATTGTGACACAGTGGGGGCTCATGGAATCAAGGAGACCATTGTGACACAGGTGATGCACATGAAGCCAAGGAGCCATTGTGACACAGTGGGGCCTCATTTAATCAAGGAGACCATGGTGACACAGGTGATGCACATGAAGCCAAGGAGCCATTGTGACCCAGTGGGGCCTCATGGAATCAAGGAGACCATGGTGACACAGGTGATGCACATGAAGCCAAGGAGCCATTGTGACACAGTGGGGCCTCATGGAATCAAGGAGACCATGGTGACACAGGTGATGCACATGAAGCCAAGGAGCCATTGTGACACAGTGGGGCCTCATGGAATCAAGGAGACCATGGTGACACAGGTGATGCACATGAAGCCAAGGAGCCATTGTGACCCAGTGGGGCCTCATGGAATCAAGGAGACCATGGTGACACAGGTGATGCACATGAAGCCAAGGAACCATTGTGACACAGCGGGGCTTCTTCCCTTCACCTCTGCAGCTGGCTGTCCCAGCCCACAGCACCATGTGCCAAGTGCTTTCCTCAGGGCTCTGCCTGCACACAGGCCCAGAGAAGTTTTCCTGTTTGTAAGGAAAGAATGAAAAAGCCTGAGCAGGTTCCCTAGACAACAAACCCCACATGCTGAGTCCAGGCTGCCTGCAATGATGTCCCCTTTCTACAAGGGACACTGTGAGCAGGAATGATCTCTGGGAGCAGAATTCTCGCAGTCTTTCCACGGAATTCTCTGTCCCTGTCCTTTCCCTGGCTCTCAGTGTCAGATGGAAGCTGCTGGTGCCTTTCTCTGCTTGAAGCCCTCGTTTGATGCAAGCAGATGCTCCCAGGTGTGTTCAGCAGCTGTTGCTCAGTGTTGATGCAAAGCTTTTGTGTTCCTCATGGAAGCAAGGAGCCATTGTGACACTGCAGGGGCTCATGGCATCATGGAGACAATTGTGACACTACAGAACCTCCTAGAAACAAGGCTCCATGATGACACCGTGGCAAATCATGGAACCACATGGAAATGTGTTCCTCATGAGACGCAGCAGGGCATTGTTGGAACCAAAGACACCTCTGCAAAAAGCAGGGTAGCTCACAGAACCAAGGAGTCCATTGCTACAATATAAAACCTATGGAAGCAAGGAGACCATTGTGACCCAGTGGGGCCACATGGAAGCCACGGAGCCATTGTGACCCAGTGGGGCCTCATGGAATCAAGGAGACCATGGTGACACAGGTGATGCACATGAAGCCAAGGAGCCATTGTGACCCAGTGGGGCCTCATGGAATCAAGGAGACCATTGTGACACAGGTGATGCACATGAAGCCAAGGAGCCATTGTGACCCAGTGGGGCCTCATGGAATCAAGGAGACCATGGTGACACAGGTGATGCACATGAAGCCAAGGAGCCATTGTGACACAGCGGGGCTTCTTCCCTTCAGCTCTGCAGCTGGCTGTCCCAGCCCACAGCACCATGTGCCAAGTGCTCTCCTCAGGGCTCTGCCTGCACACAGGCCCAGGAGAAGTTTTCCTGTTTGTAAGGAAAGAATGGAAAAGCCTGAGCAGGTTCCCTAGACAACCAAACCCACATGCTCAGTCCAGGCTGCCTGCAATGATGTCCCCTTTCTACAAGGGACACTGTGAGCAGCAATGATCTCTGAGAGCAGAATTCTCACAGTCCTTCCACGGAATGCTCTGACCCTGTCCTTTCCCTGGCTCTCTGTTGCAGATGGAAGCTGCTGCTGCCATTCTCTGCTTGAAGCCCTCGTTTGATGCAAGCAGATGCTCCCAGGTGTGTTCAGCAGCTGTTGCTCAGTGTTGATGCAAAGCTTTTGTGTTCCTCATGGAAGCAAGGAGCCATTGTGACACTGCAGGGGTCATGGCATCAAGGAGACAATTGTGACAGTACAGAACCTCCTAGAAATAAGGCTCCATGGTGACACCGTGGGGAATCATGGAACCACATGGAAATGTGTTCCTCATGAGACACAGCAGGGCCTTGTTGGAACCAAAGACACCACTGCAAAAAGCAGGGTAGCTCACAGAACCAAGGAGTCCATTGTTACAATAGAAAACCTATGGAAGCAAGGAGACCATTGTGACCCAGTGGGGCCACATGGAAGCCACGGAGCCATTGTGACCCAGTGGGGCCTCATGGAATCAAGGAGACCATGGTGACACAGGTGATGCACATGAAGTCAAGGAGCCATTGTGACACAGTGGGGCCTCATGGAATCAAGGAGACCATGGTGACACAGGTGATGCACATGAAGCCAAGGAGCCATTGTGACACAGTGGGGCCTCATGGAATCAAGGAGACCATGGTGACACAGGTGATGCACATGAAGCCAAGGAGCCATTGTGACACAGCGGGGCTTCTTCCCTTCAGCTCTGCAGCTGGCTGTCCCAGCCCACAGCACCATGTGCCAACTGCTCTCCTCAGGGCTCTGCCTGCACACAGGCCCAGGAGAAGTTTTCCTGTTTGTAAGGAAAGAATGGAAAAGCCTGAGCAGGTTCCCTAGACAACCAAACCCACATGCTCAGTCCAGGCTGCCTGCAATGATGTCCCCTTTCTACAAGGGATACTGTGAGCAGCAATGATCTCTGAGAGCAGAATTCTCACAGTCCTTCCACGGAATGCTCTGTCCCTGTCCTTTGCCTGGCTCTCAGTGTCAGATGGAAGCTGCTGCTGCCATTCTCAGCTTGAAGCCCTCGTTTGATGCAAGCAGATGCTCCCAGGTGCGTTCAGCAGCTGTTGCTCAGTGTTGATGCAAAGCTTTTGTGTTCCTCATGGAAGCAAGGAGCCATTGTGACACTGCAGGGGCTCATGGCATCAAGGAGACAATTGTGACACTACAGAACCTCCTAGAAACAAGACTCCATGATGACACCGTGGGGAATCATGGAACCACATGGAAATGTGTTCCTCATGAGACACAGCAGGGCCTTGTTGGAACCAAAGACACCAGTGCAAAAAGCAGGGTAGCTCACAGAACCAAGGAGTCCATTGTTACAATAGAAAACCTATGGAAGCAAGGAGACCATTGTGACACAGTGGGGCCACATGGAAGCCAAGGAGCCATTGTGACACAGTGGGGCCTCATTTAATCAAGGAGACCATGGTGACACAGGTGATGCACATGAAGCCAAGGAGCCATTGTGACCCAGTGGGGCCTCATGGAATCAAGGAGACCATGGTGACACAGGTGATGCACATGAAGCCAAGGAGCCATTGTGACACAGTGGGGCCTCATGGAATCAAGGAGACCATGGTGACACAGGTGATGCACATGAAGCCAAGGAGCCATTGTGACACAGTGGGGCCTCATGGAATCAAGGAGACCATGGTGACACAGGTGATGCAAATGAAGCCAAGGAGCCATTGTGACCCAGTGGGGCCTCATGGAATCAAGGAGACCATGGTGACACAGGTGATGCACATGAAGCCAAGGAGCCATTGTGACACAGCGGGGCTTCTTCCCTTCAGCTCTGCAGCTGGCTGTCCCAGCCCACAGCACCATGTGCCAAGTGCTTTCCTCAGGGCTCTGCCTGCACACAGGCCCAGGAGAAGTTTTCCTGTTTGTAAGGAAAGAATGAAAAAGCCTGAGCAGGTTCCCTAGACAACAAACCCCACATGCTCAGTCCAGGCTGCCTGCAATCATGTCCCCTTTCTACAAGGGACACTGTGAGCAGGAATGATCTCTGGGAGCAGAATTCTCGCAGTCTTTCCACGGAATTCTCTGTCCCTGTCCTTTCCCTGGCTCTCAGTGTCAGATGGAAGCTGCTGGTGCCTTTCTCTGCTTGAAGCCCTCGTTTGATGCAAGCAGATGCTCCCAGGTGTGTTCAGCAGCTGTTGCTCAGTGTTGATGCAAAGCTTTTGTGTTCCTCATGGAAGCAAGGAGCCATTGTGACACTGCAGGGGCTCATGGCATCATGGAGACAATTGTGACACTACAGAACCTCCTAGAAACAAGGCTCCATGATGACACCGTGGCAAATCATGGAACCACATGGAAATGTGTTCCTCATGAGACGCAGCAGGGCATTGTTGGAACCAAAGACACCTCTGCAAAAAGCAGGGTAGCTCACAGAACCAAGGAGTCCATTGCTACAATATAAAACCTATGGAAGCAAGGAGACCATTGTGACACAGTGGGGCCACATGGAAGCCACGGAGCCATTGTGACCCAGTGGGGCCTCATGGAATCAAGGAGACCATGGTGACACAGGTGATGCACATGAAGCCAAGGAGCCATTGTGACCCAGTGGGGCCTCATGGAATCAAGGAGACCATGGTGACACAGGTGATGCACATGAAGCCAAGGAGCCATTGTGACACAGTGGGGCCTCATGGAATCAAGGAGACCATGGTGACACAGGTGATGCACATGAAGCCAAGGAGCCATTGTGACACAGCGGGGCTTCTTCCCTTCAGCTCTGCAGCTGGCTGTCCCAGCCCACAGCACCATGTGCCAAGTGCTCTCCTCAGGGCTCTGCCTGCACACAGGCCCAGGAGAAGTTTTCCTGTTTGTAAGGAAAGAATGGAAAAGCCTGAGCAGGTTCCCTAGACAACCAAACCCACATGCTCAGTCCAGGCTGCCTGCAATGATGTCCCCTTTCTACAAGGGACACTGTGAGCAGCAATGATCTCTGAGAGCAGAATTCTCACAGTCCTTCCACGGAATGCTCTGACCCTGTCCTTTCCCTGGCTCTCTGTTGCAGATGGAAGCTGCTGCTGCCATTCTCTGCTTGAAGCCCTCGTTTGATGCAAGCAGATGCTCCCAGGTGTGTTCAGCAGCTGTTGCTCAGTGTTGATGCAAAGCTTTTGTGTTCCTCATGGAAGCAAGGAGCCATTGTGACACTGAAGGGGTCATGGCATCAAGGAGACAATTGTGACAGTACAGAACCTCCTAGAAACAAGGCTCCATGGTGACACCGTGGCGAATCATGGAACCACATGGAAATGTGTTCCTCATGAGACACAGCAGGGCCTTGTTGGAACCAAAGACACCACTGCAAAAAGCAGGGTAGCTCACAGAACCAAGGAGTCCATTGTTACAATAGAAAACCTATGGAAGCAAGGAGACCATTGTGACACAGTGGGGGCTCATGGAATCAAGGAGACCATGGTGACACAGGTGATGCACATGAAGCCAAGGAGCCATTGTGACACAGTGGGGCCTCATGGAATCAAGGAGACCATGGTGACACAGGTGATGCACATGAAGCCAAGGAGCCATTGTGACACAGTGGGGCCTCATGGAATCAAGGAGACCATGGTGACACAGGTGATGCACATGAAGCCAAGGAGCCATTGTGACCCAGTGGGGCCTCATGGAATCAAGGAGACCATGGTGACACAGGTGATGCACATGAAGCCAAGGAGCCATTGTGACACAGCGGGGCTTCTTCCCTTCACCTCTGCAGCTGGCTGTCCCAGCCCACAGCACCATGTGCCAAGTGCTCTCCTCAGGGCTCTGCCTGCACACAGGCCCAGAGAAGTTTTCCTGTTTGTAAGGAAAGAATGAAAAAGCCTGAGCAGGTTCCCTAGACAACCAAACCCACATGCTCAATCCAGGCTGCCTGCAATGATGTCCCCTTTCTACAAGGGACACTGTGAGCAGGAATGATGTCTGGGAGCAGAATTCTCGCAGTCTTTCCACGGAATTCTCTCTCCCTGTCCTTTGCCTGGCTCTCTGTTGCAGATGGAAGCTGCTGCTGCCTTTCTCAGCTTGAAGCCCTCGTTTGATGCAAGCAGATGCTCCCAGGTGTGTTCAGCAGCTGTTGCTCAGTGTTGATGCAAAGCTTTTGTGTTTCTCATGGAAGCAAGGAGCCATTGTGACACTGCAGGGGCTCATGGGATCAAGGAGACAATTGTGACACTACAGAACCTCCTAGAAACAAGACTCCATGATGACACCGTGGGGAATCATGGAACCACATGGAAATGTGTTCCTCATGAGACGCAGCAGGGCCTTGTTGGAACCAAAGACACCTCTGCAAAAAGCAGGGTAGCTCACAGAACCAAGGAGTCCATTGCTACAATAGAAAACCTATGGAAGCAAGGAGACCATTGTGACCCAGTGGGGCCACATGGAATCAAGGAGACCATGGTGACACAGGTGATGCACATGAAGCCAAGGAGCCATTGTGACACAGTGGGGCCTCATGGAATCAAGGAGACCATGGTGACACAGGTGATGCACATGAAGCCAAGGAGCCATTGTGACACAGCGGGGCTTCTTCCCTTCAGCTCTGCAGCTGGCTGTCCCACACCGAGGCACCATGTGCCAAGTACTCTCCTCAGGGCTCTGCCTGTACACAGGCCCAGAGAAGTTTTCCTGTTTGTAAGGAAAGAATGAAAAAGCCTGAGCAGGTTCCCTAGACAACCAAACCCACATGCTCAGTCCAGGCTGCCTGCAATGATGTCCCCTTTCTACAAGGGATACTGTGAGCAGCAATGATCTCTGGGAGCAGAATTCTCACAGTCTTTCCACGGAATTCCCTGTCCCTGTCCTTTCCCTGGCTCTCAGTGTCAGATGGAAGCTGCTGCTGCCATTCTCTGCTTGAAGCCCTCGTTTGATGCAAGCAGATGCTCCCAGGTGTGTTCAGCAGCTGTTGCTCAGTGTTGATGCAAAGCTTTTCTGTTCCTCATGGAAGCAAGGAGCCATTGTGACTCAGTGGGGCCACATGAAGCCAAGGAGCCATTGTGACCCAGTGGGGCCTCATGGAATCAAGGAGACCATGGTGACACAGGTGATGCACATGAAGCCAAGGAGCCATTGTGACACAGTGGGGCCTCATGGAATCAAGGAGACCATGGTGACACAGGTGATGCACATGAAGCCAAGGAGCCATTGTGACACAGCGGGGCTTCTTCCCTTCACCTCTGCAGCTGGCTGTCCCACACCCACAGCACCATGTGCCAAGTGCTCTCCTCCGGGCTCTGCCTGCACACAGGCCCAGAGAAGTTTTCCTGTTTGTAAGGAAAGAATGAAAAAGCCTGAGCATGTTCCCTTGACAACCAAACCCACATGCTCAGTCCAGGCTGCCTGCAATGATGTCCCCTTTCTACAAGGGACACTGTGAGCAGGAATGATGTCTGGGAGCAGAATTCTCGCAGTCTTTCCACTGAATTCTCTGTCCCTGTCCTTTGCCTGGCTCTCTGTTGCAGATGGAAGCTGCTGCTGCCATTCTCTGCTTGAAGCCCTCTTTTGATGCAAGCAGATGCTCCCAGGTGTGTTCAGCAGCTGTTGCTCAGTGTTGATGCAAAGCTTTTGTGTTCCTCATGGAAGCAAGGAGCCATTGTGACACTGCAGGGGCTCATGGCATCAAGGAGACAATTGTGACACTACAGAACCTCCTAGAAACAAGGCTCCATGGTGACACCGTGGGGAATCATGGAACCACATGGAAATGTGTTCCTCATGAGACACAGCAGGGCCTTGTTGGAACCAAAGACACCTCTGCAAAAAGCAGGGTAGCTCACAGAACCAAGGAGTCCATTGTTACAATAGAAAACCTATGAAAGCAAAGAGACCATTGTGACCCAGTGGGGCCACATGGAAGCCACGGAGCCATTGGGACCCAGTGGGGCCTCATGGAATCAAGGAGACCATGGTGACACAGGTGATGCACATGAAGCCAAGGAGCCATTGTGACACAGTGGGGCCTCATGGAATCAAGGAGACCCTGGTGACACAGGTGATGCACATGAAGCCAAAGAGCCATTGTGACACAGTGGGGCCTCATGGAATTAAGGAGACCATGGTGACACAGGTGATGCACAGGAAGCCAAGGAGCCATTGTGACCCAGTGGGGCCTCATGGAATTAAGGAGACCATGGTGACACAGGTGATGCACAGGAAGCCAAGGAGCCATTGTGACCCAGTGGGGCCTCATGGAATCAAGGAGACCATGGTGACACAGGTGATGCACATGAAGCCAAGGAGCCATTGTGACCCAGTGGGGCCTCATGGAATCAAGGAGACCATGGTGACACAGGTGATGCACATGAAGTCAAGGAGCCATTGTGACCCAGTGGGGCCTCATGGAATCAAGGAGACCATGGTGACACAGGTGATGCACATGAAGTCAAGGAGCCATTGTGACACAGCGGGGCTTCTTCCCTTCAGCTCTGCAGCTGGCTGTCCCAGCCCACAGCACCATGTGCCAAGTGCTCTCCTCAGGGCTCTGCCTGCACACAGGCCCAGAGAAGTTTTCCTGTTTGTAAGGAAAGAATGGAAAAGCCTGAGCAGGTTCCCTAGACAACCAAACCCACATGCTCAGTCCAGGCTGCCTGCAATGATGTCCCCTTTCTACAAGGGACACTGTGAGCAGGAATGATCTCTGGGAGCAGAATTCTCACAGTCTTTCCACTGAATTCTCTGTCTCTGTCCTTTGCCTGGCTCTCTGTTGCAGATGGAAGCTGCTGGTGCCTTTCTCAGCTTGAAGCCCTCGTTTGATGCAAGCAGATGATCCCAGGTGTGTTCAGCAGCTGTTGCTCAGTGTTGATGCAAAGCTTTTGTGTTCCTCATGGAAGCAAGGAGCCATTGTGACACTGCAGGGGCTCATGGCATCAAGGAGACAATTGTGACACTACAGAACCTCCTAGAAACAAGACTCCATGGCGACACCGTGGCAAATCATGGAACCACATGGAAATGTGTTCCTCATGAGACACAGCAGGGCCTTGTTGGAACCAAAGACACCTCTGCAAAAAGCAGGGTAGCTCACAGAACCAAGGAGTCCATTGTTACAATAGAAAACCTATGGAAGCAAGGAGACCATTGTGACACAGTGGGGCCACATGGAAGCCACGGAGCCATTGTGACCCAGTGGGGCCTCATGGAATCAAGGAGACCATTGTGACACAGGTGATGCACATGAAGCCAAGGAGCCATTGTGACACAGTGGGGCCTCATGGAATCAAGGAGACCATGGTGACACAGGTGATGCACATGAAGCCAAGGAGCCATTGTGACACAGTGGGGCCTCATGGAATCAAGGAGACCATGGTGACACAGGTGATGCACATGAAGCCAAGGAGCCATTGTGACCCAGTGGGGCCTCATGGAATCAAGGAGACCATGGTGACACAGGTGATGCACATGAAGCCAAGGAGCCATTGTGACCCAGTGGGGCCTCATGGAATCAAGGAGACCATGGTGACACAGGTGATGCACATGAAGCCAAGGAGCCATTGTGACACAGCGGGGCTTCTTCCCTTCACCTCTGCAGCTGGCTGTCCCAGCCCACAGCACCATGTGCCAAGTGCTCTCCTCAGGGCTCTGCCTGCACACAGGCCCAGAGAAGTTTTCCTGTTTGTAAGGAAAGAATGAAAAAGCCTGAGCAGGTTCCCTAGACAACCAAACCCACATGCTCAGTCCAGGCTGCCTGCAATGATGTCCCCTTTCTACAAGGGACACTGTGAGCAGGAATGATCTCTGGGAGCAGAATTCTAGCAGTCTTTCCACTGAATTCTCTGTCCCTGTCCTTTGCCTGGCTCTCTGTTGCAGATGGAAGCTGCTGCTGCCATTCTCTGCTTGAAGCCCTCAATTGATGCAAGCAGATGCTCCCAGGTGTGTTCAGCAGCTGTTGCTCAGTGTTGATGCAAAGCTTTTGTGTTCCTCATGGAAGCAAGGAGCCATTGTGACACTGCAGGGGCTCATGGCATCAAGGAGACAATTGTGACAGTACAGAACCTCCTAGAAACAAGGCTCCATGGTGACACCGTGGCGAATCATGGAACCACATGGAAATGTGGTCCTCATGAGACACAGCAGGGCCTTGTTGGAACCAAAGACACCTCTGCAAAAAGCAGGGTAGCTCACAGAACCAAGGAGTCCATTGTTACAATAGAAAACCTATGGAAGCAAGGGGCCATTGTGACACAGTGGGGCCACATGGAAGCCAAGGAGCCATTGTGACCCAGTGGGGCCTCATGGAATCAAGGAGACCATGGTGACACAGGTGATGCACATGAAGCCAAGGAGCCATTGTGACACAGTGGGGTCTCATGGTATCAAGGAGACCATGGTGACACAGGTGATGCACATGAAGCCAAGGAGCCATTGTGACCCAGTGGGGCCTCATGGAATCAAGGAGACCATGGTGACACAGGTGATGCACATGAAGCCAAGGAGCCATTGTGACCCAGTGGGGCCTCATGGAATCAAGGAGACCATGGTGACACAGGTGATGCACATGAAGCCAAGGAGCCATTGTGACCCAGTGGGGCCTCATGGAATCAAGGAGACCATGGTGACACAGGTGATGCACATGAAGCCAAGGAGCCATTGTGACACAGCGGGGCTTCTTCCCTTCAGCTCTGCAGCTGGCTGTCCCAGACCACAGCACCATGTGCCAAGTACACTCCTCAGGGCTCTGCCTGCACACAGGCCCAGAGAAGTTTTCCTGTTTGTAAGGAAAGAATGAAAAAGCCTGAGCAGGTTCCCTAGACAACCAAACCCACATGCTCAGTCCAGGCTGCCTGCAATGATGTCCCCTTTCTACAAGGGACACTGTGAGCAGGAATGATCTCTGGGAGCAGAATTCTCGCAGTCTTTCCACAGAATTCTCTGTCCCTGTCCTTTCCCTGGCTCTCTGTTGCAGATGGAAGCTGCTGGTGCCATTCTCAGCTTGAAGCCCTCTTTTGATGCAAGCAGATGCTCCCAGGTGTGTTCAGCAGCTGTTGCTCAGTGTTGATGCAAAGCTTTTGTGTTCCTCATGGAAGCAAGGAGCCATTGTGACACTGCAGGGGCTCATGGGATCAAGGAGACAATTGTGACACTACAGAACCTCCTAGAAACAAGACTCCATGATAACACCGTGGGGAATTATGGAACCACATGGAAATGTGTTCCTCATGAGACGCAGCAGGGCCTTGTTGGAACCAAAGACACCTCTGCAAAAAGCAGGGTAGCTCACAGAACCAAGGAGTCCATTGTTACAATAGAAAACCTATGGAAGCAAGGAGACCATTGTGACACAGTGGGGCCACATGGAAGCCACGGAGCCATTGTGACCCAGTGGGGCCTCATGGAATCAAGGAGACCATGGTGACACAGGTGATGCACATGAAGCCAAGGAGCCATTGTGACACAGTGGGGCCTCATGGAATCAAGGAGACCATGGTGACACAGGTGATGCACATGAAGCCAAGGAGCCATTGTGACACAGTGGGGCCTCATGGAATCAAGGAGACCATGGTGACACAGGTGATGCACATGAAGCCAAGGAGCCATTGTGACCCAGTGGGGCCTCATGGAATCAAGGAGACCATGGTGACACAGGTGATGCACATGAAGCCAAGGAGCCATTGTGACCCAGTGGGGCCTCATGGAATCAAGGAGACCATGGTGACACAGGTGATGCACATGAAGCCAAGGAGCCATTGTGACCCAGTGGGGCCTCATGGAATCAAGGAGACCATGGTGACACAGGTGATGCACATGAAGCCAAGGAGCCATTGTGACACAGCGGGGCCTCATGGAATCAAGGAGACCATGGTGACACAGGTGATGCACATGAAGCCAAGGAGCCATTGTGACCCAGTGGGGCCTCATGGAATCAAGGAGACCATGGTGACACAGGTGATGCACATGAAGCCAAGGAGCCATTGTGACACAGCGGGGCTTCTTCCCTTCAGCTCTGCAGCTGGCTGTCCCAGCCCACAGCACTATGTGCCAACTGCTCTCCTCACGACTCTGCCTGCACACAGGCCCAGGAGAAGTTTTCCTGTTTGTAAGGAAAGAATGGAAAAGCCTGAGCAGGTTCCCTAGACAACCAAACCCACATGCTCAGTCCAGGCTGCCTGCAATGATGTCCCCTTTCTACAAGGGACACTGTGAGCAGGAATGATCTCTGGGAGCAGAATTCTTGCAGTCTTTCCACGGAATTCTCTGTCCCTGTCCTTTGCCTGGCTCTCTGTTGCAGATGGAAGCTGCTGCTGCCATTCTCTGCTTGAAGCCCTCTTTTGATGCAAGCAGATGCTCCCAGGTGTGTTCAGCAGCTGTTGCTCAGTGTTGATGCAAAGCTTTTGTGTTCCTCATGGAAGCAAGGAGCCATTGTGACACTGCAGGGGCTCATGGCATCAAGGAGACAATTGTGACACTACAGAACCTCCTAGAAACAAGGCTCCATGGTGACACCGTGGCGAATCATGGAATCAAGGAGCCCATTGTGACACAGAGAGGCCGCCTGGAAGCAATGGTCCATTGTTACACTGCGGATTCAAGAAGACCATGGGGACAGCACGGAACCTCATGGAACCATCCGTCCATTGGGACACAGCGGGGCCTCATGGACACAAGGGGACCATTGTGGCAAAGCAGGGCCTCATGGAAGCATGGAGAGCATTGTGACATTGTGGGCAATCATGGAAGCATGGAGAGCATTGTGCCACTAAGGAAACTGATGGAACCAAGGCGATCCCTGGGACACAATGGAAGCACATGGAATCAAGGCTCCATGATGACTTTGGAGGGCCTCATGGAGCACAGCATCCATTGTGACACAGCAAGACCTCGTGGAACCAAGGAGCCTTTGTGATACTCCAGATGCGCATGGAAGCCAGGCTGCACTGAGACACAGCGGGGCCTTGTTGGAACCAAAGACACCTCTGCAAAAAGCAGGGTAGCTCACAGAACCAAGGAGTCCATTGTTACATTGTAGAAAATTATACATTACATTCTAGAAAACCTATGGAACCAAGGGGCTATTGTGACACAGTGGGGCCACATGGAAGCAATTGTCCATTATGACAATGTGGATCAAAGGTGAGCATGGTGACACTGCGGAACCTCATGGAAGCAAGGAGCCATTGTGACACAGTGGGGCCTCATGGAATCAAGGAGACCATGGTGACACAGGTGATGCACATGAAGCCAAGGAGCCACTGTGACACAGTGGGGCCTCATGGAATCAAGGAGACCATGGTGACACAGGTGATGCACATGAAGCCAAGGAGCCATTGTGACACAGTGGGGCCTCATGGAATCAAGGAGACCATGGTGACACAGGTGATGCACATGAAGCCAAGGAGCCATTGTGACCCAGTGGGGCCTCATGGAATCAAGGAGACCATTGTGACACAGGTGATGCACATGAAGCCAAGGAGCCATTGTGACACAGCGGGGCTTCTTCCCTTCAGCTCTGCAGCTGGCTGTCCCAGCCCACAGCACTATGTGCCAACTGCTCTCCTCACGACTCTGCCTGCACACAGGCCCAGGAGAAGTTTTCCTGTTTGTAAGGAAAGAATGGAAAAGCCTGAGCAGGTTCCCTAGACAACCAAACCCACATGCTCAGTCCAGGCTGCCTGCAATGATGTCCCCTTTCTACAAGGGACACTGTGAGCAGGAATGATCTCTGGGAGCAGAATTCTTGCAGTCTTTCCACGGAATTCTCTGTCCCTGTCCTTTGCCTGGCTCTCTGTTGCAGATGGAAGCTGCTGCTGCCATTCTCTGCTTGAAGCCCTCTTTTGATGCAAGCAGATGCTCCCAGGTGTGTTCAGCAGCTGTTGCTCAGTGTTGATGCAAAGCTTTTGTGTTCCTCATGGAAGCAAGGAGCCATTGTGACACTGCAGGGGCTCATGGCATCAAGGAGACAATTGTGACACTACAGAACCTCCTAGAAACAAGGCTCCATGGTGACACCGTGGCGAATCATGGAATCAAGGAGCCCATTGTGACACAGAGAGGCCGCCTGGAAGCAATGGTCCATTGTTACACTGCGGATTCAAGAAGACCATGGGGACAGCACGGAACCTCATGGAACCATCCGTCCATTGGGACACAGCGGGGCCTCATGGACACAAGGGGACCATTGTGGCAAAGCAGGGCCTCATGGAAGCATGGAGAGCATTGTGACATTGTGGGCAATCATGGAAGCATGGAGAGCATTGTGCCACTAAGGAAACTGATGGAACCAAGGCGATCACTGGGACACAATGGAAGCACATGGAATCAAGGCTCCATGATGACTTTGGAGGGCCTCATGGAGCACAGCATCCATTGTGACACAGCAAGACCTCGTGGAACCAAGGAGCCTTTGTGATACTCCAGATGCGCATGGAAGCCAGGGTGCACTGAGACACAGCGGGGCCTTGTTGGAACCAAAGACACCTCTGCAAAAAGCAGGGTAGCTCACAGAACCAAGGAGTCCATTGTTACATTGTAGAAAATTATACATTACATTCTAGAAAACCTATGGAACCAAGGGGCTATTGTGACACAGTGGGGCCACATGGAAGCAATTGTCCATTATGACAATGTGGATCAAAGGTGAGCATGGTGACACTGCGGAACCTCATGGAAGCAAGGAGCCATTGTGACACAGTGGGGCCTCATGGAATCAAGGAGACCATGGTGACACAGGTGATGCACATGAAGCCAAGGAGCCACTGTGACACAGTGGGGCCTCATGGAATCAAGGAGACCATGGTGACACAGGTGATGCACATGAAGCCAAGGAGCCATTGTGACACAGTGGGGCCTCATGGAATCAAGGAGACCATGGTGACACAGGTGATGCACATGAAGCCAAGGAGCCATTGTGACACAGTGGGGCCTCATGGAATCAAGGAGACCATGGTGACACAGGTGATGCACATGAAGCCAAGGAGCCATTGTGACACAGTGGGGCCTCATGGAATCAAGGAGACCATGGTGACACAGGTGATGCACATGAAGCCAAGGAGCCATTGTGACACAGTGGGGCCTCATGGAATCAAGGAGACCATGGTGACACAGGTGATGCACATGAAGCCAAGGAGCCATTGTGACGCTGTGGGGCTTCTTCCCTTCAGCTCTGCAGCTGGCTGTCCCAGCCCACAGCACCATGTGCCAAGTGCTCTCCTCAGGGCTCTGCCTGCACACAGGCCCAGAGAAGTTTTCCTGTTTGTAAGGAAAGAATGAAAAAGCCTGAGCAGGTTCCCTAGACAACCAAACCCACATGCTCAGTCCAGGCTGCCTGCAATGATGTCCCCTTTCTACAAGGGACACTGTGAGCAGGAATGATCTCTGGGAGCAGAATTCTCGCAGTCTTTCCACGGAATTCCCTGTCCCTGTCCTTTGCCTGGCTCTCAGTGTCAGATGGAAGCTGCTGGTGCCTTTCTCATCTTGAAGCCCTCTTTTGATGCAAGCAGATGCTCCCAGGTGTGTTCAGCAGCTGTTGCTCAGTGTTGATGCAAAGCTTTTGTGTTCCTCATGGAAGCAAGGAGCCATTGTGACACTGCAGGGGCTCATGGCATCAAGGAGACAATTGTGACACTACAGAACCTCCTAGAAACAAGGCTCCATGGTGACACCGTGGCGAATCATGGAATCAAGGAGCCCCTTGTGACACAGAGAGGCCGCCTGGAAGCAATGGTCCATTGTTACACTGCGGATTCAAGAAGACCATGGGGACAGCACGGAACCTCATGGAACCATCCGTCCATTGGGACACAGCGGGGCCTCATGGACACAAGGGGACCATTGTGGCAAAGCAGGGCCTCATGGAAGCATGGAGAGCATTGTGACATTGTGGGCAATCGTGGAAGCATGGAGAGCATTGTGCCACTAAGGAAACTGATGGAACCAAGGCGATCCCTGGGACACAATGGAAGCACATGGAATCAAGGCTCCATGATGACTTTGGAGGGCCTCATGGAGCACAGGATCCATTGTGACACAGCAAGACCTCGTGGAACCAAGGAGCCTTTGTGATACTCCAGATGCGCATGGAAGCCAGGGTGCACTGAGACACAGCAGGGCCTTGTTGGAACCAAAGACACCTCTGCAAAAAGCAGGGTAGCTCACAGAACCAAGGAGTCCATTGTTACATTGTAGAAAATTATACATTACATTCTAGAAAACCTATGGAACCAAGGGGCTATTGTGACACAGTGGGGCCACATGGAAGCAATTGTCCATTATGACAATGTGGATCAAAGGTGAGCATGGTGACACTGCGGAACCTCATGGAAGCAAGGAGCCATTGTGAAACAGGTGATGCACATGAAGCCAAGGAGCCATTGTGACACAGTGGGGCCTCATGGAATCAAGGAGACCATGGTGACACAGGTGATGCACATGAAGCCAAGGAGCCATTGTGACACAGTGGGGCCTCATGGAATCAAGGAGACCATGGTGACACAGGTGATGCACATGAAGCCAAGGAGCCATTGTGACACAGTGGGGCCTCATGGAATCAAGGAGACCATGGTGACACAGGTGATGCACATGAAGCCAAGGAGCCATTGTGACACAGCGGGGCTTCTTCCCTTCAGCTCTGCAGCTGGCTGTCCCAGCCCACAGCACTATGTGCCAACTGCTCTCCTCACGACTCTGCCTGCACACAGGCCCAGGAGAAGTTTTCCTGTTTGTAAGGAAAGAATGGAAAAGCCTGAGCAGGTTCCCTAGACAACCAAACCCACATGCTCAGTCCAGGCTGCCTGCAATGATGTCCCCTTTCTACAAGGGACACTGTGAGCAGGAATGATCTCTGGGAGCAGAATTCTTGCAGTCTTTCCACGGAATTCTCTGTCCCTGTCCTTTGCCTGGCTCTCTGTTGCAGATGGAAGCTGCTGCTGCCATTCTCTGCTTGAAGCCCTCTTTTGATGCAAGCAGATGCTCCCAGGTGTGTTCAGCAGCTGTTGCTCAGTGTTGATGCAAAGCTTTTGTGTTCCTCATGGAAGCAAGGAGCCATTGTGACACTGCAGGGGCTCATGGCATCAAGGAGACAATTGTGACACTACAGAACCTCCTAGAAACAAGGCTCCATGGTGACACCGTGGCGAATCATGGAATCAAGGAGCCCATTGTGACACAGAGAGGCCGCCTGGAAGCAATGGTCCATTGTTACACTGCGGATTCAAGAAGACCATGGGGACAGCACGGAACCTCATGGAACCATCCGTCCATTGGGACACAGCGGGGCCTCATGGACACAAGGGGACCATTGTGGCAAAGCAGGGCCTCATGGAAGCATGGAGAGCATTGTGACATTGTGGGCAATCATGGAAGCATGGAGAGCATTGTGCCACTAAGGAAACTGATGGAACCAAGGCGATCCCTGGGACACAATGGAAGCACATGGAATCAAGGCTCCATGATGACTTTGGAGGGCCTCATGGAGCACAGCATCCATTGTGACACAGCAAGACCTCGTGGAACCAAGGAGCCTTTGTGATACTCCAGATGCGCATGGAAGCCAGGGTGCACTGAGACACAGCGGGGCCTTGTTGGAACCAAAGACACCTCTGCAAAAAGCAGGGTAGCTCACAGAACCAAGGAGTCCATTGTTACATTGTAGAAAATTATACATTACATTCTAGAAAACCTATGGAACCAAGGGGCTATTGTGACACAGTGGGGCCACATGGAAGCAATTGTCCATTATGACAATGTGGATCAAAGGTGAGCATGGTGACACTGCGGAACCTCATGGAAGCAAGGAGCCATTGTGACACAGTGGGGCCTCATGGAATCAAGGAGACCATGGTGACACAGGTGATGCACATGAAGCCAAGGAGCCACTGTGACACAGTGGGGCCTCATGGAATCAAGGAGACCATGGTGACACAGGTGATGCACATGAAGCCAAGGAGCCATTGTGACACAGTGGGGCCTCATGGAATCAAGGAGACCATGGTGACACAGGTGATGCACATGAAGCCAAGGAGCCATTGTGACACAGTGGGGCCTCATGGAATCAAGGAGACCATGGTGACACAGGTGATGCACATGAAGCCAAGGAGCCATTGTGACCCAGTGGGGCCTCATGGAATCAAGGAGACCATGGTGACACAGGTGATGCACATGAAGCCAAGGAGCCATTGTGACACAGTGGGGCCTCATGGAATCAAGGAGACCATGGTGACACAGGTGATGCACATGAAGCCAAGGAGCCATTGTGACACAGTGGGGCCTCATGGAATCAAGGAGACCATGGTGACACAGGTGATGCACATGAAGCCAAGGAGCCATTGTGACGCTGTGGGGCTTCTTCCCTTCAGCTCTGCAGCTGGCTGTCCCAGCCCACAGCACCATGTGCCAAGTGCTCTCCTCAGGGCTCTGCCTGCACACAGGCCCAGAGAAGTTTTCCTGTTTGTAAGGAAAGAATGAAAAAGCCTGAGCAGGTTCCCTAGACAACCAAACCCACATGCTCAGTCCAGGCTGCCTGCAATGATGTCCCCTTTCTACAAGGGACACTGTGAGCAGGAATGATCTCTGGGAGCAGAATTCTCGCAGTCTTTCCACGGAATTCCCTGTCCCTGTCCTTTGCCTGGCTCTCAGTGTCAGATTGAAGCTGCTGCTGCCTTTCTCAGCTTGAAGCCCTCTTTTGATGCAAGCAGATGCTCCCAGGTGTGTTCAGCAGCTGTTGCTCAGTGTTGATGCAAAGCTTTTGTGTTCCTCATGGAAGCAAGGAGCCATTGTGACACTGCAGGGGCTCATGGCATCAAGGAGACAATTGTGACACTACAGAACCTCCTAGAAACAAGGCTCCATGGTGACACCGTGGCGAATCATGGAATCAAGGAGCCCCTTGTGACACAGAGAGGCCGCCTGGAAGCAATGGTCCATTGTTACACTGCGGATTCAAGAAGACCATGGGGACAGCACGGAACCTCATGGAACCATCCGTCCATTGGGACACAGCGGGGCCTCATGGACACAAGGGGACCATTGTGGCAAAGCAGGGCCTCATGGAAGCATGGAGAGCATTGTGACATTGTGGGCAATCGTGGAAGCATGGAGAGCATTGTGCCACTAAGGAAACTGATGGAACCAAGGCGATCCCTGGGACACAATGGAAGCACATGGAATCAAGGCTCCATGATGACTTTGGAGGGCCTCATGGAGCACAGGATCCATTGTGACACAGCAAGACCTCGTGGAACCAAGGAGCCTTTGTGATACTCCAGATGCGCATGGAAGCCAGGGTGCACTGAGACACAGCAGGGCCTTGTTGGAACCAAAGACACCTCTGCAAAAAGCAGGGTAGCTCACAGAACCAAGGAGTCCATTGTTACATTGTAGAAAATTATACATTACATTCTAGAAAACCTATGGAACCAAGGGGCTATTGTGACACAGTGGGGCCACATGGAAGCAATTGTCCATTATGACAATGTGGATCAAAGGTGAGCATGGTGACACTGCGGAACCTCATGGAAGCAAGGAGCCATTGTGACACAGGTGATGCACATGAAGCCAAGGAGCCATTGTGACACAGTGGGGCCTCATGGAATCAAGGAGACCATTGTGACACAGGTGATGCACATGAAGCCAAGGAGCCATTGTGACCCAGTGGGGCCTCATGGAATCAAGGAGACCATGGTGACACAGGTGATGCACATGAAGCCAAGGAGCCATTGTGACCCAGTGGGGCCTCATGGAATCAAGGAGACCATGGTGACACAGGTGATGCACATGAAGCCAAGGAGCCATTGTGACACAACCGGTCTTCTTCCCTTGAGCTCTGCAGCTGGCGGTCCCGGCCCACGGCACCATGTGCCATCTGCTCTCCTCAGGGCTCTGCCTGCACACAGGCCCAGGGAAGTTTTCCTGTTTGTAAGGAAAGAATGGAAAAGCCTGAGCAGGTTTCCTCAACAACAAACCCACATACTCAGTCCCGCCTGCTTGCAATGATGTCCCCTTTCTACAAGGGACACTGTGAGCAGGAATGATCTCTGAGAGCAGAATTCTCGCAGTCTTTCCACTGAATTCTCTGTCCCTGTCCTTTGCCTGGCTCTCTGTTGCAGATGGAAGCTGCTGCTGCCATTCTCTGCTTGAAGCCCTCTTTTGATGCAAGCAGGTGCTCCCAGGTGTGTTCAGCAGCTGTTGCTCAGTGTTGATGCAAAGCTTTTGTGTTCCTCATGGAAGCAAGGAGCCATTGTGACACTGCAGGGGCTCATGGCATCAAGGAGACAATTGTGACACTACAGAACCTCCTAGAAACAAGGCTCCATGGTGACACCATGGAAAATCTTGGAATCAAGGAGCCCCTTGTGACACAGAGAGGCCGCCTGGAAGCAATGGTCCATTGTTACACTTCGGATTCAAGAAGACCATGGGGACAGCACGGAACCTCATGGAACCATCCGTCCATTGGGACACAGCGGGGCCTCATGGACACAAGGGGACCATTGTGGCAAAGCAGGGCCTCATGGAAGCATGGAGAGCATTGTGACATTGTGGGCAATCATGGAAGCATGGAGAGCATTGTGCCACTAAGGAAACTGATGGAACCAAGGCGATCACTGGGACACAATGGAAGCACATGGAATCAAGGCTCCATGATGACTTTGGAGGGCCTCATGGAGCACAGGATCCATTGTGACACAGCAAGACCTCGTGGAACCAAGGAGCCTTTGTGATACTCCAGATGCGCATGGAAGCCAGGGTGCACTGAGACACAGCAGGGCCTTGTTGGAACCAAAGACACCTCTGCAAAAAGCAGGGTAGCTCACAGAACCAAGGAGTCCATTGTTACATTGTAGAAAATTATACATTACATTCTAGAAAACCTTTGGAACCAAAGGGCTATTGTGACACAGTGGGGCCACATGGAAGCAATTGTCCATTATGACAATGTGGATCAAAGGTGAGCATGGTGACACTGCGGAACCTCATGGAAGCAAGGAGCCATTGTGACACAGGTGATGCACATGAAGCCAAGGAGCCATTGTGACCCAGTGGGGCCTCATGGAATCAAGGAGAACATGGTGACACAGGTGATGCACATGAAGCCAAGGAGCCATTGTGACACAGTGGGGCGTCATGGAATCAAGGAGACCATGGTGACACAGGTGATGCACATGAAGCCAAGGAGCCATTGTGACACAGTGGGGCCTCATGGAATCAAGGAGACCATGGTGACACAGGTGATGCACATGAAGCCAAGGAGCCATTGTGACACAACCGGTCTTCTTCCCTTGAGCTCTGCAGCTGGCGGTCCCAGCCCACGGCACCATGTGCCATCTGCTCTCCTCAGGGCTCTGCCTGCACACAGGCCCAGGGAAGTTTTCCTGTTTGTAAGGAAAGAATGGAAAAGCCTGAGCAGCTTTCCTGAACAACAAACCCACATACTCAGTCCAGCCTGCTTGCAATGATGTCCCCTTTCTACAAGGGACACTGTGAGCAGGAATGATCTCTGAGAGCAGAATTCTCACAGTCTTTCCACTGAATTCTCTGTCCCTGTCCTTTGCCTGGCTCTCTGTTGCAGATGGAAGCTGCTGCTGCCATTCTCTGCTTGAAGCCCTCTTTTGATGCAAGCAGGTGCTCCCAGGTGTGTTCAGCAGCTGTTGCTCAGTGTTGATGCAAAGCTTTTGTGTTCCTCATGGAAGCAAGGAGCCATTGTGACACTGCAGGGGCTCATGGGATCAAGGAGACAATTGTGACACTACAGAACCTCCTAGAAACAAGACTCCATGATGACACCGTGGGGAATCATGGAACCACATGGAAATGTGTTCCTCATGAGACGCAGCAGGGCCTTGTTGGAACCAAAGACACCTCTGCAAAAAGCAGGGTAGCTCACAGAACCAAGGAGTCCATTGTTACAATAGAAAACCTATGGAAGCAAGGAGACCATTGTGACCCAGTGGGGCCTCATGGAATCAAGGAGACCATGGTGACACAGGTGATGCACATGAAGTCAAGGAGCCATTGTGACCCAGTGGGGCCTCATGGAATCAAGGAGACCATGGTGACACAGGTGATGCACATGAAGCCAAGAAGCCATTGTGACACAGCGGGGCTTCTTCCCTTCAGCTCTGCAGCTGGCTGTCCCAGCCCACAGCACCATGTGCCAAGTGCTCTCCTCAGGGCTCTGCCTGCACACAGGCCCAGAGAAGTTTTCCTGTTTGTAAGGAAAGAATGAAAAAGCCTGAGCAGGTTCCCTAGACAACCAAACCCACATGCTCAGTCCAGGCTGCCTGCAATGATGTCCCCTTTCTACAAGGGACACTGTGAGCAGGAATGATCTCTGGGAGCAGAATTCTCGCAGTCTTTCCACTGAATTCTCTGTCCCTGTCCTTTGCCTGGCTCTCTGTTGCAGATGGAAGCTGCTGCTGCCATTCTCAGCTTGAAGCCCTCTTTTGATGCAAGCAGATGCTCCCAGGTGCGTTCAGCAGCTGTTGCTCAGTGTTGATGCAAAGCTTTTGTGTTCCTCATGGAAGCAAGGAGCCATTGTGACACTGCAGGGGCTCATGGCATCAAGGAGACAATTGTGACACTACAGAACCTCCTAGAAACAAGGCTCCTTGGGGACACCATGGGGAATCATGGAACCACATGGAAATGTGTTCCTCATGAGACACAGCAGGGCCTTGTTGGAACCAAAGACACCTCTACCAAAAGCAGGGTAGCTCACAGAACCAAGGAGTCCATTGTTACAATAGAAAACCTATGGAAGCAAGGAGACCATTGTGACACAGTGGGGCCACATGGAAGCCAAGGAGCCATTGTGACCCAGTGGGGCCTCATGGAATCAAGGAGACCATGGTGACACAGGTGATGCACATGAAGCCAAGGAGCCATTGTGACCCAGTGGGGCCTCATGGAATCAAGGAGACCATGGTGACACAGGTGATGCACAGGAAGCCAAGGAGCCATTGTGACACAGCGGGGCTTCTTCCCTTCAGCTCTGCAGCTGGCTGTCCCAGCCCACAGCACTATGTGCCAACTGCTCTCCTCAGGACTCTGCCTGCACACAGGCCCAGAGAAGTTTTCCTGTTTGTAAGGAAAGAATGGAAAAGCCTGAGCAGCTTTCCTAAACAACAAACCCCACATGCTGAGTCCAGGCTGCCTGCAATGATGTCCCCTTTCTACAAGGGACACTGTGAGCAGGAATGATCTCTGAGAGCAGAATTCTCACAGTCTTTCCACGGAATTCTCTGTCCCTGTCCTTTCCCTGGCTCTCTGTTGCAGATGGAAGCTGCTGGTGCCTTTCTCATCTTGAAGCCCTCGTTTGATGCAAGCAGATGCTCCCAGGTGTGTTCAGCAGCTGTTGCTCAGTGTTGATGCAAAGCTTTTGTGTTCCTCATGGAAGCAAGGAGCCATTGTGACACTGCAGGGGCTCATGGGATCAAGGAGACAATTGTGACAGTACAGAACCTCCTAGAAACAAGACTCCATGATGACACCGTGGGGAATCATGGAACCACATGGAAATGTGTTCCTCATGAGACGCAGCAGGGCCTTGTTGGAACCAAAGACACCTCTACCAAAAGCAGGGTAGCTCACAGAACCAAGGAGTCCATTGCTACAATAGAAAACCTATGGAAGCAAGGAGACCATTGTGACACAGTGGGGCCTCATGGAATCAAGGAGACCATGGTGACACAGGTGATGCACATGAAGCCAAGGAGCCATTGTGACACAGTGGGGCCTCATGGAATCAAGGAGACCATGGTGACACAGGTGATGCACATGAAGCCAAGGAGCCATTGTGACCCAGTGGGGCCTCATGGAATCAAGGAGACCATTGTGACACAGGTGATGCACATGAAGCCAAGGAGCCATTGTGACACAGCGGGGCTTCTTCCCTTCAGCTCTGCAGCTGGCTGTCCCAGCCCACAGCACTATGTGCCAACTGCTCTCCTCACGACTCTGCCTGCACACAGGCCCAGGAGAAGTTTTCCTGTTTGTAAGGAAAGAATGGAAAAGCCTGAGCAGGTTCCCTAGACAACCAAACCCACATGCTCAGTCCAGGCTGCCTGCAATGATGTCCCCTTTCTACAAGGGACACTGTGAGCAGGAATGATCTCTGGGAGCAGAATTCTTGCAGTCTTTCCACGGAATTCTCTGTCCCTGTCCTTTGCCTGGCTCTCTGTTGCAGATGGAAGCTGCTGCTGCCATTCTCTGCTTGAAGCCCTCTTTTGATGCAAGCAGATGCTCCCAGGTGTGTTCAGCAGCTGTTGCTCAGTGTTGATGCAAAGCTTTTGTGTTCCTCATGGAAGCAAGGAGCCATTGTGACACTGCAGGGGCTCATGGCATCAAGGAGACAATTGTGACACTACAGAACCTCCTAGAAACAAGGCTCCATGGTGACACCGTGGCGAATCATGGAATCAAGGAGCCCATTGTGACACAGAGAGGCCGCCTGGAAGCAATGGTCCATTGTTACACTGCGGATTCAAGAAGACCATGGGGACAGCACGGAACCTCATGGAACCATCCGTCCATTGGGACACAGCGGGGCCTCATGGACACAAGGGGACCATTGTGGCAAAGCAGGGCCTCATGGAAGCATGGAGAGCATTGTGACATTGTGGGCAATCATGGAAGCATGGAGAGCATTGTGCCACTAAGGAAACTGATGGAACCAAGGCGATCCCTGGGACACAATGGAAGCACATGGAATCAAGGCTCCATGATGACTTTGGAGGGCCTCATGGAGCACAGCATCCATTGTGACACAGCAAGACCTCGTGGAACCAAGGAGCCTTTGTGATACTCCAGATGCGCATGGAAGCCAGGGTGCACTGAGACACAGCGGGGCCTTGTTGGAACCAAAGACACCTCTGCAAAAAGCAGGGTAGCTCACAGAACCAAGGAGTCCATTGTTACATTGTAGAAAATTATACATTACATTCTAGAAAACCTATGGAACCAAGGGGCTATTGTGACACAGTGGGGCCACATGGAAGCAATTGTCCATTATGACAATGTGGATCAAAGGTGAGCATGGTGACACTGCGGAACCTCATGGAAGCAAGGAGCCATTGTGACACAGGTGATGCACATGAAGCCAAGGAGCCATTGTGACCCAGTGGGGCCTCATGGAATCAAGGAGAACATGGTGACACAGGTGATGCACATGAAGCCAAGGAGCCATTGTGACACAGTGGGGCGTCATGGAATCAAGGAGACCATGGTGACACAGGTGATGCACATGAAGCCAAGGAGCCATTGTGACACAGTGGGGCCTCATGGAATCAAGGAGACCATGGTGACACAGGTGATGCACATGAAGCCAAGGAGCCATTGTGACACAACCGGTCTTCTTCCCTTGAGCTCTGCAGCTGGCGGTCCCAGCCCACGGCACCATGTGCCATCTGCTCTCCTCAGGGCTCTGCCTGCACACAGGCCCAGGGAAGTTTTCCTGTTTGTAAGGAAAGAATGGAAAAGCCTGAGCAGCTTTCCTGAACAACAAACCCACATACTCAGTCCAGCCTGCTTGCAATGATGTCCCCTTTCTACAAGGGACACTGTGAGCAGGAATGATCTCTGAGAGCAGAATTCTCACAGTCTTTCCACTGAATTCTCTGTCCCTGTCCTTTGCCTGGCTCTCTGTTGCAGATGGAAGCTGCTGCTGCCATTCTCTGCTTGAAGCCCTCTTTTGATGCAAGCAGGTGCTCCCAGGTGTGTTCAGCAGCTGTTGCTCAGTGTTGATGCAAAGCTTTTGTGTTCCTCATGGAAGCAAGGAGCCATTGTGACACTGCAGGGGCTCATGGCATCAAGGAGACAATTGTGACACTACAGAACCTCCTAGAAACAAGGCTCCATGGTGACACCGTGGCGAATCATGGAATCAAGGAGCCCCTTGTGACACAGAGAGGCTGCCTGGAAGCAATGGTCCATTGTTACACTGCGGATTCAAGAAGACCATGGGGACAGCACGGAACCTCATGGAACCATCCGTCCATTGGGACACAGCGGGGCCTCATGGACACAAGGGGACCATTGTGGCAAAGCAGGGCCTCATGGAAGCATGGAGAGCATTGTGACATTGTGGGCAATCATGGAAGCATGGAGAGCATTGTGCCACTAAGGAAACTGATGGAACCAAGGCGATCCCTGGGACACAATGGAAGCACATGGAATCAAGGCTCCATGATGACTTTGGAGGGCCTCATGGAGCACAGCATCCATTGTGACACAGCAAGACCTCGTGGAACCAAGGAGCCTTTGTGATACTCCAGATGCGCATGGAAGCCAGGGTGCACTGAGACACAGCAGGGCCTTGTTGGAACCAAAGACACCTCTGCAAAAAGCAGGGTAGCTCACAGAACCAAGGAGTCCATTGTTACATTGTAGAAAATTATACATTACATTCTAGAAAACCTTTGGAACCAAAGGGCTATTGTGACACAGTGGGGCCACATGGAAGCAATTGTCCATTATGACAATGTGGATCAAAGGTGAGCATGGTGACACTGCGGAACCTCATGGAAGCAAGGAGCCATTGTGACACAGGTGATGCACATGAAGCCAAGGAGCCATTGTGACCCAGTGGGGCCTCATGGAATCAAGGAGAACATGGTGACACAGGTGATGCACATGAAGCCAAGGAGCCATTGTGACACAGTGGGGCGTCATGGAATCAAGGAGACCATGGTGACACAGGTGATGCACATGAAGCCAAGGAGCCATTGTGACACAGTGGGGCCTCATGGAATCAAGGAGACCATGGTGACACAGGTGATGCACATGAAGCCAAGGAGCCATTGTGACACAACCGGTCTTCTTCCCTTGAGCTCTGCAGCTGGCGGTCCCAGCCCACGGCACCATGTGCCATCTGCTCTCCTCAGGGCTCTGCCTGCACACAGGCCCAGGGAAGTTTTCCTGTTTGTAAGGAAAGAATGGAAAAGCCTGAGCAGCTTTCCTGAACAACAAACCCACATACTCAGTCCAGCCTGCTTGCAATGATGTCCCCTTTCTACAAGGGACACTGTGAGCAGGAATGATCTCTGAGAGCAGAATTCTCACAGTCTTTCCACTGAATTCTCTGTCCCTGTCCTTTGCCTGGCTCTCTGTTGCAGATGGAAGCTGCTGCTGCCATTCTCTGCTTGAAGCCCTCTTTTGATGCAAGCAGGTGCTCCCAGGTGTGTTCAGCAGCTGTTGCTCAGTGTTGATGCAAAGCTTTTGTGTTCCTCATGGAAGCAAGGAGCCATTGTGACACTGCAGGGGCTCATGGCATCAAGGAGACAATTGTGACACTACAGAACCTCCTAGAAACAAGGCTCCATGGTGACACCGTGGCGAATCATGGAATCAAGGAGCCCCTTGTGACACAGAGAGGCTGCCTGGAAGCAATGGTCCATTGTTACACTGCGGATTCAAGAAGACCATGGGGACAGCACGGAACCTCATGGAACCATCCGTCCATTGGGACACAGCGGGGCCTCATGGACACAAGGGGACCATTGTGGCAAAGCAGGGCCTCATGGAAGCATGGAGAGCATTGTGACATTGTGGGCAATCATGGAAGCATGGAGAGCATTGTGCCACTAAGGAAACTGATGGAACCAAGGCGATCCCTGGGACACAATGGAAGCACATGGAATCAAGGCTCCATGATGACTTTGGAGGGCCTCATGGAGCACAGCATCCATTGTGACACAGCAAGACCTCGTGGAACCAAGGAGCCTTTGTGATACTCCAGATGCGCATGGAAGCCAGGGTGCACTGAGACACAGCAGGGCCTTGTTGGAACCAAAGACACCTCTGCAAAAAGCAGGGTAGCTCACAGAACCAAGGAGTCCATTGTTACATTGTAGAAAATTATACATTACATTCTAGAAAACCTATGGAACCAAGGGGCTATTGTGACACAGTGGGGCCACATGGAAGCAATTGTCCATTATGACAATGTGGATCAAAGGTGAGCATGGTGACACTGCGGAACCTCATGGAAGCAAGGAGCCATTGTGACACAGTGGGGCCTCATGGAATCAAGGAGACCATGGTGACACAGGTGATGCACATGAAGCCAAGGAGCCATTGTGACCCAGTGGGGCCTCATGGAATCAAGGAGACCATGGTGACACAGGTGATGCACATGAAGCCAAGGAGCCATTGTGACACAGTGGGGCCTCATGGAATCAAGGAGACCATGGTGACACAGGTGATGCACATGAAGCCAAGGAGCCATTGTGACACAGCGGGGCTTCTTCCCTTCAGCTCTGCAGCTGGCTGTCCCACACCGACTCACCATGTGCCAAGTGCTCTCCTCAGGGCTCTGCCTGCACACAGGCCCAGAGAAGTTTTCCTGTTTGTAAGGAAAGAATGGAAAAGCCTGAGCAGGTTTCCTAAACAACAAACCCCACATGCTGAGTCCAGGCTGCCTGCAATGATGTCCCCTTTCTACAAGGGACACTGTGAGCAGGAATGTTGGGGTTTTAGTTTAGTCTTAGGTTTTCCTGTTAAAGGAATTTTCTCCCATATGCATGTTGCTAGGGGACAAATAGCTGTACTTAAGAAAGACAAAAAGGGGAGTGGGGCGGGCCTGGCTACTCTTTTGTCTACACCTGGGTGTGGGGACAGTTCGCTCTGAGCGTCCGGAGAGAGAAGCTGCAGAGAAAGGAGCTGCTGCTGCTTTCTTTTTGGCCGTTCTTTCTTCCTGCTGGAAGCAACGCCGGGACCCCAAAAGCCGCTTTTCCCTGCCCTGCTGGAGACCGAGCTGTGGCTGTCCTGCTCCGCTGCTGCTTCGAGCTTTCGCTACGCTGTAGCCCTGCCCGCCCTGCCTGCCTGGGCCTCCGTGGGTTTTTCCCATCTGGATACATCTCGTCTGCCACCCGGGATTTGCGTTCGTCCCTGCCGTTTCAGCCTGCTGTTCCTGAGAGTCCGGGATCGGCTGCCCAGCGGTTTGTGAAGCCTTTGTTCCATCCTTCCCGGGATCCCAGGGCACCAGAGCCGCGGGTTTCCCGAGCTCGCTCCGGAGCGCCCCCTGCAGCCGCGGGGGAACCATCGCACCTGCCCTGCTCACCGGGAGCCGCCAGCGCCCCTGCCGGCTGCGAGCGGAACTGCACCCGAGGGGAAACAGCCTGACAGCCGAGAAGGCTGGCACTGGGTTTGTGATTGCTGTTACTGCCATAGTTGTTGTTGTTTTGTTTGACTGGTTATATACATATATATATAGAGTAAAGAACTGTTATTCCTATTTCCCACATTTTTGCCTAAAGGCCCTTGATTTCAAAATATAATAACTTGGAGGGAAAAGGGGTTATATCTGCCACTTCAAGGGGGGCCTCTGCCTTCCTTAGCAGACGCCTGTCTTTAAAAACCGAGACACAGGAATGATCTCTGGGAGCAGAATTCTCACAGTCTTTCCACTGAATTCTCTGTCCCTGTCCTTTGCCTGGCTCTCTGTTGCAGATGGAAGCTGCTACTGCCTTTCTCTGCTTGAAGCCCTCTTTTGATGCAAGCAGGTGCTCCCAGGTGTGTTCAGCAGCTGTTGCTCAGTGTTGATGCAAAGCTTTTGTGTTCCTCATGGAAGCAAGGAGCCATTGTGACACTGCAGGGGCTCATGGCATCAAGGAGACAATTGTGACACTACAGAACCTCCTAGAAACAAGACTCCATGATGACACCGTGGGGAATCATGGAACCACATGGAAATGTGTTCCTCATGAGACGCAGCAGGGCCTTGTTGGAACCAAAGACACCTCTGCAAAAAGCAGGGTAGCTCACAGAACCAAGGAGTCCATTGTTACAATAGAAAACCTATGGAAGCAAGGAGACCATTGTGACCCAGTGGGGCCTCATGGAATCAAGGAGACCATGGTGACACAGGTGATGCACATGAAGTCAAGGAGCCATTGTGACCCAGTGGGGCCTCATGGAATCCAGGAGACCATGGTGACACAGGTGATGCACATGAAGCCAAGGAGCCATTGTGACACAGCGGGGCTTCTTCCCTTCAGCTCTGCAGCTGGCTGTCCCACACCGAGGCACCATGTGCCAAGTGCTCTCCTCAGGGCTCTGCCTGCACACAGGCCCAGAGAAGTTTTCCTGTTTGTAAGGAAAGAATGAAAAAGCCTGAGCAGGTTCCCTAGACAACCAAACCCACATGCTCAGTCCAGGCTGCCTGCAATGATGTCCCCTTGCTACAAGGGACACTGTGAGCAGGAATGATCTCTGGGAGCAGAATTCTCGCAGTCTTTCCACGGAATTCTCTGTCCCTGTCCTTTGCCTGGCTCTCTGTTGCAGATGGAAGCTGCTGGTGCCATTCTCAGCTTGAAGCCCTCTTTTGATGCAAGCAGATGCTCCCAGGTGCGTTCAGCAGCTGTTGCTCAGTGTTGATGCAAAGCTTTTGTGTTCCTCATGGAAGCAAGGAGCCATTGTGACACTGCAGGGGCTCATGGCATCAAGGAGACAATTGTGACACTACAGAACCTCCTAGAAACAAGGCTCCTTGGGGACACCATGGGGAATCATGGAACCACATGGAAATGTGTTCCTCATGAGACACAGCAGGGCCTTGTTGGAACCAAAAACACCTCTGCAAAAAGCAGGGTAGCTCACAGAACCAAGGAGTCCATTGTTACAATAGAAAACCTATGGAAGCAAGGAGACCATTGTGACACAGTGGGGCCACATGGAAGCCAAGGAGCCATTGTGACCCAGTGGGGCCTCATGGAATCAAGGAGACCATGGTGACACAGGTGATGCACATGAAGCCAAGGAGCCATTGTGACACAGTGGGGCCTCATGGAATCAAGGAGACCATGGTGACACAGGTGATGCACATGAAGCCAAGGAGCCATTGTGACACAGCGGGGCTTCTTCCCTTCAGCTCTGCAGCTGGCTGTCCCAGCCCACAGCACTATGTGCCAACTGCTCTCCTCAGGACTCTGCCTGCACACAGGCCCAGAGAAGTTTTCCTGTTTGTAAGGAAAGAATGGAAAAGCCTGAGCAGCTTTCCTAAACAACAAACCCCACATGCTGAGTCCAGGCTGCCTGCAATGATGTCCCCTTTCTACAAGGGACACTGTGAGCAGGAATGATCTCTGAGAGCAGAATTCTCACAGTCTTTCCACGGAATTCTCTGTCCCTGTCCTTTCCCTGGCTCTCTGTTGCAGATGGAAGCTGCTGGTGCCTTTCTCATCTTGAAGCCCTCGTTTGATGCAAGCAGATGCTCCCAGGTGTGTTCAGCAGCTGTTGCTCAGTGTTGATGCAAAGCTTTTGTGTTCCTCATGGAAGCAAGGAGCCATTGTGACACTGCAGGGGCTCATGGCATCAAGGAGACAATTGTGACACTACAGAACCTCCTAGAAACAAGACTCCATGATGACACCGTGGGGAATCATGGAACCACATGGAAATGTGTTCCTCATGAGACGCAGCAGGGCCTTGTTGGAACCAAAGACACCTCTACCAAAAGCAGGGTAGCTCACAGAACCAAGGAGTCCATTGTTACAATAGAAAACCTATGGAAGCAAGGAGACCATTGTGACCCAGTGGGGCCTCATGGAATCAAGGAGACCATGGTGACACAGGTGATGCACATGAAGCCAAGGAGCCATTGTGACACAGTGGGGCCTCATGGAATCAAGGAGACCATGGTGACACAGGTGATGCACATGAAGCCAAGGAGCCATTGTGACACAGCAGGGCTTCTTCCCTTCAGCTCTGCAGCTGGCTGTCCCACACCGAGGCACCATGTGCCAAGTGCTCTCCTCAGGGCTCTGCCTGCACACAGGCCCAGGAGAAGTTTTCCTGTTTGTAAGGAAAGAATGGAAAAGCCTGAGCAGGTTCCCTAGACAACCAAACCCACATGCTCAGTCCAGGCTGCCTGCAATGATGTCCCCTTTCTACAAGGGATACTGTGAGCAGGAATGATCTCTGGGAGCAGAATTCTCGCAGTCTTTCCAGGGAATTCCCTGTCCCTGTCCTTTGCCTGGCTCTCTGTTGCAGATGGAAGCTGCTGCTGCCATTCTCTGCTTGAAGCCCTCTTTTGATGCAAGCAGGTGCTCCCAGGTGTGTTCAGCAGCTGTTGCTCAGTGTTGATGCAAAGCTTTTGTGTTCCTCATGGAAGCAAGGAGCCATTGTGACACTGCAGGGGCTCATGGCATCAAGGAGACAATTGTGACACTACAGAACCTCCTAGAAACAAGGCTCCATGGTGACACCGTGGCGAATCATGGAATCAAGGAGCCCCTTGTGACACAGAGAGGCCGCCTGGAAGCAATGGTCCATTGTTACACTGCGGATTCAAGAAGACCATGGGGACAGCACGGAACCTCATGGAACCATCCGTCCATTGGGACACAGCGGGGCCTCATGGACACAAGGGGACCATTGTGGCAAAGCAGGGCCTCATGGAAGCATGGAGAGCATTGTGACATTGTGGGCAATCATGGAAGCATGGAGAGCATTGTGCCACTAAGGAAACTGATGGAACCAAGGCGATCCCTGGGACACAATGGAAGCACATGGAATCAAGGCTCCATGATGACTTTGGAGGGCCTCATGGAGCACAGCATCCATTGTGACACAGCAAGACCTCGTGGAACCAAGGAGCCTTTGTGATACTCCAGATGCGCATGGAAGCCAGGGTGCACTGAGACACAGCGGTGCCTTGTTGGAACCAAAGACACCTCTGCAAAAAGCAGGGTAGCTCACAGAACCAAGGAGTCCATTGTTACATTGTAGAAAATTATACATTACATTCTAGAAAACCTATGGAACCAAGGGGCTATTGTGACACAGTGGGGCCACATGGAAGCAATTGTCCATTATGACAATGTGGATCAAAGGTGAGCATGGTGACACTGCGGAACCTCATGGAAGCAAGGAGCCATTGTGACACAGTGGGGCCTCATGGAATCAAGGAGACCATGGTGACACAGGTGATGCACATGAAGCCAAGGAGCCATTGTGACCCAGTGGGGCCTCATGGAATCAAGGAGACCATGGTGACACAGGTGATGCACATGAAGCCAAGGAGCCATTGTGACACAGTGGGGCCTCATGGAATCAAGGAGACCATGGTGACACAGGTGATGCACATGAAGCCAAGGAGCCATTGTGACACAGCGGGGCTTCTTCCCTTCAGCTCTGCAGCTGGCTGTCCCACACCGACTCACCATGTGCCAAGTGCTCTCCTCAGGGCTCTGCCTGCACACAGGCCCAGAGAAGTTTTCCTGTTTGTAAGGAAAGAATGGAAAAGCCTGAGCAGGTTTCCTAAACAACAAACCCCACATGCTGAGTCCAGGCTGCCTGCAATGATGTCCCCTTTCTACAAGGGACACTGTGAGCAGGAATGTTGGGGTTTTAGTTTAGTCTTAGGTTTTCCTGTTAAAGGAATTTTCTCCCATATGCATGTTGCTAGGGGACAAATAGCTGTACTTAAGAAAGACAAAAAGGGGAGTGGGGCGGGCCTGGCTACTCTTTTGTCTACACCTGGGTGTGGGGACAGTTCGCTCTGAGCGTCCGGAGAGAGAAGCTGCAGAGAAAGGAGCTGCTGCTGCTTTCTTTTTGGCCGTTCTTTCTTCCTGCTGGAAGCAACGCCGGGACCCCAAAAGCCGCTTTTCCCTGCCCTGCTGGAGACCGAGCTGTGGCTGTCCTGCTCCGCTGCTGCTTCGAGCTTTCGCTACGCTGTAGCCCTGCCCGCCCTGCCTGCCTGGGCCTCCGTGGGTTTTTCCCATCTGGATACATCTCGTCTGCCACCCGGGATTTGCGTTCGTCCCTGCCGTTTCAGCCTGCTGTTCCTGAGAGTCCGGGATCGGCTGCCCAGCGGTTTGTGAAGCCTTTGTTCCATCCTTCCCGGGATCCCAGGGCACCAGAGCCGCGGGTTTCCCGAGCTCGCTCCGGAGCGCCCCCTGCAGCCGCGGGGGAACCATCGCACCTGCCCTGCTCACCGGGAGCCGCCAGCGCCCCTGCCGGCTGCGAGCGGAACTGCACCCGAGGGGAAACAGCCTGACAGCCGAGAAGGCTGGGACTGGGTTTGTGATTGCTGTTACTGCCATAGTTGTTGTTGTTTTGTTTGACTGGTTATATACATATATATATAGAGTAAAGAACTGTTATTCCTATTTCCCACATTTTTGCCTAAAGGCCCTTGATTTCAAAATATAATAACTTGGAGGGAAAAGGGGTTATATCTGCCACTTCAAGGGGGGCCTCTGCCTTCCTTAGCAGACGCCTGTCTTTAAAAACCGAGACACAGGAATGATCTCTGGGAGCAGAATTCTCGCAGTCTTTCCACTGAATTCTCTGTCCCTGTCCTTTGCCTGGCTCTCTGTTGCAGATGGAAGCTGCTACTGCCTTTCTCTGCTTGAAGCCCTCTTTTGATGCAAGCAGGTGCTCCCAGGTGTGTTCAGCAGCTGTTGCTCAGTGTTGATGCAAAGCTTTTGTGTTCCTCATGGAAGCAAGGAGCCATTGTGACACTGCAGGGGCTCATGGCATCAAGGAGACAATTGTGACACTACAGAACCTCCTAGAAACAAGACTCCATGATGACACCGTGGGGAATCATGGAACCACATGGAAATGTGTTCCTCATGAGACGCAGCAGGGCCTTGTTGGAACCAAAGACACCTCTGCAAAAAGCAGGGTAGCTCACAGAACCAAGGAGTCCATTGTTACAATAGAAAACCTATGGAAGCAAGGAGACCATTGTGACCCAGTGGGGCCTCATGGAATCAAGGAGACCATGGTGACACAGGTGATGCACATGAAGTCAAGGAGCCATTGTGACCCAGTGGGGCCTCATGGAATCAAGGAGACCATGGTGACACAGGTGATGCACATGAAGCCAAGGAGCCATTGTGACACAGCGGGGCTTCTTCCCTTCAGCTCTGCAGCTGGCTGTCCCAGCCCACAGCACCATGTGCCAAGTGCTTTCCTCAGGGCTCTGCCTGCACACAGGCCCAGAGAAGTTTTCCTGTTTGTAAGGAAAGAATGAAAAAGCCTGAGCAGGTTCCCTAGACAACCAAACCCACATGCTCAGTCCAGGCTGCCTGCAATGATGTCCCCTTGCTACAAGGGACACTGTGAGCAGGAATGATCTCTGGGAGCAGAATTCTCGCAGTCTTTCCACGGAATTCTCTGTCCCTGTCCTTTGCCTGGCTCTCTGTTGCAGATGGAAGCTGCTGGTGCCATTCTCAGCTTGAAGCCCTCTTTTGATGCAAGCAGATGCTCCCAGGTGCGTTCAGCAGCTGTTGCTCAGTGTTGATGCAAAGCTTTTGTGTTCCTCATGGAAGCAAGGAGCCATTGTGACACTGCAGGGGCTCATGGCATCAAGGAGACAATTGTGACACTACAGAACCTCCTAGAAACAAGGCTCCTTGGGGACACCATGGGGAATCATGGAACCACATGGAAATGTGTTCCTCATGAGACACAGCAGGGCCTTGTTGGAACCAAAAACACCTCTGCAAAAAGCAGGGTAGCTCACAGAACCAAGGAGTCCATTGTTACAATAGAAAACCTATGGAAGCAAGGAGACCATTGTGACACAGTGGGGCCACATGGAAGCCAAGGAGCCATTGTGACCCAGTGGGGCCTCATGGAATCAAGGAGACCATGGTGACACAGGTGATGCACATGAAGCCAAGGAGCCATTGTGACACAGTGGGGCCTCATGGAATCAAGGAGACCATGGTGACACAGGTGATGCACATGAAGCCAAGGAGCCATTGTGACACAGCGGGGCTTCTTCCCTTCAGCTCTGCAGCTGGCTGTCCCAGCCCACAGCACTATGTGCCAACTGCTCTCCTCAGGACTCTGCCTGCACACAGGCCCAGAGAAGTTTTCCTGTTTGTAAGGAAAGAATGGAAAAGCCTGAGCAGCTTTCCTAAACAACAAACCCCACATGCTGAGTCCAGGCTGCCTGCAATGATGTCCCCTTTCTACAAGGGACACTGTGAGCAGGAATGATCTCTGAGAGCAGAATTCTCACAGTCTTTCCACGGAATTCTCTGTCCCTGTCCTTTCCCTGGCTCTCTGTTGCAGATGGAAGCTGCTGGTGCCTTTCTCATCTTGAAGCCCTCGTTTGATGCAAGCAGATGCTCCCAGGTGTGTTCAGCAGCTGTTGCTCAGTGTTGATGCAAAGCTTTTGTGTTCCTCATGGAAGCAAGGAGCCATTGTGACACTGCAGGGGCTCATGGCATCAAGGAGACAATTGTGACACTACAGAACCTCCTAGAAACAAGACTCCATGATGACACCGTGGGGAATCATGGAACCACATGGAAATGTGTTCCTCATGAGACGCAGCAGGGCCTTGTTGGAACCAAAGACACCTCTACCAAAAGCAGGGTAGCTCACAGAACCAAGGAGTCCATTGTTACAATAGAAAACCTATGGAAGCAAGGAGACCATTGTGACCCAGTGGGGCCTCATGGAATCAAGGAGACCATGGTGACACAGGTGATGCACATGAAGTCAAGGAGCCATTGTGACCCAGTGGGGCCTCATGGAATCAAGGAGACCATGGTGACACAGGTGATGCACATGAAGCCAAGGAGCCATTGTGACACAGCAGGGCTTCTTCCCTTCAGCTCTGCAGCTGGCTGTCCCACACCGAGGCACCATGTGCCAAGTGCTCTCCTCAGGGCTCTGCCTGCACACAGGCCCAGGAGAAGTTTTCCTGTTTGTAAGGAAAGAATGGAAAAGCCTGAGCAGGTTCCCTAGACAACCAAACCCACATGCTCAGTCCAGGCTGCCTGCAATGATGTCCCCTTTCTACAAGGAATACTGTGAGCAGGAATGATCTCTGGGAGCAGAATTCTCGCAGTCTTTCCAGGGAATTCCCTGTCCCTGTCCTTTGCCTGGCTCTCTGTTGCAGATGGAAGCTGCTGCTGCCATTCTCTGCTTGAAGCCCTCTTTTGATGCAAGCAGGTGCTCCCAGGTGTGTTCAGCAGCTGTTGCTCAGTGTTGATGCAAAGCTTTTGTGTTCCTCATGGAAGCAAGGAGCCATTGTGACACTGCAGGGGCTCATGGCATCAAGGAGACAATTGTGACACTACAGAACCTCCTAGAAACAAGGCTCCATGGTGACACCGTGGCGAATCATGGAATCAAGGAGCCCCTTGTGACACAGAGAGGCCGCCTGGAAGCAATGGTCCATTGTTACACTGCGGATTCAAGAAGACCATGGGGACAGCACGGAACCTCATGGAACCATCCGTCCATTGGGACACAGCGGGGCCTCATGGACACAAGGGGACCATTGTGGCAAAGCAGGGCCTCATGGAAGCATGGAGAGCATTGTGACATTGTGGGCAATCATGGAAGCATGGAGAGCATTGTGCCACTAAGGAAACTGATGGAACCAAGGCGATCCCTGGGACACAATGGAAGCACATGGAATCAAGGCTCCATGATGACTTTGGAGGGCCTCATGGAGCACAGCATCCATTGTGACACAGCAAGACCTCGTGGAACCAAGGAGCCTTTCTGATACTCCAGATGCGCATGGAAGCCAGGGTGCACTGAGACACAGCGGTGCCTTGTTGGAACCAAAGACACCTCTGCAAAAAGCAGGGTAGCTCACAGAACCAAGGAGTCCATTGTTACATTGTAGAAAATTATACATTACATTCTAGAAAACCTATGGAACCAAGGGGCTATTGTGACACAGTGGGGCCACATGGAAGCAATTGTCCATTATGACAATGTGGATCAAAGGTGAGCATGGTGACACTGCGGAACCTCATGGAAGCAAGGAGCCATTGTGACATAGTGGGGCCTCATGGAATCAAGGAGACCATGGTGACACAGGTGATGCACATGAAGCCAAGGAGCCATTGTGACACAGTGGGGCCTCATGGAATCAAGGAGACCATGGTGACACAGGTGATGCACATGAAGCCAAGGAGCCATTGTGACCCAGTGGGGCCTCATGGAATCAAGGAGACTATTGTGACACAGGTGATGCCTGTTGGGGAAGAATGAAGTGGCCATGTGTTGGGGAGGATGAAAGTTTGGTAAGAAAGTTTCACAGGTATGTAGGCTTGGCAGAAAGGTCTGTGAATGTAGAAGCTGGGGATGAGGTAGAAATGGAAGCAAGTTTTGATATAGAATAAAAGATGTTTTGCTGAAACAGTGATCGCTGAATAACTGAGAAGGCAAAGGTTGGAGATGAGTTGGAAGGAGATTTTTAGGAGCACGACAAAGGTATGTGATTACAAACAAAGACATGTTTTTCACCAAGTAAGTAAGTCTCAAGAAGAGCATAAGTAAATAGAAAACGTGTCTTTACCAAAAAGAAAGATATGGCAGGCAAACAAGAAATGTTGATGTAGCAAGAAGAAGAAAGGTCTAAGAATTCTCCACTGTAAGCTTAAATTGTAACTTACTTACTCTTGTGTTTGGATAATAATGACTAGAATATGGTGATGGTAGTAGCTATGATAGGCTATAGGCAAATGTAAAGGTATTGGGTATGGTGCTTATTGGTTGTTATGTGTTAAGATACTCTGCAAAGAAAAGTCTAGAATACTTTGTAACTTGAACAGAAAGCGGCTTCAGGTATGCCTACAGCTGGAGCTGGCAGCTGTAGGGCTGGCTCTGGATACCCGCTCCCTGAAATGCTGTGACTTCGCCTATGCAAGAAACAGCTTTCAAGAGAGCCACCTGAAGTCCAGACATCCTTCGTGAAACCTTCTCCTATAGCCATGGACTTCCTTCTTTGGCCCTTTGGTCCTAGTATGGACCTCATGTCGGGTGTTGAGCCACCACTTAGGTTCAGCTGGGCTAGCCAACCATAGGCACTCTTCAGATCCTCCCGGCCCTCCACAGAGCCAGCAATTGCTAAGGTTCAAAACTTTTGCTACTTCTTCTCCTAAGGCTGCCAATTGATTCTCCCACTCCTGGCCTAAACTTAGCTGACCATATAAAAGTTAAATTATTAAGGAAAATGTTTTAATAGTGTGATCTAATTAGCTAGTCTAATTTTCCCGTTGTCTTCTGCAGCACCTGTGGCAATTGAAGACACAGAAACTACTTAACGTGAAACAATGGCTGCAAGTATTAGCGCCCCAGTGAGTGGAGATTCTAGAGGAGGGATGCCCATAGAGACTATTTCAGCAGATGGTCTGTGGGTCGGCACGCAGGGCTTCCTCTGATGTCGAAGCACTGGCTACTGCTCCGGCCCACTCCTGCAGAGTGTCAGTCACGGCCTCCCGGCCTTCTCCTCCAGCTGAGATGTGCAAATCTCTGAGGCTTCAGAGACCTTGACCCGAGAGTGACGGGTCCACCTGTGTTCAGCTGTCTTGATGGCTGTTTCTGTCGTCAGTGACACTTGGAATGGGCCACGCCATTTCACCGCCACTGGCGCTTCTTTCTACTCCTTAACTAGGACTCAATCTCCTGGTTGGATGTTACAAGCAGCAAAGTCCAAAGGTGGGGCTTGTGCCAGCTGAGCTTCCTGTTGAAGGGGTTTCACAAGAAGCAGTATCCTGGCCACAGATGGTTTTAAATATACATCACTTACCTCTACTCCCCCACTAGGTTGAGACTTAGCCGGGTAATTCATAACAACGACGGAAAGGGGGATAACGGAATCTCTCTTCTGGGTCGGGCTCTCATTCTCGCCAAAGCCAATGTCCAAAGCCCTAGCCATGGCATCTTGGTTTCTATTAGCAGCTTCCAAAGGTGTTTCTTTCTCTATTCATGGTTTTCTACCCGAGCCGAGCTCTGGGGGTGCCAGGGCCTATGGAGGTTCCATTGTGTTCCTAAAGAAGCCAAAACCCCTTGAAGGATCTTTCCTGTAAAATGAGTTCCCCTATCTGAGTCTATTGCTTCTACAATGCTGTATCTTGGAATGATTTGTTCCAAAGATGCCTTAATAACTGATCCTGTCGTTGCTGAAGCAGTTGGAAATGCCTCTGGCCACCTTGCTAGCTGACATACCATTAGCAGAAGATATGAAGCCTTCCCACTTGGGGCATCTCAGGAAAATCCACCCGGCATCTTTGGAAGGGACATGCAGCCCAAGGCCTCTCTCCCCTGGCAAGTTACTTTGTAACTTGGCTGTTTGCTTTAGCACAGATCAAGCAACCTTCAACAGCTCGTTTTGCCAGTCTAAAAAGACCCCCAGCAACATACAGCATGAGGAAGGCTTCTGCCAATCCTCAGGAAGTGCAAGGACTCTCTTCACGGAGTTCTTTTAATATTGGTAGGGCCAAAGCTTCTGGTATCTCTTGTTTGCCATCCCTTGTAAACCAAGTATTGTCTTTTTTCTCTGCCACACGACTTTTAACCGTATCTCGAACCCCTCTGTTAGAAAAGACAGCTTCCCGGGCAGTGATGGAGTCGCTGGGAGCAAAGGGGGCATCTTGGAGAGTTCTGGCAGAAGTGTTGCTTTCTGAATTTCTTCATCCACCAAAAAGGAGACAGAGGAGTCCTGGAACATTCTTCAACTACAGGGAGAGGCCATGGGGCTTTTGCCATGGAGTCTCTCAACTGATTGCGGGACGCAGCCCCCTTTTTATGCTAAGTTCCTGGCAACAGCACCCTCTGAGGTACTCGGGAATTACAGACTTCCGGAACCGCCTACTCTATGCTCCCCTCTAATAGGCACCCCCCTCTTGGTATGGAAAAGGAAGAAAACGAAACTATTCCTAATGCTATTAAGTCTTTGTTGCCTTGCTCTAGGTTCAGGAATTTAACACGGCCTTGGCTGAGCAACAGTCTCTGTCGATTAGTAACAGTTTCTAGAACTAACACTTTCTTCTGTTACTCCCCTACCAGTAAATTCCTAGCCTTGTCTAAGGACGGATTCACACGGTCTCTTTGTAAAGACACATCCATGTTACTCCTTTCACTCCCACACCTTCTTGGAGGTGGGACGGCTCCCCCTGGCACAGCACCTGGCACAAAACCCCCCTATGCGCACACGCACACCTGCACTTACCCTGCACTCCGCTGCGCACACACACACACACCTCCCGCACACTAACACCCCCCTCCACATCCCCACCATGCTACTTGCAGTGGCCCCGCCCCTGCCATCCCGGCCGGCTGGCAGCACCCACTCCTCACATGCTTCCCCATGCCTTGCGTTTCCTTGCTGCCCCCTCTGTAGCCTTCCCTCAACCTGCCTTTTCTCCCCTGCCTTGCATTGACTTGCTCACCCATCCCCCACCTGACTTCCTTTCACATTCGTCTACGTCTGGCCTCACCTTTCCTTTTCCTTCTAGGACCCTCATTGCCTTGCCTCGCCTCACCTCGCAAAGCCACCACTTGCCTTGCCCTGCCCTTGAAGCCCTCCCTTGCCTTGCATGACCTTGCTCACCCCTCCCCCACCTGGAATTCAAGACCCCTTTTCAATGACATTTCATGGCCTTGCCCTGCCCCTTCTGCTCCTCCTAGGAATCTCAAAGCTCTCAAGCATCTCCGGTGTTTCAGGATCACAGGAGAGGAAGACCAGGGGAGGACGCATGTTGCCACACTCATCTCCATGGGCAGCCTTTGTCTGGGAGCAATCCTTGCATGTCTTGAATCTTGGAAGGGCAATTCACATTTTGCCCTTGAGCTCGGGGACCAGAATGAGAGTTCTTTTGCATACAAAGGAAAGCAGGTAGCTCAAGTCTTTTAGGTGCAGAGGAGACATGACCCACGCGGGATCAAGGCCACACAAAGCACTTGGTCCTGGCCACTTTTGTGTACCAGCAGTCCTTGAATGTACTTCTCACCTGCCTTGCCTGGCCTTGCCTTGGCAACACAACAGTTTCCTTGTCTTGCCCTGCTAGCCCTCTGGAGCCCGCCGGAGCCTTGCATTCCTTTGCACGGCCATGCCCCGCCCTTGACCTGCCTACTGCTTTCCTCCAGGGCCTTGACTTGCCAAGCACTTCCTGTTTCTGCCTGGCCTGCCCATCAGTGGACTTTCCTTCCTACGGCCAGCCTTGCCTCTAACTTCTGGGCCTTCTCTTGCCTACCACTCCATTTGCTTTCCCCTCACTGCTCTGGCCTTGCTTAGCTCTCCCTTGACTTGCCCACAATTGCCTGCACTTGCTTTGCAGCGCCTTGCCTGCATGGAAGGCAAGGCCAAGAGTGGTAGGCAGGGCAAAGCAAAGCCAGCAAGTTGTAGGTAGTGCGAGGCAAGGCAGACGGAGGCAAAGGAAGCAGAGCAAGGGTAGCTTAAGAAGAACAAGACAAGGTACTGAAGGCAAGGCAAGGCCAAGAGACTCGGAGTGCCTTTCCTTGGGAAGGCAAGGACATAGTGCCAGTGTTGCTGGAGCAGATGTTAAGGTGGCATGGAACTGGAACTGAGAAGGCAGGTGCAGAGAGCACCGCGATCTGATGGCGCTGTGCAGCCTGTAAAGGAAAGAGGACTGCCACTGGAATGTGGTGCAAATACAAGTTCCCACGCGTCGGGGGCATGCTCTGGGTAAGCCCGTTGAACTAAAGCTGTTCTCTGTGCCAGACGTAGCCGAGAATCTTTCCCTTTTCATTTAGACCGAATGTGCTGCTGTATGTCGCTGAGAGGCAAAGTGCATAGCCCAGGCGTGTGTCGGCACAAGCAGTGGGCTGGAGCATTTCGCTGCCGGCACTGTGCTCTCTGGGCGAGAAGTAGACGACGCTTCGACTCCGGCAGAACGAAAGCGCCACATGGGTACTAAAGAGGCCGAACGAAGGTGCCGAGCACTGGGCTCGTGTCCGCAGCGTACAAACTGAGAAAGGAGCGTGGCTGGTGTTCGCCTGCCTGCCGAATTCACGTTAGCATTGAGAAGGAGGAAGTTCAACGACAGCTACTTGTGCTACTAATTATCCCTCTTCCAACCATCCCTGGGAACACTGGCGCTTACCTTTCGGCTCCGAGATGCAGAAAACACAGTGGTCGATGCCAAGGAGAGGGGAAGTAGAGAGTGCAGCGGGGAGTTGAAGTGGCTTTACGTGAGGCAAGGGGAAGGTGCAGCCCAGCATTGGCTTTTCCTTCTAGTTCTTTTCTTCAGGAGAGCAGCTAGCAACCGAGCTGCGAGAGCCAACAATGGGATGGCACGTCTGTCAGAGAAGCCACGGTCTACAGTGCTGTAGACTGCTGTGCACAGGTTTAATGCTGCTGTCACTACACGGTACTTTTGGAACGGCTTCTCTCCTGACTCTGCCATCTCTGTGAGCTCAAGCTGCTTGAACTTGGCCACACTGAAGGTGTGTGGACGTGATTGCGCTGCGAGTATCAAGTCTTCCAGAGACGAGGGATAGTCGACAAATGCTTTCTCACCTGGCCCATCTCTCAGTCCCAACTGTGGCCAGAAACGCTGCGCTGCAAGGGTGGACTTAGCCACTCTGAGAGAATGTGATGACGCTCTATAGATAGTTGCGAAGGAAAGTGCTGGTCACTGCAATGTTTCGCCTAGTTTACAGACTTTAGAGGGACTAGGAAGGCCAACGCCTTGTTCTAGCACTTGTTCTCTGCGTGCAGCTGCTGGATGATTGGAAGGGCTTTGAGATCCGCGAGAGGTGGAGGGTAGGATGGTAGCTAGAGCTTGAAGGAAAGTGCGTCTCTCCAGGACCTTTGATGCAGTCCAGTGGGTGCGAGTTCCATGTTGAGCATGTTCAAGATGGCACAGAAAAGGTTCTGAAAGAAAGAGGCCGTGCTGGAACTGCCTTGACTTTTGCCGCTTCGAAACTGCACAGCCAACAATGAAAAGATTCCTCTTGCTTCCCCGCGACGCGCAGGATCACATTCTTTTGTGTCTCCAAGAGGCAGGATGCACAGCGGAGCTCTTCCACCAACTGCTCGCACACGACTGCGGCCGCGCCAGCGAAGCGCTTGGCTTTTTCCCCGGCACTGTCAGCGCTCATCGAAACAACCACACGATGGCGCTGACGACTTGCAAAAGAAGGCCAAGCACCTGGCGCTGCTCGAAACCACCCCAAGGGCAGAGGCAAGTTGCAAACGTCCCTGCACTCCAATCAACAGCACATCAGGACAAAAAGATTTCCCTCATCTTCCCCTTCCAAGAGCAGACTCTTCTTTACACCACACTCCAAGAGCCAGACAAACCCCTTTGGCCCAAACAAATCTTTTCCCTCTCGCAGATTCTGCCTACCATCTTGAAACCATCTGGCAAAAACAGAGCTCAAAACAGTGCCGGCTGACGAAGATCTTACTGCCTGCAACTTCAACTGCACCCCTCAAACTAGCAGCACACACGCTGTTCTCAGCACTTTCCTTCTCAGCTCTAGGTACCATCCTAAGCCTTCCCTCTCCTAGAGTCAGAATCCAAAGACAACGGCACCACGGACTGCTCACACACTAAAGGCATCAGGACAAAAGGCTCACAAGCTTGGCCTTTGCATTCCCACGGACAGCTCAACAGCTCTAACCCAGAGAGAGCTCTGCCTCTTGGGAAAAGCCCTTAAAATCCCTAAGAGCACCTGATGTGCACATCCAAACCTGCTTTCCTTGCCAAAGAGAGCAACTACAAGCCCATCTCCAAAGAAACGGCATCCCCTCCTCCAAAATACAACACATCCAGCCACTGATCCACCTCCAGGATTGAATAGATCCAACAATTGCCCCTACACGCCCAGGGGCCAGAAGAGAAATGTCTTGCTGGACTATTCCTCCCCATGCTACCTTAACATCTGCTCCAGCAACACTGGCACTCCGAGTCTCTTGGCCTTGCCTTGCCTTCAGTACCTTGTCGAGTTCTTCTTAAGCTACCCTTGCTCTGCTTCCTTTGCCTACGTCTGCCTTGCCTCGCACTACCTACAACTTGCTGGCTTTGCTTTGCCCTGCTTACCACTCTTGGCCTTGCCTTCCATGCAGGCAAGGCACTGCAAAGCAAGTGCAGGCAATTGTGGGCAAGTCAAGGGAGAGCTAAGCAAGGCCAGAGCAGTGAGGGGAAGGCAAATGGAGTGGTAGGCAAGAGAAGGCCCAGAAGTTAGAGGCAAGGCTGGCCGTAGGAAGGAAAGTCCACTGATGGGTAGGCCAGGCAGAAACAAGAAGGGCTCGGCAAGCCAAGGCCCTGGAGGAAAGCAGTAGGCAGGTCAAGGGCGGGGCATGGACGTGCAAAGGAATGCAAGGCTCCAGAGAGCTAGCAGGGCAAGGCAAGGAAACTGTTGTGTTGCCAAGGCAAGGCAAGGATAGGCAAGGCAGGTGAGAAGTACATTCGAGGACTGCTGGTACACAAAAGTGGCCAGGACCAAGTGCTCTGTGTGGCCTTGCTTGGCGAGGCGAGGCAGGGCAATGAGGGTCCTAGAAGGAAAAGGAAAGGTGAGGCCAGACGTAGACGAATGTGAAAGGAAGTCAGGTGGGGGATGGGTGAGCAAGTCAATGCAAGGCAGGGGAGAAAAGGCAGGTTGAGGGAAGGCTACAGAGGGGGCAGCAAGGAAACGCAAGGCATGGGGAAGCATGTGAGGAGTGGGTGCTGCCAGCCGGCCGGGATGGCAGGGGCGGGGCCACTGCAAGTAGCATGGTGGGGATGTGGAGGGGGGTGTTAGTGTGCGGGAGGTGTGTGTGTGTGTGCGCAGCGGAGTGCAGGGTAAGTGCAGGTGTGCGTGTGCGCATAGGGGGGTTTTGTGCCAGGTGCTGTGCCAGGGGGAGCCGTCCCACCTCCAAGAAGGTGTGGGAGTGAAAGGAGTAACATGGATGTGTCTTTACAAAGAGACCGTGTGAATCCGTCCTTAGACAAGGCTAGGAATTTACTGGTAGGGGAGTAACAGAAGAAAGTGTTAGTTCTAGAAACTGTTACTAATCGACAGAGACTGTTGCTCAGCCAAGGCCGTGTTAAATTCCTGAACCTAGAGCAAGGCAACAAAGACTTAATAGCATTAGGAATAGTTTCGTTTTCTTCCTTTTCCATACCAAGAGGGGGGTGCCTATTAGAGGGGAGCATAGAGTAGGCGGTTCCGGAAGTCTGTAATTCCCGAGTACCTCAGAGGGTGCTGTTGCCAGGAACTTAGCATAAACAGGGGGCTGCGTCCCGCAATCAGTTGAGAGACTCCATGGCAAAAGCCCCATGGCCTCTCCCTGTAGTTGAAGAATGTTCCAGCACTCCTCTGTCTCCTTTTTGGTGGATGAAGAAATTCAGAAAGCAACACTTCTGCCAGAACTCTCCAAGATGCCCCTTTTGCTCCCAGCGACTCCATCACTGCCCGGGAAGCTGTCTTTTCTAACAGAGGAGTTCGAGATACGGTTAAAAGTCGTGTGGCAGAGAAAAAAGACAATACTTGGTTTACAAGGGATGGCAAACAAGAGATACCAGAAGCTTTGGCCCTACCAATATTAAAAGAACTCCGTGAAGAGAGTCCTTGCACTTCCTGAGGATTGGCAGAAGCCTTCCTCATGCTGTATGTTGCTGGGGGTCTTTTTAGACTGGCAAAACGAGCTGTTGAAGGTTGCTTGATCTGTGCTAAAGCAAACAGCCAAGTTACAAAGTAACTTGCCAGGGGAGAGAGGCCTTGGGCTGCATGTCCCTTCCAAAGATGCCGGGTGGATTTTCCTGAGATGCCCCAAGTGGGAAGGCTTCATATCTTCTGCTAATGGTATGTCAGCTAGCAAGGTGGCCAGAGGCATTTCCAACTGCTTCAGCAACGACAGGATCAGTTATTAAGGCATCTTTGGAACAAATCATTCCAAGATACAGCATTGTAGAAGCAATAGACTCAGATAGGGGAACTCATTTTACAGGAAAGATCCTTCAAGGGGTTTTGGCTTCTTTAGGAACACAATGGAACCTCCATAGGCCCTGGCACCCCCAGAGCTCGGCTCGGGTAGAAAACCATGAATAGAGAAAGAAACACCTTTGGAAGCTGCTAATAGAAACCAAGATGCCATGGCTAGGGCTTTGGACATTGGCTTTGGCGAGAATGAGAGCCCGACCCAGAAGAGAGATTCCGTTATCCCCCTTTCCGTCGTTGTTATGAATTACCCGGCTAAGTCTCAACCTAGTGGGGGAGTAGAGGTAAGTGATGTATATTTAAAACCATCTGTGGCCAGGATACTGCTTCTTGTGAAACCCCTTCAACAGGAAGCTCAGCTGGCACAAGCCCCACCTTTGGACTTTGCTGCTTGTAACCTCCAACCAGGAGATTGAGTCCTAGTTAAGGAGTAGAAAGAAGCGCCAGTGGTTCTGAAATGGCGTGGCCCATTCCAAGTGTCACTGACGACAGAAACAGCCATCAAGACAGCTGAACACAGGTGGACCCGTCACTCTCGGGTCAAGGTCTCTGAAGCCTCAGAGATTTGCACATCTCAGCTGGAGGAGAAGGCCGGGAGGCCGTGACTGACACTCTGCAGGAGTGGGCCGGAGCAGTAGCCAGTGCTTCGACATCAGAGGAAGCCCTGCGTGCCTACCCACAGACCATCTGCTGAAATAGTCTCTATGGGCATCCCTCCTCTAGAATCTCCACTCACTGGGGCGCTAATACTTGCTGCCATTGTTTCACGTTAAGTAGTTTCTGTGTCTTCAATTGCCACAGGTGCTGCAGAAGACAACGGGAAAATTAGACTAGCTAATTAGATCACACTATTAAAACATTTTCCTTACTAGTTCTACTTTTATATGGTCAGCTAAGTTTAGGCCAGGAGTGGGAGAATCAATTGGCAGCCTTAGGAGAAGAAGTAGCAAAAGTTTTTAACCTTAGCAATTGCTGGCTCTGTGGAGGGCCAGGAGGATCTGAAGAGTGGCCATGGTTGGCTAGCCCAGCTGAACCTAAATGGTGGGTCAATGGGAGGGCCACAATGGCATGGGATTTGGGGCCAAAGAAGGAAGTCCATGGCCACTTCATTCTTCTCCAACAGGCACTTATTGCCTAAACAGGACAGGGCGGGTCTATGTAGGAAAAGGCGTTTGTCAATTGACTTTCCCTCTGGCTTTGAGCAATTGGGTTTGGCCCTCCAATTGCCCTCCTTACAATTGTTCCAAATATCAAGACAAATGCAATCAAATACCTGTTCAGCTCACTAATGGTAGCTGCGTAAGGTGTTCTTACGAAAAATATTTGGAAGCCTGTAAAGCAATGGGGAGGGACAAGGGGTTTTTTTGACCATCTATTTTTAAGCTGTCCCCACAAAAATTCCACAAGTAGAAGACATGTTGTTCGTGATTATCAGTGGGAATGGCAACACCGGATTGGAACTCAAAGCCTTTAGTGAGTTCTGCTCCAAATCCAACCAAACAGCTTGCAGATGTAAATGTAGATGGGAACCCTGTGTGGGGGCTTGGAAATGCAAATGCTGTGACCCTTATGGTGGGGCAGCTATTGTTGGAGGACCGTTAGGCCCGGGAAACCCGCGGTATTTTGACCCACCAATTGATGACCAAGGGTAGGAAGGCCCCTTTGCTAATGGAACACGGGCTTTGAAAGGACATTATTGGATTTGTGGCCAACGTGCTTAGCTCAGGTTACCTCCAAACTGGTCAGGGATATGGTATATCCCTGGGGTATATTAGATCATTGTTCTTTTTGCTACTACAAATTCAGGGAAATCGCTTAGGAATCTGTGAGGATTTAATCAGAGAAAAGCAGTCAGCTGATGCAGCCTTGGCTGCAGGGAGCACCCCAAAACGGGGAAAAGATGAATGGCCACCAGAACAAGTTACGCAACACGATGGACCAGCCCCTTGGAAACCTAAGGAATTAATCCCAGATGCCTGGGAACCCATTTATCATTTCAATGACATAATTAGGTTACAAGCCATCTCAGAAATAATTACCAACCAGCCAGCCACAGCTCTTGACCGTCTTGCTGAGCAACCCACTTCAATGAGGAAAGCGGTATTTTCAACATTGGATGGTATTAGATTATCTGTTAGCAGAAGAAGGAGGAGTTTGTGGGAAATTCAATGACTCGAGCTGCTGTTTGCAAGCAGAGGACAGTGGAAATGTGGCCAAACAAATAACAAAGGAAATAACCTCAGCTCTGGACCTGTCCAAGTGTTGAAAGGATGGTAATGGGACATGTTTTCATGGTTAACTGGCCAGCTATGGGCTAAATGAATACCATTTCTCCTCTTATATGCTATAGCAACTCTAATCTTTTGAGCATGCGTGACACCATGCTGGGTGCAGCTCTTTCAGCAGGTGGTCAAGGGGATGCCGCTAGCAGCCATGCCTACCTGATCCAGAAAGGACTACAAAAGGACAGAAAAGGATGTCACTGCAAATAATAGCAAAAGCCAAGAAGACTCAAGAAGAAAAAATTAAATCAATGGTAATTAAGGTTTGTAAAGACAAATACAGATCAAATAAAAAGAGGAGGGATTAAAAGGAAGGAGGTGGATGAGTCTTTACAAACAGACCGTGTGAATTGGCCTGTAGACAAGGCTAGGAACTTATGGGGAGTGAAGTAACAGAAGAAACTATTAGCTCTCTAGAACTGTTACGAATCATCAGAGACTGTTGATTAATCCAGGGCGTGTTAAATTCCTGAACCTAGAGCAAGGCAACAAAGACTTAATAGAATTAGGAATGGTTTCTTTTTCTTCCTTTTCGATGCCAAAAGGGGGGGTGCATATTAGAGGAGGGCATCGAGTAGGCAGTTCCGGCAGGCTGTATCTGCCGAATACCTCAGCCAGTGGGGAAAAGGAAGAGGGCCTTGTGGCCAGGAACTTGGCATTAAAAAGGGGCTGCATCCCGCAACCGTTTGACAGACCCCAGGGGAAAAGCCCCATGGACTCTCCCTGTAGTCGAAGAATGTTGCAGGACTCCTCTGTCTCCTTTTCGGACATAAACCTCAGGCATCGTGGATTAATTTTCCCTAACGGCAGCGACCTGCTGCGTGCTCTCCGTGCTCCTCCCCAGCCCCCCGGGAGGTGTAAAATAGTTCCCGGCGGCTCCCACCGCGCGTTACAGACGGCTGCATGGCCCCGGGGCTGCTCGCAGTGCTCCCCTGCTCCGCAAGGGCTGCCCGCGGGCTGCGGAGCCACCTCGCCACCGGCGCGGCCAGGGCCGGGGCCCTTCTCGACAGCAGCCGAGGGGCTGCGGAGCGGGCGATTTTATTCTATAGGAATAAAATCCCATATAAACACATGAATAGATTGAAGAGATTGACTGATAATATGGGTTTATTTACAAGCCTGATTGGCGCATTTAAGGCCTGATTGCCATACTACTCACAAACTACTATTAAATGTAACTCACTTTCAAATTTCTAAGAGTAAAATACGTATTTGCACTGTATTCAAAACTGCATGGCAAATTATTTCAGATATTATGGACAAAATGATGCGATAATCATCACATAATAAGAATTTGAAAAGTCAAGTAGGCAAGAGAAAACTGCTGGGATTTTGTCTGCCCGCATTCTGGACCACGGCTGTGTGAAAATGGTCTGTGAGCCAGGTGCAAAGGTGCACAGCAGGAACAGCACTGTCACCTAATAAACACCCCAGGTTTCTTTATTAATGACTCCCAGGAGTAGAAGAATGTGTCAAGTTTCCTACAGAGATCCATTTGGAGAGGAGAAATATTTGGAGAGGAGCAAAATCACAGGAGTTCCCACTGTAGGCTATATCCCCGTTTCCTTGTATCCTTTCACTGCAGAAACCCATCTGATCCTGACTAGTTGAATTCCAAGGACACACCAAACCACTTGCACGCACATCTGCTCACTGAGCCTGAGAAATGTGTTCTAGAGAAAAGGAAATGAGAAGGACCAGTGTAGATACAAAAATGCTGCTAGCGAGGATTTTCTTGCTATTTTCTAAGTCCGTGAGAGACTTTTCTCTCTCACAGAAGAGGGAGCAGAGTATGGAAACGACCAAGCCACCTGCAACCTTGAAAAGTCTTGTTTATGGTATAGTAGAAAAATATTTTGACAATGGATCTTTTAGGATTTTAGCCAATCACCCCAAGGGGTGGCTGATCCTTTGTCCAAATAGATTATGAAGAAGAAAGTCTGTAAAAGAGTTTGTAAAATAATTAAATGAATAAATCTTGCTGCACAATTCCTGCCTGCTGGATCTTCTCTCCTCCTCCTCCCTATGGCTGCGGGACATGGTGATATAGCCTAGGGCCCAGGCCTGCGGTAATAGACCAGGATTACAAGTGAACTGCAACACGAGCAGCTAACACATTCCTCCTGTGATAAATGAGTGAACGATAAATCTTGTCTTTCCCATATATGATTTTAACATTTAGAAGTGATCATGTACTATGTAGAAACAGGTAAAATATAGTTAAGTAAAAACAAGACTAGAGTAAATTGTAACTTCGAAAGAGTGGTAACATGTTGGGAAACGTGGTAATAAACACGTGATAATAAATGTCCTTTAAGTTGAGAAATGACAGAGGTAGAAACCAAGACATCTTAAAGAAACAAAGAAGATGAACCGCATGCATCCCAGGAAGTCTGTTATCTCATCAAAACTCACACCTTCCAAAGAATCTGTCGACTACAAATTAGGTTGGAGACTGAGGAGGCACCGGAGCGGGGTGCCTGCCTTCAATTCTGGAGCTATCCAGAGGACCGAGGCGGCAGCGTGCTGGCGTGCGCTGGCACAAGGGGGCAGAGACAGGAGGGGGGGAAAAGTTGAGTGAAGTGTAAATTACTTTCTGGGCTTAAGGACTATGTTTAAAGAAGTACTTAAGTTCACAGTAACATGAATGGAGCCACGCCTCTAGCAATATTGCTAAGTGCTCCCGCGCTGTGATATGCCTTTGTTCTACTAACAAATGTTCAATATTATGCTGCTGAAAATTCCGCTTGTGAATTCATCTTTCTCACATCTTCCCTTAAAATCAGTTCTAAGAATTTAGTGTGAAATACATTTAGGCTTGGTCCACAGGAATTTTAGTTCAAATAAACACATCTCAATGTTTTCCATCTTTCCCATTAAAGGATATTGGTTTTGGCTCATTCTTTTGGCATTTTGCCAGCCATATGCTCAATGCTATTTCCTTAGGAATGAAAGCTGCAGCATGATATTACAAAGTGTTTGGTGAAACCTTTACCATGACTCTCAAGTCGCAACATGCCAGATCATCATTGTTTTTCAAAGCTGCTTGAAGATATAAGGAAAGCATCAAAGGTTTATGCATGAATCAGCATCCCCTTGTCACAACGTCATGCTGTAGTGATCCCTGCAGAGCTCTAAGACTGGATTTAAAAGAGAAAAGCTCAACACTGGCTCTTGAGTCAGCAGGTTGAAACATCCAAGATTGTACATCTATTACTTCTGTGCTAAAACTACTGTATGAAAACGTGTTACCATGATGGCAGTTTTATAGTACTCCATAGGAGACAGCTCTTTAAATGACTCTGATATCCTTTCAGTGCTAAAATTGAGAAGGGGGTTGATCCATAGTTTACTCATGTAAACACGAGTGAACTACTAAGAGACAGCAAATGTTAATCACAAAACCTAAGCAGCAGGACTTGCCTTAATCTTGTCAAGATAAGAGGATCTTTTGAAAACCAGCACAGAGATCGCTGAATCATCCAGTGAAGAACTGTGCATGCTCCAGAAAGAAAGGTAAAAAGTGCATTGTGACGGAGACTACTGATCTTTATCAGAAAGACCCCCGAGGAAGAAGGGCAGCCTTCCTCAGTGCGACCACCTGGCTACACAGCGCATGCGTGGCAAGTCTGCTAATGATATCAATGACTTCCGAGAAGTAATTTCTAGAACTACTCCTATCCCAAGGAATGTGATGAATATTCAAGAATTTTACACATAATGCTGGACTGTATGGAGTGCTCTGCGTGGGTGTGTTAGGAGGAGCGATCCCCCACGCACCCAGCGCCAAATAAAGCAAATACCCGCTTCTCTGACTCTGTCTCTGAAGCATCTCTAGGCCTGGTTTTGGGCAATTCAAAATAGGTGAATACACATTACAACTACCCCTGAAGTTGCTCTGTAGGCAGATTTAAGAGGAAAGGATTTCATCTTCATCACTCTCCTTCTTTCTTGTTTTGACGGAATTAAGAACTTGTAAAAAAATCTGATATCACTGATGCTCACCACTCCTCCAATTAGACTACGCTCACTTACACTGTGCTGAGGACAACAAAGTCCAGAGCTTTGGATAGCTCCCGCTTCTGCCCTAGGAATTGCTTCCAGTGCTGTACCTTTGCTCCAGCTGCGAAACCAAACCAGCAGAACCAAGGAAGTTCTCTCTGAATGAACCAAGATTTCTCTAGAAGGCGACAACGGCAGTCATGGCAGTGAACACTGCTCTTCACTGGGCCATTCCTCTGAAAAAAAACATGCACCACCTCTCAACCTAAACCGTTAAGCCTCCTGGTGATGCTGACTGACAAAGTGTCCAAATGCAGTTAGATTCCAACAGCTACTTCCAATGACCTGGCAACAGAGCTTTGCAGACTTGCAACAGTCCAATAAACTAAAGGGGCTATGTTTCATGGCTGTTTTATCAAACATCATTGATTTATGTCCCTATGCTGGGTTAAGTGAAGGTGGCCCGTCCACCTTGATCAAAGTCAGCAGAATTTTGGCCCAATTTGCTGTTATGTAACACATCATGGAACGATCTCTTGGTGTTGATGCAAAATTCCCACTGAAGTGCCAGTCGCTGCATGACTTAAGGCTACCTACTCGCAGAGTGTCCACTCCACTGCCACACCCATTTTCTGGCCACCTTTAAATGACTGAGCACTCTTACTTTTTCAAACATTCCTCAGGGGTATGTGACCACCATCTTCTCCTTTCTGAAGTTCAGGAGCCTAATTTAAAAGTAGTACTAGCAATACCAGTTTATCCAAAATCCATTTGCGCCATCAACAAACTCCGAGCAAGCGCTGAGAATTAGTTTCAAGACTTTTACATATTTTTACAGTGGGCTTTTTGTTTGCTTCTTTGTTTTTAAAGTAGATGGAGTAGTCCGCTGTTTCCCTGAGGCTACCGGGGGTGCAAGCAGGCAGGCAGAGCCCTGGCGTGGGCGGCACAGGGGACCCCGGGCGCTGACGGCTGCCACCGGCGTGCGCCAGGTCGGGACCGGCAGGCAAGGCTGCACCCCGCGTCTGCCACAACACCTGCAGCTTCTGCAGCCTGAAACACAGCTGGCTCAGGGGTTTAAATCAAGAGCCAAAATATCTTGCTGGTCAATTTGGGGCAGAGAAAGGTCATCACTTCTAGCATGGCATAAGCCTGCCACTACATTTCTGTGAAGGACAATCACCTTGCTGGAGTGAAACTCCTGGGTAAAATACTGAAGCGCTTTCAGATTCATATTAGCCGACATTTCGGTGACCTTCTTTTATACCTGCGTTGCTTCATACTGCTGGTTTTGGGCACAAGTTCTTTGTACACTATCCTGGAAATTAAAAAAATCAGAAACAACACCCACCCCTCCCCCACCACCACCCCTTCCCCAGCCACAACCCTAACAAAACCAACCTCCAGAATGTTCAGGATTTCAAATGAGAACAAGCATAGATGGGACAAAAAAAGAAGGATCCTCCTTAGACATTTGTGCATGCAGTGCCCTGCAAGCAACTACGTTCTACTTCTCGTACACCAAATACCTGTCTTCGGAACTCCTTGTTCTCCATTCAAACCCTTCTGGGAGGGTAATCGAGGAGATACTCTACATATTTTTAGCACATGTTGCACTAGGCAATTAAATCCAGTGCACAGCATTACTTGACTAACTGAGGCGGTGACAAGGTCAATTAAGACCTGTTCATATCTTAATTTGGAGCTCTTCCAACTGCTTGAAAAGTGAAGCCTTGGACACTGAAGGTTCAGACTAAGGAGAATCCAAAACGTGGACAGCATCTCCCTTCTGCTGGAAGCCTTGAAGTTCACCACTGCACTCTGCAGCCTACACAGATCATCTGAGTACTGTAAAAGTTCTCCAGGGAAGAACAAGAACAAGGCTAATGCTTGCACACAAACGCTGACCAAAAGCACTTGATGCTCTTGGACAAAAAGATGTAACCTTCACTTTTGGAAAGACAAGGTGACTATGGTTGTCTCTACAGTACTCGTAGGAAAAAATCCCTCAAGTTTTGTAAAACCTCTTTTCAGGGCTTTGTTAACTTCATTTTTGTTAAGAATTGGGGAACGCAGAGAGACCTGTCACTTTTTTGCAAAATGCCATAGAAACTGCTACACTCACCTCAACAACAGTCCAAATAACCTTCTCTGCAAATACTGACCATATGCAGTTCTGGTTGATGCAAACCCCCATGACCTAAAGAACAACTCGGCAAGCTGTTTGCAAAGATGAACAACTTAGCACGATTGCGGCTGATGACATGCCCTGACCTTTTTTGCCTTCAGCTGTGGGTGCCGTACCCTCCTACCCTCACACATGCCACTCAAAGCTCCTTGCGTGGAGCTCTTGCACCACCTATGACAGCAACTGTGCCAAGACACCGCCACCCTTCTTCAGCACCATCGCACCTACTACAAGGTAGCTGAATCAGAGGGAAAAGGACGTCGCCAATGGAGGCAAGTTGCTCCCCCTGACAGCTAAGCCCCAACTTTGGTGTCCCTTGTGTCCTCCCCAGGACGGGCGGGAAAACGCCTCGGCGGAGCGCAGCGCTGGGCGGGAGCGGCCGGCAGAGCACCGAGCGCGCTCCCCACTCCCTCCCGCCCGCGCCGCTGCGGGGACCTCGGGTTCACCGGAATCGGCCACGTGCTGCACGGAGGGCAGCGCGGCAAAGGCGGTCGCCCCTCGTTACCCTAGGAAGGCCGGCCTCGGATCCCCGCTCTCTCCACCGGCACGGGCAGTGCCAGCAGCCTCTCGCTGCGGCCGCCGCTGGCCGAAGGCCTCGCCGCGCACCGCCCGGCCGGCCCCGCCGCTCCGCGGGGTCACACGGCACCTGCCGAGGGCGGCCGCCGAGCGACAGGAAGCAGAAGCGCTCACCGCCGCGCCACGCGCCGCCCCGCCCGGGCGCTCCTCTCCTCGCGCTACCACCATGGCGCCGGCCCGCCCCGCCCCGCCTTCCCCGTGGCCTGCGGCGCAACGCGGGTGCTCCGAGCCACGCAGCACGCGTGCGGCCGGGCCCTGCCGAACCGCAGGCGGAGCCGGGGCACGGCCCGGGCCGGAGAGCTTCCGGCGAGGCTGGGCGGGCGGCGAGCGCGGCCGAGCGTGAACGCGCCAGGCGGGGTCGGCCGGCGGCGCGATGGAGCACTGGATGGAGGCGGCAGCACCGCGCGGCATAAAATGGCTGACCGCCCGCTCCGCAGCCCCTCGGCTGCTGTCGAGAAGGGCCCCGGCCCTGGCCGCGCCGGTGGCGAGGTGGCTCCGCAGCCCGCGGGCAGCCCTTGCGGAGCAGGGGAGCACTGCGAGCAGCCCCGGGGCCATGCAGCCGTCTGTAACGCGCGGTGGGAGCCGCCGGGAACTATTTTACACCTGCCGGGGGGCTGGGGAGGAGCACGGAGAGCACGCAGCAGGTCGCTGCCGTTAGGGAAAATTAATCCACGATGCCTGAGGTTTATGTCCGAAAAGGAGACAGAGGAGTCCTGCAACATTCTTCGACTACAGGGAGAGTCCATGGGGCTTTTCCCCTGGGGTCTGTCAAACGGTTGCGCGATGCAGCCCCTTTTTAATGCCAAGTTCCTGGCCACAAGGCCCTCTTCCTTTTCCCCACTGGCTGAGGTATTCGGGAGATACAGACTTCCGGAACTGCCTACTCGATGCCCTCCTCTAATATGCACCCCCCCTTTTGGCATCGAAAAGGAAGAAAAAGAAACCATTCCTAATTCTATTAAGTCTTTGTTGCCTTGCTCTAGGTTCAGGAATTTATCATGCCCTGGATTAATCAACAGTCTCTGATGATTCGTAACAGTTCTAGAGAACTAATAGTTTCTTCTGTTACTTCACTCCCCATAAGTTCCTAGCCTTGTCTACAGGCCAATTCACACGGTCTGTTTGTAAAGACTCATCCACCTCCTTCCTTTTAATCCCTCCTCTTTTTATTTGATCTGTATTTGTCTTTACAAACCTTAATTACCATTGATTTAATTTTTTCTTCTTGAGTCTTCTTGGCTTTTGCTATTATTTGCAGTGACATCCTTTTCTGTCCTTTTGTAGTCCTTTCTGGATCAGGTAGGCATGGCTGCTAGCGGCATCCCCTTGACCACCTGCTGAAAGAGCTGCACCCAGCATGGTGTCACGCATGCTCAAAAGATTAGAGTTGCTATAGCATATAAGAGGAGAAATGGTATTCATTTAGTGTTGGGGTCTCCCCCCCTGCCATGGAGCCCTGGGAGATGGGCCCTGGGCGAGAGACACGGGGTTTCCCTGCCCCTGGTCAGCTTCATTCCCCATTGGTTGGTTTGTGTTCCCCGGTGTGGCCAAGGACCCTCGGGTCCCGTGACTGGGGGAGTTCCTGAGCAGAGCCCCGGCCATGCGGCTGGAGAAATAAAGACCTCTGAAACATCTACCACCAATCTGTCCATATATACTTCTTTTCCACGGGATTCCTGGTTTGATATAGGCGTGTTACAGTAATCCTTGCTGTAACAATTTAGCCCATAGCTGGCCAGTTAGCCAGGAAAACATGTCCCATTACCATCCTTTCAACACTTGGACAGGTCCATGAGCTGAGGTTATTTCCTTTGTTATTTGTTTGACCACATTTCCGCTGTCCTCTGCTTGCAAACAGCAGCTCGAGTCATTGAATTTCCCACAAACTCCTCCTTCTTCTGCTAACAGATAATCTAATACCATCCAATGTTGAAAATTCCACTTTCCTCATTGAAGTGGGTTGCTCAGCAAGACGGTCAAGAGCTGTGGCTGGCTGGTTGGTAATTATTTCTGAGACAGCTTGTAACCTAATTATCTCATTGAAATGATAAATGGGTTCCCAGGCATCTGGGATTAATTCCTTAGGTTTCCAAGGGGCTGGTCCATCGTGTTGCGTAACTTGTTCTGGTGGCCATTCATCTTTTCCCCGTTTTGGGGTGCTCCCTGCAGCCAAGGCTGCCTCAGCTGACTGCTTTTCTCTGATTAAATCCTCACAGATTTTGATTCCTGAGCGATTTCCCTGAATTTGTAGTAGCAAAAAGAACAATGGTCTAAGATATACACTATATCCCTGACCAGTTTGGAGGTAACCTGAGCTAAGCATGTTGGCCACAAATCCAATAATGTCCTTTCAAAGCCCGTGTTCCATTAGCAAAGGGGCCTTCCTACCCTTGGTCATCAATTGGCGGGTCAAAATACAGCAGGATTCCCGGGCCTAACGGTCCTCCAACAATAGCTGCCCCACCATAAGGGTCACAGTATTTGCATTTCCAAGCTCCCACACAGAGTTCCCATCTACATTTACATCTGCAAGCTGGTTGGTTGGATTTGGAGCAGAACTCACTAAAAGGCTTTGAGTTCCAATCCGGTGTTGCCATTCCCACTGATAATCACGAACAACATGTCTTCTACTTGTGGAATTTTTGTGGGGACAGCTTAAAAATAGGTGGTCAAAAAAACCTCTTGTCCCTCCCCATTGCTTTACAGGCTTCCAAATGTTTTTGGTAAGTGTGGTAAGAACACCTTACGCAGCTACCATTAGTGAGCTGAACAGCTATTTGATTGCATTTGTCTTGATATTTGGAACAATTGTAAGGAGGGCAATTGTGGGTCCAAAGCCAATTGTTTAAAGCCAGAGGGAAAGTCAATTGACAAACGCCTTTTCCTACATAGACCCGCCCTGTCCTGTTTAGGCAATAAGTGCCTGTTGGAGAAGAATGAAGTGGCCATGTGTTGGGGAGGATGAAAGTTTGGTAAGAAAGTTTCACAGGTATGTCGGCTTGGCAGAAAGGTCTGTGAATGTAGAAGCTGGGGATGAGGTAGAAATGGAAGCAAGTTTTGATATAGAATAAAAGATGTTTTGCTGAAACAGTGATCGCTGAGTAACTGAGAAGGCAAAGGTTGGAGATGAGTTGGAAGGAGATTTTTAGGAGCAGGACAAAGGTATGTGATTACAAACAAAGACGTGTTTTTCACCAAGTAAGTAAGTCTCAAGAAGAGCATAAGTAAATAGAAAACGTGTCTTTACCAAAAAGAAAGATATGGCAGGCAAACAAGAAATGTTGATGTAGCAAGAAGAAGAAAGGTCTAAGAATTCTCCACTGTAAGCTTAAATTGTAACTTACTTACTCTTGTGATTGGATAATAATGACTAGAATATGGTGATGGTAGTAGCTATGATAGGCTATAGGCAAATGTAAAGGTATTGGGTATGGTGCTTATTGGTTGTTATGTGTTAAGATACTCTGCAAAGAAAAGTCTAGAATGCTTTGTAACTTGAACAGAAAGCGGCTTCAGGTATGCCTACAGCTGGAGCTGGCAGCTGTAGGGCTGGCTCTGGATACCCGCTCCCTGAAATGCTGTGACTTCGCCTATGCAAGAAACAGCTTTCAAGAGAGCCACCTGAAGTCCAGACATCCTTCGTGAAACCTTCTCCTATAGCCATGGACTTCCTTCTTTGGCCCTTTGGTCCTAGTATGGACCTCATGTCGGGTGTTGAGCCACCACTTAGGTTCAGCTGGGCTAGCCAACCATAGGCACTCTTCAGATCCTCCCGGCCCTCCACAGAGCCAGCAATTGCTAAGGTTCAAAACTTTTGCTACTTCTTCTCCTAAGGCTGCCAATTGATTCTCCCACTCCTGGCCTAAACTTAGCTGACCATATAAAAGTAGAACTAGTAAGGAAAATGTTTTAATAGTGTGATCTAATTAGCTAGTCTAATTTTCCCGTTGTCTTCTGCAGCACCTGTGGCAATTGAAGACACAGAAACCACTAAACATAAAATAATCCAGCAAGTATTAGCGCCCCAGTGAGTGGAGATTCTAGAGGAGGGATGCCCATAGAGACTATTTCAGCAGATGGTCTGTGGGTCGGCACTCAGGGCTTCCTCTGATGTCGAAGCACTGGCTACTGCTCCGGCCTACTCCTGCTGTCACGGCCTTCCGGCCTTCTCCTCCAGCTGAGATGTGCAAATCTCTGAGGCTTCAGAGACCTTGACCCGAGAGTGACGGGTCCACCTGTGTTCAGCTGTCTTGATGGCTGTTTCTGTCGCCAGTGACACTTGGAATGGGCCACGCCATTTCACCGCCACTGGCGCTTCTTTCTACTTCTTAACTAGGACTCAATCTCCTGGTTGGAGGTTACAAGCAGCAAAGTCCAAAGGTGGGGCTTGTGCCAGCTGAGCTTCCTGTTGAAGGGGTTTCACAAGAAGCAGTATCCTGGCCACAGATGGTTTTAAATATACATCACTTACCTCTACTCCCCCACTAGGTTGAGACTTAGCCGGGTAATTCGTAACAACGACGGAAAGGGGGATAACGGAATCTCTCTTCTGGGTCGGGCTCTCATTCTCGCCAAAGCCAATGTCCAAAGCCCTAGCCATGGCATCTTGGTTTCTATTAGCAGCTTCCAAAGGTGTTTCTTTCTCTATTCATGGTTTTCTACCCGAGCCGAGCTCTGGGGGTGCCAGGGCCTATGGAGGTTCCATTGTGTTCCTAAAGAAGCCAAAACCCCTTGAAGGATCTTTCCTGTAAAATGAGTTCCCCTATCTGAGTCTATTGCTTCTACAATGCTGTATCTTGGAATGATTTGTTCCAAAGATGCCTTAATAAGTGATCCTGTCGTTGCCGAAGCAGTTGGAAATGCCTCTGGCCACCTTGCTAGCTGACATACCATTAGCAGAAGATATGAAGCCTTCCCACTTGGGGCATCTCAGGAAAATCCACCCGGCATCTTTGGAAGGGACATGCAGCCCAAGGCCTCTCTCCCCTGGCAAGTTACTTTGTAACTTGGCTGTTTGCTTTAGCACAGATCAAGCAACCTTCAACAGCTCGTTTTGCCAGTCTAAAAAGACCCCCAGCAACATACAGCATGAGGAAGGCTTCTGCCAATCCTCAGGAAGTGCAAGGACTCTCTTCACGGAGTTCTTTTAATATTGGTAGGGCCAAAGCTTCTAGTATCTCTCGTTTGCCATCCCTTGTAAACCAAGTATTGTCTTTTTTCTCTGCCACACGACTTTTAACCGTATCTCGAACTCCTCTGGTAGAAAAGACAGCTTCCCGGGCAGTGATGGAGTCGCTGGGAGCAAAGGGGGCATCTTGGAGAGTTCTGGCAGAAGTGTTGCTTTCTGAATTTCTTCATCCACCAAAAAGGAGACAGAGGAGTCCTGGAACATTCTTCAACTACAGGGAGAGGCCATGGGGCTTTTGCCATGGAGTCTCTCAACTGATTGCGGGACGCAGCCCCCTGTTTATGCTAAGTTCCTGGCAACAGCACCCTCTGAGGTACTCGGGAATTACAGACTTCCGGAACCGCCTACTCTATGCTCCCCTCTAATAGGCACCCCCCTCTTGGTATGGAAAAGGAAGAAAACGAAACTATTCCTAATGCTATTAAGTCTTTGTTGCCTTGCTCTAGGTTCAGGAATTTAACACGGCCTTGGCTGAGCAACAGTCTCTGTCGATTAGTAACAGTTTCTAGAACTAACACTTTCTTCTGTTACTCCCCTACCAGTAAATTCCTAGCCTTGTCTAAGGACGGATTCACACGGTCTCTTTGTAAAGACACATCCATGTTACTCCTTTCACTCCCACACCTTCTTGGAGGTGGGACGGCTCCCCCTGGCACAGCACCTGGCACAAAACCCCCCTATGCGCACACGCACACCTGCACTTACCCTGCACTCCGCTGCGCACACACACACACACCTCCCGCACACTAACACCCCCCTCCACATCCCCACCATGCTACTTGCAGTGGCCCCGCCCCTGCCATCCCGGCCGGCTGGCAGCACCCACTCCTCACATGCTTCCCCATGCCTTGCGTTTCCTTGCTGCCCCCTCTGTAGCCTTCCCTCAACCTGCCTTTTCTCCCCTGCCTTGCATTGACTTGCTCACCCATCCCCCACCTGACTTCCTTTCACATTCGTCTACGTCTGGCCTCACCTTTCCTTTTCCTTCTAGGACCCTCATCGCCCTGCCTCGCCTCGCCAAGCAAGGCCGCACAGAGCACTTGGTCCTGGCCACTTTTGTGTACCAGCAGTCCTCGAATGTACTTCTCACCTGCCTTGCCTATCCTTGCCTTGCCTTGGCAACACAACAGTTTCCTTGCCTTGCCCTGCTAGCTCTCTGGAGCCTTGCATTCCTTTGCACGTCCATGCCCCGCCCTTGACCTGCCTACTGCTTTCCTCCAGGGCCTTGACTTGCCAAGCACTTCCTGTTTCTGCCTGGCCTTCCCATCAGTGGACTTTCCTTCCTACGGCCAGCCTTGCCTCTAACTTCTGGGCCTTCTCTTGCCTACCACTCCATTTGCCTTCCCCTCACTGCTCTGGCCTTGCTTACCTCTCCCTTGACTTGCCCACAATTGCCTGCACTTGCTTTGCAGTGCCTTGCCTGCATGGAAGGCAAGGCCAAGAGTGGTAAGCAGGGCAAAGCAAAGCCAGCAAGTTGTAGGTAGTGCGAGGCAAGGCAGACGTAGGCAAAGGAAGCAGAGCAAGGGTAGCTTAAGAAGAACTCGACAAGGTACTGAAGGCAAGGCAAGGCCAAGAGACTCGGAGTGCCAGTGTTGCTGGAGCAGATGTTAAGGTAGCATGGGGAGGAATAGTCCAGCAAGACATTTCTCTTCTGGCCCCTGGGCGTGTAGGGGCAATTGTTGGATCTATTCAATCCTGGAGGTGGATCAGTGGCTGGATGTGTTGTATTTTGGAGGAGGGGATGCCGTTTCTTTGGAGATGGGCTTGTAGTTGCTCTCTTTGGCAAGGAAAGCAGGTTTGGATGTGCACATCAGGTGCTCTTAGGGATTTTAAGGGCTTTTCCCGAGAGGCAGAGCTCTCTCTGGGTTAGAGCTGTTGAGCTGTCCGTGGGAATGCAAAGGCCAAGCTTGTGAGCCTTTTGTCCTGATGCCTTTAGTGTGTGAGCAGTCCGTGGTGCCGTTGTCTTTGGATGCTGACTCTAGGAGAGGGAAGGCTTAGGATGGTACCTAGAGCTGAGAAGGAAAGTGCTGAGAACAGCGTGTGTGCTGCTAGTTTGAGGGGTGCAGTTGAAGTTGGAGGCAGTAAGATCTTCGTCAGCCGGCACTGTTTTGAGCTCTGTTTTTGCCAGATGGTTTCAAGATGGTAGGCAGAATCTGCGAGAGGGAAAAGATTTGTTTGGGCCAAAGGGGTTTGTCTGGCTCTTGGAGTGTGGTGTAAAGAAGAGTCTGCTCTTGGAAGGGGAAGATGAGGGAAATCTTTTTGTCCTGATGTGCTGTTGATTGGAGTGCAGGGACGTTTGCAACTTGCCTCTGCCCTTGGGGTGGTTTCGAGCAGCGCCAGGTGCTTGGCCTTCTTTTGCAAGTCGTCAGCGCCATCGTGTGGTTGTTTCGATGAGCGCTGACAGTGCCGGGGAAAAAGCCAAGCGCTTCGCTGGCGCGGCCCCAGTCGTGTGCGAGCAGTTGGTGGAAGAGCTCCGCTGTGCATCCTGCCTCTTGGAGACACAAAAGAATGTGATCCTGCGCGTCGCGGGGAAGCAAGAGGAATCTTTTCATTGTTGGCTGTGCAGTTTCGAAGCGGCAAAAGTCAAGGCAGTTCCAGCACGGCCTCTTTCTTTCAGAACCTTTTCTGTGCCATCTTGAACATGCTCAACATGGAACTCGCACCCACTGGACTGCATCAAAGGTCCTGGAGAGACGCACTTTCCTTCAAGCTCTAGCTACCATCCTACCCTCCACCTCTCGCGGATCCCAAAGCCCTTCCAGACATCCAGCAGCTGCACGCAGAGAACAAGTGCTAGAACAAGGCGTTGGCCTTCCTAGTCCCTCTAAAGTCTGTAAACTAGGCGAAACATTGCAGTGACCAGCACTTTCCTTCGCAACTATCTATAGAGCGTCATCACATTCTCTCAGAGTGGCTAAGTCCACCCTTGCAGCGCAGCGTTTCCAGCCACAGTTGGGACTGAGAGATGGGCCAGGTGAGAAAGCATTTGTCGACTATCCCTCGTCTCTGGAAGACTTGATACTCGCAGCGCAATCACGTCCACACACCTTCAGTGTGGCCAAGTTCAAGCAGCTAGAGCTCACAGAGATGGGAGAGTCAGGAGAGAAGCCGTTCCAAAAGTACCGTGTAGTGACAGCAGCATTAAAACTGTGCACAGCAGTCTACAGCACTGTAGACCGTGGCTTCTCTGACAGACGTGCCATCCCATTGTTGGCTCTCGCAGCTCGGTTGCTAGCTGCTCTCCTGAAGAAAAGAACTAGAAGGAAAAGCCAATGCTGGGCTGCACCTTCCCCTTGCCTCACGTAAAAGCCACTTCAACTCCCCGCTGCACTCTCTACTTCCCCTCTCCTTGGCATCGACCACTGTGTTTTCTGCATCTCGGAGCCGAAAGGTAAGCGCCAGTGTTCCCAGGGATGGTTGGAAGAAGGATAAGTAGTAGCACAAGTAGCTGTCGTTGAACTTCCTCCTTCTCAATGCTAACGTGAATTCGGCAGGCAGGCGAGCGCCAGCCACGCTCCTTTCTCAGTTTGTACGCTGCGGACACGAGGCCGGTGCTCGGCGCCTTCGTTCGGCCTCTTTAGTACCCATATGGCGCTTTCGTTCTGCCGGAGTCGAAGCGTCGTCTACTTCTCGCCCAGAGAGCACGGTGCCGGCAGCGAAATGCTCCAGCCCACTGCTTGTGCCGACACACGCCTGGGCTATGCACTTTGCCTCTCAGCGACATACAGCAGCACATTCGGTCTAAATGAAAAGGGAAAGATTCTCGGCTACGTCTGGCACAAAGAACAGCTTTAGTTCAACGGGCTTACCCAGAGCATGCCCCCGACGCGTGGGAACTTGTATTTGCACCACATTCCAGTGGCAGTCCTCTTTCCTTTACAGGCAGCACAGCGCCGTCAGATCGCCGTGCTCTCTGCACGTGCCTTCTCACTTCCAAGTAGCACCGCGCACATTAGAGCCTTGCAGGGAGAGAAGACGCGGATAGTCGTCTCGCACAGAAGAACGTGGCAGGGCGAAAAGGTGTTCTTCTTTTGTCCTCGTCGCCCAGAGTGTGGTGCTGTGTTGAAAGTCTTGGCCAGCGAAAAGCTAATCCAGCCAGTGTTTCTCTCCTGATGCATTTCGCTGAGCGAGAGCTACGCGGACAGTTTGGACTCTGTGAAGCAGCAAGAAAATGCTTGTCCGTCGAGCTGAGGAAAATCCGTGCACAGCGCACTGTGGCCGCGTGCAGTGTTGGCGCTGAAGAGCGGCAAAGCTCAAAGGCATCGCTGGGCTTCAGTTCTGTCCAGACCGCAGAAGGCGAAGAACGAAGCAGCTGAGCACCGGCTGCATGTACTCAGTGGAGCGAATTTCAAATGTCCAGTCAAAAGCCTCTTCACTAGCACATTCAGCTGAGAATGCTCTGGCTGCTTCACAAAGGAAGGCGCTGTGTTGCACTCCTGGACACAACCTGGTCAGAAGCAGGTTCTTACACCTTCAATGCTGCAGAGTCCATGCAGCTGGAGCACAGCCAGAAGGACGCGTCCAGAAAGAAGGCGTTCTTCAAGTACCCCCCTCTTCCAAGTAGCCTTGAAACTGAGCACAACACACTGCGGCTCAGGAGGTTCCTTCTCAGATAGACGTGCCGTCACATTCTTCACTCTCGCAGCTCCGTTGCCCACTTGCAGCAGCTGCTCCCAAAGAAAAAGGCTCCAGAAGGAAAAGCCACTGCTGGACTGCCCTTTCCCCTTGCCTCACGTCAAGCACCAGAAACTGTCCGCTGCACTCTCTCCATTCTCCGCCGCATGGCGAAGCATAAACGTAATCGCAATTGTTTCCAGGGAAAGCTGTAAGAGAACTAGGTAGCAGCACAAGTAGCTGCAAGTTGGACTTTAAGTTTCGAGCTGCTAATGTGAATCCGAAAACAAGCGAGTGGCAGCCACGCTTCCTTTTGCAGCCTGTGCGATGCACACACCAGCTCGGTGCTCTGCCTTCATTCTTATGCTCTTCGTAGCAGGTGGCGCTTTCGTTTTGCTGGAGACGAAGCGTCGTCTACTTGTCGCCCAGAGAGCACGGTGCCGGCAGCGAAATGCTCCAGGCTGCTGCTTCTGCCGAAACACGCCTGGGCTATGCAATTTCTCTCTAGCGCTGAAGTAGCGCCACATTCTATTTGCTTTGCAGGCAGCATCTTTACGGAAAGCTTCTCGGCTACGTCTGGCACAGAGAACAGCTTTATTTAACCGGCTTACACGGAGCTTGCCCCCGACGCGTGGAACTTGTATTTGCAGCACATTCCAGTGGCAGTCCTCTTTCCTTTACAGGCAGCACAGCGCCGTCAGATCGCGGTGCTCTCTGCACGTGCCTTCTCACTTCCAAGTAGCACCGCGCACATTAGAGCCTTGCAGGGAGAGAAGACGCGGATAGTCGTCTCGCACAGAAGAACGTGGCAGGGCGAAAAGGTGTTCTTCTTTTGTCCTCCTCGTCGCCCAGAGTGTGGTGCTGTGTTGAAAGTCTTGGCCAGCGAAAAGCTAATCCAGCCAGTGTTTCTCTCCTGATGCATTTCGCTGAGCGAGAGCTACGCGGACAGTTTGGACTCTGTGAAGCAGCAAGAAAATGCTTGTCCGTCGAGCTGAGGAAAATCCGTGCACAGCGCACTGTGGCCGCGTGCAGTGTTGGCGCTGAAGAGCGGCAAAGCTCAAAGGCATCGCTGGGCTTCAGTTCTGTCCAGACCGCAGAAGGCGAAGAACGAAGCAGCTGAGCACCGGCTGCATGTACTCAGTGGAGCGAATTTCAAATGTCCAGTCAAAAGCCTCTTCACTAGCACATTCAGCTGAGAATGCTCTGGCTGCTTCACAAAGGAAGGCGCTGTGTTGCACTCCTGGACACAACCTGGTCAGAAGCAGGTTCTTACACCTTCAATGCTGCAGAGTCCATGCAGCTGGAGCACAGCCAGAAGGACGCGTCCAGAAAGAAGGCGTTCTTCAAGTACCCCCCTCTTCCAAGTAGCCTTGAAACTGAGCACAACACACTGCGGCTCAGGAGGTTCCTTCTCAGATAGACGTGCCGTCACATTCTTCACTCTCGCAGCTCCGTTGCCCACTTGCAGCAGCTGCTCCCAAAGAAAAAGGCTCCAGAAGGAAAAGCCACTGCTGGACTGCCCTTTCCCCTTGCCTCACGTCAAGCACCAGAAACTGTCCGCTGCACTCTCTCCATTCTCCGCCGCATGGCGAAGCATAAACGTAATCGCAATTGTTTCCAGGGAAAGCTGTAAGAGAACTAGGAAGCAGCACAAGTAGCTGCAATTTGGACTTTAAGTTTCGAGCTGCTAATGTGAATCCGAAAACAAGCGAGTGGCAGCCACGCTTCCTCTTGCAGCCTGTGCGATGCACACACCAGCTCGGTGCTCTGCCTTCATTCTTATGCTCTTCGTAGCAGGTGGCGCTTTCGTTTTGCTGGAGACGAAGCGTCGTCTACTTGTCGCCCAGAGAGCACGGTGCCGGCAGCCAAATGCTCCAGGCTGCTGCTTCTGCCGAAACACGCCTGGGCTCTGCAATTTCTCTCTAGCGCTGAAGTAGCGCCACATTCAGTTTGCTTTGTAGGCAGCATCTTTACGGAAAGCTTCTCGGCTACGTCTGGCACAAAGAACAGCTTTATTTTAACCGGCTTACACGGAGCTTGTCCCCGACGCGTGGGAACTTGTATTTGCAGCACATTCCAGTGGCAGTCCTCTTTCCTTTACAGGCAGCACAGCGCCGTCAGATCGCCGTGCTCTCTGCACGTGCCTTCTCACTTCCAAGTAGCACCGCGCACATTAGAGCCTTGCAGGGAGAGAAGACGCGGATAGTCGTGTCGCAGAGAAGAACGTGGCAGGGCGAAAAGGTGTTCTTCTTTTGTCCTCCTCGTCGCCCAGAGAGTGGTGCTGTGTTGAAAGTCTTGGCCAGCGAAAAGCTAATCCAGCCAGTGTTTCTCTCCTGATGCATTTCGCTGAGCGAGAGCTGAGGAAAATCCGTGCACAGCACACTGTGGATGCGTGCAGTACACACGCAGAAGAGCGGCACGGCTAAAAGTCATCGCTGGGCTTCAGTTCTGTCCAGACCGCAGAAGGCGAAGAACGAAGCAGCTGAGCACCGGCTGCATGTACTCAGTGGAGCGAATTTCAAATGTCCAGCCAAGAGCTTCTTCACAAGCAGATGCAGCTGAGAATGCTCTGGCTGCTTCACAAAGGAAGGTGCTGTGTTGCACTCCTGGACACTACCTGGTCAGAAGCAGGTTCTTACACCTTCAATGCTGCAGAGTCCATGCAGCTGGAGCACACTCAGAAGGACGCGTCCAGCTAGAAGGCGTTCTTCAAGTACTCCCGTCTTCCAAGTAGCCTTGAAACCGAGCACAACACACTGCGGCTCAGGAGGTTCCTTCTCAGATAGACGTGCCGTCACATTCTTCACTCTCGCAGCTCCGTTGCCCACTTGCAGCAGCTGCTGCCAAAGAAAAAGGCTCCAGAAGTAAAAGCCTTTTACTGCTGGACTGCCCTTTCCCCTTGCCTCACGTCAAGCACCAGAAACTGTCCCCTGCATTCTATTTCCATTCTCCGCCGCATCTACCACTGTAATCTCTGCATCTCGAAGCATAAACCCCGGCACAATTCTTTCCTGGGAAAGCTGGAAGAGAAATAGGTAGCAGCACAAGTAGCTGCAAGTTTCCGACTGCTAATGTGAATCCGAAAACAAGCGAGTGGCAGCCACGCTTCCTCTTGCAGCCTGTGCGATGCACACACCAACTCGGTGCTCTGCCTTCATTCTTATGCTCCTCGTAGCAGGTGGCGCTTTCGTTTTGCTGGAGACGAAGCGTCGTGTACTTGTCGCCCAGAGAGCACGGTGCCGGCAGCCAAATGCTGCAGGCTGCTGCTTCTGCCGAAACACGCCCGGGCTATGCAATTTCTCTCTAGCGCTAGGTAGCACAACCTTCTGTCTGCCTGGTGGTCCTTATCTTAAGGGAAAGATTCTCGGCTACGGCTCGCACAGAGAAGTGTTCCGGGACAATACATGTGTTTTATTACCCCTTCTCGCAATAAGACTGTGGTGCTGCGTTGGAACTGTTGGCCAGTGAAAGGCTAATCCAGCAAGTGCTTCTCTCCTGACACATTTCTCTGAGCGAGACCTTGTGCGGACAGTTGGGCTCTGCGAAGCAGAACGGCTGTAGTGTCACGTAGCGCTGAGGAAAATCCGTGCAAAGAGCACTGTGGATGCGTGCAGTACACACACTGAAGAGAGCCACAGCTGAATGCTTCAGTTCTGGCCAGCGCCGGTAAGGGAGAAGAACGCAGCCCCAGGCCACTGGGCTGGTGTGTGCGATGACTATGAGCTTCGCCGCTCTTCTGCGTGTATACTGCATGCATCCACAGTGTGCAGTGCACGGATTTTCCTCAGCTCTCGCTCAGCAAAATGCATCAGGAGGGAAGCACTTGCTGGATTAGCCTTTCACTGGCCAACAGTTCCAACGCAGCACATAGTCTCACTGCGAGAAGGGGTAATAATACCCACGCTTTCAGCACAGCACCACAATCTGGGCGACGAGGAGGACAAAAGAAGAACACCTTTTGGTCTTTGCACGATTTTCTCTGCCACACATCTATCCACGTCTTTGCTCCCTGCAAGGCTCTAATGTGCGCGGTGCTACTTGGAAGTGAGAAGGCAGGTGCAGAGAAGCACTGCGATCTGACGGCGCTGTGCAGCCTGTAAAGGAAAGAAGACTACCCCCGGAATGTGGTGCAAATACAAGTTCCCACGCGTCGGGGTAAGCGCCGGGTAAGCCCGTTGAACTAAAGCTGTTCTCTGTGCCAGACGTAGCTGAGAATCTTTCCCTTGATATTCAGGCTACAAAGCAAACAGAATGGTGTGCTACCAAGGGCAGCGAAGGAAAATGCACAGCCCAGGTGTGTTTCGGAAGAATCAGCAACCTGGAGCGTTTCTCTGCCGGCGTGCCCTCTGTGAGACAAGATGACGACGGAAAGAATTGGGCCGGGGTTTATTCTTCGAGATGCAGAGATTACAGTGGTAGATGCGACGGAGAATGGAAATAGAGAGTGCAGCGGACAGTTTCTGGTGCTTGACATGAGGCAAGGGGAAAGGGCAGTCCAGCAGTGGCTTTTACTTCTGGAGCCTTTTTCTTTGGCAGCAGCTGCTGCAAGTGGGCAACAGAGCTGCGAGCTCTGCGAGCCCACAGTATGCGAGCTGCATAATGTGACGGCACGTCTATCTGAGAAGGAACCTCCTGAGCCGCAGTGTGTTGTGCTCAGTTTCAAGGCTACTTGGAAGACGGGGGTACTTGAAGAACGCCTTCTAGCTGGACGCGTCCTTCTGGCTGTGCTCCAGCTGCATGGACTCTGCAGCATTGAAGGTGTAAGAAACTGCTTCTGACCAGGTTGTGTCCAGGAGTGCCACGGCTGCGCCTTCCTTTGTGAAGCAGCCAGAGCATTCTCAGCTGCATCTGCTTGTGAAGCAGTTCTTGGCTGGACATTTGAAATTCGCTCCACTGAGTACATGCAGCCGGTGCTCAGCTGCTTCGTTCTTCGCCTTCTGCGGTCTGGACAGAACTGAAGCCCAGCGATGACTTTTAGCCGTGCCGCTCTTCTGCGTGTGTACTGCACGCATCCACAGTGTGCTGTGCAAGGATTTTCCTCAGCTCTCGCTCAGCGAAATGCATCAGGAGAGAAACACTGGCTGGATTAGCTTTTCGCTGGCCAAGACTTTCAACACAGCACTACACTCTGGGCGACGAGGAGGACAAAAGAAGAACACCTTTTCGCCCTGCCACGTTCTTCTGTGCGAGACGACTATCCGCGTCTTCTCTCCCTGCAAGGCTCTAATGTGCGCGGTGCTACTTGGAAGTGAGAAGGCACGTGCAGAGAGCACCGCGATCGGACGGCGCTGTGCTGCCTGTAAAGGAAAGAGGACTGCCACTGGAATGTGGTGCAAATACAAGTTCCACGCGTCGGGGGCAAGCTCCGTGTAAGCCGGTTAAATAAAGCTGTTCTCTGTGCCAGACGTAGCCGAGAAGCTTTCCGTAAAGATGCTGCCTACAAAGCAAACTGAATGTGGCGCTACTTCAGCGCTAGAGAGAAATTGCAGAGCCCAGGCGTGTTTCGGCAGAAGCAGCAGCCTGGAGCATTTGGCTGCCGGCACCGTGCTCTCTGGGCGGCAAGTAGACGACGCTTCGTCTCCAGCAAAACGAAAGCGCCACCTGCTACGAAGAGCATAAGAATGAAGGCAGAGCACCGAGCTGGTGTGTGCATCGCACAGGCTGCAAGAGGAAGCGTGGCTGCCACTCGCTTGTTTTCGGATTCACATTAGCAGCTCGAAACTTAAAGTCCAAATTGCAGCTACTTGTGCTGCTTCCTAGTTCTCTTACAGCTTTCCCTGGAAACAATTGCGATTACGTTTATGCTTCGCCATGCGGCGGAGAATGGAGAGAGTGCAGCGGACAGTTTCTGGTGCTTGACGTGAGGCAAGGGGAAAGGGCAGTCCAGCAGTGGCTTTTCCTTCTGGAGCCTTTTTCTTTGGGAGCAGCTGCTGCAAGTGGGCAACGGAGCTGCGAGAGTGAAGAATGTGACGGCACGTCTATCTGAGAAGGAACCTCCTGAGCCGCAGTGTGTTGTGCTCAGTTTCAAGGCTACTTGGAAGAGGGGGGTACTTGAAGAACGCCTTCTTTCTGGACGCGTCCTTCTGGCTGTGCTCCAGCTGCATGGACTCTGCAGCATTGAAGGTGTAAGAACCTGCTTCTGACCAGGTTGTGTCCAGGAGTGCAACACAGCGCCTTCCTTTGTGAAGCAGCCAGAGCATTCTCAGCTGAATGTGCTAGTGAAGAGGCTTTTGACTGGACATTTGAAATTCGCTCCACTGAGTACATGCAGCCGGTGCTCAGCTGCTTCGTTCTTCGCCTTCTGCGGTCTGGACAGAACTGAAGCCCAGCGATGCCTTTGAGCTTTGCCGCTCTTCAGCGCCAACACTGCACGCGGCCACAGTGCGCTGTGCACGGATTTTCCTCAGCTCGACGGACAAGCATTTTCTTGCTGCTTCACAGAGTCCAAACTGTCCGCGTAGCTCTCGCTCAGCGAAATGCATCAGGAGAGAAACACTGGCTGGATTAGCTTTTCGCTGGCCAAGACTTTCAACACAGCACCACACTCTGGGCGACGAGGAGGACAAAAGAAGAACACCTTTTCGCCCTGCCACGTTCTTCTCTGCGACACGACTATCCGCGTCTTCTCTCCCTGCAAGGCTCTAATGTGCGCGGTGCTACTTGGAAGTGAGAAGGCACGTGCAGAGAGCACGGCGATCTGACGGCGCTGTGCTGCCTGTAAAGGAAAGAGGACTGCCACTGGAATGTGGTGCAAATACAAGTTCCCACGCGTCGGGGGCATGCTCTGGGTAAGCCCGTTGAACTAAAGCTGTTCTTTGCGCCAGACGTAGCCGAGAATCTTTCCCTTTTCATTTAGACCGAATGTGCTGCTGTATGTCGCTGAGAGGCAAAGTGCATAGCCCAGGCGTGTGTCGGCACAAGCAGTGGGCTGGAGCATTTCGCTGCCGGCACCGTGCTCTCTGGGCGAGAAGTAGACGACGCTTCGACTCCGGCAGAACGAAAGCGCCACATGGGTACTAAAGAGGCCGAACGAAGGCGCCGAGCACCGGGCTCGCGTCCGCAGCGTACAAACTGAGAAAGGAGCGTGGCTGGCGCTCGCCTGCCTGCCGAGTTCACGTTAGCATTGAGAAGGAGGAAGTTCAACGACAGCTACTTGTGCTACTACTTATCCCTCTTCCAACCATCCCTGGGAACACTGGCGCTTACCTTTCGGCTCCGAGATGCAGAAAACACAGTGGTCGATGCCAAGGAGAGGGGAAGTAGAGAGTGCAGCGGGGAGTTGAAATGGCTTTTACGTGAGGCAAGGGGAAGGTGCAGCCCAGCATTGGCTTTTCCTTCTAGTTCTTTTCTTCAGGAGAGCAGCTAGCAACCGAGCTGCGAGAGCCAACAATGGGATGGCACGTCTTGTCAGAGAAGCCACGGTCTACAGTGCTGTAGACTGCTGTGCACAGTTTTAATGCTGCTGTCACTACACGGTACTTTTGGAACGGCTTCTCTCCTGACTCTCCCATCTCTGTGAGCTCTAGCTGCTTGAACTTGGCCACACTGAAGGTGTGTGGACGTGATTGCGCTGCGAGTATCAAGTCTTCCAGAGACGAGAGATAGTCAACAAATGCTTTCTCACCTGGCCCATCTCTCAGTCCCAACTGTGGCTGGAAACGCTGCGCTGCAAGGGTGGACTTAGCCACTCTGAGAGAATGTGATGACGCTCTATAGATAGTTGCGAAGGAAAGTGCTGGTCATTGCAATGTTTCGCCTAGTTTACAGACTTTAGAGGGACTAGGAAGGCCAACGCCTTGTTCTAGCACTTGTTCTCTGCGTGCAGCTGCTGGATGTTTGGAAGGGCTTTGGGATCCGCGAGAGGTGGAGGGTAGGATGGTAGCTAGAGCTTGAAGGAAAGTGCGTCTCTCCAGGACCTTTGATGCAGTTCAGTGGGTGCGAGTTCCATGTTGAGCATGTTCAAGATGGCACAGAAAAGGTTCTGAAAGAAAGAGGCCGTGCTGGAACTGCCTTGACTTTTGCCGCTTCGAAACTGCACAGCCAACAATGAAAAGATTCCTCTTGCTTCCCCGCGACGCGCAGGATCACATTCTTTTGTGTCTCCAAGAGGCAGGATGCACAGCGGAGCTCTTCCACCAACTGCTCGCACACGACTGCGGCCTCGCCAGCGAAGCGCTTGGCTTTTTCCCCGGCACTGTCAGCGCTCATCGAAACAACCACACGATGGCGCTGACGACTTGCAAAAGAAGGCCAAGCACCTGGCGCTGCTCGAAACCGCCCCAAGGGCAGAGGCAAGTTGCAAACGTCCCTGCACTCCAATCAACAGCACATCAGGACAAAAAGATTTCCCTCATCTTCCCCTTCCAAGAGAGACTCTTCTTTACACCACACTCCAAGAGCCAGACAAACCTCTTTGGCCCAAACAAATCTTTTCCCTCTCGCAGATTTTGCCCACCAACTTGAAACCATCTGGCAAAAACAGAGCTCAAAACAGTGCCAGCTGAGGAAGATCTTGCTGCCTACAACTTCAACTGCACCCCTCAAACTAGCAGCACACACGCTGTTCTCAGCACTTTCTATTCCTCCCCATGCCACCTTAACATCTGCTCCAGCAACACTGGCACTATGTCCTTGCCTTCCCAAGGAAAGGCACTCCGAGTCTCTTGGCCTTGCCTTGCCTTCAGTACCTTGTCGAGTTCTTCTTAAGCTACCCTTGCTCTGCTTCCTTTGCCTATGTCTGCCTTGCCTCGCACTCCCTACAACTTGCTGGCTTTGCTTTGCCCTGCCTACCACTCTTGGCCTTGCCTTCCATGCAGGCAAGGCGCTGCAAAGCAAGTGCAGGCAATTGTGGGCAAGTCAAGGGAGAGGTAAGCAAGACCAGAGCAGTGAGGGGAAAGCAAATGGAGTGGTAGGCAAGAGAAGGCCCAGACGTTAGAGGCAAGGCTGGCCGTAGGAAGGAAAGTCCACTGATGGGCAGGCCAGGCAGAAACAGGAAGTGCTCGGCAAGCCAAGGCCCTGGAGGAAAGCAGTAGGCAGGTCAAGGGCGGGGCATGGCCATGCAAAGGAATGCAAGGCTCCAGCGGGCTCCAGAGGGCTAGCAGGGCAAGACAAGGAAACTGTTGTGTTGCCAAGGCAAGGCCAGGCAAGGCAGGTGAGAAGTACATTCAAGGACTGCTGGTACACAAAAGTGGCCAGGACCAAGTGCTTTGTGTGGCCTTGATCCCGCGTGGGTCATGTCTCCTCTGCACCTCAAAGACTTGAGCTACCTGCTTTCCTTTGTATGCAAAAGAACTCTCCTTCTGGTCCCCGAGCTCAAGGGCAAAATGTGAATTGCCCTTCCAAGATTCAAGACATGCAAGGATTGCTCCCAGACAAAGGCTGCCCATGGAGATGAGTGTGGCAACATGCGTCCTCCCCTGGTCTTCCTCTCCTGTGATCCTGAAACACCGGAGATGCTTGAGAGCTTTGAGATTACTAGGAGGAGCAGAAGGGGCAGGGCAAGGCCATGAAATGTCATTGAAAAGGGGTCGGGGATTCCAGGTGGGGGAGGGGTGAGCAAGGTCATGCAAGGCAAGGGAGGGCTTCAAGGGCAGGGCAAGGCAAGTGGTGGCTTTGCGAGGCGAGGCGAGGCAAGGCAATGAGGGTCCTAGAAGGAAAAGGAAAGGTGAGGCCAGACCTAGACGAATGTGAAAGGAAGTCAGGTGGGGGATGGGTGAGCAAGCCAATGCAAGGCAGGGGAGAAAAGGCAGGTTGAGGGAAGGCTACAGAGGGGGCAGCAAGGAAACGCAAGGCATGGGGAAGCATGTGAGGAGTGGGTGCTGCCAGCCAGCCGGCCGGGATGGCAGGGGCGGGGCCACTGCAAGTAGCATGGTGGGGATGTGGAGGGGGGTGTTAGTGTGCGGGAGGTGTGTGTGTGTGTGTGCAGCGGAGTGCAGGGTAAGTGCAGGTGTGCGTGTGCGCATAGGGGGGTTTTGTGCCAGGTGCTGTGCCAGGGGGAGCCGTCCCACCTCCAAGAAGGTGTGGGAGTGAAAGGAGTAACATGGATGTGTCTTTACAAAGAGACCGTGTGAATCCGTCCTTAGACAAGGCTAGGAATTTACTGGTAGGGGTGTAACAGAAGAAAGTGTTAGTTCTAGAAACTGTTACTAATCGACAGAGACTGTTGCTCAGCCAAGGCCGTGTTAAATTCCTGAACCTAGAGCAAGGCAACAAAGACTTAATAGCATTAGGAATAGTTTCGTTTTCTTCCTTTTCCATAGCAAGAGGGGGGTGCATATTAGAGGGGAGCATAGAGTAGGCAGTTCCAGAAGTCTGTAATTCCCGAGTACCTCAGAGGGTGCTGTTGCCAGGAACTTAGCATAAAAAGGGGGCTGCGTCCCGCAATCAGTTGAGAGACTCCATGGCAAAAGCCCCATGGCCTCTCTCTGTAGTTGAAGAATGTTCCAGGACTCCTCTGTCTCCTTTTTGGTGGCTGAAGAAATTCAGAAAGCAACACTTCTGCCAGAACTCTCCAAGATGCCTCCTTTGCTCCCAGCGACTCCATCACTGACCGGGAAGCTGTCTTTTCTACCAGAGGAGTTCGAGATACAGTTAAAAGCCGTGTGGCAGAGAAAAAAGACAAGAATTGGTTTACAAGGGATGGCAAACAAGAGATACCAGAAGCTTTGGCCCTACCAATATTAAAAGAACTCCGTGAAGAGAGTCCTTGCACTTCCTGAGGATTGGCAGAAGCCTTCCTCATGCTGTATGTTGCTGGGGGTCTTTTTAGACTGGCAAAACGAGCTGTTGAAGGTTGCTTGATCTGTGCTAAAGCAAACAGCCAAGTTACAAAGTAACTTGCCAGGGGAGGGAGGCCTTGGGCTGCATGTCCCTTCCAAAGATGCCAGGTGGATTTTCCTGAGATGCCCCAAGTGGGAAGGCTTCATATCTTCTGCTAATGGTATGTCAGCTAGCAAGGTGGCCAGAGGCATTTCCAACTGCTTCAGCAACGACAGGATCAGTTATTAAGGCATCTTTGGAACAAATCATTCCAAGATACAGCATTGTAGAAGCAATAGACTCAGATAGGGGAACTCATTTTACAGGAAAGATCCTTCAAGGGGTTTTGGCTTCTTTAGGAACACAATGGAACCTCCATAGGCCCTGGCACCCCCAGAGCTCGGCTCGGGTAGAAAACAATGAATAGAGAAAGAAACACCTTTGGAAGCTGCTAATAGAAACCAAGATTCCATGGCTAAGGCTTTGGACATCGGCTTTGGCGAGAATGAGAGCCCGACCCAGAAGAGAGATTCCGTTATCCCCCTTTCCGTCGTTGTTATGAATTACCCGGGTAAGTCTCAACCTAGTGGGGGAGTAGAGGTAAGTGATGTATATTTAAAACCATCTGTGGCCAGGATACTGCTTCTTGTGAAACCCCTTCAACAGGAAGCTCAGCTGGCACAAGCCCCACCTTTGGACTTTGCTGCTTGTAACCTCCAACCAGGAGATTGAGTCCTAGTTAAGGAGTAGAAAGAAGCGCCAGTGGCGGTGAAATGGCGTGGCCCATTCCAAGTGTCACTGACGACAGAAACAGCCATCAAGACAGCTGAACACAGGTGGACCCGTCACTCTCGGGTCAAGGTCTCTGAAGCCTCAGAGATTTGCACAGCTCAGCTGGAGGAGAAGGCCGGGAGGCCGTGACTGACACTCTGCAGGAGTAGGCCGGAGCAGTAGCCAGTGCTTCGACATCAGAGGAAGCCCTGAGTGCCGACCCACAGACCATCTGCTGAAATAGTCTTTATGGGTATCCCTCCTCTAGAATCTCCACTCACTGGGGCGCTAATACTTGCAGCCATTGTTTCACGTTAAGTAGTTTCTGTGTCGTCAATTGCCACAGGTGGTGCAGAAGACAACGGGAAAATTAGACTAGCTAATTAGATCACGTTATTAAAACATTTTCCTTAATAATTCTACTTTTATATGGTCAGCTAAGTTTAGGCCAGGAGTGGGAGAATCAATTGGCAGCCTTAGGAGAAGAAGTAGCAAAAGTTTTTAACCTTAGCAATTGCTGGCTCTGTGGAGGGCCAGGAGGATCTGAAGAGTGGCCATGGTTGGCTAGCCCAGCTGAACCTAAATGGTGGGTCAATGGGAGGGCCACAATGGCATGGGATTTGGGGCCAAAGAAGGAAGTCCATGGCCACTTCATTCTTCTCCAACAGGCACTTATTGCCTAAACAGGACAGGGCGGGTCTATGTAGGAAAAGGCGTTTGTCAATTGACTTTCTCTCTGGCTTTAAGCAATTGGCTTTGGCCCTCCAATTGCCCTCCTTACAATTGTTCCAAATATCAAAACAATTGCAATCAAATACCTGTTCAGCTCACTAATGGTAGCTGCGTAAGGTGTTCTTACGAAAAATATTTGGAAGTCTGTAAAGCAATGGGGAGGGACAAGGGGTTTTTTTGACCATCTATTTTTAAGCTGTCCCCACAAAAATTCCACAAGTAGAAGACATGTTGTTTGTGATTATCAGTGGGAATGGCAACACCGGATTGGAACTCAAAGCCTTTTAGTGAGTTCTGCTCCAAATCCAACGAAGCAACTTGCAGATGTAAATGTAGATGGGAACCCTGTGTGGGAGCTTGGAAATGCAAATACTGTGACCCTTATGGTGGGGCAGCTATTGTTGGAGGACCGTTAGGCCCGGGAATCCTGCTGTATTTTGACCCGCCAATTGATGACCAAGGGTAGGAAGGCCCCTTTGCTAATGGAACACGGGCTTTGAAAGGACATTATTGGATTTGTGGCCAACATGCTTAGCTCAGGTTACCTCCAAACTGGTCAGGGATATGGTATATCCCTGGGGTATATTAGACCATTGTTCTTTTTGCTACTACAAATTCAGGGAAATCGCTTAGGAATCAAAATCTGTGAGGATTTAATTAGAGAAAAGCAGTCAGCTGAGGCAGCCTTGGCTGCAGGGAGCACCCCAAAACGGGGAAAAGATGAATGGCCACCAGAACAAGTTACGCAACACGATGGACCAGCCCCTTGGAAACCTAAGGAATTAATCCCAGATGCCTGGGAACCCATTTATCATTTCAATGAGATAATTAGGTTACAAGCTGTCTCAGAAATAATTACCAACCAGCCAGCCACAGCTCTTGACCGTCTTGCTGAGCAACCCACTTCAATGAGGAAAGTGGAATTTTCAACATTGGATGGTATTAGATTATCTGTTAGCAGAAGAAGGAGGAGTTTGTGGGAAATTCAATGACTCGAGCTGCTGTTTGCAAACAGAGGACAGCGGAAATGTGGTCAAACAAATAACAAAGGAAATAACCTCAGCTCTGGACCTGTCCAAGTGTTGAAAGGATGGTAATGGGACATGTTTTCATGGTTAACTGGCCAGCTATGGGCTAAATGAATACCATTTCTCCTCTTATATGCTATAGCAACTCTAATCTTTTGAGCATGCGTGACACCATGCTGGGTGCAGCTCTTTCAGCAGGTGGTCAAGGGGATGCCGCTAGCAGCCATGCCTACCTGATCCAGAAAGGACTACAAAAGGACAGAAAAGGATGTCACTGCAAATAATAGCAAAAGCCAAGAAGACTCAAGAAGAAAAAATTAAATCAATGGTAATTAAGGTTTGTAAAGACAAATACAGATCAAATAAAAAGAGGAGGGATTAAAAGGAAGGAGGTGGATGAGTCTTTACAAACAGACCGTGTGAATTGGCCTGTAGACAAGGCTACGAACTTATGGGGAGTGAAGTAACAGAAGAAACTATTAGTTCTCTAGAACTGTTACTAATCATCAGAGACTGTTGATTAATCCAGGGCGTGTTAAATTCCTGAACCTAGAGCAAGGCAACAAAGACTTAATAGAATTCGAAATGGGTTTTTTTTCTTCCTTTTCGATGCCAAAAGGGGGGGTGCATATTAGAGGGGGACTTAGAGTAGGCAGTTCTGGAAATCTGTATCTCCCGAATACCTCAGCCAGTGGGGAAAAGGAAGAGGGTGCTGTGGCCAGGAACTTGACAGCAAAAGGGGGCTGCATCCCGCAACCGTTTGACAGACCCCAGGGGAAAAGCCCCATGGATTCTCCCTGTAGCCGAAGAATGTTGCAGGACTCCTCTGTCTCCTTTTCGGACATAAACCTCAGGCATCGTGCATTAATTTTCCCTAACGGCAGCGACCTGCCGCGTGCTCTCCGTGCTCCTCCCCAGCCCCCCGGCAGGTGTAAAATAGTTCCCGGCGTCTCCCACCGCGCGTTACAGACGGCTGCGCGGTCCCGGGGCTGCCCGCAGTGCTCCCCTGCCCCGCATGGGCTGCCCGCGGGCTGCGGAGCCACCTCGGCACCGGCGCGGCCAGGGCCGGGGCCCTTCTCGACAGCAGCCGAGGGGCTGCGGAGCGGGCGGCTGCGGGACGATCAGCCATTTTATGCCGCGCGGTGCTGCCGCCTCCATCTAGCTCTCCATCGCGCCGCCGGCCGCCCCCCGCCTGGCGCGCTCCCGCTCGGCCGCGCTCGCCCCCCGCCCAGCCTCGCCGGAAGCTCTCCCGCCCGGGCCGTGCCCCGGCTCCGCCTGCGGCTCGGCAGGGCCCGGCCGCACGCGTGCTGCGTGGCTCGGAGCACCCGCGTTGCGCCGCAGGCCACGGGGAAGGCGGAGCGGGGCGGGCCGGCGCCGTGGTGGGAGCGCGAGGAGAGGAGCGCCCGGGCGGGGCGGCGAGTGGCGCGGCGGTGAGCGCTTCTGCTTCCTGTCGCTCGGCGGCCGCCCACGGCAGGTGCCGTGTGACCCCGCGGAGCGGCGGGGCCGGCCGGGCGGTGCGCGGCGAGGCTTTCGGCCAGCGGCGGCCGCAGCGAGAGGCTGCTGGCACTGCCCGTGCCGGTGGAGAGAGCGGGGATCCGAGGCCGGCCTTCCTAGGGTAACGAGGGGCGACCGCCTTTGCCGCGCTGCCCTCCGTGCAGCACGTGGCCGATTCCGGCGAACCCGGGGTCCCCGCAGCGGCGCGGGCGGGAGGGATTGGGGAGCGCGCTCGGTGCCGTGCTGGCCGCTCCCGCCCAGCGCTGCGCTCCGCCGAGGCGTTTTCCCGCCCGTCCTGGGAAGGACATAAGGGACCCCGAAGTTGGAGCTTAGCTGTCAGGGGGAGCAACTTGCCTCCATTGGCGACCTCTTTTTCCCTCTGATTCAGCTACCTTGTGGTAGGTGCGGTGGTGCTGAAGAAGGGTGGCGGTGTCTTGGCACAGTTGCTGGCATAGGTAGTGCGAGAGCTCCACGCAAGGAGCTTGGAGTGGCATGTGTGAGGGTAGGAGGGTACGGCACCCGTAGCTGAAGGGGAAAAAAGGTCAGGGCATGTCATCAGCCGCAGTCGTGCTAAGTTGTTCATCTTTGCAAACTGCTTGCCAAGTTGTTCCTTTCTTAGGTCATGGGGGGTTGTATCAACCAGAACTGCGTATGGTCAGTATTTGCAGAGAAGGTTCCTTGGACTGTTGTTGAAGTGAGTGTAGCAGTTTCTATGGCATTTTGCAAAAAAAGTGACAGGTCTCTCTGCGTTCCCCAATTCTTAACAAAAATGAAGTTAACAAAGCCCTGAAAAGAGGTTTTGCAAAACTTCAGGGATTTTTTCCTACTAGTACTGTAGAGACAACCATAGTCACCTTGTCTTTCCAAAAGTGAAGGTTACCTATTTTTGTCCAAGAGCATCAAGTGCTTTTGATCAACGTTTATGTGCGTGCATTAGCCTTGTTCTTCCTTGGAGACCTTTTACAATACTCAGATGATCTGTGTAGGCTGCAGAGTGCAGTGGTGAACTTCAAGGCTTCCAGCAGAAGGGAGATGCTGTCCACGTTTTGGATTCTCCTTAGTCTGAACCTTCAGTGTCCAAGAACGCAGCGTTTGGTGCTCGCGGCACCGACTCTGGCGGGCCCCGGGTCAGAGACAGTCCAGCTGCGTTACCTCCACGCGTCGCTGAAGCGACTTGGGGATCAGGAAAAGAGCTGCTTGCTGGGTTAGCTAGCTGGCTTCTTTGCAGAGGGAAAGACGGCAGGAGCCCATGATGTTGGCTCACGTTAGCTCAGAGACAAAGGAAGAGAGAGGCTGGTCAGGTCTGGCTTCTAACAGGTTTAATGCGATAGGATGATGATGAGGTGGGATTGATGGGAATCCGCTCCTCGGAGCCTTGTCCTCAGTTTTATAGGGAATTTGAAAACCCCCTGTAACTATTCCTGAAAAGACGTGCCTTGCTAAATTAGTGCCTTTTAAGTCTTGTGTCCCCAGGATAGAACCAGAAACTCACAAAGATAACGGCAGTGGATCTACGGGACTTCCGCAGGCCTTCTGGACTGCAGACATCTCTGACCAAAGGCCACAGATGACATGTACCCTGATCCTGCCGAACGCCCGTCCGCCCTGGACTCAGCTTCGAGGTTTGATTGATACTGGTGCTGATGTAACTATCATCTCCTTCTCTGCGTGGCCTCCCTCATGGCCTTTACCCCCAGTGGGATCGGCCATCGCAGGATTAGGAGGAACCACACAGAGCTATTGAAGCGAACGGCCTGTGATGGTGAAGGACTCAGAGGGGCACACAGCTACAATTAGGCCTTATGTTACTACCACTTCCCTTAACCTTTGGGGACGGGATGTGTTGGCAGCCTGGGGCATACGGATTGGGACAAATTTTTAGCAGGGGTCACTGTGCGCAAGGGTGCACAGTATCCTACGCTGCCTTTGCAGTTGTTGATGAACACACCAGTCCGAGTCAGACTCTGCTTAGTTAGTTGAATTAAGGGCTGTTATCATGGCTTTTCAACGATTCTCACAGGAGCCTTTGAATTTGGTTCCTGAAGCCAACTAGCAAAAGCTCGTATACAATGAATCACCTTAGAGTACCACAAAATTCAAAGAATCCTGTTATTCTGAATCGCTTTCTCTCATTGCAATCTGCAGGCAAGAGACAACTGCCCTGGGCAAAAGTCTGGGTGTGGAATTGACTCACTAACCAGCGGGAAGGCCTGCGTGAGCTTATCGTTTGGGGTCGTGGGTATGCTTGCGTTTCTACTGAATCATGCCACAACCGGGCCAGGAGACACTTGAGAGACAGAGTCAGAGAAGTGGGTATTTGCTTTATTCGGCGCGCCGGCTGTGTGGGGATCGCTCCTCCAAACACACACACCCGGTGCTCTCTACAACACAGTATTATGGGCTAAATTATGAATATTCATCACATTTCCTTGGGACAGGTGTGGTTATACAACTTCTTTATCGGAAGTCATTAGCATATGGGCCACACATGCGCTGTGTGTCCTGGTGGTCGCGCTGAGGAAGACCTCTCCTCTTCCTCGGGGGTCTTCTCTGAGGAAGGCCAGTAGTCATCCTCTCATGAACTTTTCACCTTTCTCCCTGGGCATGCGTAGTCCTTTGAGGAATGATTCAGCGGTCTCGGAGATGATCCTTGTCCCCTCTATCTTGACAAGATGAGGGTGAATTTGGCTTCTTAGGCTTTGTAATTAACATCTTCTGTCTGAACTAACATTTGCTGTCTCCTAATAGTTAACTTGTGCTTACACGAGTTAGTTATTGACTGCCCCTTCTTCAATCCCCCCTTTTCTTTGGTTATTTGTAATTCTTTACAAATCTTGCATGTCTTTAAGAACCCTTCTCTATTTTATTTCTAAGTTTATGCTTTTGTCATTGAGCATAAGCATTGCGATTCTAAGTACATAAGATCATACAACAGTAACTACTAATACAAACAGTAAGTAAGAATGCAGTAACACAAATAGCTATTCCAAACAATTGTTTAAGCCAGGATAAGTTGGGTAAGCATGATGTAAGTTTGTTTCATACCTCTTTAAGCCTTCAAGAAGTCTCATCTAAGGTGATTTGATGCAATGTTCACTTTGGAGCAATAATCTTAACAGTTTTCTGGGTATGACTATGAGACCTTTTTATCTTAGCCCACCCATCTGTGCTCATTTTTTTTTCTTGTATCTAATTTAAATCATAATTAGAGTTAGGGCTTGGATCTGAACTCTACTGGCCACTGCCTTTGCTGTTTTGTCTGCCATAGCATTTCCCAGTTCAGGGATAGTGTTACCCTGGGAGTGTCCCTTACAATGCATTATAGCCACTTTGGAAGGTTTTACCACTGCTTCCAGTAACTGCATGATTGCAGTAGCATGCTTGATTTCTTTCTTCTGTATAGCCCTGTGAGCGTGTACCACCCCAAAAGCATACCTTGAATCAGTCCAAATGTTGATAGGTTTTCCTTTGGCTAACGCCAAGGCTCAAGTTAGGGCTGTTATTTCAGCCTTTTGAGCTGATGTCCCCACAGGTAACGGTTTTGCCTCAATGACAGCGTCTGTGGTTGTAACTGCATACCCAGCGAGCCGCTTACCATCCTTGACATAACTGCTTTCATCAGTGAACCAGTTGTCTGCATTTTCTAGCGGAGAGTCCTTTAGGTCCAGGCGGCCGGAGTCAACTGCCTCCATGGTTTCAATGCAGTCATGCTGTACAGGCTCCTCAGCAGCCTTGCCCTGGAGGTAGGCTGCTGGGTTTAAAACGTTGGTTACTTGGCTACTCACATCCTCCGATTCTGCTAGGACAGCTTGGTGTTTGAGAAAGCGAGATGGGCTTAACCAGTGATTTCCTTTCTGTGTGAGCACTGCTGACACTGTGTGAGAGGCAAAAACAGTTCTCTGCTGGCCCAGTGTGAACTTGAGGGCTTCCTCTATGTTCAGAGTCCCAGCTGCCACTGCACGTAGGCAGGTGGGCTCTCCTTGGCTGACCACGTCCAGCTGCTTGGAGAAATAAGCCACTGGCCTTTTGTGTGGTCCCAGCTTCTGTGCCAAAAGTTCCAGCACCAGTCCTTGTCTCTCATGTGAGAACAACAGAAAAGGTTTAGTGACATCTGGTATGCCCAATGCTGGAGCTTGCATTAACTCACGTTTCGGAGTTATCAATGCATTATTAGTCTCTGGTGTCCAGCATAGGTAAGTTCCCCCAGTCTCTTTTAGAAAGAGTTGGTATCAAGGTTTCACAATGAGTCCATAGTTGTAAATCTAGAATCTACACCATCCTGTCATTCTCAGAAAAGTTATCAGTTCTTTGGTTGTGGTTGGCCTGGGCATTTGACAAATTGCCTCTTTCCTGTTGTCTCCCGAGGCTCTCTCCCCTCTTGCTAGTTTATACCTTCGATATGTAACATTCTGGAGGACTAGCTGAGCCTTTTCAGGGGAGACTCTATATCCACTTAGTCCCAGAAAATTTAGAAGACTTACAGACTAGTTCTTGCAGTCTTCACGGGTCCTTGTTGCTATCAGCAGATCACCGACGTACTGTAGAAATGTACCTTCTCTAAGTGGCGGTGTCCAGGCTTCTAGTTCCTTGGCTAATTGATTTCCAAATCTCATGGCTCTTGAATCCTTGTGGCAATACAGTCCATGTAAGTTGGCTTTTTCTCCCTGTTCTGGGGTTTTTCCATTCAAAGGCAAAAATTTCCTGACTGCTTTCAGCTAATGGCAGACAAAAGAGAGCATCTTTTAAATGTTAAACTGAAAATCACACTCAGTCACTTTGTAATTTTGTGAGTAAAGTGTCCTCAGGTCCTGAACTAATCAATCACTTTCATTTGGCTTTCGTACTGGTAGAATTGGGGTACTGCAGGAAGATCTACACTCTCTCAACAACCTCTGATTAATCAATTCAGTAATTATTGGTTCTATTCTTACTCATGGTCCATGCCTTAGTGTATATTGTTTAATTGACCCTGGTTGTGCCCCTTCCAGTAGTTCAATAATCACTGGGGGAGGCCGTTTTGATCTCCCCGGAATTTCAACATCTTCTACTAATGGGATCACTTAATTTGTTCTTTTACTCTCTATGGGTATTTCTCTTTCTTTTATCTAATCTTAGTGGTTTAACTTACACTTTAAAGTCCTAGTCAGGTATCTTCAGGAGGCTTCTTTGGTTGTAGCTTCTTTCTACAGTTTTTGTTATAATAATATTCTTACTCTGCTGTATAATTCTATACATTATGAAGGATTAGTTTTTATGATACAAAACTAACACACAAAACATTTTCATACAAAATGTTCGCATGCAAACATATCTTTATATTAGGGCTATGCTCTGTTTTCCAGGAGCCAGATTATAGCACTCTTGTCATTTAATCTTGACACAAACTGTGGCTTTATTTTTGGTGGGATTAAAAATGAAATGAATTCTCTTTCAAATGTAGGGTTGTTTGTTTTTTGGGGGTTTTTTTTGGTGAATAAATTGCCTTCATCCCATTCTGCACCTACAACTGAGATTGCAGAATGTGCTATAAATAGGAGGGGTGAGGAAAAGTTAAAATATCCTCTTAAGACATATGGCATGAGATTGAACAGCACTTTAGTTTGAGAGCTCGTAGAAGGCTTTTCTATATCCCTCTTGGTTTAGGAAGGGGGATTCAATCATTTCTCATGTAGCATTTGCTTGCGATTTGTCAAGATTTTTTAATTCGCTAATTAGAAAATCCAAACAATTTAGCCAGATTATAATAATTTTGAAGCCTTCTGAGGCAGAACTGGGAAGGTTAGTCCATATTGGTAGGATTTCAAATATGTGTAAATTCTTATACCAACTCTCAGGATAATATTGGTTGAGACAAATGATACATCTAGAAGACCTTAACCACACCATTTTTCAGTAAAAAGACAAAACAAGTTAGACAAAAATTAGACTCAAGAATATGTAGAATGCTTTCACTACTATTTGATCTTTCACTAAGTCACTTGCAATGAAAACACAAACAAATTACAAACATTAACCAACTGACAATGCGAGCAATTATGGTGACACTTTAAATTTCATTGGTTTTCACACAGCTCCATCTCATGTGTTGGTAGATGCCTAGAAAAGAAAAGTGAAAATTTGGCCCACTAGACTGATTATTAAGAAGTAAAACTTTTTGGGGCTAACACAAAGTGATAGTGAAGCAATGATCATCACACATTTAGGTGTGATTTTGCTGCTTGCAGTTTCCTTCCTCTCAAACTGCTTTCTTTATCTTTGATGTCGGGACATTTGACATTCCTAGAAAAGAGAAAAGAAACAATAAAGCAGCTCTGCTTCGCCAGCAAGAGGAAAAGAAGCGATTAAAGATGTGAGTGCTGCGTGGAATCATTTGCATGAGGATACATCTTGTCTGCTATGCAGGATAGTTCCCAATAAACCATGCTTCTCCTGACCTTTATTTTTGGATTTCTACCACATAGTACAAGAGTCAAGATTAAAAATCCCAAAATGCTTTGTGGGCAGGGAATGAAAAGTGGGGAGGCACTTTTTTGTTTTCTTCAGCCTGCCTCTTTCTTTTGTTCCCTTCAGAGATCTCACTTCATTTCTGCTGGTTTTTGGAGCACATGTGCTTAGCTCTTCCCAGATCCCCTGGGCTTGTTTTAGCTCTGGGTGTCATGGACACTCTAAATTGTGAGGTTTTTTTCCCTCCATCTACCTCTGCTTCTTCAAGTGGTTTACCTTCCTTTACCTGTTGGAGTGATGGATTTTTCTCACCTTTTATTACTTAGTGCTTTTTCTGTATTTCCTTCATTCTCTAAAACCAACTTTTCACTTGCCCTGTGGCTGTTAGATGCCAGTTATGGGAGCATTAATTCTTTCTCTACTGCTTGTCTGAGCTTTCACAAGGAGCTGAGAGCTCTCTCGGGTTAAACTTGACTCGCTTCATCACCTTCCTTGCTGCTGCCTATGTCCTTGGACACTTAAGGGAATAAAGTCTCAGTGCGGAGGTGTGGAGATTGTAGTTGCGAAACTGTGGGTCTTTTTGAGAGACGAGAATGCTGTTCTCAATCTTTTCAAGGATAAACTGACCACCTTGTTTTGGGGCCAAGCGGGCTCAGATCAGCACAGAGGTGCCTGTTGCAGGTACTGAGCTTTGGAGGGCTGGCAGCAGCTTCTTGGGCTGTGTTTGTGTGGTGCTGTAAGGTTTGTGTTGGGTCCCTGGAGCAGTGGGAACAGAGCCCCCGTGAGATGCACATCAGGAAATGCGGGTACAAAGGGCCTGAAATGTGACCAGCTCTGGCATAGTTTCCATAGGACAAAATATTTTTACTGGGATTTTGGACAATTTGAGGCTCTTCCTCTTATCCTTTGCCTGGTGAACATTCCCCCTTTGCAAGAATGGGGAATCCTGAGCTCACACCATGGAAGTGCCTGATAAATATTTTTTTCTATTTTTCAATGTTTTCATCCCAGCAGGAGTGTCTCGGTTTTGAAAGACAGGTGTCTGCTAAGGAAGGCAGAGGCCCCCCTTGAAGTGGCAGATATAACCCCTTTTCCCTCCAAGTTATTATATTTTGAAATCAAGAGCCTTTAGGCGAAGATGTGGGAAATAGGAATAACAGTTCTTTACTATATATATATATGTATATAACCAGTCAAACAAAACAACAACAACTATGGCAGTAACAGCAATCACAAACCCAGTCCCAGCCTTCTCGGCTGTCAGGCTATTTCCCCTCGGGTGCAGTTTTGCTCACAGCCGGCAGGGGCGCTGGCGGCTCCCGGTGAGCAGGGCAGGTGCGATGGTTCCCCCGCGGCTGCAGGGGGCGCTCCGGGGCGAGCTCGGGAAACCCGCGGCACCGGTGCCCTGGGATCCCGGGAGGGATGGAACAAAGGCTTCACAAACCCCTGGGCAGCCGATCCCGGACTCTCAGGAACAGCAGGCTGAAACGGCAGGCTGGAACGGCAGGGACGGACGCAAATCCCGGGTGGCAGGCGAGATGTATCCAGATGGGAGAACCCCACGGAGGCCCAGGCAGGCAGGGCGAGCAGGGCTACAGCGTAGCGAAAGCTCGAAGCAGCAGCGGGGCAGGGCAGCCACAGCCCGGTCTCCAGCAGGGCAGGGAAAGCGGCTTTTGGGGTCCCGGCGTTGTTTCCAGCAGGAAGAAAGAACGGCCAAAAAGAAAGAAGCAGCAGCTCCTTTCTCTGCAGCTTCTCTCTCCGGACGCTCAGAGCGAACTGACCCCACACCCAGGTGTAGACAAAGGAGTAGCCAGGCCCGCCCCACTCCCCTTTTTGTCTTTCTTAAGTACAGCTATTTGTCCCCTAGCAACATGCATATGGGAGAAAATTCCTTTAACAGGAAAAAAAAAACTAAGACTAAACTAAAACCCCAACAAGGAGTCAGAGAATACGTGATTTTCCCCTCAATTTAAAGCCTCAGAAAGGAGGGACAATAGGGCTTTACCCTTCCTTTAAACCTTAGGATGATGAAAATGGGGGAGTTCTGCTCAATTCGAACCCATAACATAGCATTGTCAAAGTTATCTGCTTCTATTTAAACTAGAAAATAATGGAAACTAGGGATTCCCTGTCAAGCAATACCCCTAAGAGCATGGAAAAGGCAGGGTTTTCTTCAATTAGTACCCTTAAAATTGCAGAGGAAGGGGATTCCCCCTCAATTTAAACACAGTCATGAAGAAGGAAGATTGTCCTTTTGTTTAAAGCCCTTTTCTCCTGGTAAACCTCCTTTTTTCTGGGGGCACTGGGTTAGGACTGACGAGGTGAAAGGGGAAAGTTGAACGTTTCCCCCTGAGAGCCCATGTGCTGCCCTGCCTCCTTAGGTGCTGCCCCTAAGGAGAAAATACCCATTTTGGTAGCACAGATCCCATGTTGACAGTATTGCATCTCTGCCCACATAAGACGTCAGAAAACTGGGATTTTGCAATTTGGTATTCTGAAACGGGGCTGTTTTGATTTTTTTGCAACTTGATTTTCTAGTATTTTGAAACTGAATTTTTTTGGTATTTTGGAACTTGGTCCTCTGGTACTTTGAAACTAGATACTCTGGTATTGTAAAACTGGATTGCTGTTGTATTTTGTAACTTGGTATTCCAGTATTAGATGTAATTTCCTCAGGAAAAACACTTGGATCACTGCATCACTTTCTTGTTTTAGGCTCACCAGTCAGCCGGGCTATCCAAGTCCATCCTCCCCAGCGGGGAGAGCGGGAGCACGTCCGGCCATGGAGAATTTCTGGGAGAGCCCGGGAGAAGAAAGAAGGCTCCAGCTTCACAGATCTGTGTCATAACCCATCCTGTCGGCCGCTCCTGTTTGATCCTGGTGCATTTGTCCTCTTGGATTCAGCCTGAGCAGCGCTAATTAATTGCTGGGAATGAAGCAGCCTTTGGTACTTCTTTTCCACGAAACCTCTCCATCCTGCCCTTCAATCCTTTTGCAAACATGGGAAAAACCCAAAACTCCGTTTTTCCCCCCCTCTCCCCTTCACTTTGCCTCCTCTTTTCTCGCAGGCTTTGGACTATCCAGGCTTGCATGTGGATTAGGCAGAGCACCCTGTAGGCTCAGCTCCAGGTGGGATTGCAGCGGTGTTGGAAGCACCAGGGATTCTCCCAAGGTTTGGTGTGAGGAGCTGCATCTTGGGAGGGGCTGGGATTTTGTGCACTTCTGGGTTTTTTTTTTCTCCTGTTTGCCTTTTGGGCCGCCTCAGAGAAAAAGCTGGAAACCACAGAAAGGGAAGGGGGTTCCCAAATTCCTTTCCAAATCCTCAGAGGAGGCACAAATCCACGTGCAGCTGAGGAAAGAGATGAGAATGGGAATGAGGGGGGTCATGCTGGGTGCCCTCCCCCAGAGGGACCCAAAACTGCCAGAAAATTCACAGGGAGGGGAGAGTGTAGAATACTAAACCCCTCGTTTTTCACTTTTAGGTATATTGATGCCGCATACTAATTTATGTATAGATTAATTTTCAAATACAGCCTCTCTATCTACCCTAACATATACAGCAATATAAGAAGCTGGGAATAGAGATCAGCAGGTTTTGAGAATAACGAGCCGACGTTTTTCTCCAGGAAGGAAAGAAGCAAGTGCCTGGCCCAGGAGCCGAGACGCTCGGGCTGCAGGAGCTGCAGAGCGCCCAGAGGCGGCTTTTCCCTCTGCTCTGTCCCTGCCCCCGGGCTGAGCTGGGCGGCGCTGCTGCCGCCCGGTGCCGGCTGAGCCGAGAGGGCGGCGGCCTCAGTGGCTGCCGAGCGTGGCAAGGGCAAGGAGAGGGAGCGAGCGGGGCGGCGTCTGTCAGCGGAGGGGAGGGGCGAAGGGCGGTTCGGAGCGCCGAGGGACACGGCCGTGCGTGAGCGGGGCCACAGCTATGGAAAGGAGTGGGCGCCGTGCGGGGCGGCGACCGCGAGGAATGACAGCGCGGGGGGCGGCCCGGCGGGGCCGGTTTTGCCGGGCAGCAGAGGCGCGGTCGCAGCGCGACCCGGGGCGGGGAGCACCGGGCGGGCACGGTCGGAATCGAGCCGCCCGCGTGCCGCTCTCAAGGGGGCGGCTCGGAAAGGAAGGCGCAGTTGGGCGCTTTCGGGATGGCGGTAAGTGACGCTTTATTAGCACCTGCCAGGACCTTGACGAGGGCTGGTGCCACTTCCGCCACACTCAAGATGGGGGACGCGATAGGCCCCTTTGAGAGGTGTCCCTGCCGATGCCTGCCGCCGGTCGCGCGGCCGTCGCCCGCCTCCGGTGCCGCTGACCCCACCAGCCGTGTCCTCGCACCGGGAAGCGCCGCGGAAAATCGCGCGGAAAGCGCGGGGCCGGCGTCGGAGTCCGGGCCGGATTCAGGCAGCCGAATAGACGCCCTTGTGAGGAGCGGCGGGGGCCCTTAAGTGTACCACACTAAAGATGGCGGCTCGACCGGAAGTGGCTTCTGCCAGCACCCAAGATGGCGGCGAAGGGCGGAAGTTTTGTCGCAGCCACACTAAAGATGGCGGTCGTGTGCACTGTTTTCTGACCTTCTCAGTATGGCGGCAGGACCCCCCCCCCCCCCCCTCCCCCCCAAGCTGCATCTATTCGGCTGCCTGAACGCGACGCCGACGCCAGCCCAGCGCTTGCACGCAATTTTCTGAGGCGTTTCCCGCTATGCGGACGCCGACTGTGGGGTCGGCGGCGCCTGGGGGTGGCGGGAGCATTCAGGCAGCGAAATAGACGGAGCGGGGTCCTTCCGGCCGCCATCTTGAGAAGGTCGAATAGCCACTGACCCGATCGCCACATTGGTGCGGTCCCGGTGACTTCCGCCCTTCTTCGCCAGGAGCGGCAATGGCGGGGAGCCCGGGGAGCAGCGCGGCCGGGCCGGGGGCACTGGCGCGGGTGCTCCGGGCTCGGAGGTGAGCGGGGAACGGGGACAGCCCCGAGCGGACGGTGGGGGCTGCGGGGGATCGGTATTCCGGCCCAGGGATGGCTGCCCCGGCCCAGGGATGGGTGTCCAGGCACAGGGATGGGTTCCTGGACTACCTAATAATATTATATAACGATCGTACAAGGAGATCTATCTAAAAAGTCCTCCATGGTCATCCTTCTCCCAGCCCCGCTCTGTTTTCAGGGTCTTGGGGGCAGAGTTTGCGTCTGGACAAGGCTGTCGGGCACAGGGTGGGATTCTTGGGGTGCAGGGCCAGGATTTGGACTCGAGGCTCCCTGTGGGTCCCTTGCAGCCCAGGAAATGCTGCGATCCTGTGCCTCTGAGGGTGAAATAAAGGGCACCGGTGGGGTTTGTGCCCGCTGTGTTCACGGCCCCGCCGGCTCAGGGCGGGTTCAAGGCGCAGCTGCCCCGAGCCAGCGGGACCGGCCGGGGCTGCTCGCTCCCGGTGCTGCCGCCTTGTGGGGAGAGCCCGGCACTGCAGCCCGCACAGGCGCTGGCCACGGGATCGGCGTGGAACAGCAGCGCAGGGAGTGCTGAGGCAGCGCAGGGAATGCTGCGGTCCCAGGGAAGGCTGAGGCGTCCCCTGCCCGGGGCACTCGGCAGCAAATCCCTGATGTTGAGCAGAAGAAGGAAAGTTCTGGGTTAGTGGGAGGAGGTTTCTGGAATGGAGCTGGGACAGGTGCTGATCCATGCATGGAATCACGGGGTGGTTTGGCTTGGAAGGGACCACCAAGATCATTTACACTCTGTTTGTTGTCTGGTTCCACAGCAAAGAACATCCAGAACTGCCTCCTCACCCTCACGGACAGCAGGAATGTCTTCCATAGCTCTTGTTTCGGAATGGGAATGGCTGTTGGGAGCTCTGGCAGGACCAGGTAAGAACAGAAATGGGATCATTCTGGCTGCTGCTGGAGGTGGTTTTCTGCTTTCAGGCTGTTCTTCTGATTGATCCTTTCACAGCAGTGTTCTAGGGCACATTTGAGGGTAATTCCAGGAATTTCAAACCAGATAAAAACTGGTGGGGAAAAAATGAGAACCTGATCCATTTCTGGTAATTCCAAGCTTCTCCCACAACACCGTTCCAGGGGAAACCTGATAAAAGGGTAAAGATGCAGAGGAACAAGTGCTGTAAACCCCCCTGGCGCTCTGACAGAGCAAACCTTCCAGTACTCCCAGCAGATCTCTTGGAGAAAGTGTGGGATCACAAGGTTTTGCAGGAAAGCAAAACAGGGGCGGAGATGAGGGACTAGGCTTCCAGTTCTTCCTTTAGCTGAAAGCCTGGGGGAATTGAGAGGGGCCACAAGAACTGTTTGTGTAGGAAAATGGGAGTTTTTTTGGGCTGAATCTGAGTTTTTCTCTGGGGCGTTTTTGAGGGAAAAGCTGAGGTGGTGTTTAGGGGAGAGAATGCACATTTTTGGGGTGGAAAAGGTTTAATCAATATTGTAGAGGAAGTAAAATGTCGGGGGTAAAAGTGGATGCAATCTGGAGGGGACAGAAGGAATATTTTGGAGGCAAAATGGGGAACTGAGTAGTGGACAGATGGGGAACATTTTGGAGGCAACACTTGACAAAGTCTCTGGGGTGGAGAACGAAGACATTGAGGGAAAAATGAGGTGATGAGCAGTGGGCACGTAGGGAAGGTGGTGGGGGTAAATGTTGAGAAAAGCCCCGTGGTATTCAAGAAATCCTTGGAAGCAGGACTGAGGAATTCAGTGGGATAGGGGAATTTTGCGGGGGTGAAACTTCCAAAGATCTAAGAGTTGAGAGTGAGTGTTTTTAGGTAAAAAGGATGTCTTGTTGAAGTTGGGCGTCTGGATTGTGGCATTTCTGGATCACAGGGTGTTTTTCCAGAAAGTAGGAGATAAAGAAGACTCCCAAAGCCTCGGTAGCTGTGTTAAGAAATCCCTCGCAGGGAAGAAAGGTACCTAAACCTCCTAGAAGTAGGGACTAATTAGCACGGGAAGGGGAAAACCCACCCCCAGTGGGAGAGAGCCCGCAGGGTAAGGGAAGAGAAGGATGCCCTTAAGAAGGAGCAGGGAAGGTGAATTTCTCGGTTTGCTAAAATGTATCAAAAAGTTTGGAATCTGGGTCTGTGTGGAGGCTGGGATTTTCTCGGCCATATGCAGAGCCCAGCACTAGGAATAAAGTAATTCCAGGCTTTCCAACGCCAAAAATGCAGTACCAGAGAGTTCTGTTATCCCGAGGACTTGGGGGATATTTGGCAAAAATTTCCGGGGGCCCAGGCTGGACCGAGCTTTTAACGCTCCCCGGATTCACGGGATCGGGGATTCCAGCGTGCCCTGCACGGGTTTTTTCAGGGAAGTCCCAAATCCGTGTGAGCGCGAAGCAGAATCCCCTGGGAGCTGTGAAGGCAACAGGATATTTCTTGGGAATTTTGAAGGATTGGGTGAGTCCTCAGTGTTAGGTTGGAACGAACGCAAATTGTCCGGGAGTTGCTGGTTTAGGGATGGCCGGATCTGGGTTTGGATTTGTGGGCACCGAGTGTTCCTTGTGTCAGCTTTAGGTCTGCATTGGTGGGAATTGTCAGAGAAAAGAGAAGGGAATTGAAATGCGGAGCTCCATTCCCGGAGAAATGATCAGGATGGGAGAGGAAGGGCTGTGGAGCTGCTGGGAGCTCCTGGAGAACGAAAGGATCGGAGGTCTGGAGGCAAAAGCTGTGGAACAAAGCCTGGAAAGGGTGTGGGGTGGGCAGGAGGGGGAGGAGGGCACTGCGGTGGCGGGGGGCGGGGGGAAAGAATCCCTGCTCCGGGAATCCAGCAGGGACCAGGACAGGATCATTTTCCATCCACTGCTCTCAGTGGAATCCTAATAAGGAAGGTCGAAGGAAAGTGATTCGTTTGTTCTTCGGTTTGGAATGAAAGGTGCTCTTGCAGAGGGGAATATTCACCTGTTAAAATTCTGTTGGATACAGGAAAAGAGGGAGGAAGCAAGCAGCTGGGGAATGAACGGGTGGATTTTTGGTGGATACAGGGAAAGACACGGGAAGGGGTTGTTAAGTAAAATGCACCTCACGGGCAGCACCAGGAAAAGCCTCAACTGCCCTTTTTTCCCAAGCTCTGACATTCCAGAGGAGTAAGCAGTGGTCAGCCCATCACTTTCTGTATTCCTTGGGTGCCCAGTGCTTTGTTGGGAAGAGATAATATTTGGAAATGAACAAATCCGGGGATGTAATTCCTGATAGTAAAGCCCCAGAGACCCTGGTTTTGATATCCTTCCAGCACCCAAACGCAACAGAGGGAATCCTGGAGGAGCTGGAAAACGCTGTCGCTCCGTCAGTGGAATTCCTGGGAAATGGAAAGCAGCAGAAGTAGCAAGAACAGAGTTGGAAGCAGGCTCCAGCCGGGTAAGGCAGACACCAAATCCTTTGGAATTAGAAGTGGGCAGGGGTGGGAAGAATTAATTCTTACATTTGTAGCCCATGGATTCCTGAGCAGGATCCTGGCAGGGAAGACTGCAGGGATCAGACTGGGGACTGATCCCAGCTGGGGGCAGCGAGCCTTGGAATTGGCTGAAGGGAAGAAAGAGGGATCCTTTGAGCACGAGGATCAGCTGTCAAATGTGGAGATGGCATCAGACAATTCCTCGGGAGGGTTTAGTTCCTGGGCCAAATCGATCTCCTGCCTTGTGAAGGAGCTCAGAGATGTGGGAAGAGCCCAAGCAACGCAGGGAATGCACTGGCAGATAAAACTGCCGGGGAATGGTGGGGAAAAGCATCGAACAGGGGGCCTCGTTTTGTACAGGAACGGTACAAAAAAATGTCCAAAAGAGCAGGAATGGAATGGGATTTTAGGTATTCCTCGGAGGCCACAATCCAGTGGGAAGGCTGAGAGAAGGCAGCAAAGCCTAAAAAGGCAAATGAGCCAAATCTGCCCAAAGCCTCCAATGGCCACGTTCCCTGGCATTGCTGAGGACTTCAGCCAAGCTCCAGGCAAAAGGTGAGCCCCTATGGAATCCTTTGTGGGAGACCATATCCAGCTGGGACCCTTCCTGGAGAAGGCCATGGGATATGGGTTATCCCAGGTCCAGAGAATATGTCATTTCCTCGGGAAAAACACTTGGATCACTGCATCACTTTCTTGTTTTAGGCTCACCAGTCAGCCGGGCTATCCAAGTCCATCCTCCCCAGCGGGGAGAGCGGGAGCACGTCCGGCCATGGAGAATTTCTGGGAGAGGCCTGGAGAAGAAAGAAGGCTCCAGCTTCACAGATCTGTGTCATAACCCATCCTGTCGGCCGCTCTGTTGCAGTGGGGATCCTGCAACACGCATATATCAAACCAGGAGTCCCGTGGAAAGGAAATATATATGGACAGACAGATTCTTGATAGCTGTTTCAGAGAGATGTTTATTTCTCCAGCCGCATGGCCGGAGCTCTACTGAGGAACTGTTCCAGTCACGGGACCAAGGGTCCTTCTGCCTGCGCAGGGAACACAAACCAACCAATGGGAACGAGGCTGAGCAGGGGCAGGGAAGCCCCGTGTCTGTGCCCTCAGGGCCCCTCTCCCAGGGCTACATGGCAGGGGAGGGACCCCAACACCTCACCCGTTTTATTTTAATAAAAGGAGAATGAAAACAACTGGATAAACATAACAAGAACAGTTTCAAAACAAAACAAGCCACCCTCCTGAGTCTTTAAATGTCCAAACAGATTCTGTGGAACATCTTAGGGCTGACAGAAGGGAGACAGGACTCTCCGGGCATGCTTTGTGGGGAAACTGAGGCAGGAGAGGGTTTAACTTCTTCCCTCCCCCTTTTCATCCCCCACTCGGCATTGGAAAGGGATTTTTGGGGAAACAATTGGCAAAAGCATGGTTTTGTGAGGGAAACCATGGATGAAAAAACGGATTGGGAATACACTGGGGGTAATAGGACATAGGGTAAAAGGGAAAGGTGGGATTAGGAAAGGGAAACTGTAGGGGGGGCTTACGATGGAGATATTGTCTAACATGACTACGATTTTTTGCATATATACTGCCTTTTACAGGAACACCATCAGGCCCAGTGACCTGCGATGCTTGTAACCCTTTTCTCCCTAGTACAATATTAAATTCCACCACCTCTCCATCTCCCAAGCTTGGGATCCATTTTTCAGGGTTATTCTTTTTAATAGCAGTTCTATGCACGAATATGTCTTGCTGGTTGTCACACCTTGTTATAAAACCATAATTTTGCTTAACATTATACCATTTTACTATCCCTAAGGTCTTAGTTACTATGATCTTTTCCTTTTTCCGAGTGGCTGCTGTTTTCTGTCTCGCTGCGTCTTTGCTGTCTCTTTCGGTCGCTCCCGTGTTGGAATTGTCGGGGCTGCTCGTGCCTGCGCGCTCTTCCCGGGGTCGCGTTCGGGGCTGTGCGGGCCGGGCCGGGCCGCGCCGCTCAGTTCTCCGTGCGTCGCCTCCTCTGCTCTCAGCTTCGCTGCCGCTGCCAGGCGCTGTACCCACGTCTCGGCCGGGCCCCCGAGCGATGACTCCCCCGCGCCCCGCTCCAGCGCGCGTCTCGGCTGGGCGCGGCTCCGCTCCACCGCCACCGCCGCCAGCCACCGCCCGCGCACTGCCCCTCTCGGTCGGGCGTTCACGGGGCTCGCTCCACCACGCGCTGCGCGGGACCATTCGGGCACCGCCGGGTCCCGCCGCTCCCGCCGTGCCTCGCTCCGCCACCGACACTGCGGCTCGCGTGGCTCCGCCCGCGCGCGGGAACTGCCTCGCTGCTGCTCGCAGAGCGCTCGGTGCACGTGGCCTGGGCCGCACGGTCCCTGCGCCAGGCTTCCCTTCACCAGGACACAGCTGACATTGCTCAACAGTCTCGGTAACTAAATAATATTCACGAAAATATTCTTCCATCGGCATATATTTTGACTCCAGTATTAACTGTGTCCAAACGGTTTTCCAAAAGCCCTTGGTAAGAATTAAATCCCAAGAAACATAGAAAAAGTTCTTAAACAACCATGCCAGGAAGTGTTTCAGTTCTTTTTGAGCTTGAATCAAGCTAAAATTCACAAATCGTTGTTCAAGAATCATTTTAAGTTTAAGATAAATGTCCATATGCGGCTCTGAGAGCCAAGAGTCTTCCCACCGTTCCTCCATAGTTTAGATACGGAATAGCAAAGCAAAACCAAGAAGAGGAATCCAAAGTTTCCAGGGTTTACTCACACAAATCAGTCGCTTAGGGATCGGGGATCGTTCCGCCCGCATTCTCTACCATTTGTTGCAGTGGGGATCCTGCAACACGCATATATCAAACCAGGAGTCCCGTGGAAAGGAAATATATATGGACAGACAGATTCTTGATAGCTGTTTCAGAGAGATGTTTATTTCTCCAGCCGCATGGCCGGAGCTCTACTGAGGAACTGTTCCAGTCACGGGACCAAGGGTCCTTCTGCCCGCGCAGGGAACACAAACCAACCAATGGGAACGAGGCTGAGCAGGGGCAGGGAAGCCCCGTGTCTGTGCCCTCAGGGCCCCTCTCCCAGGGCTACATGGCAGGGGAGGGACCCCAACACCGCTCCTGTTTGATCCTGGTGCATTTGTCCTCTTGGATTCAGCCTGAGCAGCGCTAATTAATTGCTGGGAATGAAGCAGCCTTTGGTACTTCTTTTCCACGAAACCTCTCCATCCTGCCCTTCAATCCTTTTGCAAACACGGGAAAAACCCAAAATTCCGTTTTTCCCCACCTCTCCCCTTCACTTTGCGTCCTCTTTTCTCGCAGGCTTTGGGCTATCCAGGCTTGCATGTGGATTAGGCAGAGCACCCTGTAGGCTCAGCTCCAGGTGGGATTGCAGCGGTGTTGGAAGCACCAGGGATTCTCCCAAGGTTTGGTGTGAGGAGCTGCATCTTGGGAGGGGCTGGGATTTTGTGCACTTCTGGGGGTTTTTTTTCCTGTTTGCCTTTTGGGCTGCCTCAGAGAAAAGGCTGAAAAGCGAAGAAGCTGAGGGGGGGTTCCCAAATTCCTTTCCAGCCCTTCAGAGGAGGCACAAAGCCACGTGCAGCTGAGGAGAGGGATGTGAGGAGAATGGCAATAATGGAGCCTTGGGACTCTGCACTTCATTCTTTTCACGTGTTTGGAGGTGCAGGAAATGCCAAACCCCACAGGAATTCTGTGTCTGTAACATGGGGTGCAACCTCTTGAAACCCAAGTGCTCGGAATGGGGTTTTCCCAAGGGTAAATCTCAATGTGACATGGCAAGGCTTCAGTGAGGATTTCCAGGCTTGACTGCACAGCTTTTGGGAAAGCTCAGTAGCCAAACAAGATCAGATTTCTGTCGGATTTGGATCAAACGTGGCGTTTAAATCTGGGCCAGCTCAGCTCCCTGGGTGGGAAAGTGCTTGGAGTAGCCGAGAGCTGAGCCGTTGTTGAGAATTCCAAGCGTTGTGTCCTTACGCTCCTTAATACAGCGTTTAAATAATTGATCCTGAATGGAGCCAGTATCAGAGGGATTTGTTAGAGGGGCAGGGATGTTTTTTCACGTGGCAGTGTGTCGGGATAGTCAAGACTCCTTATGTCAGAATTAATTGGTCTTCCTTCTTTTCCCTTTTGTTCTTTCTAGATTGTGGCTGAGTGGGGAGAATATTTGGGATAAAGAAACGAAATGCCCGAGGGAAGCTTCGTGTTCCCGTGGGGATGCTTTAGGCGCGTGCAGCTTCTGAGCTGCACCGAAACTTGAGGCTCCCCCAGAAGCCTTCCGAAGCTGGAAGGGCCGGGGAAGAGAATTCCAGAAGAGGTGTGGGAAGCGCTTTCTGCCAGGTCTGGACAGCACCGAGGTGGGAATGACTTCAAAGTGTTCCTTGTCCCTGTCCTGTTCCCAGCCCAGGACAAAGTTGGTGTTCCCTGAGCGGCTGCGGTTCCCTGGATGTGGCAGGAGGAGGTCTCTGCCGGGGAGTGGGAGAAATGTCCCTGCCCGGTGCCGTGTCCTTGGCGGGCAGAGAGCGCCGATCGTGGCAAGGGGGGTTTGTGAGTGTGGAATCAATCCTAGCTCCTTTTTAAGGGGGTGTTTTAATGAGTCATCAGCAGGGACCGCTTTTAGCCAGCTTTAGTTAAGTTCCTTTTGCACAGGTTTCATGTGGCTTTGATGGTGAAATCAGCAAACCCTGAAGTTTGCCAAATTACCCCTGAAAAGCTTTAATGACCCAATCCTGAGGGAACCGGGGATTGGATATCTGGGATCTTATGGCCCTTTGAGGCCATGTTGGGTTTACCCCTGATATACTGCCGAGGGAAACTCCAAGTTAAGAATAATCCAAATATGAAGCACTTCTCACAAAACTCAGCTTTGCAAAGCTTTATTTGGGCTAAAAAAGAAAAGATGGGAATGCCCTTGGCAGAAAAGCAGCTGTGAGGCACAGCAGGCTTCAAATGCCTGTCAGCAGGCGCTCCAGGAGAAACGGCTGCTGGCTGCGGGCATCCTGGGCTTTCCAGGCAGGTTTTGTAGCGGATTGCAAGGCAGTTTTCCTACCTCTGGGGGGTGGCACCTGCATCCCACTGGAAAGGGAAAATGTGGAGAGAGCGGCAAGCGGGAAGACGGTTGCTGATGTGTGTCCTTGGATTGCAGTTCCTCCCGGTGAGTCTGTGCTGCTGGAAGTTTGAAGGAGATCAGTCTTGGAGTACGTGTGGGTTCAGCCTGTGGGGCTTGGGAGCGACGCTGGACATGAAATTCCAGGGGTGTTCCCCTTGCTGGAGTGAGAAGCAGTGGAAGCACTTTGCTGTCTGCTT